>NC_056729.1:1010004489-1010701989 GCF_019279795.1 Protopterus annectens
CCAACATGGGGACTCTATGCTCCACACCAGGAGTATATCCCTCATTGGTAAGATCAGACCATAAATTAATTTCACTGGATGTCCACATCGCGACCCCAACCCCAGCCCAGAAAACCACAGTGAAAAACTTCTCAGAAATGAACTTCTCACTTCTCAAAACCGAAGTGGAATCCTTCAAGGCCCCAGGGCCAGTGGAAACTACAGCCCAAACTGCAGAATCCTATATAAATGCATTCTACGGACATCTTCAGGAATGCATGGATCATGCTATCCCAAACAAAACCAAGACTCAATCATCCAAAGGCAGGTGTCCAGTCTGGTGGACCCCTGCCATAAATAAACTATACAACAGAAGGAGGAAGCTACTACATGATAGAGCAAAATCCCTAATAGGGAAGGCACCTCTGATCAGTACTAGCAAAAAATTACGATCCCTCATAAAATCCTCCAAGGCCAGCTTCAAGAGAAAAATTGCACAGGACACCAAAGACAATCATAAGGCTTTTTTCAGTTATGTTAGAAACCTGGGATGCAACTCCCAGACTTGTTCTGAGTTGATTCTAAATGACAAAAAATACACTGAACCCACAGACGTCGCCAATATCCTGGCAGACAGGTTCAGTGCAAACTTCTCCACCCCCTCCCCCCCAAAAGAGCAAGTATCTATTCCAGCAGAGGGCTGCCTCCCAAACATCTCAGATGCTCAGGTGAAGGCTGCCCTCTCCAAAGCAAAAAACACTGCTTCCATTGGACCAGATGGCATCCCAGGTTGCGTCCTACATGAACTACAAGAGGAACTAATCCCTCAAATAAAACAGCTATACAATCTCAGCCTCACTACAGGATATGTGCCCACAGAATGGCGTACAGCAACAGTGGTCCCACTCCACAAAGGTGGAGCCTCTATGGACCCTGGAAACTATCGCCCCATAAGCCTGACTAGCTTAGTCTGCAAGGCTTTGGAGAGGATCATCATGGAGCTCATAAACAAAGACATTGGGGACCTACAGACACTAGATCCCACCCAGTTCGGCTTTGTCAAGAGCAGATCCTGCCTTTTGAACCTGGTTGACTTCTTTGAAACAGTCACCAAAGCCATAGATGAAGGGAAGGTAGTCCACGCAGCCTATCTGGACCTTACAAAGGCATTTGACACAATACCCCACTCGGGCATCATAGATAAGCTATCCAGCTTAAATATAAACCCCTATGTCACAAGATGGGTCGCAAACTGGCTCAAAGACAGAACCCACAGAGTTAGAGTTGCTGGAGCCATGTCAGACTCGAAACCGGTCACAAGTGGCGTCCCACAGGGTTCTGTCCTGGGACCACTCTTGTTTGGTATGTACTTTTCTGTGGTACAGGCAAACGTGGGAGGACTATGTCTCACCAAGTTCACAGACGACTGCAAACTGGGCACCATAATCAACTCTCCAGCTGACACAAACATCCTTCAAAAAGGTCTCACAGAGACAGATAACTGGTGCCAGCACCATGGTTTAAAGCTAAATGCCAAAAAATGTATAGTCATACCCTTTGGCAAAAACAATGTGCCCACAAACTACCACATAGGCGGAAACCCATTAAGTACAGAGAAAGTTATTAGGGACCTGGGGACCCAAGTTGATAGCAATCTCTCCTTTGAAACCACATTGCCAAAGTGGTTAGAAAGACCTTCTACACAGCCCACCTCATCACGAAGGGTTTCACATCTAGATCAAGAGAGGTAATCGTGCCTTTATTCATCCCTCATCAGGCCCATCATAGAGTACAATGCCCCTTTTGGGATGTACCTTACCCGACACCTACAGCAATTAGAAAGACCCCAAAAGTATCTCACCAAGAGGATCAAGGGTCTCAAACAGATGCCATATGCTGCTCGGTTAAAAAAACTCCAGCTCTACTCAGTTGCATACCGCCTTCTTCGAGGCGATCTATGCCTGACATACAAAGCTATGTCAAATCCAGAATTAATGGACATGCTCCACCTCAGTAAATCTAAATCTCTTAGAGCCACATGCTCGAGGGACTTGAACCTCAGCACAGAAATAAATAGAACTTGCTGAAGGGACAGGTTCATAATCCAGAGGCTCCCTTCACTCTGGAATAGAATTCCAGTTCATGTGAGGCAGAGCACCTCACTGAATCTCTTCAAGAAGAATCCCGATAAGTGGATGGGGGATCGTAGGTTTATCCCAGGGATTGCTCCCGTGTCACTATTAGACAGAGGCACAGTAAACTAAATCTTAAAAAGGGCACAGTATACTCAAATCAAGGTGTGGCGTAAGCCATACAGAATCGGGCTAGGCTTATAATTGCCCCAGGGCAGATAGCCTAGTATGAACCTATGAACCTATTGAGATGGATGCCAACTCTGAAAATGTAACAAAGAGTTTGAATATGTGGGTTTCCTGTGTAAATGGGAAGTAAAAATCTTCCTATCAAGGTCCTTCTTAATGGTAATGTCCAAGTAGTTTAACTGATACACATCTTTAACCATTGTAAATTTCAAGAAATGTGTAGTACTGTTAATATATGTAAAAAAAACCCTATCCAAATGAACTTCACTACCTGTCCAACAAAGAACACAATCATCCAAATACCAACCATACAGTGCTCACATACTTTTAAATTCTGAGTCTAGAATGTACAAGTCTTCCCAATGAGCAAGAACAAAACTGGGGCACAACAAGCACCCAAAGCCACACTTTGGGTTTGTTTAAAAATCTGGTCTTCAAAAGTAATAAAATTGTTGTTGAGTACTAGTTCCATACAGGTACAGAGTATTAAAATAGTAGTATGGTCCATACTAGAATTGAAACAAAGATAGTCATAGAACCACTCAACCCCATTTTCATGTGGAATTACAGAAAAAAGGTCACACATGTCAATTGTGACCATAATCAAATTGTCATAATACATCTCCGGCTTGATTTTTCCCAAAAAATCCCAAGAATCTTTTATCACCCATTGCCTATCATCCAATGCATGTTTAACTTTGCTATCAATATATTTTGCTAAGCAAAGTGTCTTTGATGCTTTAGCATCGACAGTTGGGTGCAACGGGGGGGGGGGGGGGTTCCACAATAGATTTGTGGACCTTTGGAATTCCAAAAATAGTTGGAATTTTAGGATGTTTAAAACTCAAAAAATCAAAAAGTTGCAAACTAGTCTGACCATTTAAAAGTAGTTCTTCTAAGGTCAAGTCAATGCTCCTATAAGCCAAGTTTAACTCATTCTTGGACACTTCAGTATAGGTGGAACTAAAGAGCATAGCGAAAATGTATATGCAAAGATGTATATCTTGAGTTTCTTGAACTCAAATGGCAGATCAGAACAAAGGCTTGTATTGAACCTGACCTTAATGATAGATTGTGTCTTGGCTCTTTGTTAAGGTTAAAATCAATGTATTTTATTTAATACTATTTATCAGTGGTTGACCTATGTAAATGTCACTATTTTTATTTGAATTGATGGTCTTTTATTCATATAATATTTTTTCAGGGACATTGTACTTATGAACACTGGGTGTTTTGACCTTGAAGTAGTGTGAATAGGTTTTCATAAATGTTTATGTGTTAAGGGAAATGATGTCAAGTCATATGTGATTTATTCAACCTATGACATGCTGAATGTGTTTTTAAAAAGGAAATGTTGTTGATTTATCTGATATTCTGAAGAAGTCTTTTGACGAAAGCGTGCTCAATAAATCTCTTATTTATTTTATTAAGTACATGGTGTGCGGTTCTGTTGTTGCCTTTCTGTGCATATTTTCCTAACTTTGTTGCTTGGATTTGGTATTTTTTGATTTCCATTTTCTAGTAATTGCTTTTTGGTAGCCAACAGAATTAGTCTTAACAAGGCTAGACAATTCAGATCCTGTGTCCCAGCTCAAAATAATAATTCCCCTAGTTATACACATTTGCACTTCTAATACTTCTGATAGACTACTCTCTAGGGGAATTTTAAAAAATCCCAACTCATTACACTCCCATAAAACCTGTTCCCAGTTGTCTCTCTCTTTCGTTCTTTCCTGTCACACCTCCAATATTTGCTATCTACAAGAGGGAAAACCCTTTGAAATCTGCCTGGAGTATAAAATACCTATGGAAACTCTTCCAAGAAAAAATACTAAATATTCTAGACTTTATTGCATACTTGGGAGCTGTACCCATTGTTCCATTGTAAATTGCATTTTGAGTCTCTCCACCCTGTCTTTTCTAACCACCCCTGATTGATTCTTATAGTTATGCAATATTTTCTATGTCATAATAATTATTCCCATTTAACAGCAGCTTTTCTTCTAGACTTGACTAAAAACTCTTCCAGAGCAGGTGTTTCACTTAGGTTTCCCCTTTCCCCTTTCCCTTTCTCTTTGTTTGTACTCTGATATCAATCCCTGATAGGGAAGACAGTCTTTAACCTGCAGTCCAAATGTCTTCTTAGCCTCTTCCCACTCTATTACCTCTGCCTGTAGTAATTTTGCTCCCAGTACATTGGCTCCTTGGCCAGTTTTCTCAAGTGAGCTACAGCCTCCTTTACTATATTTTCTCTATCATTCTTTGCAGCCATCCCTATTGGTAAAATGTTTGTTCTTCATTCATGTGTTGGCTTAATCTTAGAATTTTGTCTGTAACTTTATGAATATAATATTCTGAATGGTGGTTATTATTCTCATAGGTTCATAGATTCATAAGAGGTTACTAAGCTACTGGCCCTAGAGCCTTTACAAGCCTAGCCATACTAATCCCATTTATCTCCATTTGTTCTTTTTGGCTAGTTAAGGATGAATTTATGAATACAGTGGGTCAGTGATCAACACTGGCTACCCCTGTTCATGACAGACCAGGGTACCGACCCAGGGTTGAATTTGTGGTCTCCCATCCAATTGTCTAGGTTGCATTTGAATGGGGTCACTGACAAACTCTGTTTTACATGGATAGGGAGTCTATTCCAGAGAAGCAGTAATCTCTGGGATGCATATCTGTTTCTCCAGCATGATCTGTTAATGTCACAAGCTAGGTTGAGATCCCTAGAGTGAGTGACTGTCATGTCATTTGACTTGCAGATGTGCAGCATTTCCATTAGGCCAGAGTTGGAGACTGCCCTATAGGCCAGGCACAAGTCACCTCTCAGCAGCCTATAAGATACAGAGTAAAGTGAAAGGGTTTTCAGCCTGTTCAGGTAGGTCATGGTTTGGAGTGCCTGTATTTTCTTAGTGAAAAACCTCTGAGGTCTCTCCAGCTGCTGCAGATGTCTGGTGAGATACATACAAAAGGGTGCATTATACCCTATTAGTGGTCTGATGAGACTTGAGTACAGTGGAGTTATAGCATCCCTTCATCTGGATGCTATGCCCTTGCTTATGAGGTGCACTACATAGAAGGCTTTCCTTAAAACTGTGGAAACTGAGTAGTCAAAGTTCAAATTGCTGTCAACCTGTGTTCCAAGTTGTGCATCACTGGGTTGGAATTCAGGGGGTGCTGTCAGTATTGTAATTTGTAGGGAATTCTGTTTGGCTAAAGGGAAAAATAATGCATTTTTTGCATTTAGTTTTGGATTATGGTTTTGGCACCAATCATTTGTTTGTGTTAGCCCTTCTTGTAATATGTTGACAACATTGGGGGACTCAGTGATTGCTTCCAGTTTGCAATCATCAGTGAACTTGGTCATTTACTTTGACCTGGACTTCTGAGAAATAGATGCCAAATAGTAAGGGGCCCAGCACAGACCCTTGTGGTACTCCACTGGTGACGGGTCTACTAGTAGAGGGGGAGTCACCAGTTTTGACAAGAATGTGTTCTGTCGGTGACTCAGTTGGCTACCCATCTAGTAACATAAGGGTTAGTCCCTATCTGAGTTTCTCAATGATGCCAGAGTGGGGAATTGTGTCAAAAGCCTTGACAAGTTCAAAATAGGTTGTGGGAACTGTCTTAACCTTCATCCATGGCTCTGCTAATATTCTCAAAGACATCTACCAGGTTTAATAAGCATGATCTGTCCTTAATGAAGCCAAACTGGGTTGGGTCCTGAGTATGGAGTTCGCTTATGTCCTTGTTGATAAGGTCCATGATATTTTTTTTCATGGTGTTGCAGATGAGGCTGGTTAGACTTAGGGGTCTGTAGTTCCCAGGGTCAGTTGATGGCACCCCTTTTTGTAGTGGATTACTGTTGCTGTTCTGCATTCAACAGGCACAAACCCAGTTCTCAAGCTATGATTAAAGAGAATGCCAAGTGAGTCTGCTAGTTCTTGTTTTAGATTGTTTAGTAAACAATCTGTGATATTATCTCATCCCACTGAGGTGGTGTTTTTGGCCTTGGTGAGTGCAACGATGACTGTTCTCTAGAGATGCTAGGCAGAGGACTGGTGTCAGGTACCCCTTTGGGATATGGCAGGTGGGGATAGGGGCTGAAGTTTGCACTGAATCAGTCAGCTAGCAGGTTGGTGATATCTTCCTGTGTACTATGAGTGATCCCATCTTACAACTAGTTTTCACATAGCTGGGCATTCCCTTTTAGACTTCAGATGTAGTTAAAGAATGCCTTATGAGTATCCTTGCCTAGGGATGCGATTTTAGTTTCATAATTTGTTTTAGAGCACTTTACAAGAGTTCTGATTTTCCTGTTTAGGCTTAAGAGGGAATTCTTCCTTTGCAGAGTGATATTGCTCTTGCTTTTGGACAACAGTTTCTTCCTGTTGTTATATAATCTGTTTATACTTTAAATATTTTCATCAAGGATCTGCATCCATAATCCCACTATCTCTTTATTTCTTGAACTCCTCCTCTGCTTCTTCATCACCCCTTTCCACCTTGAATTATACTCTTTTGCTTGTGTTATGCATATAGGCCTTAACTGTGCAGATATAAATATTTCTTCAAATCAGATAATGCTAAACAACCTTGATTTATTGAGAGGATCAACTTATCCCACTTAACTCTTGCTGTCTTTCCATTACAGATAAATTCTTCCAACTCCTTATTAATTATTGTCCAAAAATGTTCTTCTGGTTGATAAAAATATGCCTGACCTGTATATAAAACTAAAGGGACTAACAACATTTTCAATGCTTATATCTTAATATCAATATCTATAAACACAAGCTTCCAGTTTTTCAGTATTTGTATTATCTTTTGTTAAGTCTCTTCTACATATTCTTAGCTGCCATAGCAAAAGCATTTTTTAATCCATACTCCTGAATAATTAATTTTATCATGCCATTAATATAGGCATTGCTGAACCAAGTCATGAGTGGTTACATGACTTACAGATATAGCCTTTATTTTATCTTCATTAATTTTATGTCCTGAAAAGACTTGTAACTATCTCAAAATGCTTCACAACACCAAAATATCCTTTTCTGAATTTATCAAGCACAAAATAATATCATATGCAAATAAAACCAACTTTTTTGATTACGATACCAATTACTTCCTTGAATTTTGAGTCCCTGATATTCTTTGGTGGTAGTTCTAAATATAAAGCAAATGATAAAGAGGAAAGAGGAAACCCCTACCTGCTTCCTCCGTTCAACCACAACTTATCAAGGAGTTACCCTCCCATTTTAATTCTTCCCTCCATTCCTTCACATATCCTTCTAATTAACCTTATTTTTGTATCAGGGAATCCAATACCTTCATTGGCCTACTCAAAATCCCAGTTTACTCTGTTAAAAGCTTTATCTTTATTAAGACCCACCAACAATATCATAATTTTATTACATTTGCTTCCCTCTGAATCATCATTTTTCTGTTAATGTAGTCAAATGTTTGTCTTCCCTCCACAAAAAAAAAACAAAAAACCCCACACGCAGTAATCAATGTCTATTAATTTTCTCAAGACATTTGCTATTCTTTTAGCTAGTGTAAATGTAAATACTTCATAATCATGGTTTAAAATTGAAATGTGTCTATATGCGACTAGGTCTGACTGGTCTTTACCCTCTTTGGGTAGAGTAGCAAAGAGCTTTCAAAGAGCTTCTATTGCTTTGAAAATACTGTTAAAAAAATCTTCCAGATCTTTATCACTTTCTTCCCTCCTAACTTCCAGACTTCCTTGGGAATGCCATCTGTTAATGGAGACCTCCCTACAAATTGATTATACCTCTTGTCTTAACTATTATTTTTTGAGCCTCATCTTCCTCTACTATTAACATAATTAAGTCTTCCTGAAATGTTTCTATTTGTGCTTTTTCTTGGTTTTCATATTCTTTTGCTTTGAACAAATTTTCATAAAATTTTCGAAATATCTCTAATATCTTTCACACTGAGCTAATTGGAGGAAGTTGGAGGAAGGGCTCTGAGCTAACTAATCTGTGATATATAACATTAAGTATTCTGTTTTTTACTTATTTCTGAGTTATTTATAGCACTTTTATTTTACTCGCTGTGTGTGAGGTATTAACTAGAATGTTCTACAATTGTTAAGCATCTGGTTGGGTTTGTTTGTTCTGATTTCCTGCTAGGAGTGTATCATATAACTTGTTTGCATTTAAAATCATTCTCTAGAGTCTCCTTGATCCTTTATCTGTTTAAACATTTCTGCAGTTTTTTCTACCTAAGTAGTGTTGGTAGTGTAGCATTGTCCATATTCAGGCTTGTGTTTTGGGCCTAGTTGTTTGTTAGTAGAGGCTGTGTGTGCACATGTCCCAGGCCATCATAGCTTAGCCAAAGCCAGTATAGCATTTCAGTGAGAGTGAATTGTTTGTGGTCATTGGCTGACTGGGGTTGCCTGGACTATGCCTTGGAGTAAGCACCTCATTGGTTCTTTCAAGCTTTTTTTTAAAGTTGTCTCAGGTTTCAGCTTTGTTACTTAAGAAATTAACTGTGAGTGTTTCTGCCATTTCACACTGAGCTAATCGGAGGAAGTCGGAGAAAGGACTCTGAGCTAACTAATCTGTGATATATAACATTAAGTAACCTGCTTTTGCTTATTTCTGAGTTATTTATAGCACTTTTATTTTACTCACTGTGTGTGAGGTATTAACTAGAATTTTCTACAATTGTTAAGTATATGGTTGGGGTTTGTTTGTTCTGATTTTTGACTTGGTGGCTTTGCAGTTGCCCGCCCCTACTGTAAATTTGATCTGGGACACTCCTTCCAGTCTAGTGTCATTACCTTATTCTACTAATCCGGGGAGAACATTTGAGAAGGCCAACCCAGTTAGCTCTGCTCCTCCTTTCTTCTTTCCACTTTACAAAAAAAAAAAAAAAATTTCTAAGCTTGTTTCCTGCCTTTCCTGTATGTTGTCAAGTCCAGATACGGATTTGCTGTATCCAGGACTGTTTGTAAGCTTCTGAGCCCCCAAGATTTTCTGTGTTGGAGGGAAGCCTTTTACTTTAAGTTTGTTTCTTAGAACTAGCCAGTTTTCTAGTTTCAGCACTCATATCTGTTTCTTTGAGCTCAACACTTGTTCGGAACTCATTGTAAGCACTAAATAAGCTACAAATTACTGCAGCACTCAACTTTCCTCAGTTGTCTAGAGGAAAACAGTTTTAAGTACTTAATAAATAAGCACCTATCCAGGCATATCTAAGGGTCAGCTCCCGGTGTTTTCTCCTGTCTACTTGATGAATCTTGGCATCTTGGGGCAATGCAGCAATTGCCTCATGTACACAGACAACCCTCTCCTCCTACCACCCAACACTATTGTGAGAGATGCACTTATATAGCCAAACGGGAAGCAAAGCTCTCTTCACCCAAGACTGGACTAGACAGTCAAGAGGAGAAGGTCAACACTTGCCCCACACCACACTCATCACATAGTCCCTCAAAACCTACTCCACCAAAATACACACATAGAAACACAAAACATACACCTACATTCACGGAGGCTCTCGAAAGAAATCTACCCAAGCAACAGGGACCTCTAAAGCAGAAACACAAGCAACCTCCACCCCCCAACACAACACAAATGACACAAAGCCCACAAACTTAGTGTGCCACCCAATCACAGCCCATAATGCATAACAACGTACCCAACACTCTAGTCATAGGTGACTCTATAGTCAGGCACACTGATGTTCCACTCACCAGGCTAAACAAGGAGAAAGTTACTGTCAGATGCCTGCCAGGTGCCAGGATCCACCACATAATGCATGCACCCAGGTCACTCCACAATAAGTACAAATATGACTCTGTCATTGTCCATGTTTGTGTGAATGACCTGAGACATACCTCCCTGGAGTACATGAAAAGAGACATGGAGGAGCTATCCGATCTTGTAGCCCAGGCAGGTATGACCCCAGCCCTGAGTAGCATCCTGCCATCACCCAGAATGATACCACAGTACAAGGGCAAAATGATTGACTTCAACAATTGGCTAAGCTTCTGGTGTCATTCTAAGGGGATCCAGTATCTGTCTGCCTGGGATGACATGATCAACAAACCATGATGCTTTGCCAGAGATGGCCTGCACCTGTCGCCCTTGGGATTCTGGATACTGGCTAAGGCTCTTGCCACCCCATATAGTGCTTTTTTTAGGCAAGATTCAAATGACTAATTCACCACCGTAGCAGGTACAAGCAAGCAAAATCTGAAGGTAATGCTACTTAATGCTAGAAGTCTAAAAATCAAAGTGCACACACTCAAGGCACTCCTTAAAATGGAGAACATCGACATCTGTGCAGTGACAGAGACCTGGTTCAAGGCTCCAGAGAGCACTCCTGCATTACCAGGCTATATTTCATACCACACCTTTCGTCCACCTAACCTGGACTGAAGAACTAAAGGTGGAGGCGTGCCCATATTCATTAAGGATATCCACACCTCCAGGCTAGTTACTCAGCATAATGTGTCCGAGATTATCCAAATGCAACTAACTCTGGGGAAGACTGCAATCCAAATTGTAGCATGCTACAGATCCCCCACCATGCCCCAGGATTCCCACTCCTCATTTCTTGATACACTGGAAAATGATAGGGTACAACCTAACACCCTAATAATGGGCATTTTCAACTATCCCACTATTAACTGGGAAAACTACTCATGTACCAACTCTTGTTCTCAATGTTTTCTGGAATTCATAAATTCCAATGCCTTGGATCAACTTATCCACACCCCCAACCAGGGGCAGCAATATCCTAGGCCTGGTCATTACCAACATGGGCAACCGGTGTTCCACACCAGAGGTCAATTCCTAATTTTTCAGATCTGACCACAAGCAAATCACCCTAGACATCCACACCCCACCCCCCATTAGGGAAACCACCGTAAAAATTTCTCCAAAGCCAACTTCACGTTTCTTAAGACAGAAGTGGCAAACTTCACGACACCCATGCTGATGGACAACAGCGGTATGACTTCTGAATCCTATGCAATTGCACTTTATAAGCACTTACACAAGTGCATGGATCGTGCAATCCCTAACAGAACCAAGATGCTATCCTCCAAAAAAAGGAAGCCAATTTTATGGTTCCCTGCTATAAACAAACTCTACAACAGAAGAAAGAAACTGTTGCAAAAAAGAGTAAAATCCCATGATTGGAGGAATTCTGTGGTCAGCCTCAGTAAGAAGCTGAGATCCCTCATAAAATCCTCCAAAGCTAGTTACAAAAACAAAATCGCCACTGATTCTAAAGACAACCACAAGGCATTCTATAGCTATGTCAAGAATCTCAATGGCAACACTCAGATCTGCTCTGAGTTACAGCACAATGGCACTAAATATACAGAACCAACTGATAGTGCCAATATCCTGGCAGATAGGTTCAGTGCTAACTTTCCTCCTCTCTCATCCCCTAAAGGGCCCATCTCTATACTAGAAGAATGCTAAGTTCCTGTAATCACGGCTACACAGGTATAAAAAACACTATCCGAAGCCAAGAACACAGCATCCATGGGACTTGACAACATCCCAGGCTGCGTTCTACATGAACTACAGAATGAACTGGCACCCCACCTAAGTACCATGTTCAGTCATAGCCTCACCTCAGGCTTTGTGTCCACTGAAGGGTGCACAGCAATGGTTATCCCACTCCACAAAGGGAGAGCCACCACGGACCACGGGAACTACCGCCCCATTAGCCTGATGAGCCTGGTCTGCAAGGCTATGGAATGTATCATCATGGAACTTATAAACAATGACATTGGTAATCTCAGACTCTGGACCCTACCCAGTTCGGGTTTGTAAAAGGCAGATCATGTCTTCTAAACCTGATAGACTTCTTTGAAGTGGTCACCAAAGCCATAGATGAGGGTAAGGTGGTTCACACAGCCTATCTAGATCTCGGCAAGGCTTTTGACACCATCCCCCACTCTGGAATTATAGATAAACTCACCAAACTAGGTATAAATCCCTATGTCACAAGATGGGTTGCCAAATGGCTCACTGACAGAACCCACACTGTGAAAGTAGCAGACTCTAAATCCAACTTTAGACCAGTGACAAGTGTAGTACCACAGGATTCAGTCCTAGGTCCTCTCCTGTTTGGTATCTACTTCTCTGAAGTACAGGCTAACACAGAAGGTCTTTGGCCAACAATGCTCACAGATGACTGCAAACTAGGAGCCATAATCAAAACTCCTAACGATGTGGACATCCTACAAAAGGGCCTCACTGAGACAGATGCCTGGTGTCAAAGCCATGGCCTCAAGCTCAATGCCAAAAAGTGCATTGTCATCCCTTTTGGTAAAAACTCTACCCATGAACCTCCACATAGGCAGTAGTCTACTTAACACCGAAAGTGTGATAAGAGACCTTGGGACACAGGTGGACAGTAGTCTCTCGTTTGATAATCACATCGCCACAGTAGTCAGGAAATCCTTCTACATGGCACACCTCATCACCAAAGTTTTCTCATCCAGATAAAAAGAGATCATTGCTCCCCTCTACTCATCACTCATTAGACCCATTATAGAGTACAATGCCCCTTTTGGTATGTACCTCACAAGACATCTACAACACCTGGAAAGGCCACAGAAATATCTCACAAAGAGAATTACCGGCCTCAAACAGATGCCCTACGCAGACCGCCTCAAAAAACTCCAGATGTACTCTGTCACATATTGCCTACTCAGAGGCAATCTCTGCCTAACATACAAAGCTATGTCAAACACAGAGCTGTTGGACATGCTCCACATAAAGAAATCCCAATCCCTCTGAGCTGCACGGTCTACAGACCTAAACCTTGTCACCACAATAAACAGAACTTGCTGGAGGGATAGATTCCTGTCTCAGAGACTTCCCATACTCGGGAACAAACTACCTACCTATATCAAACAAAGCTCCTCATTAGCACTCTTCACAAAAAATCTTGATGATTGGATGGGAGATAGGAAATTCACCCCGGGGATCCCTTCTGTGGCTCTGCTTGATAGGGGCACAGGAAAATAATTTTCTTGGGTGGAAAAAGCCAGGGTACCATTTGGCTAGGCTTATATAGGCCTTAGGGCCAATAGCCTAGTACCTACCTTTGAACCTATGAACCTCTGTAGGATCTCTGGTTATTTTTCTTGTCATGGGCTCCCTAAGTTTAGTGACAACCCCTTCTAATTTCTGTTGCCTAAGTTGCTCTGCTAAAAAAACTTTTGTGCTCTACAGTTATCAAAAAATAGTTACTTAATATCAGTTTTTCTTAAACTTACACATATTGTCTAAATATTCCAAAAAGCCGTGGTGGTACAGTGTTGCCTCACAGCAAGTGGTTCTCCTGTTCGATTCTCAGCTGGAGTGCCTTCTGTGTGGAGTCTGCATGTCCTCCCCGCGGCCGAGTGGCCTCCGAAAGACATGTGTGAATGGGTGTGCCTTTGCTGATGATTGGGCGTTAGGCTGGCAACTCAGCACCATAAAAATCAACTGCCAATCATTAGCGGACCTGAGTTCCGCTGTGGCGACCCCTTACCGGGAACAGCCGAAAAGACAAACAACATTGTCTAAATATTCCCTTGATATCTCTTTAGCATTATGCAGCCGTTCCTCTTCTTGTTCTGTGAGATTCCCCTTATTCTGTAATACTTTAACCATTATCAGTCCCTCTAAATAATTCATATATCTTCTTAACCATAGTTCTTTCTCTTTTATTTCTATACTACTTTTAAACTCCATTTTTATTTTATTACATTATCTAGCGATTCCTTCTGAAGAAATGTCTATCTTCATTAATAACTTTCTAATAATTCTGACTACCTATTCCTTAAATTCCTCCTTTTTAACACATAGGTGGGAAAGCACCAGTGTCTTGCTTTTAATTTGTCACCCTGCATTTTTATCCTAGTTTTATTCAGTGCAAGATATGAAATACTTATTGGATGTCTCAAAGCTTTTAGTTACATGCTCATGTTCCTCTGAAATATAATTTCTGTCCAGTTTTACTCAATTGTTGTATCTCAGTGATAACGTATACAAGTTTATATTACCAAATTCACATCTTCTGTTTCAGGCATTGTCATAAATGTTTTCATAAATCTACCCTCTTTTGTTATAGTTTCCCTTCTAGGTTCTCAATATGTCTTCAGTGTTGCTAATCAAGTTCCAATCCCTACCTATAAGTAATATTCCCTGCCAAAAGCTAATTATTTCATTCAAGATTTTCTTAAGCTCCATAATGGCAAGTTTTGGTGGAATATAATTACTTGCCAGTGTAATCCCTCTCACTTGCCAGTAGCCCCCTACTACCAGAAATCTACCATTATTGTCTTTGTTTCTTCTTCTTCTATCTCTAGTGGAACCCCTCTAGAAATTGGTAATATCACTCCCCTTTTTCTTTGTCCCTGATATTCTGCTGAATATCCATCCTGAAACCCTTTCTTTGTCAAATTCACATATTCTTTTCTTTCAAAATGTATCTCCTGCAGCATTGCTATTTTCACTCTGCATTTCTTAATATAATTCAATACACTTCCCTTTTTGTAAGGTCATTTACATTGCAAGATACTATGGCTGGAGTAGTCATTATAAGTATAATAAGTTCCCAGTTTGTTTAAATATATATTACCAAATTTTGTCTTACATGCACAAACGAATGTCTGGCCAGCTAATCTTTTATACAGTTTTTTTTTTCTTATCCTCATTCGCACCTATGTCCAATTTCTTAAGATTTTTAATTTCAAAGAGAACACACAAACAGAAAAGTAAATACATTTTCAGAACATACATGTCTCCTATTAAGTTAAATGAAACACACAAAACTATGTACATAATTAACAATTTGTTTGACTCTCCATCTAGGGACAATTGCCCCAGATTGACAGCTGGACCCACAGGAATAACTTAATCTAAAATTAAGGTTACCCATGCTAAAACATATATTACAGCCTATGAAACCACTTACTCCAAGTGCTGTTTGTTCTTTTCTTATCTGTATTCCCTTACCAGATGTGTAAAACAGCTTGTATGCTTTCAGAAAATATTAATTTTTAGCCCTAAGAGAAAATGCAATGGCTATCTTTAAAAGTAAATTATGGTCTGTTCTACTAATTTCCTTAAAGTATTAAGGTTGATGGGGAGGTTACTATCTCTTATTAACTTCCCATAGTTTCAAACTTTATTCTTCACTGAACAGTTGGCCCGTGTCCCTTTGAATTTTGCATTTTCCTCAGTAAAGAATGCCTGAAGTCTAATGATTAATTGCTTACAACTGCAGACAGCTTCTCTACTTGTAAAAGTAGACAGGAATGAATAAACAAAACAAACAAACAAACAAACCAACAGCAAAAAAAAAAACAGCAACTTTCAGATAGTTGAAGGAATATGCATGCACCAAAGTTATTGCATGACACGTGTAATAGTGTGCCAATATTCTTGTTATCAATATTTTGTGGTTGACATTGTGAACATCGACATTTGGGAATGTTGAAGAAACTAGGTAGACCTATATATATATATATATATATATATATATATATATATATATCTATATCTATACACACGCATATATATATATATATATATATATATATATATATATATTTATATATATATATATATATATATATATATATATATATATATATATTACTGGGGTTGAGGAACTGGTATTCTGAAGTCTTGGAGATGTTGTGTGTTTCGGCTTTTCCTGATTAGGGGTCGCCACAGTGGAACTCTGGTCCGCTAATGATTGGCAGTAGATTTTTACGTGCCAAGTTGCCAGCTCTGACACACAACCTTCAATGAAGGTATGCCCATTCACGCATGTCTCCACACAGAAGATGCTCTAGCTGAGAATCGAACAGGACAACGTCTTACTGTGAGGCGACAACGTTACCGCAGCACCACCACCACCACAGTCTTGGAGATAAAATGCATAATTAGCAATACCACCCCCACACACATGAAAGGGTGTAGGGAAACTTGCCTTCATGCTACAAGAGGTAATTTCTCAGAGCATGTGCAATGATTTCTCAATTATTTTTGTAATTATTTTGAGTTAACATTGATGTCTGGATGTTTAGATTATTATCTGTCTATTCATAGCCCTAACTGCTGGCATTATCCAACCTGCTGCATGATCAGAAATCCAATTTTAGAAAATCGTTAACACCATGGCAGCCTTACTTACTGCCACAGATAATATTAGTTTACCGGAGTTTCACTGTGGTGACCCCTAAATGGGAAAAGCCGAAAGAAGAACAATGAAGGACACATTTTAACAGGTGTTTTTCATGCTCTAACTAGAACTTTTGAGACATTCAGCCACAATGTACTCCTACAAGATCTTAAAAAACTCAACCTTGGTAACAATAAAATAATTTGGTTCCAAAATGTTCTAAATGACAGAACCTTCCACATTTATGCTGATAACTTTTTTGACTATACCACATTTAACACTGGCATTCCCCAAGGCTTCATTTCAGGCCCTTTACTATTCTCACTATAAATTACCTCAATCTGTGCAAATGATAGATTTGCAGACAGTATTGTGTTGCCACCTGGTGATGTGAACATTGGCTTTAGATGATTATCATTGTTGATGTGACACCCTGACCCCATGTGCAAAAATGGGAAAAGGGTCTATGGATGGAAGGATGTGCAGATGATATTCTTTTGCTGGAATCCAGTAGTACTTATAATTCCTTCAATTTAATCAGCAAGCAAAATTAATTTGTCTTTGCAAATGTCTTCAGGGAAGCAGACTATTGAATGCTCTTAAAACTAATGTAATGTTATTTTCAAGCATAAGAAATTATTTTCCGTACCTTGTATGCTGCGTCAAGACTCAAATAGAGGCCTCATTTTAAATAGTAAGGAACAAAAATACCAAGAACATAAATTAGGCCCTCAACCTTCACTTCGTTGCTCATACTGACAACATAACCTCAAAGTCCTCCAATAACTTAAATTGTGTTATTGCAAATCCCGCCTCCTCTCTCCAGCCTGTCAGAAAGCCATATACAAAATGCTAATGCCTAAGCTGGAATATGCATTGCCCATACTAAGTATGCACTCAGCATATAATTGAAAAAAAAAACTACAGGAAAAATAGTTACAAATATGTTGGCTTAACACTTCTATCCAGCCAAAATACTCATCACTGTGATTTGTTTTACAAACTCCACTGGGTCCCTGTACAAATAGAGCTACTTTTCTATTGAGAATCCTAGTATATAAAATTCTTCATTTAGGCTACTGTCCACCACTGAAAAGAAAACCCCCTTTCTCCAAACCCCCAGAGATCAAAATTATTCACTTAAAAGCAACCAGTATAACATCCACACACTCAACAAACCAGGATTTAAACAGGTAGTTGGCAAGATAGCCTTTGACAGATTAAGCTCAGCTCTTTAAAATCACCTCCTAATGATGTAAAACATAATACTTCCCTTAAAAGTTTCTAAAATTTTCTGAAATAATTCCTTTATAAGGACTCTAAATGCCTGTTTCCAATATGCAGGCTAATTGTGTTTTTGTTTTGTTTTGTTGATATTGATCTTACTGATGCATCTGGGCCTTCACAGCACAGAAGGCCAGTGTTATAATTTTGGGGGTCTCCAGCAAGTGTCAAGTTGGGAAGCCCCTTGTATCAATCCATTCTAAGTATCACCCACCCTAAGCAGCATTTAAGCTCATATTGCAAATTTTTTGGGGTAGTATGCACAGATTAAACTGTAACTACAATGCTCTTATAGTTTGACATGCATGTGTACCACCCTATATTAGCCCATTTCAAAGAGGGGTATTGACAGTGACTGGCATTTAGTTGCAATGATGATACATTACAACGATCCTATATATAGGGCTGGCCTTAGTTGAAATGATGCCCTAGGCAAAGGGTTCCATGGCACCCCACCACTACCATTTCATCCCCTCTACCCACATCCTCCAGTGCTTCCCCTGTTTTCACCCCATCCTGAACTTCCCTTACCATGCATATCACCTTTTTTTCTTCCCTTTCTCACATTTTGCCTTAGTCTCTGGCTTTTTCAAGAAGTTATGGCTTTTTGTATGCTGTGAGGTGCAGTGATGGTTGAACAAAAAATATGACTGAGGAAAAAATTCAGTGTTGCTGCCCAGCTTTACTTTTCCATGCATCCTTTCAACACACCTTACCTGGCCAAGGCAGCACAGACATAACTCTGTAAGAAATAAGAGGAAATAAGTGAATTGCGGAGTGGGGGTGGGGTGGGGGTCTTGGGATGACCAGGATCTTACAAGCCATTGGTTATAGGGATACTTTGATGTGCATTTTTGAGCATTTTCCCAAACTTTTGATTCAGAGTTACTGTATACAAAAGGCATGAATAAGAAAAGAAGTTCATACTTATTTTTTTCTTTCAAGGTAGATAGAAGTTGTGCCCAAGGCTTAATGATCAAAGCTGAAAAATTGTCTCTCACAATTAATATCAAGACAAATATTTGAGAATACATAAATCCCATCTCTGAATAATGCATGCGACCCTATACCCTTCCCCCAAAACAAAGATGATACTCACTGTTTGTATATCCCTCTGGTTCTAGATTGGGATGAAAGCAGAGGAGTAAATGGACATGATCATGTATTTCAAGTGAGTGTTGTCATACATATAAACAGCATGCCTCCCCACTCCTCACATGTATGCTGTTTATATGTATAAACAGCATGCCTCCCCACTCCTCACATGTATGCTGTTTATATGTATAAACAGCATGCCTCCCCACTCCTCACATGTATGTCACAAAGACAGCTACCTCTATGCATGTCTGATGTGCAGTTATAAGGATAGTGAAAAAATGTCCACAGTAATGTATTCCAACCTGTAAGTTCTAGATAATACTACATAAGCTATAGTAACTCTCTTTGCAAGTCTCTTGATATCTATGAGAATAGTAAAAGAAACAATGGATGCAATGTCTCCAGCCCTAACACAAGCTATAATGACCTCCTGTACATACCACTTGAGGTGTGATTGTGAGGAAAACTAAAGAAGTAATGACCGCACCTCCCAGCACCCAATACAACCCAATACAACAACCTTCTGTACACATCTCTGAGCAGTGCTGATTTTAGAATGGGATATAGCTGAGGGCAGAGGCCACCAGCAAGTCCATGTCAGAATCATTGATTTATATAGTTTGTGGTGTGGGGGGCACCAGATCCCTATGAGATGTACAGATCAGAATGCTCTGTGATGTATTTCATTCCTTATGTTTGAAAGATAATTGCTAACTGCATGCCCCTAGCATTATTGTGTGTGTGTGTGTGTGTGTGTGTGTGTGTGTATATATACATATATATATATATATATATATATATATATATATATATGTATATATATATATATATATATATACACATATACAGAAACATTAGTGATATTTGTAACACACACACACACACACACACACACACACACACACACACACACACACACACACACACACACACACACACACACACACACACACACACACTGCATGCTTACCTTCAGGGCAGCTGGAGGAATGTTTATTCACCTACTGCATGTCTTTGACTTGCTGGAGGAAACCACAGCATCTTGATAGTCACACATATACAGACAGATAAGTCCTGTAGACTCCACCTACAAAAAGCTACACTATAGCCAAGTACTCAACCAAACAAAAGCACTGTAAAATAGCAATGCTACTCACCATGTCATTGTGGTAATGAACTGCTGCTTTCAGACGCATCCTCTTTCTGCCAAGCCAGTTAAGATCACCATATATCATGAGTAAGGTGCATGGTTGTGATGGTAAGTGGAATAATTTATGGCCAAACTATTACTTTTAAATACACTGCCCCCCAGCATAATGACTGTGTCAATCATGTTTGTGATAGAAAGTGAAAGAAATTATAGCTAGTTTATTATTCTGAGCTATTCACACACACAAGCATAAGCCACAGTAATACTGGTTTACACTGATTTTAGCAAATAGCAATACATTGTGCAACATTAGTACTGCCACCCCAGAAAAGTGACTTAGCAGTCATCGAGTGTAATGCATATCTGTCACTGTTCCTGATTTCAGAGAATGTCCTTGTTGTTACATCATATTTTTACCCTGCCCCTCTTAAAATATTTTTGATTTGCTAGTAAATCATTCAGGATTACACACTGTCCAAAAATGCACGTTGAAGCAAAATGTATTACTCTAATTCACTTAAAATGTTGAAAAAATTATTTATAAAGTGTTTCTGATTTTGAGCCTTTATTCTGCCATTATTTTTGGCTTTGCCCAGATTTCTTGAGAGTTATTGAAGGTTTTATCTACATCAGGGCCTACTAGTCATGCATCACAGTTTTCATGCATGATTAAATTTACTAGGTTTTATTGTAACATTTCCTTCATTTCCTTAACTTTCCTCTTCCTTATTCCATAAACTCCTTCATTCCATACTATTTGAAAAACATTTTCAAATCTAGTTTGCATAATTTTTATCAAAATCTTATAATCCACATTATTTAATGTAACTTGTCTCCAGTTTTCCAAAACAATCTTCCCTCCTTTTTCATATTAATTTGACACATCTTCACAACTTTCCTCTTTATCAAAACCTTCTCTTTTCCAAAAGTTTAATAACTGCAAAACCATATTTTTGTACCATATTCATATTTTTGTAAAATATGTACCAATTGCCATCCATACCATGAGCCACATTAATATTCAGTTCTCTCAATATTTCCTATATTTCTGCTATGGTAATATCTTTATTCAATTCATAACTACCTTATCTTTTGTAGAAATGTATTAAACCATCCACTGAATATTATTCTTCTCAATTATCTCCAAAAACATATTTTAAAAAAAATAATTCTACCTCATGCATAATCTCTTCTTAATTTCTTATCAACAGTACTTATCTTGACACTGATGCATATATAGCTCTTTCCTTTCACAATTATTACTTTATTTTAAATTGCATATACCAGTCTATTATATTATTATAAAAAGTAATATAGTCCTATGCTGAATCAATATTACTTTGTGTCCAAAAATTCCACTTCTGTATAATCATGTTTCAATTCTTTGAGTGAATTTGTGTACAGAGTATAGTCTATTTCAGTTCTTTAAAAAAATCCTGCATATGTAAAATATCTTTTCCTTTCCATATATACATATATACATATTTAAAATTTCAATACACCTGACTTTTACAATAGTGCAATCTAAAATAGCAATAGCCTCATCCTTAAATGACAAATTAATTCCCTTTACATGTATAACTACGTAAATTCCAAACAACATGTGCATCCCAGCACAATTTAAATTGCTCATGTTTATTTTCCTGAATTAAATAAGTATCTAACAACTAAATTAAACCAGAATGCCATTTTTTCACACTATTGAAGAGCATATAGTATTCTTATTTCACATTTAATAGTGTTCATATTTAGTGAAGTAACACAAATATTATCCTTTTCCTGTTGGGGGTGGCATAAGGGTTAAGATTTTTTTTCTCACAAGTAAGAGATACATGCCTTTATTCCTACCAAGGTAAAGAGGCTACATTTAAAATAGTTCTCAAGGTTGGTTAGCCTAGTACTTACCTATGAACCTACATTTTTAAAAATAATTTTCTTTTTATGTTTATGAAGCTTTTCCCTATAGTATTTTTTTCTTCTAACATCTTGTTACATTTCCCCTTCACACACTTCATTGTCTCCTGCATGAAAGTTATCAGCAGTATTACAGATATTTTTTAAAACTATAATGTTAGATTCTAATGTACTTTCATGTTTGTCTTTCAATAAGTCTTGTTCTGAAATATTGTCAGAATTATTTGCCTCATCTACAGATGCTTTTGTTCTTGTTGTCATTAAACATTTCATTATCTATAACCATATTTTTCATAAATGTTATTCTCTTCATAATATATCCAATAATGTCTCTTCAGATGACATTTATAACATTCTGCCACACAGGTTTTTAGTGTCATATATTTTTTCTACATTACCCACAAATTTGATTAGGATATTTCATTATTAAGTGATTACCACAGCCACTCTAGGTGTCATTATTGATAATAAAATTTGACCTACACCTAAACCAATTGATCAAGACTGTCTATAAGAAGCTTGGGTCACTATATAGAATTAAAGCCTTCTTAACCCCTCCAGCTAAGATTGCCATTGCCCGCTCTTACCTACTCTCAACCCTTCTATATGCTTCCCCCCTTCTCTCTAATCTTAACAAGCCTGTACTTAATAGACTGTCAACATGTTACAATCACATTGCCAGGTTTGCCACAGGCCTGCCTTTTAGAACACACCACTGCTACATCCTTAAACAACTTGAGTGGCTAGAACTTCCCAGTCTTATTCAATTTAGCCATCTGACTGTAGTCTAGAAAATCCTCCATAACCCGAATAAAACACCAGCTCTTAAAAATATTATCACTCCCTATAACAATCCGAGACTGCTTAGATCCTCAAACAAACTACTAATTCAAACTATCAAAACCAGCAATACAGCGGGTGACTTCCTCTTTGCAAACTCTGTTGGCAGAGTCTGGAACCTACTCCCAGCTGATATTACATTGCTCTCCTTCGTAACCCAATTTAAATCCAGACTCAAACAACATCTGGCTCTAAACTGGCTTTGCCACTGCAACAAGCCTGGCTAACTCTTGTCTAAAATGAGAATTATTTCTCAAAATACTGTTAAAATTTCCCCTGTGTTTAACCTAAGGGAACTTTATCCTACAAACTTGCTTTTACATTCTTTGTATATATCAAATCTGTAAAATGGCTACATTGTTTATAACTGTTTTTATTTGTAACTGTCTGTCTTGGAGCTGTTCTCCCCCTGAGCCTCAGGTGAAAATGGGTATGATTCCAGTCGGACTATCCCGGTCAACAAATGTAAAATAAATAAATAAATAAAATAAAATGGAAACACATTTTGGTTGGTCCCAATAACATACACTTCCCTTTCTTACCCCAACATTTAAAACACTGGGAATATTAATCACACCATTTTCCACTTTTAAATAAGAAAACATTCCCATCCCCATTCCATATTCCTTTATTGTTATTTATAGTTTTAATGCCCAACATAGAACTGCACTTTCATTCATTTCTCCTTTTCTTCCTCTGCTCTGAACTTTATAGTTAATTTTTATTAACCTGTACATGTTTAGTTTGAATAAGATACTTATTCCATGGCAGATAATGTGACTTTTTCTCAACATGATGATGCATGAAAGACTCCATTACTGGAAAACTCTCATAAATAATATGACAACCATTTCCTTCACCCAAAAGGATAAATGCTCACACATATAGAGTTCTAACCCCCAAAGGAAAGATTGCATTGCCCCAAATATCAAATCTGTTTAAAAGCAGCTCAGTTTTAGATTTAATGTTTACCATAGGTTTAGATCTAGAAAGTCTCACAGTTCCCGTGTATTCTTTACAGCTGCTGAATTTGATTGCTTCAACTTCACAGTAGTCTCTTTAAACAATTTCCAGTTCACTTCATGTACCCCCCATTATCTAAACAAGTGTATAAATGAAGTGAATTTCCAATTCACTTCTTATATCCACCTTCTTATCTAAACAATCACTTTCCTTATTGACTCTGTCCATCACAGCTCTCAACCTTACATCTCCAAAGTAAGGAACATAGCCTGTCATAATGTGGAACAAGTGGGCAAAAACTGGAACACCTACTAACAGCTTACTAACAACTTCAACAAGGAAAGTCACAAGATGGTTAAAATGTGCTTCTTTAAACTGACAAAAGTTATTTTGATGAATTAAGATGATTGAGTAACATTTACCATGGCTATCAGTTAAAAAAGAATTCCTAACACTGAATGTGTGAGAGACTCCTTCAATGTGGAACTTTGAAGAACATGGACATTTTAGGATCCAAAATGAGTAACGTTCCTCATTAGAGGTGCTTTACCAATGCTTACATTCATTTTATGCCATACAAAAATATTAAATAAATTAGTTGCACATTCATTTTTTTTTACATTCATACTTAAAATTATTTACAAGTTCTCAGTATAAAAAACTTAACTAAACAGTTCAATTTCTTTCATTCCTTTTTATTTACCATCTATCCCCATGCTGTTTTTCATAACATTATTTTTATTTCAGCTAATACATCATCTTTCTTATTTTCTTGTTATATAACAGATTCTCATGTCTTTTTTCACAGCACACATATTGTCACAACCACTTTATCCAATATAGACATTTCTTTACTTTATTATACTTCCCATATAATGAAATGTAAGTCCTTCCCATCTATATTCAGTTTTAAAATGTTCCCAAAATTGTTTATTCTTTTTGCAATCCAAAAAAATTGATTTGCTGTTTCTTCTTCACTACACTTAACACATTTTCTTTTGTCCATCACATTATATTTCATAATACTACAAAAAATCATTTGCTTCATAATATTTTTCAAACCCTTTCTTCTGTCTTTTATTGCCTTTGTTCTTCTTTTAATTCCTTCCATGGATACACCCAAACTGTTTTTTTACTAAAATCATATTATACAATTGTTTCCTTTTCCCATCAACCTCCCTTAAATTTAACTTCCCTAATTTCATTTTGTCACAATATTTTTCTTTCATCCTGACACTTTTTTCTCTCCTTTCACCATTTTTCTTCCCATACATTTTCATATATTTTATATGACATCTTACCTATCATTTCTTTTTTGTCTTTCTTTTATCTTTCTCATTACCCCAAATAAACGCATAGATGGTAAATACACCACTGGATGTTTTTTAAACACATAGAACATATTTTTAATGTATCCTTCTTACCAGTTTGAGCCTTCTGCCCCAAATAAAGCTAAAAAAATTGTAATAACTCTTTTTCCATTTGATTGGGAACATATATATATACCCGTTAAATATGCTATTCTCCTAATACATATGTATTCAGCATATTTGTCATTTTCTAAAATAAGTAAAAATCTAAATTTGCTTCATTTGTTCCATTATCTCTCTCCATTGACTTATTACAGTTTCATAGTCACCAAATATAGCACCCAATTGTTTTGCTTCATTCTTTGTGAAATATATTCCATTTATTTTTTATTTCACCATATCCCTTACATTTTATTTTGTTTAACTGCAGACCAACTTTTTAACAGCTTTTAAATCCCTGTTACAACCTCACTTAACCGTCCTGTGTTTTGATGTTATTAGAACTAAATTGTCCACATATGTCATGCATATTGGTACTATAAGATTTCCTTCCATCTTACATCTTGCCCCCTTCATTTCATACATACATGTCTGCACTACTGCATTCATTACTAATACTAATATACACATACTTATCAGGCATCCCTATTTAACTCGGTTTACTATTGAATGCTTGACGCTGCCAAGGTCAAGTTGAGCTGTGTGAACCCCACATTATGAATATCAGATTGTTGAATAGTGACATTACTGACTGTTTGAACCTGTCCTCCTTCTGGGCCTATGTTAGTGCTTGAGCCTGGTTACAGAGTGGTAGGGAGTTTCAGCATTTGCAATAGTTTTCAGTCTTGAAGGTATTTGGCATTTTGACATTCAACAATATGTTTCTGTGAATGGCAGCCTTGAGCATTCAGTAGTAAATTATTTTACGACTCTGTTAATACTTATTTTTCCCATCCATCCATTTAGCATAACTTGTACTCATGAATTTTCATAGCATTTCTTAATCACATTAATATTTATTCTCCTATGATGTATGCTTCTAAAATCTGACACATTGCTTCTTGGCTCATTTTTTGAGTCACATATCAGTCTTAGTTCTTTATTTTCTTCCAGTATCATCTCAACTACTTCTTTCTCTATAATTAATATTTTTTCACCATAAATAAACCCTTTTCCCCTATTACATCATGCAATACTTTCTCCATCCTTTTTTGTAGTATTTTCATGAATATTTTAATATCAGTACTCCCCAGTGTTATAGGCCTCCAATTTGTTTATATTTTCCATGCCTTTTTCAAATAACTTTTGTTCCCCCAACACATATGTCTTCCATTGTCCCTTCCTTCATCCATGCGTTTAATATTTAAAAAAATATCTGCTTCATTTTTATTCATTTTCTTATAGTACTATTACATTTTCCATCAAATCCTGATGTGAAACATTCTTTTCTTCTTTTATCGCCTTCTCTATTTCTTCTGCTATATCCTTTTTAAATACATAAATAAATAAATAAATAAAATTTTCTAAACAGTTTATTACTTTTTAAGATAGGCACAGTGAATTGACTGTAACTGCACACACCAGAGTACCAAACCAACTTCAAGTAAATTCAAATTCAGAAATACAATTTATTCAAACTGAGCACTTTCATCTATTGTAACATAGACTTCATCAGAGTTAATACACTAGGTGAAATGAGCTCAATTTATACCTTACAATTTAAATTAAAATAAATTGAGCTCATTTCACCTAGTGTATTAACTCTGGTGAAGTCTATGTTACAATAGTTACAGTCAGTTCACGGTACCTATTTGTGGATTGTTTTCTCTGGTTCGTGGTTCCTGGTTACTTTTTAAGATATTTTTTTCACTTTCCATTCTTCTTGCCCATCCATTTCCTCTTTTTCATACATTTTCGCTATAGAAATTCTATCACTTCCATAATATCTTCTTGTTTGTATTTTATATTTCCTTTGACATTGAACAGAGCATCTGTCATTCCTTCTGTTATTTTTACTTCTTTTTCTAAATAACAGGGAACCTTTAAGAAACAAATCTTTGCCCTGTGTAATATAATTTTTACTTTTCCTCTAGTCTTTTCATACATCTATTTTCCACTTCCCCTTACTTTGTCACTTACATTTTCTGTCTTTTTTTCATAATTCTGTAAAATTTCTTTATATTTCTTCTTATTTCTTTTTTATTCTTCTTTCCACTTCAAAATATATCTTTATACTTTTATTTATACACTACCCACCGACATGTCCTGTGTTTATAAAATGGTTTCATTGTCATAGGATCTTTCCATAATATTTCTTTCTGTCTTATCATTTCTTATTCCTATTTAATTTCTCCAGTAAATATCTTTATCCCTTTTCCCTATTTTATTATTTCACTGCCTCACCCTATTCTAGCCAATTTTCTTCTACAATCTGAAAACTATGCCATATGTAGTCCCACTGTTATTTCCTTCATGCCTTTAGAGTAAACTGTATAATAAGTTTCAGTCTTAAAATTTCCCCTTTTATATGTCCATTCTGTATTTTTGCATACTTTTAAATCTCCAAATGTTATTAATCCCCTTAACATCTTAACATCCTATGTTACTTTCAATTTTATTTCCTCATGTTACAGTTAAAATCTCCTACCATCACAAATGACATATTTACTAACACAAATGTTTTGATTTAAAAAAAACTATTTTGTCTCCATTAGATTAGTATATGCAAGAATCACTATTACTTTTACACATTTTGCCTCATTCTCATATCACATCACTTTTTTTAATAAAAAATTCTTATTCCAGAACATGTATCATTTCCTACTGATCAAACAATTTATCCCCCCACACTGCCTGTATTGTTTTATTTTTTTTTTATTTTCTTCATCTGCTGTTTTGCAAGAAAAAAGTTCATGCTTTTATTTTTTGCACCATTTCACCAACACCATCAAGCCTCTTATATTGTTTCTAATGCTGTTCACATTTAATGCTAAACTTCTTATATCCTTATTTTCCTTTTTTGTAAGTATTTTCTTCAAGATCTTATATTTCTTTTCCTTCTCCTAAGTCTACCACCAATTTCTTTTTTGGTATATTGTTTCATTCTGTTTCTCCCTCTTCTTCATTTTTACTTTCTAAAATTCCAAATCTGTTCTATTCCTGTATATTAATAACCTCACTGTGAACTAATTTCTTCTCTAACTACCTCTTCATTGTTTAAACATTCTTTAATGTCCCATTCCCCATACCATATTCTCTTTCAACATCTTCTAAAATAGTATTTTCTAATTGTTTGTCTTTCTTCTGAGCCTTACACTTTATTTACTCTTTCATTTTCTAATATGGAACAGTCAAATCAGAAGTGTCCAAATTATTTACATTTTCTACAAAAAAGCTTACAGTTTTTTATCTACTTTGGCTACACCTTCATTTGTTATAGTCTTATACTAAATGATTTTCATTCCCACAGAAATAACATACTTTCAAAAATAACATGCTTTACTTCAGCTCCAGTATCTAACAAATCTTGTCTTACCATTCACAATTATTGTTTTTGAAATATGTCGAGTTGCCCCGTCCTTAACATCCATTGTTACCCACATTTCAGAACAACCAGGCCATACTGTTCTTTCATCACATATTGTTTTAATGTCATGAACTTTACTACACAATGAAAGATAACGCAGTTTTAACTCATGCTTATCCATATCTGAAATCTTAAACTGCATATTTATTTACTTTTTTTAGTTATAGTTCCAGGCTCTGAAATAAATAGTATTTCCATGGTGCTACAGTATCTCTTTTCTCTGTCTCAGTCATATGTATTTCCAGCAAGTTAAAGCTTTCAAATGTCACTTCAGAAAAATGTTCATTTCCCAGTTGAAATAATGCTCTTTTGTCTTTAATGTTAACTCTAGCAACAAAATAATAGTATCCATTATGTCATACCTGTTCACACTGCCATCACTTTTACTTTTTGTTCGTACCACTGGTCATCTTCTGTGTGGCTACCAAGAAACTGCAGATGTTTTCTTCTTTCAGTCCCTTTTTCCATTGCCTTGCTGCTTGTGGATAACTTTTTCTTTCTTGTAACAAAAAAGTCTGTTGCAGAGGTAAATCTTGAAAACTGGCTGCTGCACCTGCTGAGATTACCTCCATTGTTTTACCTTCCCCAGAATGTTGAATGTTTTTCCAGTCTCTCACTTTCTATCTCCTGTAATATTCTCTCCACTATGCCACTGCATCTTACTTCTCCTTCTTTTAGCTCTGCCTGGTTCATCAAATCTATCAGTACCTGCATCTCCAGTCCTCCATTTTTCATATCAATTTATTTCTTCTCCTTTTCCTTTCTTCATTAAGTTTTATCTTGCTTCTTTCTCTAGCTCTGCTGTACTCTCCTCCATCTTGGAATTCCTGGAACCTAGCAGCTCCAAAGAGTGCTTCACTTCATCTCATGAAAAGTGAAGGAGAAGTTCTTTGGTGCCTGGCTAAATTGACTCTAATTAGTATTATTACCACCTCAGGTCTCCACTGAAAAAAATATATCACGGCCTAGTTGTACTAACCCAGTCAGCAAAGTGAAAAAAAAAATAAAATAAATGTTGTATCTGTATAGTATGTACAAATGTTGGTTGTGAGCATTTAGCTTAATCTTTAGCTGCTTGTATTATAGTACTTAACCTTTATCAAGCAGCTGTGTAGGCCTTAGGAAATATTTTAATCACTATCTGTATAATAAGGACATCTCACATCTTGAACTAGGCGCCACTTAATTTTCTTTGTTACCAGGCCATCTTTTGTGAAA
Source organism: Protopterus annectens (assembly GCF_019279795.1). Taxonomy (NCBI): domain Eukaryota; kingdom Metazoa; phylum Chordata; order Ceratodontiformes; family Protopteridae; genus Protopterus; species Protopterus annectens. The sequence goes on from NC_056729.1 coordinate 1,010,034,337, forward strand.
GTTACCAGGCCATCTTTTGTGAAAGCTCTTTCACCAACTGTTAGACCATGGCATAGTTTTACCCATGTTTTTAATTCATTTTCATACTCCCAGAAATACAGAAAAGAGAGAACAGAATGGCATTCAGGAGCATTCTAGACTTCATATTGTTATAACAAATCTCATAAGACATATAGACTGCATGGTGATATTTTTTCTTCATGATCCCTCAAACATATGGGGTGGTAGTACTGGTAAACTCTTACAGTACATCCAATATTTGAGCAAGAGCAAAAAGATAAACTGGTAGTAAATTACTAGGACAGAATATTCATTGGTCCTCCTAAAGTCGAGGATTGATGTTTAGATGAAGTGTCCTTTTTGGCAATCAGCTCAGCTTTCACAGACAGACTGAGAATTTTAATTCCCTTTATTTCCCTGTTCTGAAAATGGGGGCCACCATTCCAGTTGGTCAGTCTAGCAGTCTTGAGGTATTGTTCTTAATTCCAGCACATGAAACATTATAGATTGGAGCAGTTGAGATGATAGCATATAGACGGACGATAACCTCTTCAGGCCTGGAGTTAAATAGGTATGATGTGTGTGTGCTAGTGCTGTTATTCTCTTATAAACTAATGTCTTGCTTCCTTATTGACTCATGTGAGTTATTTTTCTGTAGTTCCAATTGAAATGTTTACCCATTAAAAGTTTGAAGTATTAAATGTATGAATTACTGTTTGATGAAACATAAAAAAACTATAATTACATAGGAGGTTTGGGAGGTGTCTTTTCAGCAAGAGTTCTGACTGTAAAAGTAGTCAGAGATTATATTGAGGGCATTATACATGTTGGTGCTGATGACAAACAATTACTACTAAGAAAAAAAAATCATTATATGCATTTTTAGATTATACTGCCATTCACCACTTTAGCTCTCTGCCTATAGGCACTTATTCTGAAATAATCTTTAGTCAAAAGACAGGTGAAGAGACTGCTCCTTCTCTTAACTAAAATGAGTTTAGAAAGGAGGCCAGAAATGCAGGAAAAGAAGTTCATTGAATAAATAGTCTAAGATTTATATAAACATATTTCTTCAGGTTATTATCACAGTGGCATTGCTATTTAAATGTAATTCTGCTGTTTCCAGTAAACAACAAGCTCAAGTAATGAAGTGGGGTGGGGGTGGGGGGTAGTACATACTAATTTTAGAATAAAAGCAGAGGATGGAAGCTTGCACATGCCCACATGCCACTATGCACAAGTATGCCTGTATTAAGTAAGTACTGGTATATTTCATTTACCCATCCATCCATCCATCCGTCCATCCATCCATCCATCCATCCACAACCCCTTTTTCCCATTTTTGCACATGGGGTTGGGATGTCAGTTCAACAGTAACAGTCATTTACAGCCAAGGTTTATCCCCACATCAAAACCTACTTTTTATTTGTGCTTGTAGAAAAAGATTGTTATCACCATACTTCATGCATTTTCCCCTTTCATTCATTAATGCCACCTCTAAAATACAAATTAGCCTGTATTCTTCTCTCATATCTAGAAAGTATTTATTTAATGCAGTTTTACACAGTACCTCCAGAACATGTTGCAAAAAATATATATAAGAAGGAATAATAGTATAATTTTTATAGAGACAATCTGGGTTTAATTATGTTATTCTCCCATAATCTTTTCTGTTTTCTTTTTAATTAAAATAATTACCATATTTAATTTGCAAACCTTTTCTTGGATACCTGCAGAGATGCCACCATAGGTTCATAGGTGTGTGCTAGGCTAATGGCCCTGGGGCCTTTACAAGCCTAGCCATAGGATTACCCTGGCATCGTGCCACCCAACCTTAGTCCCCAGTGCCTGTATCAAGTACAGCCACTGGAGTTATCCCCGGGGTGAATTTTCTATTTCCCATCTATTCATCAAGATTTCTCTTGAAGAGTGTCAGTGAGGTGCTCTGCTTGACATGTATGGGAAGTCTATTACATAGCATGGGCAGTCTCTGGGTTATGAAACTGTCCCTCCAGCTTGTTCTATTGATTGTGGTAATGAGGTTGAGGTCTCTGCAGCATGTGGTGTGGAGGGATTGGGATTTCTTTAGATGTAGCATTTTAACAGAGCTGGGTCAGACATGCCTTTGTAAGTCACGCAGAGTTCGCCTCTAAGTAGGCGATATGAGACAGAGAATAGTTGGAGTTTTTTTGAGTCTGTCCATATAGGACAAGTGTTTAAGGCCTAGGATCCTCTTTGTGAGGTACTTTTGCAGTCTCTCCAGTTATTGCAGGTGTCTAGTGAGGTACATGCCAAATGGGGCATTGTACTCGATGATTGGCCTAATGAGGGAAGAGTAGAGGAAGACAATGACCTCTTTCTTCCTGGATGCAAAGCCCTTAGTAATGAGATGTGCCACATAGAAAGACTTTCTGACCACAGTGGCAATGTGGTGATAAAAAAAGAAGTTGCTGTCAACCTGTGTTCCCAGATCTCTTATAACGCCTTCTGCATTCAGTGGACTACCATCAATGTGGTATTTCATGAGCCCGGGTTTTTCCCAAAGGGGATAACAACACATTTTTTGGCATTGAGCTTAAGGCCATGGTTCTGACAGCAGTCGTTGGTCTCAGTGAGGCCATTCTGTAGAATTTCAACATAATTTGGGGAGTTAATCATAGCTCCCAACTTGCAATCATCTGCAGACTTTGCCTGCCAGAGTCCCTTCGTGTTGGCCTGGACTTCAGAGAAGGAGATCCAAAACAGGAGAAGACCCAGGACCGAACCCTGTGGGACTCCACTCATGACTAGTCAGCAGTTTGACTTGGAGTCAGCTACTTTCACACTGTAGGTTCTATCTGTGAGCCAGTTTGCAACCCACCTAGTGATATAGGGGTTAATGCTTAGCTTAGTTATTCCTGAGTGCCATCTGCATGATGGTTCATAACTGCCCATTTCTTAGGAAATAATTAGATTTTCATTTCATTTCAAACTGGATGTGGCAGAAAGAAAATTAATTTTATCATACAATTCTGTTTGTATATAAATCAAATTTGTGGGTCATATTTGGGTTGCATTGCTAGGCTTATAAGAGACTAGGTGTCATTAACCTAGTACATACCTATGAACCGTGTTATTTGGAACCCATAAAGATTATCCAAATCCCTCAATCCTTAAATATCCTTTTCTGTGATAATAACCCCATTGAAAACATCTCATTTAGATGTTTGGGGATCTGGCTAGACCAATCACTAAAATACTATAAACACATAGAAAAGTTGTGAGCCAACATCAACAGTCTGCTCTTCTGGGCCAACAAAACATCTCAGTTTCTTTCACATCCAGCAAGTAGCTATAGGAAAAGGCATCTCTCCTTGCTCAATTACAGTATAGTCTATCCTTCTTTACATCATCCTCTGTCAAAACACTGCCACCCTTGAGACCATCTCCAATAAAATATGTTGATTTACAGCTAACTCACCATGAAATTAACACTGCTGCCTTATTCTTTCAATGGTTAAGTGAATTCCAGTAGAAGCCAGATCAAGTTGTCTTCTTCTTGGTTCCTTACACTTCAAAATACTCAAACTTGACACCGCTTCCCCTCTCTCTTCCAAACTTTTTACTGCCACCCAATCCTATATCCTAAGAAGCCAAGTCAGATCTGCTATCTCCCTACAAATTCTTTCTCCCAAAACTGCACTCTATTAGCTATTGCTTGTGTTCTGGTCCCAAAATATGGCTGTCACTTCCCCCTGATTTAAATTATCACTAAAAGAGCTCCACATTCAGGCCATAGTTCAAACAATACTTACTAAAACAATTTTAATGCAGCATTCCTTCTAAAGAAGTGCCTTCTGTGGAAGGTTGGGTGCCGGGCTGGCAACTTGACACCATAAAACTCCACTGCCAATCATGAGTGGACAGGTGATCCATTGTGGCGACCCCTAACCGGGACAAGCTGAAAGAAAAAGAAGAAAAGATTCCTTCTAAAGATGTCACATAAACCGATATCCCTTAACTAGTGCACCTTTACCTCCCATACATCTGAGCTACCTGATTAAGTCACTCCTTCTACATCCTAATCTGTGATTCAGCTTACCGCACCGTTACTGCTCTTAACACACTACATATATAATCTAATCCGCTGCCTCTTGTTACTGGTCTCTGTCTCCCACAGACTGAGTTTGATTAAAAGAGTTATCAGTTATCATAGGTATCATTGCAGGACCTATGAAATTTAATTTGCAATAAAAAGATTGATTGTTCAGTAACTATTTTTATATTTTTCTCATAATTGATCCTTACCTCAAATTTCATACTAACCAACAATGCTTACAGCTAAGACATAGACAATAAAACAATATTTGTCAAAACTATGTAAATTATATATTCTGAACAAACCGGTAAAATCTCTGTCTCTGTCTTTTTCTCTCTGTATATGTCTATATATGTGTGTCTTGTTCTCTCTCTATATATCTATATCTATATATATATATATGTGTGTGTATATATATATATATGTGTGTGTGTGTGTGTGTGTGTGTGTGTGTGTGTGTGTGTGTGTGTGTGTGTGTGTGTGTGTGTGTGTGTGTGTGTGTGTGTGTGTGTGTGTACTTCTAAACTTAAGCAGCTTCCTCAAGCCAAGGAAGATACCTAAAGAAGTGTGGATCGAACACTTTTTAGACAGGCAAGGAATACACTGACAAAAGAAATCAAAGTAGCTAAAAAGAACTATTCTGAAAAGTTTAGCCAATGATCTTGCATCAGTGTGGAAAGGTCTACCAAACATTACGGACTACAGGAAACTATTCACCTACACTGCAGCTAATTACCATCTGGCTGATGACTTGAATTTTTTTACTGCAGGTTTGAAAAGCCTGAGGTTACAAATGACACTGTTACCAGTCAGTGTTCAGAATTATATGACTCTGTCTTCAGCACATTCTCACATTCAGCCTGCATTAATTATCTCTGAGGAGGATGTGTATCATTTTCTTAAAAGACAGCAAATTAAGAAAGCAGCTGGTCCAGATGGGGTTTCACCTTCATGTTTAAAAACATGTGCTGATCAACTGGCTCCTGTTTTTGCTCAGATTTATAATAAATAATTAAAGGTATGTGAAGTTCCCTTATGTTTCAAACAATCATTCCAGTGCCTAAAAAATCCACTATAATGGGATGAATGACTACAGGCCTGTTGCTTTGATATCGGTGGTCATGAAGATTTTTGAAAGGCTTTTGTTAGCTCACTTGAAGGATATTACAGCTCCCTCATTAGACTCCCTACAGTGTGCTTATCGAGATAACCGGTCAGTGGATGATGCATTTAATATGGGCCTGCACTATATCTTGCAACATGTTAACAACCCAGGGACATATGCAAGGATTCTGTTTGTGGACTTCAGCTCTGCATTTAATACAATAATTCCATAACTTCTTCACTTGAAACTCTCCCAACTTTCCATTCCTGTTTCCACCTGTCAATGTATCACCAATTTTGTAACCAATAGGAAACAGCAGGTGAAAGTGGTGAAATTTACATCTTGCTACCACACAATCAATACAGGTCCCCCGCAGGGATGTGTCCTTCCCCTATTGCTATTTCCCTCTACACTAATGACTGCACCTCTAAGGACACCCCTGAAAAAGCTTATTAAATATGCAGATGATACAACTATCATCGGGCTTATCAGGATTGGTGATGAGTCTGCATACAGATGGGAGGTTCAGCAGCTGGCCCTTTGGTGTAATCAGAATAATCTGGATCTGAACACTCTTAAAACTGTGGAGATGACAGGAGTGGTGCAACAATATTATCCCTGTATTTATATATAATACTGCTGTGTCAGTTGTGGAATCCTTCAACTTTTTGGGATCTGTAATCTCCCGGGATTTAAAGTGGGAGACTAATGTAGAGGCTATCAAAAAAAAAGGCAAAACAGCGAATGTACATTCTGCAACAGGTGAGGAAGTTCAACATCCCAGAGGAACTGTTGATTCAGTCCTATACAGTAGTCATTGAGTCTGTTCTCAGCTCATCCATAACATTGTGATTTAGATCTTTGTCTAACCATGACAAAAATAGGTTATAGCGAATAGTTAGGTCTGCAGAAAATATCACTGGTGCTAGTTTGTCCTCCTTACAGGACCTGTACTATTCCAGAGTCATGAAAAGGGCAGGGAAAATCATTACCGACCCTTCACATCCAGGCCACCATCTTTTTGAACTATTGCCATCGGCCAGGCATTATACGCACTAAAACAAGCAGATATGAGAACAATTTTTTTTTCATAGGCCATCAAGTTCATAAATGGTTTTAAGTCAGCTTATTAGGCTGGGGCATTCTTTTTCCCAAGCCTCCGAGGATTCTGCAGTATTGTTTACATATTGTTAATACCTGTTTCTTTCAGAGTTTCAGTAATGCGATTCTGATTCTGATATATATATATATATATATATATATATATATATATCTATACACACACACACACACACACACACACACACACACACACACACACACACACACTCACACACACCCATGGATACACGTGCATTTTTATACATATGTGTGTAAATATATTTGTATAGTGTATATTTTTAATTTTTGATGTGACTTCTTCCACTACCAGCAATTACATATCCTGCACCAGCTTTCATACATCTAGTGTAGGAAATACCTTACATAAAAAATATAACTGTATAAATACATATCTATATATGTGTGTGTGTGTGTGTGTGTGTGTGTGTGTGTGTGTATGTGTATGTTAGGGGTTGCCACAGCGGAACTCTGGTCCGCTAATGATTGGCAGTAGATTTTTACGTGCCGAGTTGCCGGCCCTGATGCACAACCTTCAACGAAGGTACGCCCATTCACGCATGTCTCCACACAGAAGACGCTCTAGCTGAGAATCAAACAGGACAATGTCTTACTGTGAGGCGACAATGCTACCGCAGAACCACCACCGCAGTCATTTATATATATATATATATATATATATATATATATAAAAGAAACAATAATGCACCAGGATAACGCACAACAGACGTTTATTCCCAAAAAGTACAAAAGTAGTGAGCGCTTTCGCAACTATCGTTGCTTCATCAGACAATGTTAAGAAAAAAACAAATGCTTAAATAGGTAGATAAAAACCCAATCAATAAATTAATTAACATTGACCAATAAAAAATAAAAATCAATTAAACTCCTAGCTCTGACTGCCAGCACAATATAGAGTAGAACGAAATAAAATATATGCAGAAAAATATATACATTTTTAAGAAAATATAAAACATAAGCAAGAATAAAAACATGGACATTACATGCATTACATATAAGAAATTGCTAAGCAACCTAAACAACTAGAATGCCAACTATAACTAAAAAAACTAAAAGCCAACTATGGCTCAGATTAATGTTTAAGACGTCTGGCCTTTAAGAAAGGGATCAAAGAGGTAGTGGCATTCAGACCAGGATACTTTTCAGCATTAAGCTTCAAAATCCATTTTTGTTCATGCTCCTCTGTGATATTCTTTATATCACCACCTCTAAGATTCCTATGAATATGTTGCAAGACAAAAAACATAAAAGCATGAGAGCGGTCATTAGACATAACATGGTTAGTTAAGGCACTAGATGTTTTACTATTGTTGATATCTCTTACATGCTCCAAAATTCGATCTTTAAGCATTCTATTGGTTTTTCCTACATAAAAAGCAGGACATTGTTGACAAAAACAGAAGTAAACCACATCTGTGGTTCTACAATCTGTATATTGGTTATAATGCAGTGAAAATTGTCTGGTAGGATGTGTGTATTCATTCTTACTATAAATAAACTGACATGCACTACAGTTCCTACATGGAAAGGTTCCACAACGAATAGACTGGTAAACTGGGTTGGCATGCCCTTACTTATAAGTTGGCTGACATAGAATGATTTTTTTACTACCTTGGCCAAATGTTGGTCGAAGGCCAGATTGCTGTCTACACCAGATCTCTGACTACTGGGTCAACTCTTAGGGGTGTCTTATTGATGAAGTAATAAGTCTGACTGGCACATTTCTCAAAAGGCACTATAATGCATTTCTTAGCATTGAGTTTTAGTCTGTGACTCTGGCACCAGTCATTTGTCTGTGTTAAATTGGCTATGTCTTTATATTCAGTGAAGGTGACACCATTGACCACCAATTCAGCACACTGACTTGTGCTGGCTTTGAGGTTATGGGTATAGCTATAGAAGGCCTTGTGGTTGTCTTTAACCTGTCAGGCTATCTTTATCTTGTAATTGTCCTTATAAGACTTAATTAGTCCTTTCATGTTCCTTTTTAGTTTAATTAAAGAGCTTCTATCATTATGGGAGTTGCTGTTCCTGATTTTAGCCATGATTTTTTTCTTTTTGTTATATACCCTATTAAGGCTATGATTCCACCTGTGTGGTTTGTTTTTAGAGTTTGTTTTGGGATTACTTCTACTAGGAACATCAGCCTCTATTCAGACATTTACATGGCATTTACTAGGTTGTACAAGGTCTTTGTGAACAATTATTGCAGAAATTGTTGTGAACTTGGGGTTGGGAGGGACACTGAATTTTGACAAATTATCACTTGATAGTGGTTTGCTTTGGAACAGTTTGCTGGAGTTACAGAGTTGATTTTTATTTTGAAGGAGAAAGCTTTGTGGTCTGACTTCAACAATGAGGACATGACATGGGGAGTGGGGTGTAACACTCTAGCATATTGATGAGTACCAGGTCCAGTATGTTTGAACCTCTGGTTGGTGTGCACGCTAACTACTCAAGGATGTTTGTGTTAATTAAGTCAAGGAATCGTTGCAACTGCCAGGATGAGACAGTGTATTTTTTCACCTATAGAGGGGGTAGTTAAAGTCTCCCATGAACAGGGTATTTGAGTTAATGGTGAGTGTCTGCAGTAAGTCTAGGTACAAGCTAAGGGATTCCATGGACATAGAGGGTGATCTATATCTTGCTAGGATATGGTATGGGGCTTTGTTTATGATGATTTGCATGTGGATACATTTCAGTGCATCATCCTGTGTAAACAACATAGTGTTGTGCTTGTTGATTGAGAATCCTCTTCTGTCCCAGTCTGTGCAGCTGATGGTCTAAATATGTCAGACGCACTGAAGTCTTGCACTGCTGGAGTACTTTCTGTGGATTTGAACCATGTCTCAGTAACAGCACAGATGTCTATATTCCCCAGTGTGAGAAGAGCTTGTAGGGTGTGGAGTTTCTTGTTTAGAATCTTAGCATTGAGCAGTAACTATAGGTTTGTCAATTGGCCATTGCCTAAAGGGATGGATAACATTTTAGTCAATCTTTGGAAGCCTAGGGGAGACAGGTACAGGGCATTCTTTGAAAAGCAGCATCGTCTGTTAACCATGTCTTCCCATGCTGACAAATATTGAATCCCCTATGAAAGACACAGAAACTAAGCCAATTTCTGAAATCAGCCATCTTTTTTTCAAACTGTGGCATCATCCTTGGTGAAGATAGAATGCTGCTCAGTGCAAGGCACATACCTGCCTGAGCCACATATTCAAAGAGATCAACAATGTCTGTCTTCATATAATCCAAGGAAGTATGTCTCACGTCAGTAACGCCCACATGCCCTATGATAGAATCACACAGGTGTCTGTGGTGTAGTGACTTGAGTGTGTGCATAACTTGGTGGATCCCGGCTCAAGATAAGAAACTGTTATCTTGTCCGTGTTCAGTCTGGTGAGTGGGACATCTGTGGACTGTACAGTGGAGATCCCATGACAACAGTACTGGGTAATGCATTGGCTTGCCTTATGGGCTTTGATTTTGCGTCTCCATTGGGTTTAGAAGTATGTGTGGTGTTTGGTGTTGCTTTTGGTGAGCGCTTTAGAGATTGCTGAGGATGAGTTTTGCAGATTATTGGCTTACGAGGTCTTTGAGGTTTAGGAAGACTGTTTTTTAGTGCCACAGAATAGGTTGATCTATTGTTTGGTGGACACTATGTCTGGTGGATGTAATGGGTGTGTTATGGAGAACCTTGTTTGTATGCAAGATTGTTGCCTCCAGTGAAATTGTGTATATGCATCTCTCACATAATGTGTTTGCTTTTTTAAGGATTAAATGGCAGTCAATGAATATAAAACAATTGTTACATTGAGGATGCCGGTATCTACCAAGGTGGCTATGGAGACATTTGGAAATGGCATATCCATTTGTCTGGACATTTACATGGGTGGGCTACTGTAAGTCCTGGACTGGTTATATAGAGGTGCCTTATGTGGTCTCTGCAGTTTGGCAGTACACTATGGGAGCACTACAGTTGGTCAACATCTGGAATGTCAACAAAATTTGGTTAACTAAGCATATGATCAACAGATGAGCAAGATCACCTACTACTAGTGGTAAGGGAGTATAGCATTTCACCGAAATTCTGCAATCTCAAAGTTTCTAAAGGAGCAAAACCATTTTTTTCTTTTGCTTTTTATTTATTTATTTTACATTTGTTGACCAGGATAGTCTGACTGGATATATATCCATTTTCAGCGGTGGCCCAGGGAGAAAATCTCCAAGATAATAATACACATTGAACATTTAGTAAATGCTAGTTTCAAGCAGATTACAGTCATAAGTAATAACAGCACTTAGCACATATAGTACTAACTTATTATAAAACACTTTATAAAACATAACATTATTTTCAAAGTTATATATACAGAACATTACATGCAGGTTTAAGACACATTGAGCAGCAGTTGTACAATTGACCCTTCCTGAAATGGTGTGGTAGAAAAAAGTTAGAAGTAGTTGAAGGTAAGGCATCTTTTTTAAGTTTAATGTTGCATACAGCAAGGGTAATGCTTGGCAGAGACATTGTAGTATGGCAATGTGTTGAGGCTGACATTGTGATTGTCAGCATTTGGGTGTTTTGACTATAACACGCACACACACACACACACACACACACACACACACACACACACACACACACACACACACACACACACACACACACACACACACACACACACACACACACACACACACACACACACACACACACACACACACACACACTAATAAAAATTAAAATCAGCTTAACAGCCAGTGCTCTCGATGAATCTCCAGAATGCTCTCCAGGGTTGGCATTACATAATATGAAGCAAAAATGTGGACATTCTTCAAAATTCTGGATAGTTGAGAGGTATGAGGGGCAGGAGTTTCATGTCTCTCATTGCTTGCTGTCTGTCTGATGGTAATCCTCATGGCTTCACACAGCAGACGTCTTATCACTTCATCTTGGACCAGTTTTATGAATTGGTCACCAGTATGGTGACCAAAGGAAATTCTAGGTCAGGGACTGTAATCCTACCAGACCTCTGACATTGTACCTCACATGATTTGATTTGTTTTAATCCCTTTTTATCTCCTAGTATACATCCATTCAGTCATCATTAATTACTTTCAAAGTTAAACAGCATGTGACATAGGGAGATGGAGGCAAGTATTGGAGTTTTGGACATCATCCATTGAAGATTATGAATTTTTTTTCATGTTTTTTATAGGTTCATAGGTAGGTACTAGGCTATCTGCCGAGGGCATTTATAAGACTAGTCAGAGTGTGTTGGCATTCATTGCTCCATTGATTAATTAACTGATCCGCTGTCAAGCAGAGCCAATGAAGTGATCCCAGGGGTGTATTTTCTGTTACCCATCCACTCGTCAAGGTTTCTCTTGAAGAGTGTTAGTGAGGGGCTCTGCCTGATGTAATTTGGAATTTTGTTCCAAAGCATGGGGAGTCTCTGTGACAGGAATCTATCCCTCCAGCATGTTCTATTTATTGTTGTGGTGAGGTTTAGCTCACTAGAGCGTGTGGCTCACAGTGACTTGGATTTCATTAAGTGGAGCATGTCCATGAATTCTGAGTTGGACACAGCTTTGTAAGTTAAGAAGACAGGCAGAGATCACATCTGAGTAAGCGATATGCCACTGAGTATAGCCGGAGTTTTTTCAGTCGGGCTGCATAGGACATATGTTTGAGGCCAGTATTCCTCTTGGTGAGGTACTTTTGTGGTCTTCCCAGCTAATGGGAGTGTCTTGTGAGTTACATCCCAAATGGGGCATTGTACTCTATGATGGGACTAATGAGTGACAAGTAGAGGGGCACTATAACCTCTTTATTTCTAAATGCAAACCCTTTAGTAATTAGATGGGCCACATATAAGAATTTCCTAACTACTTTGGCAATATTATTGTCAAAGGAGAGATTACTATCTACCTGGGTCCCCAGATCTCTTATTACCTCTTCTGTATTAAGGGGGCTGCCACCTATGTGGTAATTTGTGGGTGTTTTGATTTTCCCAAACTAGATGACTACGCATTTTTTTGGCATTTAGCTTGAGACTATGACTTTGACACCAGGTGTCCGTCTCAGTAAGGTCCTTTTGGAGGATGTCCTGTCAGCTGGAGAGTCAGTTATGGCTCCCAGTTTGCAATCATCGGCGAAATTGGTTAGCCATAGTCCTCCTGTGTTTGCCTGTACTTCTGAGAAGTAAATGCCAAACAGTAGGGGTCCCAGGTCCGAGCCTTGTGGGACACCACTTGTGACTGGTTTAGAGTCATACCTGGAGTCCACTATTCTTACCATGTGACTTATGTCTGTAAACCAGTTGGCAACCCATCTCGTGATGTACGGGTTTATGTTCAGGCTAGTGAGTTTTTCTGTAATACCTGAGTGGGGAATGGTGTCAAAAGCCTTGGCGAGGTCAAGGTAAGCTGTGTGAACCACCTTTCCCTCGTCTATGGCCTTGGTGACTGTCTCAAAGAAGTCAACCAGGTTTAGTAGGCATGATCTGCCCTTAATAAAGCCAAACTGGGTCAGGTCAAGTGTTTGGAGGTTCCCATTGTCTTTGTTAATGAGTTCCATGATGATGCACTCCATAGCCTTGCAGACCAGGCTAGTCAGGCTTATGGGGCAATAGTTACCAGGGTCAGTTGTGGCCTCTCCTTTGTGGAGAGGAATAACCATTGGTGTGCACCATTCTATGGGCATGTAGCCTGTGATGAAGCTGAGATTGAACAGCATGTTTAGGTGGGGAGTTAGTTCGTTCTGTAGTTTGTGCAAGATGCAGCCTGGGACACCATCTGGTCCCATTGATGCTGTGTTTTTGGCTTTTGAAAGGGCTGTTTTCACCTGTGCGTCTGTGATTTTTGGGACACTACACTTTTCTGGTATTGTTGTGGGCCCTTTTGGAGGTGAGATGGAATCTATCTGCCAGGATGTTGGCAATATCAGTAGGTTCAGTATATTTTGTGCTAATTTGCACTAGTTCAGTGCATATCTGTGAGTTGCTACTTTGATTCTTAACATAGCTAAAGAAGGCTTTGTGGTTATCTTTTGAATCCTTGACTATTTTTCTTTTGAAGTTAGCCTGGGATGATTTCATGAGGGACCTCAGTTTCTTACTGATACTGATCAGGGATGTCTTTCCTTCTTGGGATTTGCTTTTTTTCTGAACTAGTTTCCTCCTTCTGTTGTATAGCTTGTTTATTGCAGGGGTCCACCAAACCGGTTTCCTTCTCTTAGAGGAGTGAGTCTTGGTTTTGCTAGGTATGGCACGATCCATGCATCATTGTAAGTGCTCATAGAGTGCATTTGTAAAGGTTTCTGCATCTTGGGCAGCATTATCCTTTAGCATGGGGGCTGTGAAACTTACCACCTCTGTCTTAAGTAAGGTGAAGTTTGCTTTAGAAAAGTTTTTTACTGTGGTTTCCTTAGTTGGGGGTGGTGGTGGAGTGTGGACATCCAGAGTGATTAGTTTATGGTCTGATCTCACCAGTGATGGGTTGGCCTCCGGTGTGGAACACCTGTCACCCATGTTGGTGATGACCAGGTCCAATATGTTTTCACCTCTGGTAGGGGAGTTTACCAGCTGATCCAGGGCATTTGAGCTGATGAATTCCAGGGAGTGCTGGGCCTGGGAATTTGTACTCGAGTAGTTTTCCTAGTGAATGGTAGGTTAATTGAAATCGCCCAATATCAGGGTGTTCGGTAGGACCTTCAAGTTTTCCAGTGTCTCCAGAAAGTTGGAGTGGTGGTCCTGGGTCATGGAGGGTGATCTATAGCAGGCCACAATTTGCATTGCAGATTTGCCTGATGTTAGATGCACATGGATGATCTCAGAGGTATCATGCTGTGCCACTAACCTGGAGATGTAGGTATCCTTGATGAATATGGACACACCCCCTCCTTTTGTGTTTCAGTCCGTGTTCTTTAGCTTAAACGTGTGGTATGAGTTGTAGCCCGGTAGTGCTGGGGTGCTCTCTGAAGCCTTGAACCAGGTTTCAGTTACTGCACAGATGTCAATGTTCTCCATACCAAGGAGTGCTTCGAGTGCGTGCATTTTGAGATTTAAACTCCTGGTGTTGAGCAGCATAACCCTCAGTTTTTTGTTAATTGTGCTGTTTACGGAGGTGGGTTTGACTTTTGAGCCTTGCCTAAAAAAGGCACTATGGGGGCAGCAAGAGCCTTGGCCTGTATTCGAAAGCCTAGGCATGACAGGTGCTTGTGAATCAACGCAGCTTGTTGAGCATGTCGTCCCAGGCTGACAGACACTGGATCCCTTTTGAATGACACCAGAAGCTTAGACAGTTGTTGAAATTGATCATTTTTTCTTTATACTGAGGTATCATTCTTGGTGAGGGCAGGATGCTAATCAGGGTCATGGTCATACCAGCCTGGGCTACATGATCAGAGAGCTCTTCCATGCCTCTTTTCATGTAATCCCGGGAGGTATGTCTCAGGTCATTCACACCAACATGAACAATGACAGAGTCATATTTATACTTGGTCTGGAGTGACCTGAGTGCTTGTGTTATGTGGCAGATTCTGGCTCCTGACAGGCAGCTAACAGTAACCTGTGTTGTCTGGTTTGTGATGGGAAGTGCAGGTTGTTTGGGTGTCTGCTTTGGAGGTCTCTGATGTTTTTGCAGGTTTTTATTTAGCGTCTCTGAGTATGATTTTGTGTATTTATGTGTATGTTTGGTTCTACCTGACATAGCCGAAACCACACAACACCGACAACCACATCACCGACACCACATACAGTCCATAACACGAAACCACAACACCAACGACAGCGGGCCAAAATAACCGGCGGTACACAAAACCCACAAACTGCACACCACAACAACACAATAAAAACAACAAAACACATCCCCAAACACCCACAACACACAACCACACACAAAAAGCACACCAAAATACTTACAAGCCCTAACTAACCTAAACCTCACCTACTATTCGTCACCTGCCTCCACACTAACCTACCTACTCTACCCCTAACTCCCTAACTCACTAAACTAACCTAACTCCCCCTACCCTCAACCCTAACCCTACTAAACCCCCCACCCTAACACCTAACCCTAACTCCTACTTCCGCCCTAACCCTCCCTATGCTAACTCCCCTAACCCCACCCCCCCCACCCCCCCCTCTCCCACCCACAACCCACACACCTACAGACCGTGCACCCTCACCTCTTCACCCTCACAGACCCACCGGCGTTGGCCTTGTCGTCCGTCATCCCGGTCCATGTCGTGTCTGCTTTTGCCAGTGCTGTTTTAGTACATCTGTGTGCGGCTGGAGTTGTGGTGCAAGTGTTAACCTTCTCCTCTTGACTGTCTGTTCCAGTCTTGGGTGGAGACAGCATAGCTTCCAGTTTGGCTGTATAATTGCATCTCTCGCATATGTTAGTGTTTTCTGGTAGGAGGAGAGGGTTGTCTGTGTACATGAGGCATTTGTAACATTGCCTCAGGATACCCAGATTTACCAGCTGGACTGGAGAGTGCACCTGAAGTTGCCCTTTGGTCATGCCTAAATAGTAGGGTGAGCTGCTTAGTTGCTTGGTTGGTGTGGGGTGAATAAAGAGCTTTGCCCTGCTCGGCAATCAGTGTCAGGGTATATTAGTGCTTGCTATTAGGTCTGAGCAAGTGCTGGGCTGTAAGATGCTTTTTGAGTGCTTAGGTTGAGAGTTAGACTAGTTTCAAGGGAAAAACTGAAGAGGAGAGAGTGGAGCCAGGAATAAGTTAACCATAGCCAGCTGGCACTGCCCAGTGCGCAAAACCATGCAAATGCTGTTTTTGTAGTAGGGAAATGAAAGAGATACAAATTAGCCCAAAATGGCCAATAAACTCCTAACTTCTGGGCTGGAACCACTCCTCCAGGGACAGATAGGTTGCTCAAAGCTCCCCTCTCTCACAGGTGAACAGAGAAACTTCCTTCTATCCAAGTAAGGTATGGGCAACTATTAGTTTAACTAGTATCACAGCCCTGAATTCAGCAAAAGCCTGAAATCTGGACTATACTAGCTTAGAAAGGCGGGAAACAAGAATTTTTTTTTTGTTTTTGAAGATAAGGCAAAAACTGTAAAAAATACATTTAAAACAGCTTTAAATAACTTCAAACGATCAGAAAAGGCTATTGCACTTTAGTGTGTAGCCTACAACAGTTAAACAAATTATTTAAACAAAAAACAACTTTTTAAAAGTGCAGGCAGTCAAATAAGTACAATATGTGAAAAAACAAGCTTTTAAATCACAATAAATGCTGGAAAATCTGCTTTTAGGCGGAAAACAGTTAAATACAGCAAGAAAGTACAGAAAACTGTTGCTTAATCACTCCAAAGTCTCTCTTCTAAGCTAGAAGGCTAGTATCATTTTAAGGCTTTCTAGTGCTACCCAGTAGGTTAGTTACAGGAAAGATGGGAAACAAGGACAGATGTGGTCTTTTAAACCAGAAAGTTGAAAGAGATGGACAGACTGTCCAAATGGTCAATAAACTACAATTTCTGGGCCAAGAACCTCTTCTCTCATGGTAGACAGGCTACCTAGTGCTTACCACTTCCACTGATAAGCTAGAAGGCTTTCCTCCAACATAGAAAGGCTTGCAGACCTCAGAAGCTTACCAACAGTCCTGGATACAGCAACTCTGTATCTGGACTAGGCTAGTTACAGGAAAAGTGGGAAACAAGTGCAAGTGCGGCTTTTAAACCAGAATGTTGAAAGAGATGGAAAAAAACTGCCCAAACAGCCAATAGCTACAATTTCTGGTACAATTTTATACCACCCACCCACTGACTAGAATGCAAAGTGCAGTGCCAATTCTTCTGGATCCACTGTGAATGCGCACTTTCATTTGCCAAGAGTTCCGTTTAGACTGTATACACACTCTTCTGAGGCAGCTATTCCTTACAGAGACCGGTGTTAAATGCTGCAATTCCAAACCCTCCTACAGGTGGCACTCTTATATTGTACTTTCTACTATGGATGGGCAGGGTGGAATATGCTATTTACTCCCTTCTGTCCCGATTGGATCTGCTAGTAACCAGGCTTCTAATCTTACCCAGACCACCTGTAGTGTAGGCAAGACTGAATAATAGTGTACACCACAGTGCTGACCCATGTCACAGGAGTTTAGCTGTAAAACTTAAAGGGTATATGGTAGGGGTTAAAAATTACAGAGCGGGTCAGAAATTAGCTGTCTGGTCAGAAGCACATTGTATGCTTTATAGGGAAATTGTCTGAAGAAAAGTTTAGTAGATGAACTCCAGCTGGCTCAGTGCTGGTCCACTAGTTCTGTTCAGTAAATATGTACAAGATATCAGAATGTGACTGGTAGTTTAGATATGGATGTGTGATGATTTGTTAATTAGTGTGGTACTTTCTCATTTGCTGGTGGAATTAAGGTAACTTACTGTAACACACTCTGTGACCAGACGCAGGTATCTGCTGTGATTTAGTGAGAAGAAAATGGCAAGGATATGGATTTAGCAGGGGAAATTCCACAAAATATGTACATTTTAGACAAGGAGATGGTAGGCACAGCAAATGAGAGCACATTGTTGATGGGTGCTAGGACACAGGGTGCCTGTCTCTGTGTTGGTGGAGAAGGACACAAACCTGACTACAACCCAGGACAACTTAGTACAATTAGCATATGAGGCACTTGTAGAAGCTGTCATGGAAAAATGCTCTTGTTAAGGATTAGAGCAGAAGTAGATCAGGCATGCAGGTAGTATAGGAAGGAATTTTTGGTCTACAGCAAGGGAGGTGTTGGGGACACTTCTAGATGACATCTTATGGCTGGAGATAGCCTTCAGAAGAAAGACAGCACAGGAGGGTTAGGATCACCACCGTTGCATGTGTCAAATAAAGAGATGATTGCAGTATAACGACCACTTTCCAGCTGCTGCCCTCCACAGTCAATGCTGCATCCCTTGCAAACTCCGAAATCTTGTACCCTACTGGATGACAATTAGAGCTGGGACCTGTGCTGTGCTTCAGGCCAAAAGGGTGCTTATGTCAGCAATGGCTACTCCCAGAGACAGCTCATTATAGTACAAAATGATATAGAAAAACTAATTGGAAAGTAGAGGAGAGCTGTGGCAAGGAAAAAAAAAAGATGGATGGGGCAGAGACTTAGTACCAAATGTCAGGGCGACCAATGACATCCTTCCAGTGTACATGACTCCTGTAAGAATGATTCTGGAAACTGCACCTTATGAAAGACAGAAAGAATCTCTTTCAGAATTACTGAAAAAGTGAAAGGAAGATACGAGGCACATAGAAAGGTTGGCATATATATAAATATATATCTATCTATATATATATATATATAGAGAGAGAGAGAGCAAAAGAGGAAAGAGAGGGGGAAAAGAGAGTGGAGGAGGGGGGGGGGCAAAATGGAGACAGAAATAGAGTGGCAGATAGACCGTGGATGCTCACTATAGCTTTAAGGAAATTTTACTTCACAGAGAGGTCGTAGGAACCTGCAGTGTATTATCTCAGGGAATGGACCGGTGTAAGTCATGAAAGTTGTGGATTTTTTTACTTGGTTAATATGCTGTTCTTCTGTATAAGGTTTTGTAATAGCGTTGCTATTTAACTGTAACCATATTATGTCAATGTGGATCTTTTCTCCCTGTGCCTCTGTTGAAAATAGGATATTTTCCAAGTTGTACTTTCCCAGTAAACAAATATCAAAAATAAATAATTAAAAGAGGGTTTATTCTGCATAAAACAGAGTAAGGAAGGGATGGTCCGAGGATAGTACAGAACAGTTACACAGAGGTTAACTACAATACTTTGAAGATGAAGGTTTCCCTTGTCCTGGCATTTTGTATATTTTTCTGTTGGGATTTGAAACTTTGTTTTCCAATGTGTATATAAGATAAAGTCATTGTTAATGTAAATGGACAATAAGAAAAGCTAAAAACAAACTAATTTGTAATTTGTGTCAGGAATATGTGATGTTGCTCCGGGATAAACTTCTTGATGATGCTGTTATAAAGAAAGTGGTTACGTAACTTGAGTGGAAAAAGTCATTGCTCTCAAGATTGCCTCATGGTCTGCCAGCTTATCCATACATTCAAATATTGTAATAATATGCTGGTTTAATGGCATAGAAGCTGGGCATCCACTCACATTACTGGCAGCGTAAGTTTGGGTGTTAGCCTGGGCATCACATGGCTGCACACGGAAGGGAGGGAAAGATCTACTCCACTCTTACTGGTTTACCTCCATCAGTGGAAGGGGTGGATGTCTCCCAGTTATTTCTCTAACCCTGCCCATGATGGATATTGAGACCTCTGCAGGGGGACTAATCGGCATAGCATGCTCTCTCTCATAGGAGAGGACTCATAATGCACTAGAGGCTAGACTGTAGCTGGGAGTTTTGAATTCCTGTCTATAATTAGTTATGTAGTTTTCCCTAGCACTCCAGTAAGGTGAGTGATAAGGAATCCAAGGCAAGTGCATTATTCATGCCACACACATCATAATATACTTTTTCTCATTTTTAAGATAGTTTGTTTTGATTGCCAGTGCCAGAAATACAAATGCCTTTCACCTGTAGCAGTCTCCTAGTTGACATTCTCTAAGTAAGGGGAGCAGAAGACAGAGTCCCCTCCACAGTAACATGGGGTTGTGTCCCTACTAGAAAAATCGGTGACTATGTGTGTTTTAACCTGTTTTCAGTTGTGAATTTGATACTGGTTGGGCTGTGAGAATAACAGACCCATGGTATTGTCAGTGATGGGTAGTCACGTAACCTGTAATGAGAAGAGTTAGGACCCCTTACTCAGATCCTTCTTGAAGAGAATTAATATGCCAGAGCATTTTTAGGGAAGGGATCCCATCAATCAAACACTAAAAGAAAGAGAAGGGAATGAAACTGGTCCTCTCATGAACATGACTCAAGGCACAGAATTTTAAGTATTATTTTTGTTACGATATCTCACTGCATGAAGCACTGGAACTCTTGTAGGAAGGGATTTGAAGAAAGTGACTGATGGCAGGCTTCTAGATAGAACTTTAATGCCTAATACTAGATAGCAAGCCACTGGATATAATGTTTAATGGCACATTTTTGTTAATGTCTATAAAAAATGCTCATGAAGGGCTAAACAAATATTGTGCATATATGTATGGCACAGAGAAGTACATTACAATGGCCTTGTAAATGGGACACAGATTCTATATGTATTTATGGAGAGACTATAATAGTGTTGAGGTTCCTTGTAAATAACCCTTTACACACTGAAAACACAGACAAAGTGATCATTTCACATTGAACTGTAATATGATGAAACATCAGAAAAAATACTTTCTCCCATTTGGACAAGCCCACCTGAACCCTCACTCCCACACCCCTTACTAATTATGTATACCAACTCAGAGATTGCACAACATCAGGGTAATTCCCCTACACCACTGCAGCATGATCCAATGAAAAAGGCTGTTGGCAGAAACTCCATTTAACAGAAAGTTGTTTTATATATATATATATATATATATATATATATATATATATATATATATATATATATATATATATATGTGTGTGTGTGTGTGTATATATACATATATATATATATATATATATATATATATATATATATATATATATATATATGTGGAGACATGCGTGAATGGGCGTACCTTCGTTGAAGGTTGTGTGTCAGGGCTGGCAACTCGACACGTAAAAATGTACTGCCAATCATTAGCGGACCGGAGTTCCGCTGTGGCGGCCCCTAACCGGGAAAAGCCAAAAGACACAACAACAAATATATATATATATATATATATATATATATATATATATATACATATACACACACACACACACACACATGTATATATATATATATATATATATATATATATATATATATATATATATATATATATATATATATGGGTGTTGATGGACACACATTCAAACAGATGCAATGCCGACACCCACAATATCAACATCAAAACATTGAATGAACATATATTGACACATTCTGCACATGATCTGGAGCTTATTCTGGAGTAAACTAAACCAAAAGCAACTATTTTTGCAAGCCCTGAAGTGTCCCCAGCACCCCTGCTAATTATATAGTAACTCTGAGACTGGATAATCCCCAGGGGAAGGAAATATTCCCCTACCCAGGGATTGTCGATCTCACACAACTATCGACCATCTATCTGCATTGACTAAATGGTGTCAATCAAACAGGTCTCAGCATTGTGTCCATTTGATTGGGTGTCTGACAACTGTATCGGTCTGCCTAGCTATCCATCTATCTGTCTATCTATCTATCTATCTATCTATCTATCTATCTATCTATG
Source organism: Protopterus annectens (assembly GCF_019279795.1). Lineage (NCBI taxonomy): Eukaryota > Metazoa > Chordata > Ceratodontiformes > Protopteridae > Protopterus > Protopterus annectens. The sequence continues at coordinate 1,010,055,988 of NC_056729.1, forward strand.
TATCTGTCTCTGAGTGTCTATTTGTCTATCTGTCTATATACAAACTTGGAGAAGAGAGAGAAAGTAAGTGAAGAAAATGTCATATTTACCACCTCTGTCTTCTCGGCCATGATAGGCCACCAGTCATCTTTCAGGTTTGACATTCTGAGCATATACCATCAGCCAAACAACAAACAGTAGGGCTCCACTAACAATAATACACAGCACTTCAGCAAAGGCTATATCTCTATGCGACAGGTGAGTTTTCTATATAGGTTCATAGGTGTGTACTAGGCTAATGGCCATGGGGCCTTTACAAGCCTAGCTATAGGATTATCCTGGCATAGTGCCACCCAACCTTATTTCCCAGTGCCTCTGTCGAGTAGAGCCACTGGAATTATCCCCGTGGTGAATTTTCTGTTTCCCATCTACTCATGAAGATTTCTCTTGAAGAGGGTCAGCAAGGTGCTCTGCTTGACATGTATGGGAAGTCTGTTCCATAGCATGAGAAGTCTCTGGGTTATGAACCTGTCCCTCCAGCTTGTTTTGTTGATTGTGGTAATGAGGTTGAGGTCTCTGGAGCATGTGGCATGGGGGGTTGGGATTTCTTTAGATGTAGCATTTCTAACAGAGCTGGGTCAGACATGGCTTTGTAAGTCAAGCAGAGATCCCCTCTAAGTAGGCGGTATGAGACAGAGAATAGTTGGATTTTTTTCACTCTTTCCATATAGGACAAGTGTATAAGGCCTAGGATCCTCTTTGTGAGGTACTTTTGTGGCCTCTCCAGTTGTTGCAGGAGTCTAGTGAGGTACATGCCAAATGGGGCATTGTACTCGATGATTGGCCTAATGAGGGAAGAGTAGAGAGAGACAATGACCTCTTTCTTCCTGGATGCAAAACCCTTAGTAATGAGATGTGCCATATAGAAGGACTTTCTGACCACAGTGACAATATGGTAATCAAAAGAAAGGTTGCTGTCAACCTGTGTTCCAAGATCTCGTATAACACCTTGTGTTCAGTTGACTGCCATCAATGTGGTAATTCATGGGAACCAGGTTTTTCCCAAAGGGGATGATGACACATTTTTTGGAACTGAGCTTAAGGCCATGGTTCTTATACCACTCGTTGGTCTCAGTGAGGCAATTCTGTAGGATGTCAACATCACATGGGGAGTTAATAACAGCTCCCAACTTGCAATCGTCTGCGAACTTTGTCAGCCAGAGTCACTTTGTTTTGGCCTGGACTTCAGAAAAGTAGATACCAAACAGGAGAGGACCCAGGACAGAACCCTGTGGGACTCCACTCATGACTAGTCAGCAGTCTGACTTGGAGTCAGCTACTTTCACACTGTGGGTTCTATCTGTGAGCCAGTTTGCAAACAACCTAGTGATATAGGGGTTGAATTATTTATTTATTTATTTTACATTTGTTAACTGGGTTAGTCTGACTGAGCTTTTGCCTCATTTTCAGCAGAGACCCGGGGAGAAAAGCTGCTGAGGGAAAAGAATTTTAAAACAATAATTAACAATCAGCAAAAGAATATGAGACCTGTTACACTAAGCTTGATGCCAAGCTTAGTGAGTTTTTCTATTATTCCTGAGTTGGAAATGGTATTGAAAGCCTTGGCCAGATCAAGGTAGGCTATATGAACCACCTTGCCTTCATCCACAGGTCTGGTGACTGAGTCAAAGAAGTCAACCAAGTTGTGCAGGCATGATCTACCCTTCACAAAACCAAACTGTGTGGGATCCAGAGTTTGGAGATTTCCTATATCCTTGTTTATTAGGTCCATGATGATGAGTTCCATAGCTTTGCATATCAGACTCATCAGGCTAATGAGGCAATAGTTCCCAGGGTCTGTAGCTGCTCCTCCTTTGTGGAGTGGGATGACTGTAGCAGTGCGCCACTTGGTAGGGATAAGCCTGAGGTGAGGCTGGGATTGAACAGGGCACACAGGTGAGGTGCCAGTTCACTCTGTAGTTCATGTAGAACACAATTAGGGATATTGTCAGGCCCCATAGAAGCTGTATTCTTGGCTTTGGACAGTGCTATTTTAACCTACGCAGCGGTAATACTGGGTGCCTGACAATGTATTGGTATTGTGATTGGTCCTTTGGGGGGAGGGGTAAAGCTGGTACTGAATCTTTGAGCCAGTATACTGGTAATATCTATTGGCTTGGTACAGGTGGTACCATTGTGCAGTAGCTCAGAGAAAATCTGGGTATTGCCATGGAGATTCTTTACATAACTGTAGAAGGCCTTGTGGTTGTCTTTACTATCTGCTGCAATTCTGTTTTCATAGCTAGCTTTACAGGATTTGATTAGGTATCTCAGCTTTTTGTTGAGGCTGATAAGGGAGTTTTTCCAGTCTTGGGACTTCACCTTATTCTGCATCAGTTTTCTCCTTCTGTTGTAGAGTTTGTTTATGGCCGGGGACCACAAGCTTGGCCTTTTTTTTTTTGAGGAGAGCATCTTGGTTCTATTGGGTATGTCGAGATCCATGCATTTGTGTATGTGTTTGTACAGTGCATTGGTGTATGATTATGCGGTCAGGCAACTATTCTCCATTTGCATGGGTGCCGTGAAGTTAGCCATCTCTGTTTTTAGGAGCTGAAAGTTAGCTTTGGAGAAGTTGGTGGTTACGTTTGTGGGTGGGAGGGATGTGGATTTCCCAGGTGGTTCGTTTGTGGTTGGATCTAACCAGGGAGAAGTTGACTATTGGTGTAGAGCAACGATCGCCCATGTTAGTAATGACCAGGTCAAGGATGTTGCTACTTGTAGTGGGGATAAGAATGAGCTGGTCCAGGGCATTGGAATTAATGAACTCCAGGAAACGTTGGGCAAGTGTATTGGTACATGAGCAGTTTACACAGTTAATGGAGGGGTAGTTGAAGTCACCTAATAAGATAGTGTTAGGTTGGACCCTAATATTCTCCAGGGTGCTTAGGAACGTGGAGTGTGTGTCTTGGGAAATGGTTGGGGACCTATAGCAGGCTACAACCTGAATCGCTGTCTTACCCAATGTTAGATGCACCTGAAGTATTTCTGATGCATTATATTGGGCTACCAGTCTGGAGGTGTGCGCATCCTTTATGAATATGAAAACACCACCCCGTTTGAAGCTTCAGTCCAAGTTCTGGGGCTGAAAGGTATGGAATGAGTTATAGCCTGGTAGTGCAGGGGTGGTTTCTGCTGCCTTGACCCAGGTCTCTGTTACAGCACAAATGTCGATTTTCTTCATTTTAAGGAGTGCTTTGAGCGAGTGCATTTTGAGATTTAGACTTCTAGCATTGAGCAGCATGACCCTCAATTTGCATTTGTTTGTAGCTGTTACAGTGGTAATTTGGTCTTTGGAACATCACCTAAAAAAGGCACTGTAGGGGTGGCAAGAGCCTTGGCCAGTATCCGGAAGCCCAGGGGTGCCAGATGCAGGCCATCTGTGGCAAAGCATCAAGGTCTGTTAGTCATGTCATCCCAGGCAGACAGATACTGAATCCCCTTAGAATGACACCAGAAACTTAGCCAGTTGTTAAAATCAATCCTTTTCTGCTTGTACTGTAGTATCATTCTGGGTGATGGTAGGATGCTGCTCAGGGCTAGGGTCATACCCGCCTGGGCTACATAATCCGAGAGCTCCTGCATGTCTCTTTTCATGTAGTCCAGGGAGGTACATCTCAGGTCATTTACACCCAGATGTACAATGACAGAGTCATATTTGTACCTGTTGTTGAGGGACCTGAGTGCATGTGTTATGTGGCAGATCCTGTCACTTGACAGGCAGCTGACTTTTACTTTCTCCTTATTCAGCCTAGTGAGTGGGACATCAGTGTGCCTCAATATAGAATCACCTATGACTAGTGTGTTGGGCATGCCATTTTGCCTTAGGGGCTTTGGTTGAATGGCACACTGTTTAGGGGAGTTATGTGTCTCATGATTAGTGTCGTGTTGTGGTGGTCGAGTGTGTTTCTGCCTTGGAGGTCTCTGCTGCTTGGATAGATTTTTATAGAGAGCCTCCACAATGTGGGTGTGTGGTTTGTGTTTTTATTTGAAGGCAGTGCTGGTGTGCGCTCTGGAGGGCTATGTGTTCCATGTGATGTGGTGCAAGTGTTGACCTTCTCTTGACCAGCTATTCCGGTCTTGGCTGGAGAGTGTGTGGCTTCCAGTTTGAATATATAAGTGCATCTCTCGCAAGTCTGAGTGTTGGAAGGTAAGAGGAGAGGGTTGTCGGTGTACATGAGGCAGTTGCTACATTGCCTCAGGATTCCCAACTTCACCAGGTTAATAGGAGAAAGCACAGGGAACTGACCTTTAGACTTAAGGGGTGGGCATTGAAAATAAGTACTGAATCTGTTTCCTTGTAGAACATTTAGTGCTGGTAGCACTTTTGATTGCTACAATAATTGCTACAAGAAGTCTGGTAAAGTGGTAGACTAATAAGCTAGTATAAGTGCGGGAGAGGAGAGAACTAGTAGATCTTAGGGAAAAATTGAAGAGCAGACTTTTGCACAGTTGAGAAGCTTACAAACAGTCCTGGATACAGCAAGTCTGTATCTGGACTAGACTAGTTACAGGAAAGGCGGGAAACAAGCTAAAACTTGGGCTTTTAAACCGGAAAGTTGAGAGAGATAGAAAAATTGTCTAAATGGCCAATAAACTACACTTTCTGGGCCAGAAACCACTCCTATTGTGGTAGATAGGCTGCCTAGTGCTTACCAGTCCCACTGATAAGCTAGAAGGCTTTCCTCCAATACAGAAAGACGTGGGGGGCTCAAAAGCTTACAAACAGTCCTTGATATAGCAAATCTGTATCTGGACTAGACTAGTTACAGGAAAGGGGGGAAACAAGTACAAATGCAGGCTTTTAAATCAGAAAGTTGAGAGATATGGAAAAAATGCCCAAACGACCGATAAATACAATTTCTGGCCAGAAACCACTCCTTATGTGGTAGATAGGCTGCCTAGTGCTTACCACTCCCATTGATAAGCTAGAAGGCTTCCCTCCAACACAGAAAGGCTTGGGGGGCTCAGGAGCTTACAAACAGTCCTGGATACAGCAAATCTTTATATTATACAGTAACATAAAACTGTCTAGTACCTCATTGCCTGCCACTTTTGATGAGAAATATACTTCAAGATGATATGTTTTAATTAGTGCTTTATTGTTATTTTATAGACATTTTTCATCTTTTGAAAATGTGAAGTATTTACAATTTTTGAAAAAAAAAATGTTGAGAGGTTTGAAAACTAAAAAAGTGGTCTGTTCTGTTAAACAGCATTAAACATATGTATGCAAAGTAGGAAGTTTTTGAAGCCCTAATTCAGAATACAGCATAAAAATAACATCTCTTTAACTGACAATACCACAAAGAATTTAATCTGACAGCATGCATCTCATAGCTTTAAAAATCTGGAGAAGTGGTTGTCAAGGATATTAATATCATTTAATAGTTCTGTTGGCAACACAAGATTTTATTGGCTTAACAATCCAGTAAGAATTATGTAAGTCATACATACTGTTCAAATCAAGTTACTTTAGAGGCTATAAATCAGTCCATAATCACATACTGTCCACATCAAATGGAGCCATTATTCAAGCTGCCTGGCACACTTGTGTGTTACTTCTTTATTGTTGCAGTACATTAGTATCAGAAAATGAAGTTGTCATTCACAGGTAGAATGCAGTACACATTTAGAAAAATATGTCACTCGATGTAACAAATTTAATAGCAAAACACTTGTATATCTGTCATGGTTATGAATAACTGCATTTTACAGTAAGCTGTCTAGAAAACAGGCTGCAATTTAATTCAAATTCTGAAAAAATAGACAAAGGAATTTCCCCTAAGAGATGTCCAGTACTTCTCAGTCCTTCATGTATAGGAGAAATAGTAGCAGGAACTAATGAAATCATTGCTGTTCTCATCAAATGCTGCAACACTGTGTGTGTGTGTGTGTGTGTGTGTGTGTGTGTGTGTGTGTGTGTGTGTGTGTGTGTGTGTGTTTGCATGTGTGTGTGTCTGTGTGTGTGTCTGTGTGTCTGTGTGTGCGTGCGTGCATGTGTGCATGTGTGTGTGTGTGTGTGTATTTCTACACTTCCTTTCATGCTTTAAAGTAGACGTGACATCTGGCAGTACTTGGTGCATTCTTTTGTATGAGTTGTGTATGGTCAGAGTGCACTAAATATAAAGTGTTTAGTCACATATTTTTCGTTCCATCTCTTCTAACCCTTTCATAATTTACTTGCAAAATCTCACCTGCCTTCTGCATGTCTTGTCCCTCTTACTTCTCGTGTGTTTCTCTTTCCAGAAATAATATTGTTTGTATGACGTAATAGTATAACTTTTTTTTTTTTACTGTAAATCCTTCATCTGCACAACTATGTTTAAAAACACTGCTGGCTTAAGTATACTAAGACTTTAATGAACCAAACAGAAATAATGTCCCAACAGAGAAGCAACGTTCCTGTAGTAAGATTAAATAATATCGATACGTTCCTGCATAATACTAAGACTTTACCCTACTTCACTGTAATCAATACATAACTGTAGTTTTGACCTCATTACACCTACCATAGTATTTCTGACACCTAGCTATGTTTTCACCTATTTATACACTCACTCATTTCTATGCCTCTAGTTATCATTTCAGTATAATATCCCCTGAAGCTTATGTAACATCAAGGGACACTCACTACAGTAAGTAATTGCTTACAGCTCTGCTAGAACACTGCTAAATTAAATACTGACCTTCTCAAGTGGAAACAGGACAACTATTTACAACTAGTAATAAAATAAACTGAAGTAAGACTTTTTCTCTAAAGAAGAGACTACATTTGAAACTAAATCTTAATCCAGACTAATTTGTAGACCTCCACAATCCCCCTCAGGTTATTGTCAGCATTGTCTGTTATGAAGCAGTATACAGCCCACGTTTTTAATCTTACAGCTGTTAGATTTTGGCAAACTGCTTTTCATTAAAATACCTGTGGTAGGGCTAGAGAAAGCACCCTCCCACCTGGCTATTTATACCACAAAATAATGCACTCATTGTAACCAGTATTAATCTTTGTGTTTCTCAGGCAGAAAGTATTCTTTAAGTGATATTCTACCTCAACATTGCAGTTACTTGCCCAATTCAAACTTACAGAAGGAGTGCAATCTGGAAATAGACTCACCAGTAGCTTTCCTTCAGGGTTTCATTCAAAGTGAAACTGATTCTTTCTGGCATACTGCATACTCAGGGTTGGGCCCAGCTCCATTCACACTCAGGGTACCCCCAATTACCACCCACCTCTACCTCAACTACATTTATACCATTCATATAATCTCCCCCTTTCTAGCTCCACCAACCACTTTCTGCCATCTCACACCATCTCCACCCAATTATATTACACCTCTCGTGCATTTCTCATGCTAGCTCAATACATATCTGTGGCTGTTTAACTAGCTGTTCTCCTTTACAACTCTGTTATCATCGAACAGTCTCCTACAATCATGATCTTATTACCCTACCCATTATGCTAACCCTGTTAAGCCATCTAACAACCTACCACTTTTATATCTCTTCCTCAACTCCTTCTCCTACAGTTGTCCATAATATAAACATCAACAACCACAGTTATTCTACTGCTATAGCCACCTGCCAATTCAGTGACTCCCCCAGCAACTATTACAAAATATAAATTCTAAACTCTCACTTAAAGCTTTCCTTTCACAAGCAAAAGGTAAAATTCTCCTTTAAAAAACCAACTAGCTGTATCATACTTCCCACTAATATCCCTGAGAGGTAACAGCCACCATAACCCAGGTCATACTCAAACCAATAACCACCAAACTTCTTCAAACCTAACTGTACAACACCCATTCTCTTGCTGTAAACAATTAAATATTCATTTAATAAATATTTGCAATATATGCCACAAAGTTGCAGAACTACATGCCTGGATGGCCCACTACTCCCCAGAAATACTAGCCATTTCAAAAACCTGGCTTAATTCCCACAAAAAAAGACAAAGCAATAATAGCCCCTATGGTTATAACATGATCAAAGCAGACTATCCACTAAAAAAGACATCGGAACTACTCTCTTAAACCAAACTAATTTGAAATTACCTCCTATACCAACTCAGTACCCAAATTCTACAACACAGAATCACTTATTTCTTTCCTCACACTAAACGAATATAAACAACTCTATATCATTGTCCATATGTCCCCCAGATAAGAACATAGTCACATTTGAAAACATACTCTGTTGGATAGCTAATACCTTCACAAATGAAAAAAAATAATTCTAGGTGAGGTGAGTATTGAGTGACAGAACTTCTCCCTTAATTTCTCAAGTTAAGATATACATCTATTCAACCTAAAGCAACTTATTAATACCTATACATGTTTCAGTAAATCCTTTGACAATGGCTCCACATTAGATTGAATTATGGTCTCTGATCCGAGCAAATACTGCACCTGTGGAACTCATCCATACTCCCTTAGTGACCACCTCCCAACGTACACCTGTAGACTAATAACCCACCAGGCCAAGTTCACCCAAAATCTGTCACAATTCAGCCCACATGCCTTCATAGCCACCTTACAGTCCATCAATTGGTCCTTCCTAAAACACATCTTCTTAGAGGCTGCTGTACTCACTTTCAATAAAACATTCATAGATATACTAAATAGCCATGCCCCTATAAGAAAAAAAGGTAAAATCAAACTACTCCCCTTGGTTGTCCAAACGCTCAAGAATTCTCAGGCATAAGAGAGATAAAGCCTGGAAAGTATGGCTGGTTAGCCAACCAAAAATTCAGGGAGCTCCAAAACCTAATGAAAAAAAGCTAATGCAGACAAAAGCAATACTATAACTACTCCCTTACCAAGTAACTCAGATTTGAAATAGTAACACAATTCATGACTTATTCTATTGACAGTATGGCTGCCCTTAACAAAAACACCTTTTCCAGTTTGCCACGCACACCTCTGCAACCTCCTACAACTCTCAGTATCTCTACAGTATCACTCACTCATTCTTCCACACCCAGAACATCTCTAAACACTTCTTCTTATACTTCAATCTTTACCAAAGAAACAGTATCTACATCCTGCATTAGGACATTTCTTTACAAGCTTAAGCCATTCTCCCCTTCTGATGACATCCTACCTGCAGAATACCTGGACATATCTCCCTACTCCACAAAGGCAGAAACTCTTTAGAAATATCAAACTTCAGACCTATTGCTATCCTTTCCCCACTCTCAAAAATACTAGAGGAAAACACTCACAAACAACTCTACAAATGCCTCCTACAATAGCAGTCCCACACAACATGTCTTCTGTCTTGACCGCAGCACTGTTCTTCTTTCTTTCATGGACAGCATTAACAAAGCCAGTGATGAGAGAAAACTCATCTCTACTCGATTCCATAATCAAGCCAAAACTTCAACACCTTTTCACATAGCAAACGCCTGCAGCAAATATCCACATTTTGGTTATCTGAATCCAATCTTATTTGGTTAAGCAGTTACCTGACAGACAGCAGTTGGTAAAATGGCTAGGTTCCCCACCCACTTCCTGCTTGTTGCCACGGATGTATCCCAAAGGTTCCATACTAGGCACTCTCTTAATATTTTCATAAAAAACCTCCACACCTCATCAAAACAAGACTTGGTCATACAATATGCAAATGACTGTACACTTAGTTGCTCCTTTGACAACCTCAACTACCTTCAGAAAATAACTCAAGTAGCCTTTAACTCCACATTCAACTAGCTATAAAAAAGCCCTGTTACTGCTTAACCCTAAGAAAACGTACGCTAATATTATTCTTCCCTAAAAATATTACTCCAGACAAATCTAGTTTCAAAATCACCTCTGAGTGCACAGAAAGTGAAATATTCTCTAATATCAAATTACTTGGCCTAACCATCAAGAACAGCCTGAATCTGACTTTCACATTCTCAGTGCCATTAAAAAACAACAATAGCTTGATATGTTGTATAGAAGCAAGAGGTATCTGCGTACTCCAAGATAACCCTAACCACCACCTACATACTTTTCACTCTTCTTTACAGATCTTCATTATTTACCAACCTTCACTCATCTGCAAATGTAAACTAGAACAGTGTTACAATAAATTTGCTTGTTTTGCTGCCAACAAAGCTCCACCTCACCCATCACTTCTCTGCCCTGAAGGAACTTCATTGGCTGTAGGTGCTCCACTATCTCATGTACACCTAAATAGCTGCAGCATATAAACTAATAAATAAACACTCTGACTGTCTTGCTATTATCTAAGGTTTCCACAAATTCCTTCCTAATTGACCGGTATGATCAGATAACAAAAATCTCCCTATCATCGATAGGCTGCATAACACAGCTGGCCACTGCCACTGCCTTTAGCCTTACTGTGTGAAAAAACTTGGAACTCAGTCCCAGTAAGCATTAGAGCGTCCCCAAATATTCAGACCTTCAAGTCTTCATTAAAGACATTCCTGCATAATGCATGGTTCTGCTCTCACTGTACTCCAGACTAGGATTTTATGACGAACCCTCACTAACACCTCTCTTACTCCTGTTGCCATCTTCCCAGCCTCATTACTAGTCCTCATTCTCTTCTTCCTCACCTTTGTCTGTAAAACGTCTACCCACTACTAGCCAGCTGTACAGTTTCACCTTACTATTTACCGTGTCCATTCCCTTCCAACACTCTTTTTACTACAACCTCCCCTTTCCTCTCCTGTGTATTATTCTCCGTATCTGTAAGTACACTCCATTCCATACTAGTATACATCATTACCAATGAAAAACTGTACTGTTTTAACTTTATTCTGTTCATAATATAGAAGTATTTGTCTTTCAATTGTTTTCTTTTTCTTTTCTTGCAACACCCTTTTTCTCATTTTCTGCATGGGGTCTGGGTCAACTCTATCCATCTCTCTTTATTCAGAAATTCTTCTACTTTCTTTGACACTCACTCCTGACTGTCACATGTCTTCTCTCACAACATCCATCCACCTTTTTGCTGGATGTCCTCATTTCCTCACGCCTTCTTCCTGTCTGCCCTAAATCTTCTTCACCAGATTGTATTCTGTTTTACTGCATATGTGCCTGAACCACCATAATCTGTTCTCTTTGACCTTTTCTGCAGTTGGAACTACTTTGTCTTCAGCTCTTAAAACCTCTTTTCATCATTTGTCCAACAGTGTGCATCCTACCAAGACACTTCATCACCTCTAGCTTCCTCAACTGTTATGCCTTTACTGCCCAGATTTCTGTAGCATACAGTATTATTGGTCACAGCATTGTTTTGTACACCTTACTTTTCAGCTTATTTGGCATTTATCTGTCATACACTACCTCTGACACTCTGTGCCAGTTGGCTGCAGCTCCTCTGGTTCTAGCTTTGACTTCCTCTGTCACACTTCTCTTCTCCTCAATCTCCCCTCCCAGGTACATGAAACTGTTAATGTATTCCACTGTTTTCCCTTCTATCTCAGTTCTCAGCTTTTTCTGATTTCCTCCATTTACTGCCATTAGAACTGTCTTATCTGTAGTCAGTTTCAACTCATGTGCCAACAGTTTTGCATTCCTTTCCTCTATCCTTTGCTGAAGTTTTTGCTCAGAATGGCTGTAATGCCACATCATCTGCATACATCAACTTTGTTGATCTGTCCCATTCTACTTATTTGGTTATGTAGTCCATCACCAGTATGAACATCAGCGGGCTCACAGCTGAATGCTGATGCACACCTACTCCCAGTGGGAACCCCTCTGTGAGACTGAACGTACTTGAGTCATTGGGTCCTTGTACCTAGCCTGCACTAATTCTACGTATGTTTCTATGCCTTCAAACCACTTCAGGACTGCCCTAATTAGCTTTCTTGGGACCTTGTCAAATGTTTTCTCCAAGCCTAGGAATGCCCAGTTCGACTTTTTCCTCATCTTTAGCTTCTTCCCTAGTATCTGTCTCACTGCAAACTTTGGATCAGTTGTGCTACACGGTGATCTAACTCAAAATTGCTCATCTCACATCTTACATCTTAATTTCTACTACTCTGTGAATTTATTGATCAATCACCCTCCCGAGAGCTTTCATGCAGTATGATAGGAGTTTGATAACTCTATGCTGCCCACAGTTGTGGATGTCCCCTTGCACTTGAACACCGGTGCCAGTCACTAGTATGCTTATTCTGCAGTCATCTGGGATATGCCCTTCTCTCCATACTGCTTTGAGTACCCTCATGAGCCATTTCTCCCCTATCTCACCTGACATCTTTATCATATCTATTGTGACCTCATCTGAGCCTGCTACTTTCACTGACTTCATTTTCATGAGTGCTGCTCTTACTTCTTCTTTAGTGGGTTCATCCTCTTCTTTAATCATAGGCTGTGTCTCCGGCAGTACATCTTTTTTGGGACTTTCTTTATTCAGAAGCTGCTGGAAGTACTCCTTCTGCCTTTGATCTCCCATGGACTGGTGAGCAGGTTGTTGGCATCCATTATGAAGGGCATTTAATGATCTTTATCTTTCTGTCTTTGCCTTGCAACCTGATATAGTTTATCTGTGTCATCTAGTGAGTCACTTTCGTGATGTTTGGCAGACTGCCTGTGACGCCTTGTACTTTGCTATTGCAACACCTCTCTTAGCCTCTTTATTAGCCAACCAGTATTCCTTCTTAGCCTGGTCAGTTTCCTTTATCACCCAATTTTTTCCTGCACTCCTTTCTTTTGATGACTTCCTGGACTTCTGCATTCCACCACCAAGTTTTCTCATTTATCTTATTTTCATACCTGGCTTGGCTGCATATCTGTTCTGCAGTCCTCACACATGCTGTTTTGAGGCACTGCTATTCTTCATCTCCACCTACTTCCTCTTTTTGTTGAGGTGCTACAGCTCTGAGTAATTCCTTGAACCATTGTGCTTTCTGTTCAGTCAACTTCCAGGTCTTTAGCCTGGTCTCTGTTGAGATTAGAGTCTTCTCTGACCACTTGTTGCAGCTGATTCTGGCAATAAGTGGTTTATGCTGTGGGCCGACTGTTTTACTCAGGATGACTCTGCAATTGCTAATTCTATCCCACTGCCCTTTCTTCATTAGGAGGAAGTTTACCTGAGTTGCATGTTGGCCACTCCTGTGTGTGATCTTGGGATTGTCTCTCTTGCCGAACCATGTGTTGGCAACCATCAAACAATTTAACAGACAGCTACAGACTTTACTGTGTAATACCTTAAACATCCTGTAGTGGAGGAAATATAGCTTGGTCAGTTCAAATTCATTCAGGTATATTTATCTTTTCTTGCTGTCATGTGTTCCATTATCCTGAAATTAAACATTTTTATCATCAATATATAAATTCTTTCATGGAGGTTAGCACTTTATAACCAAGTTTATTTAAGGAATCAAAGTGCTCCTTCCCACCTCCATCCTGTTCTTTCCATAGTGTTTTGCCTTCTCCTTGTCATCTGCACCCTTTACCCCTATTTCCAAGCTTTATTTTGGTCAAAAATAGATAAACACAACACACAAATGCCAATAAAGGGCTTATAAAACATAAGTGATCTCTCCGTGTTCATATGTCGAAGGTAAAGGTTGACTAATGAAAGGAAAATAAGATAAGGAAAGGAAACAGATTAGTGCACAGGGTCAGACAGACACACCTAGAAGAGGACAGACAACCAAGGGAAGATGTGCACACATTAAGCAGGGAGCTAAGGGATATGCAAAGACAAAGAGAGGGCAGACAGGTGACGATGGACATGATGGAATAATGCACACTGTATATGGTATGACATTAGTGGAAAAGAAGGGGGGTACGAGAAGCAACAGGATATCTGCCACACTGTCCCATAGAGACATCAGTGTGATCCATTAATGTGATCATCTGGTAGTTAGTGCAGAGGAGTAATGCTCTTACTTGTTAATGAGCTGTTTCCTGTGCCAAGAATACAGGTTTGAACCTTTTCACAATCATTTGCCTGCTGTGTGACCTTGAGCAAGTAATTTAACCAGACATTGTTTATGGGCAACTGAGAAATTGGGTCCTTTACTGCACGCCAAGTAACTTCCTATGAATCTATGTACCAATCCATCCCCAGCTGACAGATAAGTGTGGCCAGCAGCGTGGGCCAAACCTTCCACTGGAGATCAGATGGTCAAGGATGGTTGGGAGACTGAATCTACAATTTGCTCCAGTAAGCTTTCTATTTGGTGCATATATCTGCTCACTGCTCTGTTAATTACAGCCTCTATCACCCACTCCAGATGTGATGAGGCCACCTTGGGAAACATAGCTTAGCTACCTACAGGTGAGTAGTCAGGCCATATGCAATGAGGAACTCCCAGTCTCATCATTCCCCCTAGTTATAGCCTCAACAGCGAAGGATTTTGGTTGAAAAGACTGCTGAGTATTGATGTGCTCTGGGCCTGAAGGGAATGGCCACAAATGGAACTTTGCCATAATTTAATTTATCCTACCAATGGACTTGCTATATGTGTAACAGCTGGCATATTTCTTGTCCTGTTCAGCTTCTGCTGAAAGATAAGGAGTCAAATCAGAGAAATGTGGCAGGCATAACATAAAATGCCAGAATAACACTCGCTATCCACAGATCTTTATGGATGTCCCAGTAGATGCATCCCAGACAGACATATGTCCCCTGTGCATACGTTAATATACCTATACGTAAATATGACCCTGGAACACATAGCAACACAGTAGTAGTATACAGGTAGTGTGATATGTGGTAGCATAACCTCACTTTATAACAAGACCCTGCAGAAACACACAATAAATGTACTTGTTATATTATGCTATGTGCCACCATGACCTTTACCTAAAATAGAACTACCACACAGTAGCCTGCGCATATCTGGTATAGTGACTTAGACCAAGATGCACCAGCAGCAGCAGCTGGATGCGTTCCTTGAAAATGGTGGCAAGTTCCTGAGGAGTAAAATGGTAGCTGGGAATCATGTAAACAGCAATGTTTCTAAATGGAGGGTAGCAGTTTTTCACAGTCCAGAAGTGCACAGGTCTTCCACAGAAGCACATGGTTGTGGGATGTCAGAAGCAAACCTAAGAACCAAGCTCCACTTCATGTCACAGATGACTGGGATGACTGGGATGAAATAAAGTGATTCATAAACATCTGTGCTACTTGGCCTTATTTACCCACATGCTGTTCAAACAGGTATAAAGTGATATGTTCTCCCATTTTGTATTCTAACTTGCACATATTTTGATATTATTCTGGAAATCTGTACTGCAGTGTTGGAGAAATAACAGCACTGTTGGGGCTTAGAGGCAGCTCTGAGGAGGCACATTATACTCTACAAATATGTGGTTACCTATTTTTGTCTACCTTTATAAGGATATACACTGTTGTGCACAAATTCAGATCGCAAAAGGCTAGCTATATGTATATTTGTAACTGCATGTGTCATGTGCACTTAAATTGTACTTCCAACAAAACAGCTCATCATATCAGGATAGACTGTCTCTGTGAATGCTTGTCACTTCTGGGGAAGGAATGCCCTGTCTACATGATGTGGTGGCTTATACTGTTGGCTACTATACTGTTATGCTTATAAATGCATATTCCTACCAAACTGTGTCCTGGTCGTGATCTTACAGTCAACCACCTTCTATGCCATGGAAGGGCTCGAGTCCTACTATACTAGACAGTGCAAGGAACCCATATGCCTTCTACATTTCTAGAGGATGTAAACTCTGATGCAAAGCACCCATTACCTCCTGACCCCCATTTGCAGCTCCTGTGATATGTTCTCCTTATCCAGTGTATTTGTTAACAGGCATATGTCATTCTGTCCCTAACCACCTGTGCACATGAGGATGACTGAACACAAGGTCGGTGGCATTGATGGCTTGTGTGTAGGTAGTGCTATATTTCAGTTCAGTCACAATCTGTGCATTATATACTGGCATCATTAGCAAGGCCTTTTGTGGGTATCAGTATTGGCTGCAAAACAGTATCAACATATTAGGAAGGTTATTACATTTGGACAAACTGTATATGTAACATATTAATTTACCTAACCCACAGTGCCTGCACTTAACAACTAGATGGCTCATTAGAATAGCATCTTGCAGGAGACATCAGTACAGCTGAGATGTATGTCATTTAAGTGGATCATCCCAATGGCCTGGGTGCTGTGCAGACACAATGGTTATAATCCCATGTACACCTGGCAGTTCAAAAGTGGCAGACTTTTCTGTTTGCATACCTCTGTTACAATGAGTCAGGTGAGACCTTTACTGCTACAGGTGTGCAGTATGTGACACTCAGCACCACATAGAGGAGAGTGATGCCACAGTAGCCATGCATGGTGGTGGTTCTCTCTTGCAGTGTGCTATGAAACCATATAAGCTCATCCTTATATGGAAACATTATGATCTGGAACTTGTTCATTATTCTAGAGGACAAGAAATACTCAGTGTCTCCTTTGTTAATCTCTGATAGGTCTATTTCGCAAGAATATAACTTTTGTTTCCATAGATATGGAAAAGCTAAGCATTCCAGTAGATTGTGCATGTGGCCAACATATGTCAGCCAAGACATGTACAATGTGCCAATCTACTTGGAAATGTTTAATGATCTCCTGGTCAGTACAGCTGTGCTACATTACCCAGTGACAGTACTGTTTTTATTAGTGCTAGACATTTCCAAGTGCATGCAAGCAGGAATTGATAGTAATAATGGCTGCTGCTAACTTGCACAGTTTCCCCCATATACAAGTATAAATCCCGAATATATTTACTATGTATATACTTGCATATCATTATGGTGTCATTTACGTAACTGGTTTCATATGTATGTCATTATAGACTCATTTATATATATGATTTGGAGTGCATGTCTCCTCCCTGTGCTGTATATATATATATATATATATATATATATATATATATATATATATATATATATATATATCTATTACAGCAGTAATTATGAAAATGTATGTATTTGTACAGTAATTGCCTTAATAACTCCCTTATAGATTAAGTGAAATTGTTGTTAGGGATTACAAACAACTGCAAAAACATGCAGGGTAATGTAAATACTGTGTTACCACACATGTTTACACTAATATTTTGTGTTTTGCTGACAAACTTATACTGATTTTAGTATCGTGCACCACATTATAGTAAGGGTGGTTGAAGCAAAGGTGCACAACATTTTGGTCATAACTTAAATAATTAGCTTGTGTATCTGATTCATAGATTAACTGAACTGCACATGGGAAGAAGTAAAGAGAATATAGCAACTTGTAGTGCTGTGGCTGGACAAAAATAAATATATTAATTTATTCATAAATATACTTTATGAAATTATTACACTATTACCATGGATACTGAGCACCATATACTAAACTGACAGTTTTGCAAGATATTACCAGAAAGCTGATATCATTGTCATTAAATCTACCAATGATACATGACCTCTTCGATTGTTTATATATCAGGTAATGAGAAATTTGACAGTTTTCTATTTGTATTGATATTTCAATACAGGAACTTGACACAATGCAGTGGGAGGTCACACTTTTAAGGTAATATCCAAATGGAGAGTTTTGCTGCTGATAGTGTGTAAAAAGGTGGAATAGTTCCTGAGATATTGTCACTTGCTATTAAAACATAGAAAAATGCACGTACAATTTGCATAATTGCCATTATGAAGTCATAATTATGTGTTGGGATGCTAGTATGAAGATATATATTTGCTGAACATTTTTTGTATCTTTAAAGGTTCGAGAGTTTATGAACATTTGTTCATGTATGCTTTGAGACATGAGAGTAGCCAGGTGTAGATCAAGTATACCATGCTGTATGCTTCAAATAACATATTTTCTTCAAATAGATAAGTTAAGATTTTTTTTTTTTTGCTTAAGCCTGTCATTTCAGGAGTGATTTTATAATGAGTGGGTTTACACTTGTGTTGGAGGGTAATTTTGCAGTTTGCCATGCGATTCCAAAATCTTATTCATAGAAAGTTACTAGACTATTGGCCCTGAAGCCCTTATAAGCCTAGCCAAGAGTTTAGCCCATGTTTAGGCAGGTCATCACCCGATGCTCCTGTCCAGCAGGGACAAGGGTGGAATCCCAGGGATGTATTATCTATTTCCCATCCAGTTATCCAGGTTGCTCTTAAAAAGGGGTAAAGAGGTACTCTGCTTGACATGGAGAGGGAGTCTATTCCATAGATGGTCTATGAGATACAAATCTGTCCCGCCAACAAGTCCTATTGATGTCACAGACCAGGTTGAGGCTACCAGGTTACTCAAGTGGAGCTTAACTTGCAGATATGCAGCAGTCCCATCAAGGCGGGAGTCTGAGATCGCCTTGTATGACAGACAGGGGTCACCTCTGAGGAGTCTGTATGACACTGAGTAGAGGGACAGGGCCTTTAGCCTATCTGTGTATGGTAGATTGTTGAGGCCCTGGATTCTCCTAGTGAGGAACCTCTGTGTTCTCTTCAGCTGCTACATGTGCTTTACGAGGTACATGCCGAATGGGGCATTGCACTCAATAATGTGCCTTATAACATTATTACAATATATTATACATTGCTTTGTTTTATGAAAAAGAAAACAAAGACAGATTAGGGTGCACCATAATTCATATGAAAGTTAACAGCCAGCATTCCTCTGCTCCTGTGGAATGAAGGAGGATAGACAGGTGTCCAAAATAGTCTCTCAAAGGCACTTACAGTTCGCTGGCAGCACACTGATTATGATTATTGTGCATATAATACTCAGTAATCATCTGTTATCCCTTGTATGATTTTTTTTTTTTTTCAAAAATGAAAACTCTTTAGAATTATTTTTGGGAGCTGTAGCTGTGTCTTTATGTCTGTTGCATCTTATTTTCAGTTATAGGATGTTCATAAGTTATTACTAGGCTAACTGGGGTCTATATTATGTCCGTGAAAAATGAATTCTCTGAACTGCATCTACATCGAAAATGCAGTTCAGCGAATTTGCTCTTATGGGCGGCTGCGCCCCTCACACTCCCCGGTAATTATATATACCATCTCCAAGATCGCACTATAGTGAAGAAAGGGCAAATTTTCTGATCCTCACTGAACCACGATTTCACTATTATCAATTCACTGAATTGCATTGTTGAAGTAGATGCAGTTCAGCAAATTCATTTTTCGCAGACATAATATAGATCTGGCGAACTGCCCTTACAGGCCATTTGAAGCCTAGCAAATTATCTTATTTGAGGATCAAACTCTGAACTTTGTGTCTGTAAGGTAAACATTTAAACATTATACCAACCCTAAGTTCTTCTCCTGAGTAGAAGAGGAAACAGCACATCTGTTGTTGAAGCTTTACTTCCTTGACGCTGGAATCTCAGACACACAGACACACAAGTTCACCATTGTCAGATTTGAACTGCCTACCTATTTAGTTACAGAATCTAGAGAACAGACAGTATTAGCCACAAGAGCCACAGTAAAGACTCAAAAGAGGGCTAAGGGGATCAAACCATGTACCAGAGGAACTCTAGCTTGCAACATTAACCTCCACACCAACTTGATATTAATTCTGTAATTACCAGATAATTGAATTCAGGAGCACATGGAGCCAGAGCCTATCCTGGCCCTCAGTAGTGCAAGACATGGAAACTAATCCTGGATTTCATCAGCACCTTGCTAATACACACACACACACACACACACACACACACACACACACACACACACACACACACACACACACACACACCTGATTCCCCACACTAAATGAACACTTAAGTAAGGATTTGAAATTTACCTGCAAAGTATACTTGAAATGTTGGAGTAAACTAGAGCACCCAGAGAAAAAAATATACATAGATACAGTGAGTGGTGGTGGTGCTGCGGTAGCATTGTCACCTCGCAGTAAGAAGTTGTCCTGTTCGATTCTCAGCTAGAGCGTCTTCTGTGTGGAGACATGCGTGAATGGGCATACCCTCGTTGAAGGTTGTGCGTCAGGGCCGGCAACTCGGCACGTAAAAATCTACTGCCAATCATTAGTAGACCGGAGTTCCGCTGTGGCGACCCCTAACCAGGAAAAGCCGAAAGACATAACAACAGTGAAGATATGCAATCTCCAAACAGACTGCTGCTCAGCTGAGAACTAAACTAAGAAAAAGTAAGCACTGTGAAGGGGGGATAAAAGATAAAAAAAACTGCTGTACTACTCTGTCACCCAGATTGTATTTATTTATTGTACATTTGTTAACTGGGTATGTACATTGGTCCAAGGACCCTTTTCAGGCATAACCTGGGTAATTTAGACAAGCATTATAAGACACAGAGAGAGTACATAATGGGAATAAATAAATAAACAGTGATTTTACAGTTAAAGTAAGGATAAACAAATTTAAAGACAGTGCATCATATTTATATAAAACAGTATAACAGAAAATATTATAGATAACATTGTTATATCTGGCTTGCCCAACTTTGAGTATGGATGTTAATGTTTTATTGGTGAAATGGGGTAGGAAAAAAGGTTAAGTGAATTTATGACTGGAAAGTCAAGAAAGGCAGATAGGGTAGGAAGGATGTTAATGTATATACAAATTTACAATGTTTGTGCCACACTGCAGTTATTAAAGTTTGCAGAGCTTATTTGTAAATTCTGGTGATCAGGAACAATCCTGTTTTTTCCTCAGAATGGGCCTATCATTGACTGTTCTGGATAGTAAAGTATGAATAATAGATGCCAATCCCAGTCGTAAGTGAAAAAGAGATGCCAGTTTACAGGAAACATCTGTTACGCTGGCTAGTGTATCAAGGAGCTCTTTAGATTGTTAAGATGGGCACTTTTTCTAGCTCAAGCAATCTATGGGCTGACTTGCTTCTGAAGTTTATTTGCATGCTGCTGGGACTGCATAATGGCATATATGCTTCATACAGGCATACAGTCCATGAGACTGATATTTTTTGTTTGCATATTTTATTAGCCAGGTTGAAAGAAAGAATGAGACACAATTTCTCTGGAGGCTAAGGAGTACTTGCTGTTTAAGTCACTTGTTCAGACTCACACAGTATGGAAATGGAGACTGACAGAATCAAACTCAGGACTGCTTGGTGAAATGGAGACCCAGGAGCGGTGACTGCTTAAGTGACTTCCTCAGTGGTGCACTGAAAGTAAAGGGAGACTGAAAGAATCAAAGGACTGCATGATAAAGCTCATTAGTAACTCACAGTTTTCATACTTTGTGCATAAACTGCCAGATATGTACAGCTTCAAAGAGAGGAAAGGAGGTGAGTGACAGGGGTCAGTGTTCTCTGAGAAATGACTGACAGGGTGGTTGCTGCACGCTGGATGCTCTCTTTGTGTGCAAGGCATTTCCGGCACCTAGAGAAGTATTGTTTTGCTGCAGATTGTAGTCAGTGTGCTTGAATATCATCTTTTTGTAGAACACATCACCCCAAGACAATGATGTT
The DNA here is from genome assembly GCF_019279795.1 of Protopterus annectens. Classification (NCBI taxonomy): domain Eukaryota; kingdom Metazoa; phylum Chordata; order Ceratodontiformes; family Protopteridae; genus Protopterus; species Protopterus annectens. Next base: position 1,010,077,426 of record NC_056729.1, read on the forward strand.
GTACCCTTAGTGAAGGATATAGCAATGCTTTAAGCATATCGATGAATGGAATACACTGCTTCTATGTTGCAATGTCCCACAGTGTAAAAAAGGTCAAATGAAAAGAGCATCATGATGACAGGCAGAGCTATGATCTTCATGAATAATTACTTTTCGTATTTGTCTTGTGTAGTCGCAAACTCTTTTGCTGCAGACAAGAGTTAACCATTCATCCCAACCAATGACTTTTCTATTGCATGCAAATAAAGAAGCCTCCTTTTGCATTTGAATAAATTAAACAGTGTTATGAATATGTCCTTTTTAGGTTGCATCATTTTAGCCTCATGCTAAGTTTCACAAAAAAAAAAAAAAAAAAATCTATGCTAAAAATTTCAGATCATCTGACTTGATAGGACAATGATGGATTTTTTCTAAGTCTCCAAGTTCTTTAAATGGTGGGAATTTATGAATTAATTTGCAGACCTTATTCTTTGAATACATTAGTTTTTATTTATGTTAGACATTTTTCTTTGCAATCTATTGACAAATGCAGGAAGAATACGTTTCTTTTTACATTGTCTGACAAAATTATTATCTAACCACTAGATCTGAACTTCAATTAGAGTCCAAGTGTGATATTAACTTTCTTTGTATGACTGCTTAAATATTGTCAAATATTGTGCATTCATGCTTTGGTTTAAAAAAAGTTCATTAATGAGGACAAAAGAGTGTAATATAATTCATATCACTAACTTTACTTTCTGCTTGCTTTGCTTCTTAAGAACTGAATCAGTCATTATAAACAGGTGATTAATTGTTTGTGGTTAGGCAAGTCATTTTCTCTGTAAAAGGTTGCCCTTTGCCTTTGACAGTATCACCTGGCATAGAAAAATTCCCTTTGAAATATGCACTATTCACATTATTAGTTAAGAGTTTGGTTACAGGCACAGCAAAGTATTCAGATGTGTATCAAACTGACTGCATTATGAGACCCTGTGGCATCTCACAGCTTTTTTATTTTTAAATTCTACTTGCCTGAAGTCTTCCATGGGAATATTCATTCATTTATAGTTGATTGCATAGTTAGAGTACATGCAACTGGATTGCTGTAAACAGAAAGACAAGACTATATGCTCTGATTGCAAATTAGGCCTTCTTTTCTGGCTGGTGTTTTCATTTCATTGCATACTCAATATGCTTTAGACCATAATTAGAAATAAAAACAGATTATTTCTACCACATAGTGCTCCAGAGTATTCTTGAACTCACTGACCTCATTCCCCTCCAGAAGAATTATTTTATACAGTCATTATTTTCTCCATATAAGGAATGTGCCCTTAAATTCTCCCTGGCTTGTCTGCTCCATATTCAGTCATGCCAAGCTGATTCCATTTATGGTACTGAAATATTCCATTGTGTTTACCCTTTCTGCACAGCCATTTCTAAAAGTTGTTAGAACTAACTCGTCTGACTCTTAAGCTTGATGAATGCCATTACAGAGTTCTCCCTTTATGAATGAGATGCACATTATTCAAAATTAAGGATTATAGTTGTACCACCTATACCTTTTCATTTAATTTCCTGCTTTATATGGCTTCTGTATTAGACTACCAAAATCTTCACTGTCACCATCCCATCTTATTATGTAGACCACCTTTGCAGGGCTGTGTGCATTACTTCACATTTGGCCATTACTAAATGTCCATACAGGTGAACAGTAATGTAATGTTTTCTATTCTGATTCTTCATGAACATTATACTGTTATTTTTCTATTTTTTTTTAGCTTTTATTATTTCAGCAGGGACTCTAACTCAACTCACCTCTGAAAACAGAACTTTGTGTTGTAGCAGACAAGAGTCATTTGTAAAGGACTGCAGCTCACAAAATTATACCTTAGCCCAAGTGAGAAAGATGTGCAGAGTCACGGACTGGTGAATTAGAGTGCTAATGTCAAGGGCAGTAAGGAAGACTGCTGAGGATTAGCACCATTTGCCAACTGTCATATGTCTGGGCTTTCTTATTGAAGCAATTGGTCTGGAGTCATCACACCGATTAATGCTGTTACATTTAGATGTGCTGTTCATATCTCAGAGATGGACTGGAAATATATATATATATATATATATATATATATATATATATATATATATGAAAAAAGTAGAGATTTTCCATGACCATGAGTGAAAAGATTCATAATACAATGAAAGACACTGTGGGGGAATATTATGTTCTGACTTAATATAACTAATTTCACATAGTGATGACTTCACCTGTGAAAACATTATTACACATATCACTAACATATCACTAACATAATTTAATTAATGTAATTCCAAATTTTCCTATGCATGAAAAAGGCCACATTTAGGTATTTAATTTGAGTGAATATATATACTCTGGGATTCATTAATGCCTACACTAAGTGTACACTGTTTTGAGTGGACAACACAAGCATAACTCGTACCCTCTTCATCCTAATTTTAGTTTTCCTATTGATTTTCTTGAACCCCTATATATATAGATGAGGATTCATAAAGGTTAACACAAAATGTAGACTACATGTACACTTAATGCAATCTTTCTGAGCGACTAGAAAGCACAAAAAATATGGTAGTGATGTTCTTTAATACAATTAAGTGCTTTTGTCCACTTAAAGGGCTAACAGACCTTTTCAGAACAAAATGAAAATAATTAACTCTCCTACATTTATATCCTTAATTCAAAACATCACACACCAATTAACAATCTTAAAGACACATAACCAACTGAGCTGTGATACTTCCATTAGAATTATGAACCCTGATAAGGGAGCTATTTTGGTCATAATGGACTCTTTTGACTAATCCAACAAAATATCAAAATTGTTGCTTGATGTTAAAAAAATATGTTCCTGTGTTTTTTAATGAGATCAATATTTTCTACCACAACTCTGATACATATTTAGAAGAGCTTTGTTTAAATTGTCTTAATATTAATACAGATTTTAAATTTACCCCTATGAAGAAATCTGTTGTACCTGTGATATTTAATATCCATAAAGAGCATAAGGATGCTTCCAATCTCCCATCAGATCTGTAGTATCAGCAAAATGTTATAATACCTAACACTGTTCCCCTTCTACCTCTTCCCTTCCTCTATCTCCAACCACTCTTAATTCTAAAAGTCTCAAAACAACCTACCTGTCTAGTCTGTCTCCTATACTCTACCTCCCCTATATTTCCTACTAGCCATTTTTACTTTCCATTCTTGTTTCCAAACTCCTATACAACTAGATCCTACCCACTTTAAATAAGTATCTGCTTAAGTATTAACTCATTATGCTCTTAGCAGCTTAAATAATATTGTAACTAGTCACATTTTCTTCTAATTGTTTGTAACAGCTCACATACTTGTCTGCCAATTGTTAATACTCTGTATAATTGAATTGCCTGAGGAGCTTTTTCTCTCTCCAGGTCTCTGCTTGTAAGATCCTATAGCTGATTGTTACTACTATGTTACTAAAATTTAATAAATTGTTTTCTAGTCTTGAGGAGCTTTTCTCCCCGGGACTCTGCTGAAAATGAGCCAAAAGGTCAGCCAGACTAACCCGGTTAAGAAATGTAAAATAAATAAATAAATAAAAATACCCATTGGCTATTTATATTAATTTGAAATTAAAAAAATTTGTACATGAATTTCCTTATATTTTATGAGACTCTGGGATTTTTGGAGAGGTATTTGTTTGTCAAGGGAGCATTTTTGCTTACGTTGATGTTTTTGACCTGTTTGTTTGCTCTCCAAAGGTATGGAGAGTTTTTCTGAGGCACTACTCAGTTGCCATTCCCTTTCTGCAGATTTTAATTATCCTAATGAACTTGTCCTTGATAGTAATTTAGTTTATTTTGAGGGTGAACACTACAAGCAAGTACAGGGTGTCACAATGGGTGCAGTATGTGCCCCTTTTTATGCAAACCTTGTGATGTGGGCATGGGAACAGAATTAGATTTTAAAATGTCAGCTTGTACAAAGGGGAACTCAGTGCCTAGATGATGTATTTATTTTACGGAAAGACACCAGAGATAAATTGAATGAGTTTATTAGTTTCATTATTCTACTGCCTTTTTTTAAGGTTAACTGTTTCAGAAGATTCTTTTAATTTTTTGGATGCGACCATCTACAAAGAAGATAGACATTTTAAATCCAACATCTATAGGAAGACAACTTTTTTAAATGCCTGTTTGTGTTATCAGAGTAGTCACCCCTTGTCTCAAAAGAAATCTTTGGTAAAAGGACAATTCATTAGGATTTCTAGAATGATCACTGATGATGTAATGTTTAAGGATGAATGTAATAAGTTGGTCAGAATGTTCCTAGACAGGGGTTAACCGGACCATTTTATTAGTAAAATAAGAAAGGAGGAAGACATTTTAAGGCACACCAGATTTAACCCTATTCTTGGGCAAACTGCTACACAGGAACACTTTCCTACCTCTCCAGCACTTCTTGTTTTAATAGAAACCTTGTTCTTAAGTACCATCCTTTGAAATGAGAGGTTAGGAAAATTATTTACAAATATTGGGTCATTTTTTAATACTGATAAAAGTGTATCAGAAGTGGTGGATGAAAGAACATTGATAGTTTATAAGAAGAGCAGGAATTTAAAAATTATTTTGAAAAGCAAGTCCCTTGAGATTCTACATTTGTGAGTGGTATGAGAAAATGTGGGCCATTTAATCAGTGCCCCTTTAGTCTTGAATAGGAATTTGTTTTGGAGGGATATTTACAGTTCATAGGTTCATTGGTTGGTACTAGGCTATCGGCCCTAGGGCCTATACAAGTCTAGCCATAACAATTCCTTGGCTATTTTTTCCTACAATATTTACTTCCCTGGACCCCTGTCTAGCAGGGTGACTGACATGATCCCCAGGGTGAATTTTCTTTCTCCCATCCAATCGCCAAGGTTCCTTTTGAAGAGGGCAGAAGAGGCGCTCTGCTTAACATGTATGGGCAGTCTATTCCAGAGTCTGGGGAGTCTCTGGGTCAGGAACCTATCCCTCCAGCATGTTTTGTTCATTGTGATAACAAATTTTAGATCCCTGGAGAGTGTGTCTCTGAGGGATTGGGATTTCTTTAAGTGTAGCATGTCCAACAGCTCTGGGTTTGACATGGCCTTGTATGTTAAGCAGAGATCGCCTCTGAGTAGATTATATGTGACAGAGTATAGCTGGAGTTTTTTTAGATGGTCAGCATAGGGCATCTGCTTTAGGCCTGTGATTCTTTTAGCGAGGTATTTCTGCAGCCTTTCCAATTGTTGCAGATGTCTTGAGAGGTACATACCAAATGGCGCATTGTATTCTATAATGGGTCTAATGAGGGATGAGTACAGTGGGACAATTACCTACTTTTTTCTGGCTGAAAAGCTCTTAGTGATGAGATGTGCCATGTAGAAGGATTTCCTGACTGTTGTGGTGATGTGGTTATCAAAGGTGAGACCACTATCCATATGTGTCCCTAAGTCTCTTATCACACTTTTGATGTTTAGTGTACTGCCACCTATGTGGTGATTCATGGATACATGCTTTATTCCAAAGGGGATAACTATACATTTCTTGGCATGGAGCTTGAGCCCATGGCTCTGGCACCAAGCATCTGTTTCTGTAAGGTCCTTTTGTAGAATGTCCACATCATTTGGGGATTCAATAATGGCTCCCAGTTTGCAGTCATCTGTGGACTTTGTTAGCCAGGGTCCCTTAGTGTCGGCCTGTACTTCAGAGAAGTAGATGCCAAACAAGAGCAGTCCCAAGACTGAAAGCTGAGGTACTCCACCTGTCACGTGTCTGGAGCTAGATTTGGAGTTGGCTACTTTTACAATGTGGGTTCTGTCAGTAAGCTAGTTGGCAACCCATCGAGTGATGTAGGGATTAATGCCCAGCTTACTAAGTTTATCTATGATTACAGAGTGGGGGATGGTGTCAAATGCCTTGGTGAGGTCCAGATAGACTGTGTGGGCTGCCTTACCCTCGTCCACAGCTCTGTAGACTGATTTGAAGAAGTCAGTCAGGTTCAAGAGACAAGATTGGCCCTTCAAGAACCCAAACTGGGTGGGGTCCAATGTTTGAAGGTTGCCAATGTCTTTGTTTATAAGTTCCATGATAATACATTCCATAGCTTTGCAGATCAGGCTCATCAGACTGATGGGGTGGTAGTTCACAGGATCCAAGGTGGATCCGCCCTTGTGGAGTGGGATAACTGTAGCTGTGTGCCACTCAGTGGGCATGAAGCCTGAGGTGAGGCTATGATTAAATATGACACTTAGATGAGGTGCCAGTCCAAGATTTAATTAGCTGATGGCTGTAATTGTTCAACAAAGGGTATAATATGTATTGCCATGTGTGATTCTTATGGAGCATTTTATGTAGGGAAGACCGAAAGTTCATTAAGTAAAAGTAATTATGTGTATAAATATGATTTGTGTAAAATGAGCTTGAATAATGCTTTTTATAAGGATAAAATAGAGTGTACCACCTGTAAAATGTTTCAATTTGCAATTATTTTGAAAGTTGTATTAAATTATAGGGGTGGACCATGGGAAACTGTATTAGAATCTATAGAATTGTTATGAGTCAAGACCCACTGGGCTTAGATGAAAATATATCTATAGTCAGTATTCTCAAACTTCTGGCTATGAATTTAAATAATTGATTTTATGTATAGAACTAATTAACTGATGTAGTTTTAGGATGGGTATGTAATTTATTTTATTTTACATTGCTTCAATGTCAGTTTTATTAATTTATTTATTTATTATGCATTGCTATGTGATCCACAGGGATATTTGTTTATTTTATATGAATTAGTTAATGAATTATTTGATTATGTAGTGAATGTTATAATAATTATCATAACATTTATTTATAGTATTTATTTATCAAAAAAAATTATAAGTGATTATGTTTGTCTTTTTTTATTATTTTTTTATTCTTCACTTGGCAAGATTGACTAGTAGGTTATGTGTCTTTTAGATTGTTAGTTGGTGTATGATGTTTTGAATTAAGGATATAAATGTAGGAAGGTTAATTAATTTCATTTGGTTCTGAAGAAGTCTGTTATCACTTTAGGTGGACAAAAGCACTTAGCCGTTGCACAAAATAAATTTTAATTATTTACTAGCTGTGAGTCCTGTACTTCTGTAACAGTGTTGGATTTATTCGGTGTAGTTTATCTCTGCCACTTCTTCTTCTGCCAGTTTTAGTGAGTACTGAGTAGTGATTAGTGAATATTAGTTCAGAAGTGATATCTTTAGTACTATTTTGTAGCGATTATTTCAAAACATTCCTTTCTTAGTTTCATATGAGAAATATCATATGAACACTGTGTTATTCAATTGTCGCAAAGAAGCTGTCATCTTATTTCAAAAGATCTTGTATGATTTTTTATTACATAGCTGGAATGGTACTTTTGTCTTAGATTAAAACACAGCAACTACATGAAGTCTGCTGTAACTCAGATTCTCTCTCTCTTGCCTTCTCTCTTTCTCACACACACACATACACACACACACACACACACACACACACACACACACACACACACACACACACACACACACACACAAAACCTTTGAAATCTTATCCTCACTCCATTGAATTTTAAATTGTTAGTTTTGATATTGTCTTTAAAAAGATTGCAGTTTTTGTAAGGTAACTCCTATTTTATAGAAATTTGTACATTTCTTATACTCTTTTTGTGGTTGTATTTAATGTAATGTCACCTATAATAACTGGATGTGTCACTGAGCTGCTCTTAAATGAAGTCGTGTTTAATAAAAAATATGCAGTCTATATTTAGTTGTGTTACCTCAGGGAAAGTTTAATTATGGGGTTAATCCTAACAATTTCTCATTTACTCCCATTCAGACAAGCTACATAAATCACTCCTTATTAAACTGAAACCCTGCTGTCTGGCAGCTGATCAGCTCCCAAACGAATTTCTACAAATTGCAGCCCCATCTATCACCTACCCCATATCTCTACTGATTAATCGCTCAATTGATGAACATTATGTCCCACATCTCTAAAAAATATCCCACATCATCCCACTCCATAAAGGTGGTCCTTCCAAAGACCTAAACAACTTCTGCCTCATAGCCATTCTTTCCCCACTAGCTAAAATCTTAGAAAAGTGCATCCACAAACAACTGCTTAACCACCTCCTTAGCAAGAATCTCTTATCCAATTCTCAACATGGTTTCAGACCTAAACATAGTACTTCAGCTGCTCTAATCTCTTTTACCAACACCATTCACCATCTCTTAAATGAAGGCCAAGGTGTCTCCTCTATCTTTCTTGACATGTCTAAAGCCTTTGATACCATTTCTCACCAACTACTTCTCAACAAACTCTCTACCTATGGCCTCAGCTCATCCTCACTATCCTGGTTTCTCAGATATCCTTCCAATCGTCAACAAACTTGTAAATGGGAAAACACCATTTCCCCCCTACTCCCCATCTCTGTTGGTGTGCCCCAAGGCTCAGTACTTGGTCCCCTCCTCTTTATCTTATTCACAAACTACCTGCATGCTGCTACCAATCTAGCCACCATTGTCCAATATGCTGATGATGCCATCCTTATATGCTCTTCCCCCTCCCACCTAGAACTCCATTCAAAAATGCAATCATCTTTCCAAAATATAAAAAAATACTTGTCTGAACATCAAGTAATCCTAAACCCTAATAAAACCAACTTAATAATCTTAAACATAAAAAATCCAAACTCTGTCAATCCACCCTATCTATCCTCTCCTCTAATGGAACAAAAATTGTACCCACAACTCATACTAAACTCCTAGGGGTCACTATTGATGAGAATCTACCTTTTGAAAAACATGTCACTCTAACAATCAGAAAAGTACACATCTAGCTTGGCACCCTATATAGGGCCAGACCATATCTTACCCACAGCACCAGACTTGCCACTGCCCAATCTCACCTGCTTTCTTCCCTCCCCTATGGATCTCATATTCTCATTAACCTCCATAAGACTGACCTAAATAAGCTAGAACTGTGCTATAACAAAATTGTCAAATTTGCCTCAAGTGCCCCTCACAGGTCTCACCACTGTACTGTACTCTTCCAATTAAACTGGCTAGAACTCCCAAACCTTATAGCTCTCAACCAACTTACCATGACCCACAAGTTGATCTACCAACCCACAAACTGTCCTGCTCTCTCCAGTCTTGTCCAGACTAGTCACAACCCCAGGCCCCTTAGATCCTCCAATAAACCTATGCTGAAGGTTACCTACTCCCACAACAACTATGGCAACTGTCTCTACTCCAATAAAATCACAAAACACTGGAACACCCTACCACAAACCATCACCAAAAACCAACAACCTCATGAGTTTATACAACTACTTCATAACTGCCTAGCTAAGCACTGGCTCTGCTCCTGTCACACTCCTGGCTAACTCCATCCCCTCTAGGTATCTCTATTTAATCTACATTCCATTACTACTATTTCATCATTGTTCCTATTTCTCTCCCTTTCCAAAGGAAATTTGGCACCACTGTAAATACAGTTATTAGCTCAGCTTTAAAAAAAACTCTTTGCTGCATACTAAACTGTTTTTTTTTGCTGTTAGCACTTTTTAAAGTCATTTAAGTTGTGTTTTTTGTGCTGTTTAACTGTTGTAGGCTACACACTAAAGTGTGCTAGCCTGTTATAAGCATTTAAAATATTTTTGTGAAAGTTCATTGTATCTGTGTCTAAAAAGAAAAAAAAAACAACAAAAAAAATTGTTGTTTCCAACTTTTCTAAGCTAGTCTAGTCCAGTTTTCAGGTTCTGCTGAATTCAGGACTGTGGTATAAGTTCCTGTGTTGCCCATATCCTTACTTGGATAGGAGGAAGTTTTTCTGTTCACTAGTGAGAGTGGGGAGCTTTGAGCAGCCTGTCTGTCCCTGGAGGAGTGGTCACAGCCCAGCAACTTGTAGTTTATTGGCTGTTTTGGGCTAATTCCTATCTCTTTCATCTCCCTGCTTTAAAACCCACATTTGCGCGGTTTTGCGCACCGCTCAGCACCGGTTAGCTAGGGTTAAACTATTCCAGGCTCCACGAAGTCTGCTCTTCAATTTTTCCTCTTAGAACTAGTCAAACTCTCAAATTAAGCACTCTAAATTTCCTTTCACAGCCCAGCACTTGCTTCAAGCTCTCAGTAAGCACTAATAAACACTAACACTACACCTCCCCCTTTACTATACAATAGTACAAGGCTCCCTATTCGTCCATACCGGACAATCAGTAAAACAGTTCAGTTACTCATACAGGCATGTCCAAAGGGCAATTTCAGGTATACTCTCCAGTCCAGCTGGTGAACCTGGGAATCTTGAGGCAATGTTACAATTGCCACATGTACATGGACAACCCTCTCCTCCTTCCAACAAACACAAATGTATGTGAGAGATGCAACTATACAGCCAAACTGGAGGCTAATATCTCTCAACCCAAGGCTGGAACAGCCAGTCAGGAAGAGAAGGGAAACACTTGCACCACACTTCCAGTCTCACATAAAACAGTCATACATGCACCAGCAAACAACATGCATAAATACACAAAAACATACTCGAAGGCTCTAAATAAAAATCTGCCTAAGCAGCAGAGATCTCCAAAGCAGACATCCAAGCAACCTCCACCCTCAAACAACAACCACGTATCACATACTTCACAAAGTTAGTGTGCCATGCAACCATAGCTCTTAAGGCACAACAACACACCCAATACACTAGTAATAGGTGACTCTATTGTCAGGCACACTGACGTTCCACTCACTAGACTGAACAAGGAGAAAGTCACTGTAAGCTGCCTGTTGGGTGCCAGGATTCAACACATAACACAAGCACTCAGGTCACTCCAAAACAAATACAAATATGACTCTGTCATTGTACATGTTGGTGTACTGGACTACATGAAAAGAGACATAGAGGAGCTCTCTGATTCATAGATTCATAGATTAGTACTAAGCTAACTGCTCTTGCGAGCCATTTTAAGCCTAGCCAATTATCCCTTGTGAGACTCAAACCCTGCACCTTGTGTTTGTAAGGCACACACCTTAACCATTAGGCCACCCTCCCAAGCCGGTATGACCCTGACCCTGAGTAGCATCTTGCCCTCACCAAAAATTATGCCACAGTATGAAGAAAAAATGATCAGTTTTAACAATTGGCTAAGCTATTGGTCTCGTTCAAAGGGGACCCAGTGTCTGTCAGCCTGGGATGACATGCTCGACAAGCCACTCTGCTTCACCAGAGATGGCTTGCACCTGTCACCCTTAGGCTTTCGAATACTGGCCAAGGCTCTTGCCACCCCCATAGTGCCTTTTTTAGGCAATGCTCAAAAGACAAACCCACCTACATAAACAACGCAAGAAACCAGAAATTGAGGGTAATGCTACTCAATGCCAGAAGTCTAAATCTCAAAATGCATGCACTCGAGGCACTCCTTAGCATGGAGCAAATCGATATCTGTGCAGTAACAGAAACTTGGTTCAGAGCTCCAGAGAGCACCCCAGTACTATCAGGCTACAACTCATACCATACCTTTCGGCCCCAGAACCCGGACTGAAATACAAAAGGAGGGGGTGTATCCATTTTCATAAAGGATACCCACACCTCCAGGTTAGTAGCACAGCACGAGGCCTCGGAGACCATTCATGTGCAACTAACAGTGGGCAAAGCTGCTTTTCAGATCGTAGCCTGCTACAGATCACCTAGCTTGTCTCAGGACCCCTACTCAACATTCCTGAGAACACTGGAAAATATAAAGGTCCTACCTAACACCACGATATTGGGAGATTTCAACTACCCAAACATTGACTGGGATAACTACCCAAGAACAAACTCCTTTGCCCAATGCTTCCTAGAGTTTATAAACTCAAACGCCCTGGAACAGCTGGTCACCATGCCCACAAGAGGTGACAAAATACTGGACCTGATCATCACCAACATGGGGGATCAGTGCTCCACACCAGAGGTAAACCCCTCGCTGGTAAGATCAGGTCATAATCTAATTACACTGGACATCCACATCCCAAACCCACCCCCAGTCAAGGAAACCACTGTGAAAAACTTTTCAAAAGCCAACTTCACACTTTTCAAGACCAAGGTGGAAAGTTTCAAAGCCCCCTTGCTAAAGGATAATGCTGCCCAAACTGCAGAATCCTTTACAAATGCATTCTATGTGCATCTGCAGGAATGCATGGATCAAGCCATCCCAAATAAAACCAAGACTCACTCCTCCAAAAAGAGGAAACCAGTCTGGTGGTCCCCAGCCATAAATAAGCTATACAACAGAAGGAGGAAACTACTGCATGATAGAGAAAAATCCCAAAAAGGAAAGGCATCACTGATCAATATTAGCAAGAAATTACCATCCCTCATAAAATCATCCAAGGCCAGTTTCAAAAGAAAAATTGGCAAAGACTCTAAAGATAACTACAAAGCCTTCTTTAGCTATGTCAAGAATCTAGGTGGCAACCCTCAGATATGCTCTGAGCTAGTGCAAAATGGCAAAAATACACTCAACCAACTGACATTGCCAACATCCTGGCTGACAGGTTCAGTGCAAACTTCACCCCCCCCACCGCCCTTACCCCCAAAAGGGCCCGTGTCCATCCCAGAAGAATGCAGAGCCCCAGACATCACGGACACGCAGGTAAAAACAGCCCTCTCCAAAGCTAAGAACACAGCATCAATGGGACTGAATGGTATCCCAGGCTGCATCTTACAAGAGCTCCAAAAGGAACTAAACCCTCACCTAAACTCACTGTTCATACTCAGCCTTACCACAGGCTATGTACCCAAAGAATGGCATACAGCAACAGTCACCCCGTTCCACAAAGGTGGTGCCACAACAGAACCTGGAAACTATTGCCCTATAAGCCTGACTAGCCTGGTCTGCAAAGCTATGGAGCGAATCATCATGGAACTCATAAACAGAGACATTGGGAACCTCCAGACACTGGTCCCTACCCAATTCGGCTTTGTTAAAGGCAGATCCTGCCTCCTAAAGCTAGTTTACTTTTTTGAAACAGTTACCAAGGCCATAGATGAAGGAAAGGTAGTCCACACAGCCTATCTGGACCTCGCTAAGGCCTTCGACACCATTCCCCCATGCTGGCATCATAGATAAGCTCACCAGCTTGAACATTAACCCCTATGTCACGAGATGGGTGACCAACTGGCTCACGAATAGAACACACATGGTCAGAGTTGCGGGTGCCATGTCCGACTTTAAACCAGTTATAAGTGGTGTCCCACAGGGCTCAGTCCTGGGACCCCTCCTGTTCGGTATATACTTCTCTGAGTTACAGGCAAGCACGGGAGGACTACAGCTGACCAAGTTCACAGATGACTGCAAACTGGGGCCCATAATCGACTCTCCAGCTGACACAGATATCCTCCAGAAGGGTCTTACAGAGACAGATACCTGGTGTCAGATCCATGGCCTCAAGCTAAATGCCAACAAATGCATAGTCATCCCCTTTGGGAAAAACAAAGTGCCCATGAATTATCACATAGGTAGTAATCCACTAAGTATGGAAGACATAATTAGGGACCTGGGGACCCAGGTAGATAGCGGCTTCTCCTTTGATAATCACATTGCCAAAGTGGTTAGAAATTCCTTCTCTGCAGCCCACCTAATCACGAAAGGGTTCATCTCTAGATCAGGAGAGGTCATTATGCCCCTCTATTCATCACTCATTATGCCTATAATAGAGTACAATGCCCAATTTGGAATGTACCTTACTTGACACCTGCAACAGCTGGAAAGACCACAGAAGTACCTCACCAAGAGGATCATGGGCCTCAAAGAGATGCCCTATGCAGCTCGACTAAAGAAACTTCAGCTCTACTTGGTTGCTTACCGCCTGCTCAGAGGTGATCTCTGCCTGACGTATAAGGCCATGTCCAACCCAGAATTAATGGACATGCTCCACCTCAAGAAAACCAAATCTCTTAGAGCCACATGCTCCAGTTGAATTAAACCTCAGCACAACAATAAACAGGACATGCTGGAGGGATAGATTCCTGTCCCAGAGACTTCCCCCGCTCTGGAATAGAATCCCTGTTTATGTTAGACAGAGCCCCTCGCTGACTCTCTTCAAGAGAAATCTTGACGAGTGGATGGGAAATTGTAAATTTACCCCTGGGATCACTTCAGTGGCCCTGCTAGACAGAAGCCCAGGAAAGTAATTTAAAATGGAGGCGAAAGCCAACACATTCTAGCTAGGCTTATAAATGCCCTTGTGCAGATAACCTAGTACCTACCTATGAACCTATTATCTGATGACTGAAATATTTCTAGACTCTATCTGCTTTACACCCCATGTAACATTTTACATTGAGTAAGTTGCTATCTTTGGCTTCATACCATCATTTTTATAATCTGTACCTAAGCTTGTAACAGAATTCTTTGTGTGTTAAAATTTGTTATATGTAAATATTGCAACTGACAAGTATTTGTATTTGTACTGTTTAGTCTGGAGCTTTTCTTCTCGGGCCTCCGCTGAAAACGGGCTCCTGGCCCAGTCGGACTTCTCCCGGTTAAAAAAAATAAATAAATAAATAAGATGGTTAAGCCCCTGGACCGGGATTTGGGGGAGGGGTTTCTTCTCATGCCACCAAGGGCTGTAGTTTTTAATTTAAATGATTCTATGGAATGAAAGCTTTTCAGTTTCACAAATAATAGATGTCACCATTATTTCTGTCTTCTAGCAAAAGCTTAGAAGACTTATAATTTTCTTTAATGTTTGTAATACAGAAATATATTAGAAGTAAGCAGAACCATGTAAGCCATTGCTATGGTAACTGAAATTGAAGCCTTTCCTCCTGTCCCTGTAAATAACTGTAGACCCAAACGTAAAGCAGTTCATACATTAAATATTGTGAATAGTGGCAGGTGAATGTGTGGATTCTCACACTTTTTTGAAAGATGTTATGTATCTATTTTTTTAATGCATATCTCTCTATCTGCCTATCTGTCTATCTGTCTAGCCATCTATCTGTTTAGCTAACTAGCTATTTAATGTGGCGTGCATCAAAGACAGCACCAGTGTACACTGCATGTTCCTTCTGAATAGGCATTATTTCTCTGGTTCATTCTTTGTAGTTTACTATTTCCGGATATGAATTAAGTATCTATCAAGCATGGTACCCTATTGTATATTTGCCATGTTTGCTTTTCAAAGATGTGGTGCCATTTATCCAAAGTCCAAGCCCATGTGAATGCATCATCCAAAAATGTCAACCACAGAAAAGTAAAGTGACACAATGGCAAAGTAACTGCAGAAAACTGAGCAAACCAAGAAGAACCTATAGCCAAAGAAAGCCACATTATTAGAAGTCCACTGCATATTAAGTGCAGGAGGATATAGGAAACTGAACAGTCGATTGTCAGAGCATAGCATGAGTATGGAAGCATACATATAACTAAAGCATAGATACAGGGAATGTGTACATGTAAACAGTGTAAGGTAGTGGAGGTGTAGTACGTAAGTGTGCAGAAGCAGTACATACAGTTCACTGCCTATGAGCATGGCTCCCTCTTCAGACAAGAAACACCAAGGTAGTATGGACAACACCCCCTCCCCCATACCCAAGCACACAGATCCAAGGAAGGCATCCAAGAGTAGAAAAATGCAAAGTGTTCAGTGACCCTGATCATGGCACTCTCACAGGCAAAAAGCAGAGGTACAACAATCTTGTGTTGAGTGTTTGATTTCCTGCACTTGAACTTCATTATTTAACTGATAGCTACTGTTTTACTGCATTAAAAAGCATTTAAAGCTCTTTTGATGAAAAATACCCTCCTTTCCCTAAGTGTTGCTTTGTAGACTGTTTGTATTAAAATTGCCTTGCTGTAGGGTGACCTAGCCAGATTTTTTTTTTTTAGTTGCTGGATGGGAAACCACAAATTTGTGCCAAGGGTTCCATCTGTGTCCCTCATTGACAAGGGTGACAGGTGCTGACTGAGGTTTCTTTTTGGGGATAAACTCTTGGCTAGGCTTCTAAGGGCCCCAGGGTCATTAGCCTAGTAACTTCCTATGATCCTAAGATCCTATGTTGCACTGCATTTGAGGGTTCCTTTTTTCTGTATTTTTACATTTAGAGGAATAGATCATCCATACTGCGGCAGAAGATGTTTGCCTGGTCTTTCTGAGTTGGGAAGCACTCCAGAAGAGCTTAAAGAGTAGTCATTTACTGGCCAGAGCACTGTTGCTATAAATTAAGCATGTTTGCTTGGAGCTGCTCACTGCACAGCAGTGGTTGGTAGTGTCCTGTACAGACACAAACACTTGGACAGTAAAGTTTACCTTTATAACTAATATTAGAACTATAACCTGTAACTTAGTGAGGCATTGTATGGAGTTAAGCTTAGAGCAGTTATCTTGCACTAATATCATATTTTAGCACTATCTAACTCTAGTCCCCAACCCTAGAGACCAGACCTCTGCATAAGCTTCTTATAGACAACCTTTTAATTCTTAAAGAAACTGGCATATCATGCAAGAATAGTACATACACAATTTCTTTGGAGGCAAAAATCTTGTTTACAAAGTTGTGAAGAACACATACATTACATCCACCACACGTAGTATTTACCACACACATAGACCATCTTATACTGAGGCAGTAAAAAGCAATCTTCGTATATATCAAAGACATCCTATGCATACAAACAACAACACTATCTTTAGCAATCTCAAAAGCACAAATCAAAAGCAACACCAAACACCACAGATATACCTACACCCAATGGACCCCCAACAACAAAGCCCATAAGGCAAGCAAACATTTTACCCAGGACTGTTGCCATAGAGAACTCCATTGTATGACTTATAGATTCACCACTCACCACACTGGACAAGGTGAAGATGACATTTAGTTGCTTATCTGCAGTCGGGATCTGCCAGGTTAAGCATGCACTCAAGTCAATGCACTGCAGGTACCAGTATGATTGCATTGTAGTCCATGTGGATGTAAATAACCTGAGACATAGCTCATTTGACTGTATGAAGAGAGACATTATGAATCTCTCTGAAAATGTGTCTCAGACAGGTATATCCCTTGCATTAAGCAGCATTCTACCTTCACCAAGGATTATGCCATAGTATGAACAAAAAATGCTTAGGTTCCGTTGTCATTCCAGGAGCGATTCAATATTTGTCAGCATGGGAGGACAAGGTTAATAGACCATGTTGACTTGCCAAGGATAGTCTGCTCCTCTCCTCACTGGGCTTCCAGAAATTTCTTAAACTTAATCCACCTCCTTGGACCCTTTTTAGGCAATGCCGAATTGACAAAACTACCAACTTAGCAAATAAAGAAACCTAAAGGTGTCACTGGTTAACGCTGGGAGCCTTAACAAGAAACTCCACACCCTAAAAACCCTCCTCACTCTGGAGAATCTAGACATCTGCACCATTACTGACCCCAAAAACTACAGATCTATTAGTCTGACTAATGTAATATACAAAGCCATTGAATAAATTATAATGGAAATGATCAACAAAGACATTGGCAAACTTGCAGATATTGGACCCATCCCACTTTGGTTTTGCCAAAGGAAGGTCACACCTTCTTAATGTAGTAGACTTCTTTGAGAGGGTCACCAAGACAATGGATGAGGGGCAAATGGTGCATCTCACCTACCCAAGCCTGGGCATTCGATGCAATACCCCACTTAGGTATTGCTGGAAAACTCACTGAACATCTACATAACTCACTGGATTGCCAGTTGGCTCACAGATAGTACCCAGGAAGCCAGGATTGGTGAGACCACCTGCAGCAAGAGACATGTCACCAGTGGAGTACCTCAGGGGTCAGTGCTGAGCCCAGTCCTGTTTGACATCTACTTCTAGTTGGTCAAGGCTAATGCCAAGGGCCTCTGGCTTACCAAGTTTGCAGATGACTGCAAGCTGGGAGCAATCATAGATTCCTGCCATGGCACTAGCATCCAACAAGAGGGTCTAAGAGGGTCTAACACAGACAAATGAATGGTACCAAAGCCACAGATTAAAACAAAATGCCAAGAAGTGCATTTAAGTGCCTTTTGGGAAAAAATGGTTAATTATTCCATTGATAAGACACCACTAAGTGTTTACCCGGGTTCCTATTACCAGATTGAAAGACCATAATCGCGAATACGAAAAGAGCGACATGTATTGTGCGAAAGACGGAAATGCCGAACGTCCAAAATAATGGAAATGTCGAAGTGTAATGGTTGGCCCGTCTGCGGTATAGCTCTGTAAGGTAAGTGTGCGATAGATAGGACTTTAGGGTTAGGATGTAGGTTAAGGTAAGTGAATATATAGGTAATGTACGTAAGATTTAGTGTAGTGTTAGAAGTAGGGATTTATTTAACTGTATGTATGTGTATTATTTATTTTTTTGGGTGTATGTCTGTGGGGGAAATGTGTGGTAGTTACGGACCTTAGGGTTAGGGAGGGGTTAAGGATAGTGCATAGATAGTTGTGTATGTGGGGTTTAGTGTAGTGTAGTGTTGGAAGTAGGGTTTTGTTAAATGTATGTATGTGTATTATTTATTTTTTTGGGGGTGCATGTCTGTAGGGGATGTGTGTGGTAGTTACGGACCTTAGAGTTAGGGAGGGGTTAAGGATAGTGCATAGTTAGTTGTGTATGTGGGGTTTAGTGTAGGGTTAGAAGTAGGGTTTTGGTGCTTTAATTTAGGTTAGAAGTAGGGTTTAGTTAGTGTATGTATGTGGTTTATTTATTTTGTTTGGGTAGGTAGTATGTAGCAGGTGGTGGGGTTGGCCAACTATGACAGTTCGCACTAAACAGCAAAAAATAAAATAATGTTTGGGATTTTCATGGTTCGCGTTATAGGTGTCGACGTTTAGGTATTCGCATAAAGGGTTTTTCGATTTGGTAATATAGACCCGTTTACCCAGTAGCTAGGGATCTGGAAACATATGTAGCAGTAATCTGGCCTTTGACCAACATGTAGCCAGTGTTGTAAGAAAATCATTCTATGTTGCCCAATTTATAAGTAAGGATATGGCATCCAGGTCCAAGGAAGTTGTAGTACCAATTTACTCAGCCCATATCAGACCCAGCCAGTACAATGCCCCATTTAGCATGTACCTGACCAGTCATATGCAACAGTTGCAATGCCCACAGACGTTCCTTACCAACAGAATCCAGGGTATTAACACATCATCCTATACAGGTTGCCTTAAGTCCTTGTCTTTATACTCAGTCTCATGTAGGTTTCTGAGAGGCAATATATGCCTGGCATATAAGACATACTCAGATCCAGCCCTGATAGACTTTTTGCACATCTGCAAAATGAAAAGCACCAGAAACACTAGATCCAAGGATCTGAACTTTACTTGGAACATAAATAAACCATGGTGGTGAGACAGATAAGTGTCTCCCAGCATCCCCTTGCTCTGGAATAGGCTTTCCATTCATTTAAGCAAATCTATCTCTAACCCTATTCAAATGTAATATTGACCTTTAGATGAGAAATTTAAAATTCACCCCGATCGGGCCCCCTTGTCTCTGATGGAGAGAAGCCAACAGTAAATATACCCTAACCAACATATCCCCACTAAACCTTTAGCAAACTCCTAACTAACACACCCCTCTAAATAGACGTCCACTTTACATGGGGACACTGTTAGGTTGGGTTGCACAACTAGACTTATAATGGCACTGCTGGTTATGAGCCTAGTATATACCTATGAACCTATAAGAATGTAGCTGCAGGGAAGGCATCTTAGAACATAAGCATTACATAATTGCCTCTGATGCTGAATGTGTCCCCTTCCAGGCAACAAACATTGGAGTACAGCAGGAAACATCTGTCCACACCAATGTGAGAAGCCATGCCACAGTCAATACTCCAGTAATGACTCATGCAGACAGAGACAGATGGGAAGCCTGCCACCTCATGTACTAACATGTAAGCATCATGCGACAAAAAGCTGCACCAGAGACCAAGGAGTCCCCACAGAGGTTGTCTGCAAAGGGAGGAGAGGTATACCAGAGGAGTCTCCCCATAAGACACCAGCAGCAAGCAGCCAGAATAGAAGACAGCTTATGTATCCATTCAGACATACAGAGAAGTCCAGACTATAGGGCTGGCTCCTATGGTGCACCCTGCTATGGTGATAAGTAACAGAAAGAAACCCACAAGGATTACAGCATATATGTACACACCCACCATACAACAATCACAGTTCATGGCAGAAACAAAGATCCAACAAACTCCGCAAGTCCAAAACACATACCAGCAGTAAGAGGCCTAGCAGGTAATATAGCAGAGGCAAGCCAGTAGGATACAGCAGGGAGGAATTGGCACAGAAGGGACAGAGGAAGGGCCCCAGCATCAAAATATGAGGGCAAGCAGATGCTATGTACATACAACACAGATGCTGCGAAGCTATGAGGGACATAGCTACCTTCACACCTGTTGCATACAGTAGGGAAGGTGATTTTAGTGGGATATGTTACTGTCACAGGATGTGTGCTTTACTCTGGTGATATTCAGTACTGTAAGAGTGGGCCACAACTGTGTCAGCTACTACGAACTATGATGAAGATGTCTGACCCAGAGGCAGGAACATCAACTAATTACTGTGGTAGCCTAGCCAGGACCTGTGGCTAGTGTTCACCTCTCAGGTAACTCCATTCATAAAGGCCTACAATGTCTGAGAACAGATGATTACATATACTATAGGGAGATGACTCCCAATGGAAAGGCCTGCTAATATTGCATATGGAAAAACACAGTGAATTGTAAAGTTTGGGTCATCATAGTATCAGTGATATGTAGAGGGGAGCAGATGTTTTGTACAGGCCACTACCATGCAAAAGACACAGCCAATGTTGCCTCAGCCAAAGTGATGGAACACCTACAAAACTATAGTTGGGAGCACCTAATATCCCCTAGGAGGCTATGCAGGACACACTGCAGGATATGACAGCTGCTGTGATTCAGCTATTGCTGACATATTAGTCATTAATCCAGGTTGTTACATGCGCAAAGAGAAAGGGAATGCAGTACCAGATAGACACCACTGAGAAAGAGAAGGGCCTTAATCAAGTGACTTTCAAAAGCAGGAGAAAAGCTTCCTACATTATGTGTGGACAGTGCAGCTGAAGACATCAAAATACTGATGCTGGCCACTCACTGTACATAATTTGGCTGTAACAGCATGGTCTAGCCTATTGGTAATTGATGGTACCTTCTCCATCCTGGGATGAGTGTGCCAACAGATTAATTCCATACATGAGTAGGCAGGATGTGGTGATAACAGCTGGATGCTGTCCCTGTATGTGGTGCTCATATTATGAAAATCTCAGATGACATGCAGTCTCCTTTCCAATATTGTAATGGATCTGACTAAAGGTGAACAGCTCACACTACACTCCCTACATATTGCAAAGGTCTTTGCAAGGGCTTAAAAACACAGCATTTGGAAAGTATTCCTTGGGAGCAGCTGTTGTGGATGTCTGCTCTGTTTTTAGTGGCAGATGCAAAGTTATGGCCTGTCTCACACAATACAATAGAAATATCTTGCCTTAAATGTTCCTACTGTAGAGCATTGCAGGTGTCAGCTTTGTCTATTCAACAGGCATCTGTCAAGCATTTGTGTTCTTAATTAATCTGCTCTGCCCAAACCCTAGAAAAATTGCAAGAAATAATCCAAGATTTCTTTACCACAATAAAAATATGGCTAACAGACTCTCAATTACTTCATAGCCCTAAAGAGGTAAATTAATTTTATTTAGTCCAAAACAATTGGCTGTATGAAATTTACTTTCCAGCATGACCTCATCAAACATTATAAAAACTGAAGTCCATTAATACCAGTGTGTGCTGAATAAATACTTCTCGAACCAAAAAATAAATCCATAAAGCAGAAGTAAGAAGAAGCAACACCATCTGATAAAGCAGTTGTAATGCTGCAAAAGCACTTATGCCTTTGCCTGTTTCCTGAATAAACTGTTGTTGGTTTTATGATAGCCTGGTATTGCTTCATTATAAAAGCTGAAATCGCTACTAACACAAAACTTCTAAGAAAAGTCATGGATGAAAACGTGAAATAAATTCAACCTTTACATAGAAAAGACAGTTAAAACACCAAAAATTCATCTCTCTCTCTCTCTCTCTCTATATATATATATATATATATATTTGTGTGTGTGTGTGTGTGTGTGTGTGTGTGTGTGTGTGTGTATATTTATATATATATATATATATATATATATATATATATATATATATATATATATATAGGATCAAACTTGGTAATACTAGAAAACATATTGCCATAACCCACCAACTTCCAGCACTGCTTTATGCCACTCCTGTTTTCACAGTCCTACAGTTTGCATAGAAAGGTCAACATTGCTATAATAAAGTTGCTAGATTCACAGCTAATTTACCTTATTGGGCACACCTTCTTACAACTAGTGGCTATTCTCAGTCTCATTAACAAACCAGAAAACTAACCATCTCTAAATGTTATCATGTACTATTCTACTAACAGAATTCTGCACTCCATAGTCAAATATCATCTATTAGTAACCACATACTACAACTCAGCCAGTGACTTGCTATACTCCCAGTTACATCTCCAGAAACTGGAACACCATCCCTCTCCCTCTTAGACAAACTGACAGTCTGAAATAGTTTAAACCACAACTAAAAAACACTTGGTAGTCTCTTGGCTATGCTCTTGCATTCCCCTATGTTAAACTACACCTGAAACCTCCTTACTGCTGATAACCTGTCCCATATTTCCTCCTAATTTTTTTTCCTGGTGACTAAAATCTGTTGCTCACTGTTTCCCTCTTTCAAGGTGAAACAAAAAGAATTGTAAAATAATTGTTCTGCAGACACATTATTATAATGATTAGCATTTGTTGTATTATTGTATATTTCTTCACACAAATTATTTCATGAATTTAAACGTGAAGTCTGCACATAGATATCCATCACTGTTAATTGTATACTGTAATGAGAAAGCAACTTTTATATTGCAATGCAATAGAGATGTTTGCCATCTTTGTATACTGTATGTACTGTATTTCTAGTATTTTATGTCATTTGGAGAAATTTTCCCCTAGGCCTCCACACAAACATTTTTTATTGCCCAGTTGAACTTTCATGGCAATCAAATATAATAAATAAATACACTGGGAACTGTTATTTTGTCAACTTTGGAAGTTATGACAGTCTGGTAGTTGGGTCAGAAGATTAAGTCTATCAATTCTTAATGAGCTACTCCCCATTACAATGTTTGATTCCCAGAGCCTTCAATTTGCCTGCTGTATGACCTTGAGCATGTCAATTAACAAGACAGTGATTTGAGGTGACTGGGAAATTGGACTAGGCACCTTAATAGCCTCCAAGCCTAGTAACTAGCCATGCTTTGGATGTAACTTAATTTCCCATCAAAGAAATGCAAAATTTAATATTTTCCATACAAATGGTTTTGGAGTCCTTTGTCATTTCTTTTTTAATAACTTTGTTTCTGTGCCAGTATCAGTAGATCGCTGAAATTTGTTTTCTTCTGCCATTGCTATCTTAATATTACCTCTAAAGTCTCCAGTTATTTTTTTCTAATAGTTCATGCTTCACTAGTAATTATGAACAAATCACCACATCTACTATGTGTAGTTCATTGCTTGGTCTCTGTATCTCTGTATCTGTTGTTGATCATACTTCTGTAGATTAAAAAAAACACCTTCTGCCATCTTGGGAGGATATCTTGTAGAAAGGCTTTACAAATGTGCTTTTTAAGGGATCGTGGCTTGTTTCTGCCTGAACTTCTTTACCATAGACTTATTTAATCAGTCTTACATTTAGAAATTATCAACAGGAGCATCTTTTCTATATGTTGTGCATCAGTAAATGCTCCTGAGGCACAGGCTCTAGTCTCTTGTAGGATGACAACTGTGACACCATTCTGTTATCTACTTCATAAAACAGTTACATAATTAATATCTTAGCATTTTAGCAATGGAGAATCTGTAAGTGGCTTCTTCACCATTTTGAAACTCCACCTGTTTAAGCAGCACCATTCGCAGGCAACACTATGATCCAACATATTTCTTAGAGATATAATTTTCTCACATGTTTTCAGTGCAAACTTTACAATATACTGCACTATTTGTGGAAACCTATATAACACGTATTTGTGACCTTGGTATCTGCACTGTTTTTCCTCACCATTTCCTAAGTTTCACATGCTGTGAGGTTAGACTTTGACTAATGTATTTCAGACTTGCCACTTTTTATTTTAACCTCTACTTTAATTTAACTTGGAAGTGCGCTGTCATAAATCTGCTTAACAGCCATATCACTCCTCATTTTTTATCTGACCCTGTGCAAAGAGATCATCAGCTATATTTAGAATTTCTTAAAAACCTGCAATGGCTTTTACAACAGCTCTTTGGAATACATCTGGAAGTGATAAAATACCAAACAGAAGTCAAATGAATTTGAACATTCCTAAAGATGTATTAAATATACACAGTCTGGAAATTAATTTCTGCATTAGCCAGACACCATTCATTATATCTAGCAAAGAGAACAACTTATTTCGCATTTTGACACAACAGTGGATCAACCTAAACTGAGGACATTCTTGAGATACCACTTTAGCTTAAGTTATGGAGAATGCTATCTTTTAATCCATTTTTTCAGACCTTGCAAATGAAAAGAAAAATAAATGTTTGTTGCTTTACAATGGTTCCCATGCCACTCACCCATTATGTTGTCCCAAATTGCTTCTTAGTGACACCTAACTTTCCATTCTTTTCAGTGCATGCTCTGCTCTGCTGTAGTCCTGACAGCTACTGGTAGCAAGTTAGATTTGATTTTTATGCAATATTATCCTGCCAGACTTACTAAATCTGTAAACTAATCAGCATAGCCATGTGGGCTATAAGAGCTATTTCTCTGCACAGTGTCTGGTTTGTCTATGGATTTCTGACTTTGTTAAATACCTGCAGAATTTATTTATGTATTTATTTTTTTAACTGTGAACTTATTTTAACATTCACATCTTTATAGGATCTGCACAAATAAAAATATTAGAACATATTCCTTTAAGAGCTAGCACTACAGTTTGATAAAGGGCATCTGTACTTTTATTCTTGCACTCTTACTTCAGCAGCTTATCAAAGGGTACCATATGCTACTTAGAACTGCTTACTGATTTTACAAATTTTTTCCTCAGTATTTATTGCCATAGGCAAACATACATTAACAGAAAATAAAAGAAGCCATATTAATATCTTCCCATTTACATACATTATAAACTACATATCTTTTCTTTATAACTGCCATCAGTTCAACATTACATAATTTGCAAAATTCCTGCCTTCCCTTAAACCTCACTCCTCCTGAACATTATTCTGCATATATTCTTCCCAGAGTTTCCATTTATTTCTAAGTAATTTGTTCTTTACCTTTTCTAAACATCCCTCTTTCAGTTTTGTTATCTCTTATTTCTTTTATAATATTCGGCACTTTTTTCGGTTTGGGATTTGGAAATGTATGTGGACAGTAACCTAACATTCATTTAACATGTATCCACTGTCATGATAACATTATTCTATACTGTGTAGGTTATAATAAAGGGATTGTGTCTATATTTAGGGATGCCATTGACCCCTTTACTCAACCCTCACTAAGCTAGTTATTGAGTATAATGCCCCCTTTGACATATTTCTGTCCAGGCACATGCAACAACTGGAACACCCACATTGATGCCTTACTAAAAGGATACAAGGTCTAAACAACATGCCCTGTCATTATACTCAGTATCCTACAAATTGCTAAGAGGTGGCCTGTGTTTTGCATACAAGGCATCCTCTGACCCATTATCGATGGACCTATTGCACATCAGCAAGTTAAATGGCATCAGAAATACTCTGCCTAGGGATCAAAACCTCTTCTGCTATATCAATAGAATGGTTTGAAAGGACAGATATATCTTGCTGAGGATATCACTGCTTGGGAACAGACACCCCTTCCACATTAAACAAAGCTCATCCCTCTCCATATTCAAGCACAACATGGATCTAAAGATTGGTAACAAAAAATGTATTCCTGGACTCCCCCTTGTACTACTAATGGACAGAGTCAGGTAAATAGTTTATCCTGTGTATTAGTCCCCTCAAATTATCTATGGTATGATCCCAGTTACTCTCGCTAAGAGTAATATATAATTATTGACCATGTGATGGGTAAGGCTAATGTAACACCAATAGGGATAGGTTAATTTGTGCAACAAAAAGGAAATTGGCTAACCTTAAAATAGCCCAAAAGTGCAGCTAGTAATAATTACTTATGACCTGTGAACTTATGAGTATCTAACCTTGCATACATTAAATCATTGATGCATGTTTGAACCCCATTACCACCACATTCAATTACTTAACCATAGAGTATCTTCCATTTACATGAACACTGTAAGCATTATTAAAATGATGAGAAGTGCATGCCTCTGAAACATTTGTTAAACATTTTTGTATAAATAATGCCTCACTGGTATGCATATGGAAAGTCATCACCTTTTAAAAGTCTCCAGCATTGCTTTTAACAGGAGCTAGTAAATGGGGTACTGTCACATAGCTGGAGGACAATCATCATTTGACCCTTGGTCTTTCAAGTTATTATCCATTAGTTGACAACTGTGAAACCCCATCTGTAGTGAATTACTTCAGTGCTGTGAAACTCCAACTGGAGAGCTGAGTGCAGTTCTGGAGACACCACTTCTGCCAGAAAATGGACAATGCACATAAGGGCAACAAAAATTTGGCACACATGGTCTTCACCAAAAACAGAATGGAAATTACAAGAGCTTTACATGTAAAGGCTTATAGAAAGGAGGTCACTGGTGTATATAATAACATTGTGTAATTACCTCAAATTCCAAATTCCAAGTGATGCATAAGAATAAAGAGCTGATCTGAAGAAGCTTGATGAAGACACAAGAAAGTATATTATACAGAGAGGATGGTGGCTAATTACATAACCCTTCTCAACATGTTTGTTGAATCAGAAATAATTCTATAATTAAAGTATGACTAGGATAGAGACATGGCAGCTGTTGGCTATAGATGGAGGAAGTTAGTAACAACAGAATACCTGCTTCTTATCCAGAAAGGAAGAAAATGGCACACTAGGTAAGCGGAGAGATCATCGTATGCCACCAGTGGTAAAGCAGCAGCTGTGCAAGCATGCTATGGCAATGCGTGGTTGGTTCTAGTTTCATTAACTTTATTCATGAGCACAGCAGTTAATATCACGTCTAAGACTGCTAAAAGGGATATATGGTTGTTGTGATAAGTATCTCGTTTATGTAGCTAAGTTGATGACTTCCAGTGGCTGTTTCTTTCATTACAGAGATTGCTTTGGTAAATCCAGCGAAAATGCTTGGGTGGTTGTGGTACTATGTATGTAATTCTTCTAAACATCTCAATGTGCTTTCATATTCAAATACATCAGTGCAAATCCTGCATTTTGCAAAAGTTCTCCCATCACTCATTTTGTCCCTTGCAACTCAGTTGGTTGTAAACACTGAGAGGTAGAACTGTATCTGGAACCCTTGTTACATTGATTCGATGACTGTTTATTAGATATGAAAAAAAATGAAACAAATTCTTTTAGTGAAAATGTGTGTTTGTTAAGAGAATTTGTAAATTACCTAGAATAGTAAAATTGTGTAAATTGCTATAAATCTACAAAAATATATAATTTGATAGCAGAAAAGAGTAGCTTCCCATGCACAAGGTAAAAGGTTCAATCCTGTCGTCTGGCCAATGCCTGTTTAAAGTTTGTATGTTCTCCCTGTGTCTTTGTGGGGCTCTGCCACCTCCAGAAAACATGCTGAGTGTTTACATCTCAAACTCACCAATGAATGGAGCTGTGGGCAGCAGCACAGACTCTGCATAGTGCCATATAGGAGGAAGAGTTGTATAGACCAACCACATTGGTCATCTACTGTGGTGCACAGTATCCTCAAGATAGGAGAACATGGATCACAGTCTGCATGCCATAGCAGGGATAGCCACTTGATGCTGTAAAATATGGCTCTAGGTGGTTTGGTAATGTTGACTAATGTTGCTAAATCAGCATGGGTATTTGCCATTGATAAGTGGGTTGAGGACTCGGCCTACTCTGACCTACACCAGGGACCACTGCTAATGGTGGGAGGCATGTTATGTGCCCATATTAGCCAGTGTATGCCCACTATAAAGCCCAGCAGCCCTGGGTCAGCTACTGGCCATCCATTGTCCAGTTTCCCAGCCTGGATTACCTGGGATAGCTCTGTTGATTGAAAGCTCAATGTAAAAACCAATCAACTTACCAAACAAACTAAGAATTGCTACACTAAGTGTAGATTCACTGATTGGATGGAGTTTGGAAGTGGATGACATGTTGGTAAGAAGGAGGCTGGACATCCTATTTTTCCAGGAGAAAAGGTGGAAGGGCAGTTCAGTTTTGGCTTGGGATCCAGAGTATACTGCTTAGAAGGAGGACAGGCCAGTAATGGTGTGGGAATTTTCATGATAGAGAAGCTTCAGAAGTCAGTGAGGAATTAGTGACACATTCATGGCAATTGCCCTTCAGCTTAATGATAGCGCAGTATTCATAATCTCAGCCTATGTTCCACAGCAGGTTTGTGACAGTGAAGAGAAGAGTACATACAGACAGCAGTTGCAGGACCTACTAGATAAATCAGGACAACATGAATTTGTGTTGATAACGAGTGACTTGAATGCACATATCGGGAGAGGCAGAGCAGGTTATGAGGATTGCCTAGGTCCACATGGGTGGGGCAAAAGGAATAAAGAGGGAGAGACCTTTCTAGACTTCTTTCTAGAAAATGGCTTGGTAGTAGCCAATGCATGGTTCAGAAAGAGAGAGAGAGTCACATCACATACAAGAGTAGCCAACATGCAACTCATGTAGACTTCCTCCAAATAAGGAAAGCTCACTGGGGTAGAATCAATGATTACAAAGTCATCCTCAGTGAAACAGTCGGCCTTCAGCATAACCCAATAGTTACCACAGCCAGCTGTAAGCAGTGGTCACAGAAGGCTCCAAGGTCATCAAAGACCAGGCGGAAGACCTGGTAGTTGACTGGAGAGAAACTACAACAGTTCAAAGAGTTACTTAGGACTCTTGCACACAGAGAAGAGGAGGAAATAGGTGGAGTTGAAGAAGAGTGGCAGCACCTCGGAACAGCTTATGTGAGGACTACAGAGTGGATATGTGGCCATGCCAGGTATGGAAATAAGGTACATAAGGAAAGCTGGTGGTGTAGTGCAGAAGTCCAGGAAGTTATCAAATTAAAAAAGAAGTGAAGGAAAAAATGGGTGATAGAAAAGATGGGCACAGCTAGGAAGGAATACTGGTTGGCTAACAAAGAGGCTAAGAAAGGAGTTTCATGGCAAATACAGAAAGATAAAGAAGATAGTTAGACACCCTTCATAGGGATGCCAGCAACAACCTGCTCACCAGTCCACAGGACATAAAAGATAGATGGAAGGAGTACTTCCAGCAGCTTCTGAATGAAGAACCCCCCCCCCCCAGAAGCTGTACTGCCCTAGACACAGCCTACAATGGGAGAAGAAAAGGATCCCATCCTAGGAGAAGTAAGAATAGCACTAAGAAAAGTGAAGTCAAGGAAAGCAGCAGGCTCAGATGAGGTCATAGCAAATATAACAAAGACGCTGGGTGAGTTAGGTGAAAAATGGCTGCTGAGGGTACTCATAGTGTGGAGAGAAAGGTGTATCGTAGATGAATGGGGAATAAGCATACTCATACCAGTTTACAAGAACAAAGGGGACATCCACAAATGTGGGTAGTACAGAGATATCAAACTCCTGTCACATTGCACAAAAGTTCTGGAGAGGGTGATTGATAAATGGATACAACAAATAGGAGAAAGCAAGATCGGAGACGAGCAGCTTAGATTTAAATCAGGATGCAGCACAACTGACCCAATGCATGGAGTGCGACAGATAGTGGAGAAGAAGCTAGAGATGAGGAAAGAGTCCAATTGGCTATTCCTAGACTTGGAGAAAGCATATGACAAGGTGCCAAGAAAGCTAATTTTCACAATCCTGCAGTGGTTTGAAGTCCAAGAAACATTGGTAGAATTAGTGCACAACTCAAGTATGAACAGTGTCCAGTCTTACGGACAGGTTCCCACTGTAAGTGGGTGTGCACTAGAGTTCAGCCTTGAGCCAATGACTGTTCATACTGGTGATGGATTACATTAGCAAACAGGTCAGAGGGGACAGATCAACAAAGTTGCTGTATGCAGACAATGTGGCATTACAGGCAGACTCTGAGCAAGAACTTCAGCAAAGGATAGGGGAATGGTATGCAAAACTGAAGGCACGTGGGATGAAACTAAGCACAGGTAAGAGAATGGTAATGGCAGCAAAGTGGGAAATCAGAAGAAGCTGAGAACTGACATAGAAAGGAAGATAATGGTACAGGTAAACAGCTTCAATTATCTGGGAGGGGTGGTTGAGGAGATCAGAAGTCTGAATGAAGAGGTCAAAACTAGAATCAGAGGGGCTGCAGCCAACTGGCATAGAGTATCAGGTGTAATATATGATAGAAGAATGCCAAAGAAGATGAAGAGTAAGGTGTACAAAACAGTGGTGTGACCAGTACTACTGTATGGTACAGAAACCTGGGCAGTAAAGGCAGAGCAGATGAAGAAACTAGAGGTGATGGAAAAGAAGTGCCTGAGACAGCTGGCAAGATGCAGACAATGAGACAGATGAAGAAATGAGGAAATAAGAGCAAAAGTCAAAGTAGCTCTAATTGCAGAAAATATCAAAGAGAACAGATTTTGGTGGTTTGGGCACATGTGCAAAAAAGCAGAAGACAATCCGTTGAAGAAGATTTGGGACAGACAGGAAGAAGGTAAGAGGAAATGAGGGCATCCAGCAAAGAGGTGGATGGATTGTGTGACAGAAGATCTGCAACAGTCAGGCATGAGTGTCGAAGAAGGCAGGAGTGTGGCATTGAATCAAGAAAGATGGCAACAATTAACACAATACCCGACCCCATGTGGAAAATGGGAAATAGGGGGCTGATGTTGATGATGAACAGCATCTGTTTCTGTGGTGACATAGTGCTACTGGTACTGGCAGTGGGAAACTTTTTTTGTTCTTTTACTATTACATTCCTTGGGGACTTTCTGCTTTCAACTTTTTTCAGTTTGAATACGATATTGAAAACTGTATTCTTACTTATGAGTTGACCAATAGCTAAAAGAATCATAGCCTGTGATTCTGAGTGCAGTGGAAAGTGTATTGAATGAGTAGATCTACCTTTGGGAACAGCTGATCATTTCAAATTGTGTGTGTGTGTGTGTGTGTGTGTGTGTGTGTGTGTGTGTGTGTGTGTGTGTGTGTGTGTGTGTGTGTGTGTGTGTGTGTATGTTTGCCTGCATGTGTTTATTGTCTGAACTTCCAAGTATTTTTTTTTAATAATAGCAGTATTTGTGACTCAACATACAAAGAAATTCTATTTGATGTTGGAAGACTGGTGTGTTCTGGGTTCTGTTTCCAGATCAGGTGCCTAAATTCATTTACCAGTCCTGATACCACAGTGCAGTATAAGAGACGTACTGTCTTTCGGTTGAGATGATAAAATAAAGGTTGCAGCACCTAAATGGATGGCAAAAATCACATAGCACTTACAGAAATTTTATTTAGATCTGCAAAAAATCAAGCTAAATTTTAACATCAAGATCTTACTAATGAAGAACATTGAAATGTAACCACAATGTCTCATTTTCTGTTATATAAAACATAATAGCAATAAGCAGCCTTAGTAACATAAAACCCATATTTATCACAATATGTATGTCTGCAATAGCAATTTGAGAAAAAAGAATAACTTAAGAAGAAACTCCAAAACTAAAAAAAAAAAAAAAAAATCAAGTCTAAAATGTAATTTTAAGCAAATCAGTATTTAATAAATGACATCATGCTAATTCTTTCCAAAATGACTGAACTTTAGGACACATTTACAAAAAGATAAAGAATAGTTTAAATTTCCCCACAAGTATACAATCTTTCAGTAGATGCTTCAGTTTCAGATCATGTTTAATGCTTCTTAAGTACTTATCTCCTAAGCAGTGTTGCAGACTTGAACAAAGTGCTTATTTAAGTCAATATAAATATGAAAATGTTTGCAAAATGCTGTTTAAGTAACTGGCATGCTAAACAGTAAAAACAAAATACTCAACAGATACATTATACATTATGCAATAAATAAATAGTAATCTATTAAATTAAATATATATTAACAAAAGAAAATATAGAGTAGCACAAAAGAATTATTGCAATCTGAAAATGTGTCCTCACCAGAAAGAGAATTCATTTAATCATTATACCTATGAACAGAAGGATAATTTCCATTCATCTGGAAAGTCCAAAAAAAGAAAGAGGCACTGGAAAGCATGGTGAGAATCACTGAATCACTGTTCAAAACTAGCAATTGGCAACAAGCAACAATGAGTCACTTAATAGAATGTTCTGTAGTTAGCTGAGGACTAGGAAGTGAAATTCATAAGAACTCAAAATGTTTGTCTTTTTGGCTGTTATGGGTCGCGACAGCGGAACTCCGGTTCGCTAATGATTGGCAGTAGATTTTTATGGTGCTGAGTTGCTAGCCTGACGCCCAACCTTCAGCGAAGGTATGCTCATTTACACATTTTTCAGAGGCCACTCGACTGCGGGGAGGATATGCAGACTCCACACAGAAGGCACTCCAGCCGAGAATCGAACAGGAGAACCTCTTGCTGTGAGGCAACAATGCTACCACTGTACCATTGCGGCTGCAACTTGCTAAATCCCAGCCCAAAGCATCCTGATACAGAATGAAAACAAATGTATAGGTACATTGACTCCTGCAAAGTGGAGCACCACCAAGTCAGAGTTCCAAATGTCGAGGCAGGAACAAAATGAAAGTTTCATAACTGGCAAGAATTCTGCACAATGTTACTGCATGATTATATATACAGCTACAATTTTACTGTATAATTTTATATACAGGCAGAACCCCAATTTCCAAATATTTAGCAATAATACAGATACTCCAATTAAATGAACAGTTTTCTCAGATGAAACAGCAGATTGAATATGTACATGTTGAAGACCAGGCAAAAGAAGGACACAAGTTTCACAGTAAGCAGACATTCCCTAAATGCCAGAACAATTGTAGCATGTGAAAGAAATTGTACTGCAGTGCTCAAACACCAGGCAGCCCTCCCAAATAGCAGATGCTCAGTGTAGTCATGGACAAAAATGATGAATACATTTATAGTCAGTGTAAATGTATTCATCATTTTTGTCCATTCAGAATAATGCAAAAAACTAACATATATTCCAAAAGAAACAGTAATGGCATGCTGAAAATAAATTAGCAAGGAGACGTCGATGACTAGGGCAGGGAAGGAGACATTAAGTAACAATCTACCTCAAGGTATCTGTTTGCATTCCTGTAATGGATTTAACATTTTTAATTATAGCACTATCAAAATTGTGGTGATATGGTGATTGACAGCATCCATTTTTTAGCAGAGTTGATTTGGCTGATGTCTGCATTGCCTTTCTGGAGCAAAGGTTTCTTGGAAACAGATAAGTAAGACTCAGGGCAAGTCCCAGCTATGCCCATCCTTATTTTGATATCTTTGTATACTGTACTCCGGCTTGATTATGGTATTGAAGCACTTCCTATTTAAATTTAGGAGTGCCAGCTACAGTTTTTGTATCTTTTTTAACAATTTTGATCTCTAGGCTTCACTTCTGTTTGTCAGTCTCTAACACCTTCCATCTGGAGTAAGTGCAGCACAGACAGACATCATTGGGACAAGATAACAACCCCTACACAATGTAGGTGCACCTCTCCACATCATGGCTCAGAAATGTAAATCCCTCTCCTGCACACTGCTACGTTTAGCCATGATTCACAGCTCCACATTTCTCAACTGCAGACTGCTTCTTTTAGACATGGCCAGCAGGAAGTGTTTTTTCTTTGCATATTCACACATTTAACACCTTTTACACATTCCCATGTTCACACATATTTATAATTTTAACAATTCTGGTTTCTTTATCACTCACTCCTTTTATGGTCATATTTTCCTAGTCAGTTGGAATACCACTTTGATTCTCCCCTGAAAATAGGCTTGTGTAATCCAGTCAACAAAAAAATAAATAAATGTGTAAATTTGCTTCTTATTTGGCATTATGCAATGAAGAAGATTGTAGTCCATTTACTGAATTCAAATTAGATATTGATCTCTGTGTATACCAGATGTTGTATGTGTGTCTACTAGAAGTGGATAATGTAGTCTAACTAGTTACCTTTTCAACTTCATACAAACTTGTAAGTGTATAACACAAATAATTAGTTGCATAGCTCAAGAAAAATATGTGGATGACTCAGAAGGCCTACATGAGGGGAAAGCTGTGACAAGATACAGATAATGAATAATTTTCCTAAAAGAAAACATAACAATCATTACTTATTTATCAGATGGTACTCCTTATGGTTAAGCTGCTTTTGACCATGCTGAGTAATACAGAAATAAGGGTTAGAAGGAAAGCTTTTTCATAGCATCATTATACTCTGGTATGGAACAGCTTGAACACAGATAGGTGGAGAAACAAAAAAAATAGATGAGGTGATTATAAAGCTGGGTGGACACATTTTGTTGAAGTTTGTAAATGGAACTGAACACAAAGCTCCGTTTCAAAGTCACTATAATTGACAAGAATTGTGTTAAATGTTCATGTAACAGGATTAAAAGTGTCATATGTTATGGGAATACTGGTTGATTGTTTCAAAGTTCTGAAATATTTCCAGAAGATTTTAGCTTTATGCAAGAGTTGTACAGCCAAATGTTGGCTACTTACTCAATTTTTTAAATATTTGAATCGTTTGCGTATACGCTTGGGCTTTTACTGACAGGTCTTTTTTTTTTTTGTTAAACAAGAAACATGTTTATTAAATTATAATGTATGATATAGGCAATCATACATTTATATAAATGAAAACAAACCATATCAACATAATTTTAGTTGCAAACATTATACGTCACAAACCATATTGATATAACTTTAGTTGCAAACATTGTACATCACAAATCATATTGACATCATTTTAATTGCAAACATTATACAGCACTTATAATCTATCCAGTCATTGACAATCAAACATTACATAGTTCATTTAAATCCTGCCTTTTTTTAAATCTTGTTCCTCCTCTACATGTATTGTTTCCACAATTCCCATTTTTAAGTAATTTGCTCCTACCCTTTTCTAAAGATCCCAATTCCAGTTGCTTTATTTTTGTAACTATATTTACTACTTCTAGTACAGTTGGTTTACACTTTAATTTCCACTATTTAGTAATTGATTTTTGGCAGCCACCACCACAATTAGGCTCGGCAAGGTCTTACTAAGCCTAAATAATTCCGGTTCTGTATCATAGCTCAAAAAATGATTTCCTAGCTAAAAAAGTAATTTTGTCAGTTACACCAATTTACTCACACAGTATCTCTGACAGAGTAGTCTGTAGAAAGTGTTTGAAGTCTGCAAACTCATTACACTGCCAGAAAATGTGCTCCCAATTACCTATTTCTTCCCCATCACACCTTTAACATTTGCTGTCTACCTAAAGAAAAATTCTTTGGTGCATACTTGGGGTATAAATATACCTTTGTAAACCCTTCCAAGCAAAGATGTTAAATCTTCTAGACTTTGTTGCATATTTGGGAGACATAGCTATATCCCCCATTGTTTCTTTGTGAATTGCTTATCAAATCTCTCTTCCCAATCCTTTCTAAGCTCCGCTGAATGATTCTTATAGTTATCATACAATATTTTATATGCTCTACTAATTATTCCTTTTTTAACAGCAACTTCTGTTCTAGAGCCTAATAAGAACTCTACCAGTGCTGGTCTTTTGCTTAGGATCCCCCTATTTCTTTCTCTTTGCCTATACTCTGATATGAATCCTTGGTAGAGAAGGCAGTCTCTAGCCTGCAGTCCAAATAAATTATTGGCCTTTTTCCATTCTATTACCATTCTCTCTCTAATTATTTGCTCCCAATACCTTGGTTCTTTTACCAGTTTTCTCCCCACAAATTCCAGCCCCCTCTTGCCTATTGTCTGTATCCCTAATTGCAGTCATCTTCTTTCTCCATTCCCATGTTGGCTTAGTTCTTAGAATACTTTCTGCTACTTTATGAATATAATATTCTGTATGGTTATGGTTATTCTTCTTAATGATATCTATCCAAAATCCCAGTTTCTCCTTGTTTCATTAGTTTTCCCCTATTTCATCATCATCCCTTTCCACTTTGAATTATAGGTTTCTGATTGTGCTATGTGTATGAGCCTTAATCGTGTAGCTCTGAAATATCCCTTCAAATTGGGTAATCTCAAACCACCTTGTTCTATTGGACGAATCAGCTTATCCCACTCAAGGTAAAATCCTTCAGCTCTTTATTAATTGCTAACAATTTCTCTGGCTGATAAAAATAAGCCTGACCTGTTTATAAAACTAAACGGACTTAAACATTTTAACAATTTGTATCTTGCTATCCATATCTGTATAACAGAGCTTACAATTTCTCAGTTTTTGTATTATTTTTTGTTTTATCTCTTCCCGCATATCCTTAGCTGCCACACCAGAATCTATTTTCCTTTTTAACTAATCCTTATAACAACACTTCCAATCATTCAGCTTTTGTATTATCTTTTGTTTTGTCTCTTCCCACATAGCCTTAGCTGCCACACCAGAATCCTTTTTAATCCATACTCCTATTTCATTTTATCATGACCCCATAAATATGGATATTGATGAAACAATTTGTGTGTGTGTATATAACTTACAACTATTGCCTTTGTTTTAGCTTCATTAATTTTGTATCCTGAAAAGATTTGAATCTTCCTCAAAATTTCTACAACACTGAACTATCCTTTTCTGGTTTTATTAGATATAAAATAATATGATCTGCAAACAGACCCAGCTTTTCTTGAGTAGCATATCAATTATATCGTTGGATTTCTGAGTCCCTTATTTTCTTTGTCGATGGTTCTAAATATAATGCAAATAACGAAGAGGGAAGAGGACACTCCTGCCTTGTTCCTCTGCTCAGGCAGAAATTTTCAGAGAGGAACCCACCCACTATAATTTTCGGCTCCAATCCCTCATATAACCTCCTAATCAGCCTTATAATTTTATCAGGGAATGCAAATGCTTCCATTGCCCTGCTCATAAACTCCCAGATTACTCTGTCAAAAGCTTTCTCTGCATCATGACCCACCAAAGCAGTGCTATTTTTTTATATTGTGCTTCCCTCTGGATCATTAATGTCCTGCTAATATTGCCATATGTTTGCCTCCCTTCCATGAAACCAAAACCACATTGATACATATCTATCAATTTTGTTATCATTTTTGCCATTCTTTTAGCCATTATAGACATAAACATTTTATAATCATGGTTTAGAACTGAAGTGGGCCTGTATGAAGTTGGATCTGATTGGACTTTACCCTCTTTAGATATTACAGCTACCACTGCTTTCTTTCTGGATATTGATGCTTCTCCTCCTCTTAAAATACTGTTAAACAAAACATTCTCAATCTTTTATCATTTTTTCCCTCATGACTTCCAAACTTCCACAGAAATACCATCTATTCCTGGGGACATTCCTGTGAATTGGTTACATACCACCACTTTTATCTCATCTCGTCCCATCCTGTAATTGAGCCTCATCTACCTTTAACCTTAGCATATTTAATTATTGAATAAACATTTGTTATTTGTTCCTTTTCTTGATTTCCATATTTTTCTGCTTTTCACAGACTTTCAGAAAATTTCTGAAATATTTCTAGGACCCGTACAGGATCTCTTGCTATCCTCATTATTTTAGGCTCCATATGCCTGGCAGCAACACTTTCTACTTTCTTTTGCCTGAGTCGTTGTGCTAAAAGCTTTTTTGCTCTGGAGTTATTATAAAAAACACTTGCTTAACATCAGTCCTTCTAAATTCATGCATACTATCGATGGTTCTGTTTAGCATTCTGTAATTGCTCCTCTTGTTATTTTGTGAGATTCCCCCATTCTGCAATACTTTAACATTTGTCAGTCCCTCTAAATAATTCTTGTTACTTCTTAACTATATCTCTGTTTTATTTCCAACCTATTTTTAAACTCCACTTTAATTTTATCCCAATCCCTAGCTAAATTTTCAGAAGAAATGTCTATCTTCTCTAATAACTCCCGACTAATTTCTACTACCATATTCTTAAATTCCTCACCTTTCAACAGATTGGTGGGAAAGAGCCGGTGTCTCATTTTCATAGGTTCATAGGTAGGTACTAGGCTATCGGCCTGAGGGCCTACGTAAGCCTAGCCAACAAGGTTCCCTGGCTTACGCCACAAAAGAAAGTTATTTTCCTGTGCCACTGTCGAGCAGAGACACAAAAGTGATCCCTGGGGTGTATTTCCTATTTCCAGTCCACTCATCAAGATTTTTCTTAAAGAGTGCTAATGAAGAACTTTGTTTGACATAGATGGGTAGCCTGTTCCAGAGTATGGTAAGTCTCTGAGACAGGAATCTATTCCTCCAGCATGTCTGTTTATTGTGGTGACAAGGTTTAGGTCCCTAGACCGTGTAGCTCGGAGGGATTGGGATTTCTTTAGGTGTAGCATATCCAACAGCTCTGGGTTTGACATAGCTTTATATGTTAGGCAGAGATCACCTCGGAGTAGGCGATATGCTATGGAGTAAAGCTGGAGTTTTTTGAGACGGTCAGTGTAGGGCATTTATTTGAGGCCAGTAATCCTCTTTGTGAAGTACTTCTGTGACCTTTCCAGCTGCTGCAGATGTCTTGTGAGGTACATTCCAAAAGGGGCATTGTACTCTATAATGGGTCTGAGTGTCAAGTAGAGGGGAACAATGACCTCTTTTTTCCTGGATGAGAACCCTTTTATGATGAGGTGTGCCATGTAGAAGGACTTCCTGACTACTGTGGTGATGTGACTATCAAAGGACAGACTACTGTCTCTTATCACACATTCAGTGTTAAGTAGACCACTGTCTATGTAGTAGTTCATGGGTACAGAGTTTTTACCAAAGGGGATGACAATGCACTTTTTGGCATTGAACTTGAGGCCATGGCTCTGACAACAGGTATCTGTCTCAGCGAGGCCCTTCTGTAGGATTTCCACATCATTTGGGGACTTGACTATGGTTCCTAGTTTCCAGTCATCTGCAAACTTCATTAGCCAGAGGCCATCTGTGTTAGTCTGTACTTCAGAGAAATAGATACCAAACAGGAGAGGTCCCAGGACTGAACCCTGTGGTACTCCACTTGTGACTGGTTTGAGGTCAGATTTGGAGTGTGCAACTTTTACAGTGTGGATTCTGTCAGTGAGCCAGTTGGCAACCCATCTTGTGACGTAGGGATTTATACCCAGTTTAGTGAGTTTAGCTATAATTCCAGAATGGGGGATGGTGTCAAAAGCCTTGACGAGGTCAAGATAGGCTGTGTGAACCACCTTACCCTCATCTACAGCTTTGGTGACTGCCTCAAAGAAGTCAATCAGGTTCAGGAGGCATGATCTGCCTTTCACAAACCCAAACTGGGTGGGATCCAGAGTTTGGAGGTTACCAATGTCTTTGTTTGAGTTCCATGATGATACATTCCATGGCCTTGCAGACCAGGTCATCAGGCTAATAGGGCGATAGTTCCCAGAATCAGTAGTGGCTCCCCCTTAGTTGAGTGGGATAACTGTTGCTGTATGGCATTCAGTGGGCACAAAACCTGATGCGAGACTATGATTAAACATGCTGCTTAGGTGGGGGAGCCAGTTCATTCTGAAGTTTGTGTAAAATGCAGCCTGGAATGTTGTTCGGTCCCATGGATGCTGTGTTTTTGGCTTTAGAGAATGCAGCTTTTACCTGCGTAGTTGTGATTACAGGGACTCTGCATTCTTCCTGTATAGATATGGGCCCTTTAGGGGGTGAGGGGGGTTAAAGTTAACACTGAACTTATATCTGCCAGGATGCTGGCAATATCAGTTGGTTCTGTAATTTTCGTGCCATTGTGCTGTAACTCAGAGCAGATCTGGGTGTTGCCACTGAGATTCTTGACATAGCTCTAGAATGCTTTTTGGTTGTACTTAGAATCAGTGGCGATTTTGTTTTTGTAGCTAACTTTGGAGGATCTTATAAGAGATCTCAGCTTCTTACTGAGGCTGACCAGGGAGCTCCCCCACTCATGGGATTTTACTCTCTTTTGCAACAATTTCTTCCTTCTGTTGCACAATTTGTTTGTGGCAGGGGACCACCAGATTGGCTTCCTATTTTTGGAGGATAGTGTCTTGGTCCCGTTTGGGATAGCACGATCCATGCACTTGTGTAAGTGCTTATAGAGTGCATTTGTGTAGGATTCAACAGTCGTAACTGTATTGTCCATCTGCATGGGTGTCATGAAGTTCACCACTTCTGTCTTAAGAAGCATGAAGTTGGCTTTGGAGAAATTTTTACCACAGTTTCCTTAATGGGGGGTGTGGTGGGATGTGGATATCAAGGGTGATTAGCTTATGGTCGGATCGGACCAACGAGTTGACTTCAGGTGTGAAACACCGGTCGCTCATGTTGGTAATGACTAGGTCTAGGATATTGTTGCCCCTGGTGGGGGTGTGGATAAGTTGATCCAGGGCAATGGAGTTTATGAATTCCAGAAAGCGTTGTGTGAAGGAGTTGGTACACAAGTAGTTTTCCTAGTTAATGGTGGGGTAGTTGAAATCGCCCATTATTAGGGTGTTTGGTTGAACCCTAATACTTTCCAGTACATCAAGAAAAGAGGAGTGGGAGTGGGAGTGAAATTTTTATTTCATTACCCTGCATTTTTATTTTAGTTATTATTGGCACATGATCTAAAATAGGTATTAGATGCATATCAAAACTTTCATTTAAATGTACATGTTCCAAGCTCTGTTTAGCCTAGCTCAGTTTTTGTATCTTGGGTAATAATATGTAAATTCATGACAAACTCCTTCTACTGAATTCACATTTTCCATGCCGAATATTTTCATAAATGTCTTCAAACATCTACCATCCTTTGTTATATTTTCCCTTTTGGGCCCCCCAGACACATCTTCACTGCTGCAAATCAAATTCTAGCCCATACCTATAAGTAATATTCCCCACTGAAAGCTTATTATTTCTCGCAGAATTTTCTTACAGCAGTTTTAGTTGGAATATAAATACATGCCAGTGTAATCCTCCTCCCTTTCCAGTAGCATCTTAGTGCTACAAATGTATCATATTCTATTTTTTATCATCTTCTATCACTATTGGAGGTCCTCTTGCAATTAATTTGTGGTACTTCTCTTTTCCTTTGTCCCAAGTACTCCGCTGAATAACCACTCTGAAAACCTTTCTTTATCAAATTTACATTTTCAGTTCTTTGCAAATGTGCCTGCTGTAGCATAACTATGTATTTGCAGTCTACATTTTTTAATGTTGCTCACTGCTCTTTCTTTTTTGTATATATCAGTGAGACCATTTACATTAAAGGTAATACAAAAAGCGTCATTATGTTAAAAAGATATTATTCCCACCATTTATGTGTAACAGCTTTTTTGTTAAGTATCTAGTTCTAGTTTTTATGTTGCATGCATGCACTAATGTTTGTCAGGTTGATATTTTATACAGTTTTTCTTGTCTTATACATTTCAGCCCCTTGTTACATCTTCCAAAATGTTTTGTTTTATAGAAAGCCCTCAAAAAAAAAACCTAAATAAATACACCTCCAATACATCCCTAAAACCTAT
Organism: Protopterus annectens; assembly: GCF_019279795.1. Taxonomy (NCBI): domain Eukaryota; kingdom Metazoa; phylum Chordata; order Ceratodontiformes; family Protopteridae; genus Protopterus; species Protopterus annectens. Next base: position 1,010,119,323 of record NC_056729.1, read on the forward strand.
TAAGTTAATACTAACACACAAAACTATGTACACCTTCAAATATTCTGGTTTTACCCTCCTAATAGGAACATTTGTCCCAAACTGTTAGCCACACTCACAGACTTGGGTTAAGCTAAAAGGAAGGTTATCCATGCCAAGATGCAGGGTCTAGCCCATGCTTCTACTAAGTGCTGTCTGGTTTTGTCTTATCTTTACTGTTCTCCCAGAATGGAAAAACACTTGAATGCTTTCAGAAACAACATTATCTCCTAGTCATTAAAAGATTGTTACTGAATGAAAGATGTTTTCTCTTTTTATTGCTCTTTATCAGATTGTCTCCATGGAGACATCAGAACCAGATACAGACTTACCTCTACAAGCATTTCTTTATATTTGCTAGAAGAAAGCTTTCTCTTAACACTTGCTACTAGATCAAATCAAGGGCCTTAATCCAGTCATTCCCCTATGCAAGAAAGAGAAAAAGCACATCGGTCTTTCTTGTATCGTGCTCTTTTGACCAGACTTTCTTCTTTTTTTATGCTGCAGTGCCTACATTTCTTAAAACTGAACAAGGAGAAAGAGAGAAGAAGGAAAAAAATCATGGGCACCTATTTACTTTAGTATCCCCATTAAAATTGAAAATAACTGTAAAAACTTTACTTTATAGCATTCAGATTATATCATACATTAAAAATACTACTGTTAAAAACTGTTTTACTTACAAATAACTCTCTCCCTTCTCTTTCCCCTCCTAAGTGCTTTTCCAAACATTAATGACATGAAATAGGGCATATGCTTTAGAGTCTCCTACAAGTTTAACAATGTCAGAAAAGTCCAATATTTCCAGGTTTTCCTGTTCTGCCATGTTTCACAAATATAATTAATGTTTTGTAATCTCAAATTTATTTGTCAATTTCTGAGTTGCTGGTTTTATTCCTGTTTAGCTCCATATGCCAAATCCAGTCTCTACTTCATTTTCATTATCAACTCCTGTGCTTTTTTCTGTCTCTAAAACATTTTCTGTTGAAACATTAGAAAAGGTTTCACTGTCACAGTCTCTCTGTGATCTTTATTATGTGAAGAACAAGAAGCACAATCTTCTTCTTTCACAGCTCACTTTTTTGGACAAACTTGTTAATTTAATACAGTTTGATTACTTTTGTATAAGTGTAAATATGCCTACATCACAAGTGATAATTCAATAAAGGTGTTTAAAAAAAATAAACTTTTGTATTTCCTCCTTAGCATGTTCTGAATCAAAAAAATGATTTGTTCCTCTAATAATGGATATTTTAAAGATAGCTGGGTACAGCAGTTTGAATTTCACCTGCTTCTTGAGATTCCCTGATTAGTGGAATAAATTTACTCTTTTTCTGCCTGGTGTACAGTGAGGAATCATTTTCTACAAACATGCTACTGTCTCTCACTTTTAGTACTTTGTCCTTCTGCCACAGTTTTCTCATAATCAACTCCTTCTGCTGTGGTAAGATTGCATCTTTACTATTAGAGCTCTAGATTGCTTTAAGATGGCCAGGATTGGAGTATACACATGATGTGCCCTTTCAATTAACAGCTCCTGCTGTGGAATACCAGTCCAGTTGCTTATTTGTGCTTTCATAAAATTAATAGTCTGTTTTTTTTCCAGCTTCTCTGGTACAGCAGAAAATCTCAGTTTTCCCCTACATTTTCTGTTCTTTATTTCTATTACTTTTTAAACATTTCCTCTAGAGGAGTCACATACTCAGTCAGCCTTTTCTTCATTTCAACCTCTGATTTTTGCAGTTTTATCTTCACCTCATCTGCATATTTGTTTAAAGATTCTTCCATTTTTTTCCATTCTTTTGTTATTTGAATTGATATACTCCATCTGTGTTTCATTTATTTTAATCAGCTCTTCAGTACATTTGACTTCTTTTTCTAGGTTACTGGAGGTCATATCTTGCACCAAAGCTGGAGCTTGTACTGCTGTTTAATGAACAGCTGCAAAATTCTTCCCAGTCAGTGTTTTATCCTTACCTTTTGTGATAGATTTTCTTTCAGGTTCTCTGAATTTCGTTTTTGCTGGCATCCAGGCAGGAAACCTACTAGCCAGTAACTGAAATGTACCACAAAATATGGGTTTAGTGACTCTCTCTTTTGAGTTTCTGTTTTCACACTGGGAGAGCTGAAATTAAGCTGTTACTCAATGTGCAGCCATCTTGGAAGTCCATACGGAGAGCTTTTTGTGACGATGAGAAAAATACTATTTTTACATTTTGGAAGGGCATAGTTCAAAGTGTTTCCTACTGCATTTCTGCATAAGACATTCTAAAATATGTAGAGAAACAAAGGATGACTCCAAATAACCATGGCTAAGGATCCAACAGTTTAATAAATTGTTGGATCCTTAGCCGCGGTTGTTTAGAATCATCCTTTGTTTCTCTACAGGTTTGATTTGTGAGACTCCAACTTTTGCTTGTGTGCCATTTCTTTGTGCTACATTCTCAAATATGTTGCTACTTCTAGTTATTGTACTAATAAGTCTACAAGCTGTCTGAATTCCAAGGATTTAGAATACAGTCATGCAAACAGTGTGTGTGTGTGTGTGTGTGTGTGTGTGTGTGTGTGTGTGTGTGTGTGTGTGTGTGTGTGTGTGTGTATGTATGTGTTTGCATGTTTCTGTCTTTGTGTGTGTGTCTGTATGTATATATATGTATATATATATATATATATATATATATATATATATATATATATATATAAATATAATATGTCATTTAAATGGTTTGTCACTTTATCTATTCACAAATGGTTGAAAAAAGTGATCTAATCATATCTGATCTAATGGTAGTCATTAGTTCATTTTATCAGTTAAAACTCTGATAATAAGGAAATGTTTTGATTTTTGATCACTGAAATGAGTTTTCTTAAAGATTTATAAGTAATATTGCGGTTTGCTTTATTATATGCATGTAATAAAGCAGTTTGCTTTATTATAGGCATGTAATAAATAAGCAGTTTGCTTTATTATAGGTATGCTACTGTACTTAGAAGACTTACAGGCTGGACTTTATAATTGCTTTTATAGAAGGCTAAGTGAACGCAGTTCATGTTACTGTTAGTTCATACTGAATAACATAGGTCTAGAATTATTGTCCTAAAACAGCCATACTTTGCTTTGTGCATTATATCCTGTGTGTATTCACTGAAGCATACAGCTGTTATCACTGGACTTAGAGGCTGTATGTTACTGCTGTTAGTCTGTGGTTTTACAGAGCGGATACTGTATGCACTATAATCAATTTTAATTATAATGTATGCAATATAATTAATTTTACTCTCCAGCTCTATTCCTTGCATGCTCTCCACTTCACATACTTCACATTCTTGTAACCTTTGCACTAATTCTGCCTTATTTACCTTTATTATTCAGTTTGCATGGGTTTCTTTCCTGACTGACCCCCCCCCACCTGGGATTCACTGCATAAAGCAATTTCTACCTTCTCCACTGAAGCTGGCTATCTTACCTAAGTAAAACCTCTGGGAAGCAAGAACCTGACACCCTCCAGCATTTTAATTGTAATAGGTGAACTACAATTTAGTTTTTGTAAACTGTTGAGGCTTAATGGTGTATGCACAACAACAGTGAAGGGATCTAGCCAATTGCCACTAGATTGGGCTATACTACTTTGAATCAGCCTTGCATTCGCACATTGTTCCAGTCCCAAGCATTTACTTTTTAATTTGGTAAAGTCATTTCGCTCCCTCCTTATTGACTTCCATTTGCTAGTTTACCCCTAGGATTCAATTAAAATTAGCCTGAAAACTGGTGTAAAATTAAAAAAAGAATAAAACAAATTAAAGTACAGCCAAAAACATTGCTTACATACAATCATACAAAACAAACCAAAAGCCCAAGGTAACTCTCAGAGTCAGTGTTAGCCCCACTCCGCTCCCCTTCCTGCCCCTAAATTCCACCCGCCCCACTAGTGCTAAATTTAAACCAGACTTTGCTACTCCCTTGCCACTCCCCTCTTGCTAAGTACCAATCAGCACCTCACACATCATTGAGCAACCCTGCCCCTTAACCCATTTCCTTCTCTCCCATTCTTCCACACCCTGTTAGCACAGTCAGCCATCAAATTTGGCCCACCTCCTATCAAAATGCAAACAAGCAAAAAAATACTAATTACCCTAATGCCTATACTGTTTCTATTTTACCATCTCACTGCCTACGAACAAACACTTGACCATGGTATTCACTACCCAAATGGTCAAACAGACACCCATGACTTCACACATAATACCAAACACTTTACCTTCCCCATGACACCAAATATACCACCCTCTATAAAATACCACTCCTGTACAGCCACAAAACATAATCTTAAAGACAAAGACTATATAAAGCTTATAAACAAACTCCTAAATCTCAGAATATCCTGTCACTATAACCTTATAACACATGGAGACATTCATCCCAACACTGGCCCACCCACACCCAATAACCTCCACTCCTCTACCACAACCCCCACAGTCGAGCTGCTCATGAATACTCCCACCAGTTCCCTCCTAGCATTTCACCTAAATATTACATGTATTAACAATAAGATTCCCAACCTACATGCCCTCCTAGCAACCTACTCCCCAGACATTATGTGTCTTACGGAAACCTGGCTAAAACCCAGTACTACTGACAATGAGATACTACCTCCAGTATACAATATTTACCAGTTAGACTGTGCTACAAGGAAAGTAGCTGGGATAGCAGTCCTTTACACAAATACTCTAGCCATTAATAGAGACACCATTCAACCTCCCCAATTCAATAACGCGGAACTCCTCATAACCAAGTTACAGATTAACCAAAACAAACACTTGAACATTGTCTGTGCATACATTCCACCAGGCAACAACCTAAATACCCTAGAAGATCTCATTTACTGGTTATCCAATACCTATCCCCAAGAAACCATGGTTCTTGGTGATTTTAACACCAACTGGCACCCCTGCTCCTCCGACCCCCCCCCCCCACTCATATAAACTTATCTGGGTTTAAACAGACCATAACCTCTCCCACTAGGATAAACAAACCAACCAACAAGGAAAGTATCCTAGACTGGATCCTAGTTAATAATCAACCCCAACTGTACACAGCTGGCACTCTCCTTGATGACCTCAGCGACCATTGTCGAACCTTTATCATAAAACATAAGGCAGGAAACTCTCACCAGCCCAAACATAAAACATTTAGAAACAGGAAAAACTTTGATGCTGATGTATTCCAAAATGAATTAAAAGCAGTTGACTGGTCAAAACTAAAAAATCTAACATTAGAGGAGGCCATAGATCACTTTAACACTAAATTCCTAAATATCCTTGATTCCCATGCTCCAGCACGTACAATAAAAACTAGATCAAATACAGCACTATGGCTCACAAAAGATACCAAAGCTTAAATCAAAACTAGAAACAGAGCCTGGGCCAGCTGGAGAACAACCAAAGCCCCACTTGACCATCTAAAATATCGTCAACTCAGGAATGACACAAAAAAATCTATTTTACTGGATAAAAAAAGCTTCTACCAAAATCTCCTACAAAAACACCACAACAACCTTCAAAAGTTCATGGCAGGCTTAAATCAACTACTTTGTCCAGGTCACTCCACCACCCTAACCCTGGCTAACTAAACCCATAGTTCTCCAGAGACCATAGCTAGCGCCTTTAATAACATTTTCACTGAAACAATCTAATCCCTAGCAAATCAACTAACCCCCTCTAAATTAAACCACATGCCTAATCTACCTAATAATCACCGTGAATTTAGCTTTCAACCAATATCCACTAGCTTTATCAAAACATTTCTAAAAAAACTAAAACCTACCACTCTCGCTGCTGACCTCCTCCCTGCAGAGTACCTACCTAAGCTGCAGATGCCATTGCATATCCCATATCTATCCTCCTCAACAGAACCTTATCCGAAAATGCTATCCCCTCCCTCTGGAAAATATCTCACGTCATCCCACTCCATAAAGGTGGTAGCTCCTCAGACATATCCAACTATAGACCCATTGCCATTCTTTCCCCACTAGCCAAAATAATGGAGAAATGTGTACACAAGCAACTAATGCAATACCTTTCACAGAATAACTTACTATCCAACTCCCAGCATGGTTTCAGGCCATACCACAGCACCACCTCAGCCCTCCTTTCCTTTACAACTGCCATAAACCAAAACAGGAATGACAATAGGCTAACCTATGCCCTCTTTCTTGACCTATCAAAAGCCTTTGACATGGTCAACAATGAACTTCTCATTCTTTCACTAAAATCTATTTCCCTCAACAAGCCTGCTATCCAGTGGTTCCAGTCCTACCTGACTGGTAGACAGCAGGTGGTACTATGGCAGGGCAAACTCTCCAGCCAGTTACCTCTCACACTTGGTGTCCCTCAAGGGTCCATACTAGGTCCACTACTCTTCTCTATTTTTATCAACAACCTCCACACTGCTATCCCTAAAGCCACCTGCATCCAATACGCAGATGATTCCACTCTCATCTGCTCAGCCACCTCCCCATCCGACTAGCAAATCTTAACCAAAAATACATTTAACACTATCGAGAACTGGCTCACCAATCAACACCTACTTCTGAACCCCAATAAAACTAAACTTCTACTCTTCTCTCCCATTAGTAGATCCACCACACTTTCATTCTCTGTCACATCTAACAATGGTACCACTATTTCCCCAGATAATCACACCAAACTGCTAGGAGTTATCATAGACAATAATCTCAAATTTGACCTACAGGTCAACAAAACCATACAGACCATCAATAAGAAGCTTGGATCACTGTATAGAAACAAGACATTTTTAACCCCACTGTCAAGGACTGCAATCGCCCGATCACACCTACTCTCTACTCTTTTATATATCTCGCCTGTACTCTCAAACCTCAACAAATCTGAACTAGGTAAGCTGTCCCATAGCTACAATCATATTGCCAGATTCGCCACTGGCTCCACCTATAGAACCCACCACTGCCAGAACCTTAAACAACTAGAGTGGCTAGAACTACCCAGCTTAATTCAATTCAATCAACTCAATAGCGCACACAATTTTGTACCACCCTGAGGATACCCCCTCACTTAAAAATATTATTAAGCCATATAGCAACCTAAGATCCTTATGGTCAGCCGATAAATTACTGGTCCAAACCCACAAAGCTAATAACTCTGCTGGTGAATCCCTGTTTGCCAACTTCATTGGAAAAACCTGGAATTCATTGCCAAACTATATAACCCTACAATCCTCCAAAAGTCTCTTCAGAAAAAAACCTCAAACAGTATCTCAAAGTGATTTGGCTATGCCCATGTACCAACCCTGATTAAGTTATAAACTAAAAGCATATTCTGCAATTATCATAACTTGTAACTACATCACCAAGCTCTGCTTCCAATCTGATGTCTCTTACTTTTAATTGTCTTTCCATGAGAATTGTGAGTTCCTACTAGAGAACACTACTAACCCATTGTATATAATCACTTTGTTTTTATAATTGTTTGCTAACTTCTGTGTAATCTATGTAAGTTTGTCTATGTGGAGCTTTTCTCCCCGGGCCTCCACTGAAAATGGACATGTATCCAGTCGGACTATCCCGGTAAACAAATGTAAAACAAATAAATAAATAAATTAAATAAATATAGTGTGCTGTATTATGTGAACTGGTGGTGCTCTTCCAGTATTTTTCCCTTTCATCTAGTGTATTGGAAGTGTGCAGTCATTATAAATAAATTAGGGGGATACAGGAGGTGAAGCCCCCCTCATCGAAGGTGTAGGGGCCTTTCCCCTGCAAAAAAGCATTTTGTCTGTTATTTTTATCATTTATTTATTTATCTTTGAGTTATGCTGAGTTAGATAAAGTATGTTAAGACCAGTTATACTCGATCAGTTGTGTTTATTTATTGTGCCTTTTAGATCAGATGACATTCATACACACACACACACACACACACACACACACACACACACACACACACACACACACACACACACACAAACACACACACACACCTCTCTCTGTCTCTCTCTCTCTCTATATATATATATATATATATATATGTTTACTATCACAGTCTTGAAGCCCGCAGTCTTGAAATCCATAGTCCTGAGGCCATAATGCTGAAAGACCAAAACACTGAAGATGACATTATTAAACACCTGGACTTGCCCCCCTGCAGGACACATGTTATCACTTGTTCCAGGATCCACACTCCTACAGGATATGTTAGCAGTTGATCCTGAGTCCATAGCTCTGCAGGACTCATGTTAGCACTCTTTCCTGTGTGCACAATGTTAGGAGGATTCAGTGTTTGAAATTTATAGACATTGTGTCTTCAGCATTTTGGTCTTTTGATATTATGATCTCTGAATTATGTGTTTCAAGATAGTGAGCTTGAAGATTATGATAGTAAATTATATATATATATATATATATATATATATATATATATATATATATATGTGTAGATGGGTCTAGGACTATTCACTGAAAGCACATTTCACTGAAAGTCAAATGACTGTGCACAAATCACTGAAAGCACAATTCACTGAAACACATTTCACTGAAAGTTATATATGGCCTTTTCCCCACTGTAGTGCGACCGTGGAATTAGAATATATAGTAAGGGGGGAGTGGGGGGGGGCGTAGCCTCCCACATAGTTTGGATATATATTAAGTTTAGAAAAGAGTAATTTATTGAAATTGCAAATATCCATGTGTATACACACTCCCTTACTATATATTCTAACTCCAGGGTTGCACTACAGTGGGGAAAAGGCCATATATAACATTCAGTGTAATGTGTTTCAGTGAATTGTGTTTTCAGTGAATTGAGTTTTCAGTTAATTGTGCACAGTCAAATGTGTTTCAGTGAAATGTGCTTTCAGTGAATAGTCATAGACCCATATAGATACACACACACACACACACACACACACACACATACACACACACACACACACACACACACACACACACACACACACACACACACACACACACACACACACACACACACACACACACAATGTATTTAATCTGAAATTAACAGACTGAATATCACATTCAGAGTAATTCAAATTCTATGACAAACACGCACATTGACCAAGCCTCAGTGGATGTGTGGGGAACCAAACTCTGACTGATACTATACAATTCATTTATGCATCCATGATTCTTCATAGTTTTCAGTACAGCCAACACAATGTTTATATTATTAGCATTACTTTGCAAATTCTTGTCTCACTTGTTGATATGATCCACATGCTACAATATGGTGTTACAATATTTTCTGTGGTAATGATTTTGATGGATATAGATTATTTCTAACTGTATCAAAAATTGTTCTTAGGTAAAAAACATGCAGCTATGTCATAGAGATAAGGACTGATTTCATTAAATGTGTATTATGGATTGAAAGAAATAGAAGGCTGAGAAAATGACAGTAATATTCTGTAAGTGATGACGCGCGCAAGTACAAATCGATACACACTTCAGTGCAGTTCAGCAGAAGAAAACTAATTTACTTAAATATGGATGATATTTCTGCTGAACACAAAAAGAGTGTTGCCATTCTCTGTACTGTCCCTTTTCCTAATAACTTTGTTAAACTAATCAGGTGTGATCAAGAAAAGCATACATATTTTAATAAAGTGAAATAAATCTATAATTGCTCAAATATTTTAATTAAACAAAGTCTATCTGCTGTCTCATAGTTTCCTTTAATAGGCAAAATTCAGTTTCTAGACATCCTAGCATAGCAGGCAAAGTTACAAATTGTAATTTTGACCATATCATGGTTGTCTTTCTGAATGCTAGAAGTCTTAATATTAATTAAAGATTTGGAGAAAATAGGACAACATAAGTAAACCAAGTATCTGAATGCCTAGTTCTTGTGATACATATGAAACAACAAATGTCTGTCACTGTCAGGACCCATCTTGGACATCATTCCCTAACATTATGATACCTTATGATACCACCTCGTATTACTGTTTTACTTCCCTCACTCACACACCTCCTTAACTTTTCTCTCTTATCAAACCATATCAAACACACCCCATACTAGTAACACCTGCTAGCATATAATACTAGTAGCTACTTTCCTAGCTGTTACTACTATCTAAAGTCTCACCACCCCCAGCCTCTTCAAAATGCCACCTAAATATGACCTGACACCCTTCCCCCTCTTACTACCCTTAACTCTCCTACTACATCTCACCTCCTTACAATATGTCACAATCCAATACATACCCTCATCTACAGCCTCCATACATATAGTAACACACAAAACCTTCTCAGACATTTCTCCTCACCTATATCCTATAGACAACATACTCTGCTTTAAACAAAAACTTCTGCCCACTAATGATAAAGCTATGACAAACTTTACCACCTTATCTAGTCACAATACTAACAAGAAAAAGGAGCCTGCAATCATCCTGCTCAAATACTCCAAACTAATCTTAAGTGGAGATATCCATCCCAACCCTGGTCCACCCTCCCCATCTCCCAACCCACACCACCTTTATAAGTCTCTAAACCTAACTACTATTAACCTACAGAGCATTAGAAATAAAATCCCCGACTTCCACGCCTGAATAACACACAATAAACCCAACATAATTGCCGCTACAGAAACATGGCTAAAGCCATATATCAAAAGCACAGAATTTCTCCGTCCAGGGTATGCCTGCCTACGCAAGGACAGACCCTAAAATAAAGGTGGTGGAGTAGCTCTAATCTACCCTAACACCTTCAATATGATCCCCTACAGCTTACAAATACCCAACTTTGCTACAGCTGAAATCTGAATAGCCTTCCTAAAAATCAATGACAACAATATATGCATCATTGCCCTGTATATACCCCCTGGTAATAATATCCCCATATTAGAGGACATCCTAGCCTGGAGTTCCAATAACATAACTACAGAAACAATAATCCTGGGTGATATTAACATATATTGGCTTGATTTCTCACCCCCACCAACATCAACTTATATAAATACAGCCAGCTCATAGATGACATTACTAGACCTAGCAAAAATAACAACCATGGTACAATCTTAGATTAGATCATGGTCTCTGACCCCAATAAAATAGCCACTGCAGGAGCCCTCCCAAACAGCATCAGTGACTACTTGCCAGCATTTGTAAAACACAGAACCACAACAGAAATTCACAAACATCGATACAAATATACTAAAGACTTATCTCAGTTCTTTCTTGTAACATTTAACGGCACCCTACAAAACATTAATTGGGAACCCCTTAAAACACTCCCTCTATACAATGCAGTACAATATTTCAATTCTTCATTCCTTAATATTCTGAATAACCAAGCACCTGTCCGGTTAAAATGCATAAATCCTTGCATGCCCCATGGCTTACTAGAGCCACTAAAGTGAACATGGTCACCAGGGACAAAGCCTGGAAGCTTTGGCAAAAGCACAAAAACCCCTCTGACTTTATAACTTACAGACACCTCCACAACCAAGTAAAGTGCCAAATCATTAGGGATAAGAAAGAATACTATCATACCTTACAAAAGCAACATAAGCTTAACCCTAAACATTTCTGGAGCTCAATCAACAGACTTCTACACCCAGGGTCAGAGAATAACCCCTGTCCAGACCCTGACAAAAACCCTGTAGAAATTGCCACACTTTTCAACACATATTTTATTGATGTCATAGCCAATCTCACTACTACCTTCCCTCCAACTACACCTAAGCAACCCAAGCCAACAGCCACTAATAGCTCTCCTGACCATTCTCCAAACTTCTCTCTAGCCCCTATTCCCTCAGCCATAGTAAAGAAAATGCTCCTGGAATTAAAAACTTGCACAAATGCCCCTGACAGCCTGCCCCCAGAATTCCTACAAAAAGCTGCAGATTCCATTGCATTCCCCATCAGCATACTTCTTAACAGATCCATACAAGAGTCGTATGTTCCTTCCATCTGGAAAACGGCATTTATTCTCCCACTCCATAAAGGTGGAAACAATATCGCCAACTTTTGGCCCATTGCCATCCTTTCTCCCATCTCCAGAATCCTTAAGAAATGGATCCACTGCCAGCTCCTTAGCTACCTACTTGACAACAATGTACCCAACATGGCTTTTGACCAGGGCACAGTACCACTACAGCTCTTAACTCCTTCTGCAACACTATCAATCAGGCTCACAACACCAGAAAACGTGCCTCTTTATTTCTCGACCTGTCCAAAGCCTTTGATACTATCTCTCATCCACTCCTTCTTAGAAAACTATCCAACACAGGTATCTCTCCTTCTACTTTACACTGGTTTTCCAACTACCTATCCAATAGGCAACAAGCTACAAAATGGCTAAACTCCTCTCCTTTCCTTACCACCTCCACAGGTGTCCCACAAGGATCCATCTTAGGCCCACTACTTTTCAGCATTTTCATTAATGACTTCTATTCTACTCTCGCTCAAGGAACAGTCATCCAATATGCAGATGACTCTACTAGCATCTGTACTGCTAACTCCCCACACAAACTCCAACAACTCACCCAAGCAGCCCTCAACACCACTGAAACATGGATGGCTAACAACCATTTAGCATTAAATCCTAAAAAAAAACTAAGCTCATGCTATTTACCCCCAAGAAATCCTGCACCATAAACAAAGACACTTTCACTATCCTCTCCCATGACAACACCTCCATAGACATTGTCAGACATACCAAACTTCTAGGTGTTACTATAGATGAACACCTAACTTTCAACATGCACATCCACAACAACATTAAAAAAGCACACCAGAAATTGGGCATGCTATAGCGACACAAAACATTCCTCAATTATTCTTCCAAACTAGCCCTTGCCTCCTCTTTTCTGCTCCCCTCTCTTCTCTATGGAGTTCCTCTTTTCACCAATATTCAGGCCAGTCTTAAATCCAAACTACACTCATGCTACAACAAAATATCAAGATGTGTTACCAATAGTAAGCCCTTATCTCACCACTGTTCTTCTCTTAGACTTCTGAACTGGCTAGAACTACCTCACCATCTGACATATATTCAACTAACTACTGCCCATAAACTAATACACAACCCTTCCAGTTGCCCAGCCCTTTCTAACCTATTTACTCCATACCATCCTAACAAGCCCCTTTGATCAGAAAACCAGATGCTCCTACAGGTAGATAAACCCAACCTCTCCACTGGACAATGGCTCCACTCCTTTTCCACTGCTAAACTGTGGAACTCTCTCCCTCCCTCCCATAGATCAACTAGTAACACATGTATCTTTAAAAAATCTTTGAAACATCACCTCTCCTCCCACTGGCAATGCCCCTGTGCTAACACTTCACAACCCATAACCTGACTTCTGTCTCTTCCCTTCCTCTTCTCCTACCTTTCCTCCCTCTCTTGCCACCTCCCCCCTCCGCCTCCAGTACATTCAACTTTACCTTCTCCTGAACAGTTAAACCCTCTCTATGCCCCTTGATATTTGACACCACTACTGACTATCTTAGTGCCAACTACTAATTGGGACTGTAAGTCTAATCTGGAACAACTGTTGTATGGATTCTTATCAAATTGACCATACTGCACTGTGGCCTGAAGCTAAGGCAGTTTAATCTGTTATATTTGATCCAAGTGTTTTTATTACTTTGAATGCATTGCATGCTTGCATGCTTTATCAGGTTATCTGATATGTCTGTTATCTTGACTTCTATCACACTGTAAGCATTATATTGTTTTTAAGTTTTATCTCTGTGGAGCTTTTCTCCCCACACCTCCACTGAAAATGGGCACTCTTTGGCCCAGTGGACCTTCCTGGTCAACAAATGCAGTAAATAAATAAATAGTCATTGATTACAAAAGAAATGGGATAGCATTGCAGAGAGCCTTAGCCAACCTACAGTGATAGCCCTGCACTGAATTCCAGCTCTGCTTCATGAATGGCTGGTCATACTTACTCCACAGACTTGTTTACTCTACACCAGCTATGCAAGTCTAAGAAGCACATACTATGCAAATAGCAGGTAATGAAATTAGGAAATATGCCATTTAAAGGAATCATAGTCCATGCTATTGCAATATTCTGAGACTAACCAAACCATAGCATCTCTACCAGATTAATCCAAAATAGTGTAATCCCACAGCTCTGTCTGCAGTACCAGTGGGTAGAGCTAATAGTCCTTAAAGCTATCCAGTACCACTGTACCACCTGTATGCTAACTATAATAATGCATGCATGACAGGGTAGTCTCTGTCAGGAAAGCATTGCTATGAGCAAAATTACATTAGTTATAAGCTGTGGGGCAGTATTACATAAGTTTAGACAGAAATCATTAAATAAGTAAGTATGTTTGGAGTTCCCCTCCCACACTGATCTGCTATCTGAAAACAGCTCCACCTTAATGCTGAAACTGATACTGCAGGTATTTGAGTTTTCCACCCTATAGTGCTGCAGCACAAGTGCCAGTGTAAAGATAGAGCTGCTTCTGTGCAACAGCAACTCATAGTTTGCTGTTGCAAAGGGGCAGCAGCCCATAGGCTACACCTCTACTTTGACTTTTTACATTGTTGCTGAATAAGTCTGCCATTTAATATTCCAAAGTGTTGTAGCATCAGGAGCCTGATTGCCATTTGGGAATCTGGAGTAGGGCACTGGCAATCTCCATTTTCCTACATGGCTTAAGGACTGCCCTGCTTTTGGAATCAGGACTGAAATTGCTAATCTGGGGGGGGGTGTGTTGTGTCCTAAGTGTATCTTATGGACAGATTCCAAAAGGCTTCAGCATGGAGTAGCACACATGCACAGTTTGGTGTATTACTCCACACCAGAGATGAAAAGAGAGGGCTACACCATTGCCCATCTAAAATATGGTAGTCAGGACTGGTGGAACCAGGTTTCCTATTCCAAAATAGAAACTGGGCTTATCTTGCTAAAATAGTTTGGCATTATAAGCTGTTGAGGCTCACTAGTGTTAAAGGCAATATCAATGGCAATGCCCATTGAAATGAATGGGCTTCCTGGTACTGCAGGCAGTAACTTGCAAACAGATGGAGATACTTTGCAGGTATCAGTAGCAGGGGACTACCTGAGACCACTTGCATGCATGGTAATGGGAAGTGCAAGCAATCACCCAATTTTCTTCATACACAGCTAGTTTTAACATATTATTAAAACAGAGTACTTTACCTGGTGTTTTAGTGCCTTCTTCCCTGTCCCTCATCTCAGATAGGGTGAATGCAGGTATGGTGGCCATGATAGATGTCAAGCTTGTATTCTCCAATTCACCCTACAGTTGGAACTAATGCAAAGGATGGTCTCACTGCCATGCAGCTTCATCTGTATATTGGATCTGGTATTTCAGGGTAGCTTCCTGCCTGCAATATTATGACCAGCATATAGAAGGAGGTATTGCACCCCAGACTAGATAATGAGATTCATTAACACTGAATGTTAATGAATCACATTATTTTATCTGGGTGTAGTGGATCCCCAGTCAATTTAATATTTCAGCATTGTGAGGTATTGAACTGGGTTGATCATGACCCTCTTGGATGATATCATCCTAAGGAGCAAGTTGGATTTTCCAATTCAGAGTACTGATGGTAGAATGCCAGTGGCCTTATGCTCTTGTTATAATGTTCTTTTGGAATCTAGCCCTTGGTTATTGATCCATCTTTCTAGACATATAAAAAGCGTTTGATACACCCTGTGTCACCAGAAACTCTTACATAAACTCTCATCCTTTGTGCTTTCCAGTTCTTCACTGGAATAGATCCATAGCTAACACTGAAACAGAGCAGAAGCAGTGAAATGGAAATAATTTCTCCACCTGATTTCCAGTAACTGTTGGTGTCCCACAAGGGTTAGTATTAAGCCCCATAATTTTCAACATATTCAACAATAATCTCTTGTACAACTCTTTCTGTTGGCAAGATTGCATCTTTACTGTTAGTGGTCTTGGCTGGTCCCAGTGTGGGAGGGGAACTCCAAACTTATTTGTACAAAATATTCTACCATAGTTCAATATGCTGATGAGTCAGTGCTGATCTGCTCTGCCAAAATTCTGTCTGAATTCCAAGACCTTACACAAAAATCCCTTTTATCCATTGAAAATGACAAAATAATTTGCAGCACTCACAACTAGTTCTAAACCTTAAAAAAATGCTTTTTACCCCAAAACACATCTTTACAAAAACAACATGATTCACTATCATCTTTGCTGATAATACCTTGCTAGAACAAATAAACCAAACAAAATCACTGGATGTCACAAAAAATGACCAGTTGAAATTTGAGCCCCGTGTTTAAAAAAGTCATCAAAAACTAGGTATATTATACATAGAGTAAAACTTCCTCGTTGACATAGCCTTTAGACATATTTCCTCTACTTTCTTACTGCCCTCTCTGCTAAATGCTGTATCAGTCTTCACTAACTCCTCAAGCCTCACAACTGTTGGACTTCCAGCATGGCTGCACACTGAGTAACCGCGTAATTTCAGCTTTCCCAATTTGAAAAAAGAAACCCAGAAATAACAGCCAGTGAATATGCCTTTTTGGGTAAATTTCATTTACTAGCTAGTAAGTGTTTTGCCTGGATGCCAGCAAAGAAGAAATTTAGAGAACCTGAAAGAAAATCAACCACAAAAGATAAGGAGAAAACACTGTCTGGGAAGAATCCTACATATATTTAGCAAAAAAGCAGTTCAAGGTGTAGCTTTGGTGCAAGGCATGATGTCCAGTAATCTAGAGGAAAAAAATAAGTCAAATATGCACATAGTTGATTAAAATAAATGAAACATTAAAGAAGTATATCAACTCAAATGACAAAAAGCTGGAAAAATGGACAAAGCTTTAAATAGATATTCAGATGAGCTGATAAAACTGCAACAATAAGAGGTAATAATAAAGAAAAGACTGACTGGGTTATGAGAAGATATCTCAAAAAATGGTAGAATTAGAGGACAGTGCAGGTAGGGAAAACCTGAGATTTTCTGCTGCACCAGAGAAACTTGAAGGAAGAGACTGTATTAATTTTCTGAAAACAGAAATAAACATTTGGACTGGTATTCCACAGCAGGAATTGTTAATTGAAAGGTCAGCTTATGTATATGATCCAAATCTGGTCATGAGAAAGCAGCCAAGACCACTAACAGTAAAGGTGCAATCTTGACAACAGAAATAGTTGTTTCTAACAAACCTGTGGCAGAAGGACAAAGTACTAAAAGTTGGAGACAGTAGAGTGTGGGAAACGATTACTTACCGTACACTGGACAGAAGAAGATTAAATTTATTTCAGCAATCAGTGAATGCTTTGAGGCGGGTGTGAGATTCAAACTGCTGTATCAAGCTGTCTTCAGAATAGTTTTTCCTTGAGGGTCAAAGTAATTTTTGAAGCAGAACATGCTAATGAGGAAATGCAAAAGTTTTTTCCAACAAAAAGTGAGCTATCAAACAGAAGGGGAATCTGCTTCTGATTCTTCTCATAATAAATCTCATAGAGAAATGAAAATGCTTGATAGGGAAAAGCACATGAGTTGACTAGAAGATCCAGGAGTACATTGGAAATGAACCACAAAATGGAGTTGAGAGATGGAAATCATCAGGAAGAAAAACAGCATCTTGGAAATTAATGAATAAATGTGGGATTACAAAGCATTAATCACATTTATGAAATATGATGGAACAAGAAAACCTGGAAATGTTGGACTTCTTTTACATTGTTAAACTTGTAGGGGACTCCAAAGCATACCCCCTATTTCATGAAATTAATGTTTGGAAGAACATTAAGGAGAATGGAAGAGAAGGAAAGAGGTAACTATAAGTAAAACCGTTTATGTTAACAGTATTTTTATAAAACATGACATATACTGCATATTATATAGTAAACCATTGTGAGTTATTTTTGTATGCTATAGGGATACAGAAATAATGTCTTCATGTTTAATATTAAAAAATGTAGGCACTGCAATGCAGAAAGAGAAGAAAGCCTAGACAAAAGCATGTTTAAAATAACAGGTGGCAATCTTTGGTTGCTGAGATGGTGAATATGTCGCAAAGTAAACAGAGCATGATATAAGTAAAATTTATATTTTTTTCTTACTTTTGCATAGGGACATGACTGGATTAAGGCCCTTGCCTTGATCTAACAACAAATGTTAAGTGGAAACAGGTAAATGAAAGAACTTTGAATGCAATGAAAGGCTTCTATTTTGCAAATAAAGCTTTGCAATGCAACATGAGAAGTTTGTAGCTGAAGGCAACTATGTATCTGGTTCTCATGTTTCTGTGAAGACAAGCAGATAAGAGGGCAATAAAAACTGATTTTTTTTTTCAATAGCTAAAAGTTAATGATTTATGAAAATATTCAAGTTGATTTCTACATCTAGGAGAGGAATAAAGATAAGACAAAAACAGACAGCATTTACTGTAGAAGCACAAGCTGTACCATCCATCTTAGCATGGATAACCTTCATTACAGGTCAATTAAAGTCTGAGAGTATAGCTGCCAGTCTTGGACAATGTTCCAGTTAGGAGCATTAAATTTCATTATTTGGAGATGTACATAGTTTGGTATATTTGTATTGTTAATAGGTTCGGGGGGGGGGTTGTTTGAAGGTTTTCATTAAACCAAAAAGTCTTCTAAGATGTGACATAGGTTCAAATAGATAAGACAAGAAACAACTGTATAAAAGATCAGCCTTCCAAACATTAGTGTATGCATGTAACATGAAAACTGAAACTAGACTTTTAAAAAAAGGCTGTTATACATAACAGGTAGAAATAATAACTTATTATCATAATGGCACAACTTTCCATATTATCTTTCAATGTGAATAGTCTCACATGTGTATACAAAAATAAATAGTATGAACTATATTAAGAAATGCAGAGTGCAATAGCTGTGATGCAGGATACACTATTGGAAGGAACTAAGTGTGTGGCTTTGATAATGAAAAGATTTCAGGATGGTTATTCAGCAGAATATCTGGGAAAAAAGGAAAAGGGGAGTGCTTATATTAATTACTAGCTCCAATAGTAATAGAAGAGAAAAAAGATAGTAATGGCAGATTTATAGTAGTAAGGGGGTTCTGGCAAGGGAAGGGATTATGCTGGCATGTATTTATATTACACCAAAAACTGCTACAGTGGAGCTTAAGAAAATTCTGGGAAAAACAATCAGCTTTCAGCAAGGAATATTACTTATAAGTATGGACTAGAATTTGATGTGCAATAGTGAATATATGTCTGGGGGGCCTAGAAGGGAAAATATAATAAACTAGGGTATATTGTTGAATAAATTTATGAAAATATTTGGCAAGAAAGATGTGTAGTCTATAGTAGGAGCTCAGAGAGACTTTACATATTATTCTCCAAGGTATAAAAACTGGGCTAGGCTAGTCATCATTACATTTTACAGGGCAGTGTGCATTTAGTTGAAAGTTTTGATATACATCTAATAACTATTTCAGATCATGCAGCAATAATAACTAAAATAAAAAATGCAGGGTAATGAAATAAGAATGAGACACTGGTGTTTCCCCACCTATCTGTTAAACAGAGATGAATTTAAGGAATGGGTAGTGAAAATTATTCTAGGATTATTAGGGAAGATAACTAGGGAAGATAAATATTTCTTCAGAAAATATAGCTAGGAAGTAGATTCAAATATTGAAGAATAGGGGGAATCTCATAGAATAAGAAAAGGCACAAGTACAGAGTGCTAAAGCAAAAATAATGGAGTACCTGGATAATATGCATGAGTTTAGAAAGACTGCTGTTAAGCAACTTTCATTTGAAATAACTCCAGAGCACAATAGCTTTTAGCACAGCGGCTCAGGCAACAGAAAGTAGAAAGGATTGTTGCCAAGCTTAGGAAGCCTATAACAAGGAAAATAACCACAGATCCTGTAGAAGTATTAAAAATATTTCAGAAATGTTATGAAACTCTGTTTAAAGCAGAGAAATATGGAAATCAATAAAAAGTGCAAATAGAAATGTTTATGGAAGAATTAAATATACCAATGTTAGAGGTAGACGAGTTGCATTTATTAACAGTTAGGTTAGCACGAGATGAGATACAAATGGCAATGTATAACCAATCTACAGGAAAATCTCCATGAATATATGATATTTTTGTGGAAGTTTAGAAGCTAGGAGGGAAGAAAGTGATAAAGATCTTGAAGGCTTTGTTTAACAGCATTTTAAAAGGAGAAGAAGCACCAACATCCTGGAAGAAAGTTGTGGTGGCTATGATACCTAAAGATGTTAAAGATGTTAAAGACCCAACAGATCCAGCTTTATATAGGCCTAAAGTGTTTATAATGGCTAAAATAATGGCAAAGGTGTTGCCAAATTAGATAGGTATGGATCGATATGATTGTGTGGCGGGGGGGGGGGGGCAAATAGTTGACAACATTCATAGACCAGTCATGATCCACATGGAAGCAGAATGTAAGAAAATACTACTTTTTTGGATGCTCTTGATGCAGGGAAAGCAGTCAAGAGAGTCAGCTGTGAGTTTATGAAGTGGGCAATGGTAACATTCACATTCTCTGACACAGTAATAACGTTAAATGTATGTGGGATTGGATTCAAAAATTAAAGGGGGGGGGGTCCTCTCTAATATATTCTGTTTGAACAGAGGAGCCAGGCAAGGGTGTCCTCTTTCCCCTTAGTCATTTCCATTATATTTAGAACCATTAACAAAACAAATAAGGGACTCAGAAACTGAAGAATATAATTGGTATGGTAATCAAGAAAAATGTGACTTTATTTGCAGATGATATTATTGTGTACATGATAAGAATAGAAAAAGACATTACTGCATTGTGGAACATTCGGAGATAGTATCATGACTTTTCAGGACACAAATTTAATGAGGATTAGACAAAGGCAATAGCTGTAGACTACTTACCCACACATGAATTGGTTCAGGAATACCCATATCTGTGGAGACATGATAAAGATAAGTATTTAGGAGTTTGGGTTAAAAATAATCCTATTATCGCAGCTAAGGATATGTGCGAAGAGACTAAACAAAACATAAAACCAAAACTGAGAAATTGGAAGTTCTGTTTTATGGATATGGATAGCAAGATACAAGCAGTGAAAATGTTTTTAGTCCCTTTAGTTTTATACACAGGCTAGGCATATTTTTATTAAGCAGAGGAGTTGTGGATAGCAATTAATAAAGAGCTGAAAGATTTTATCTAGGAGGAAGTGGGGCAAGAGTCAAATAAGATAAGTTGATCCTTCCAATACAACAAAGTGATTTGTGATTACGTGATTTGAAGGCATATTTCAGAGCTACACAGTGAAGGCTCCTGTACATAGCACAAAAAGAAAGTTAAAATCTAGAGTGGAAAAGGATGATAATGAAATGGGGGAAGCTGAAGAAATAAGGACAGACTGGGATTTTGGATGCAAATCATTAACGAGAATAGCAATAACTATAGAGAATATTATATTCATAAAGTTGCAGAAAATATTCTAAGAACTAAGCCAGCTTTGGAATGGTAAAAATAGATTCTACCAATAGGGTAGACTGCAACAGGAGTACAGATAATAACCAAAGGGGATGGAATTTAATGGACAAATCTGCAAAATACAGGCTAGAGAATGCCTTCCCTATCAAAGATTGATATCAGAGTATAGGCAAAGAGAAATGAATAGAGGGATCCTAAGTGAAAAAAACAGCACCGGTAGAGTTTTTAAAAGAATCTAG
This sequence comes from Protopterus annectens, assembly GCF_019279795.1. Classification (NCBI taxonomy): domain Eukaryota; kingdom Metazoa; phylum Chordata; order Ceratodontiformes; family Protopteridae; genus Protopterus; species Protopterus annectens. The sequence continues at coordinate 1,010,141,062 of NC_056729.1, forward strand.
AACAGAAGCTGCCATTAAAAAGGGATCATTAGTAGGGCATATACAATGCTGGATGATAACTTTAGGAATTAACCAGAGAAGGCTAGAAAATATTGGGAAGAGAAATCGGATAAACAATTCACAAAGAAACATTGGGAGGTATATTTATGGCCTAGTAATATAGAAGAAAATCTAAAAGATTTAGAAGTTTTGCTTGCTTGTGTTTGCATAGGTAATTTTTACCCCAAGCAGACTCCAAATAATTTTTCCTCAAGTAGATTGCAAATGTTGGAAATGTGATGGGAAAGAAAGGGATAATTGGAAACTTATTTTTGGGAGTGGAATGCAATGGCAGACTTAAAAAATTCCCTACAGACTACTCTTTCAGAAATATTGGGTGAGCAAATTGGTGTAACTAAAGAAATATTTTTTAGCAGTGAAATAGAATTGAAATTGCCTAGACATAGTAATGACATGCTGAGGTTAATTGTGGTGGCTGCCAAAAAAGCAATTACTAGAAAATAGAAATCAAAGTCTAAACCTTCCATACTAGAATTAGTGACTATAGTAACAGAAAGAAAGGAAATGGAAGTGAGATCTTTAGATAAGGGTAGGAGCAAATGACATAGAAAAATTGGAAAGTGTGAGAACGATACATGCAGAATAATATTTTTGGAGGAGGAATAAGTAAGTACTACTGAGCTTGATGCCCCTGTGTGACATTTTACACTAGCCCAGTTCCCTTTCAACGGTGAGAATCAAATTCTTCACCTTGTGTCATTGAGGTAAACATCTTAATCATTATACCAGCCCCAGTTATAATATATCTTCTGGGGAGTGAACCTAGGACCTTCTGTATATAAGGGAAATGTAATGACCACTATACCACATAGCTTTCATAACTTTGAACTTTTAAAGGAAGGCAGGAATTGAATGAGCTATGGAATGTTCAATTGACAATGACTGTATAGAAGATTATATGTGATGTATAATATTTTCAAATGAAAAACATATCCAAACGGTTTGCAATAAAGATATTTCTTGTTTAAAACTGTCTAAACTTGAGAAATGTTATAATAAAATAGACAAATTTACTGTAAACTGTAAAAACACGACATACCACCGCCTATTATTCAGCCAATCAAACTGGATAGAGGTGCCAAATTACTGACCTCATTCTCAGCTAACTACAATAAACAGACTTCTTTGTAAACCAGAAAATTGCCCAGCTCTTAACAACTTAAAACAACACTACTCCCCCCAACAGAATTCTACACTCTAGAGAAAAATCACTTGTCAGCATAACCAAATCATCTAATACTGCAGTTGACTCTCTCTACTCAAGTAATATAGCTGAACTATGGAAACACATTCCAATACCACTGAAATAATTTCAGAATGCAAACTCCTTTAAAACTTAACTAAAACTACAACTATCACATTAGCGGACTTGCTCCTGCATAACTCCAGGGTAAATGCCACTGTTATCTGTTTAATCCTTTGTTCCTACCTACCTGTCTTAACTTTATAGCTTGACATAAGTCATACCTACAAATAGTACTAGCTATGTTCAAAGCCTAGGTTTTGTTGTCAAGATGTAACAAATGTGTATGTTCTTATGTATACTACATTTTGTTTACTTTATACTTTATTGATTATTAATGTGTGCATGAAAATTTACTGTTACTCATGGAGCTTTTTTCCCTGGGCCTCTGCTGAAAAAGGACCTGTGTCCAGTTGGACTTTTCCAGTTAACAAATATTAAATAAAATAAAAATGAATAAATCTTGAGATTGTCATATTGGCAAACCATTTCTGTTTTCTCAGATACTTAAAGATCAATACCTGAATAGTTTTACTAGCATCTCTCAGGCATATGCATAGCTTTGTATCACTGCTCGCTAGTCCACCTCTACACTTGTAATATAAAACTATGATAGCCATATATTAATTTTCCCTGAACCTGTTTAATACCCACCTCTTAACTAAAGTATTAACATTTTCTGCTGTACAGTGCTTCTTCTCTCACCTCCATTATTTTTGGATTTCAGATCACTAATCATAAGACCTTTTATCTAAATGACAAACCTACTAATTTACCTCTTCAAATGCTTATGTTCAACATGTACTTAATGCATACATATTTATGCTGTAATAGTTTCCTTTATTTGATATGAATGCAGTCAAATCAGCAAATGTATGTGTAACTGTTAATGTAATATATATTTCCTAATGGCTGTTCATATACAGTACTGAACGACTGTTTAAAATGTTTGTAATATGTTAGAGCTTTCTCCTACAGCTTCATTCGAAAAAAAAAAAATTAATAAAATCTAGTCAAGACAAATCTGGTAAAGAAAAGCAAAATAAAAATAAATTAAAATAAAATCTGGCTTCAAATATTTAACACATACTCCAGAATTTAGGAGAGGTGAAAGGGCAAATCTCCTGTAGTGACATACACTATTCTATATTACATTTTGCAGTACATTATTACAGTCTGGTATGTTTGAACAATCCTGGTTTTTAGATTAAGTTAATTAACCGTCATTGACTGATCTTTCTCTTGATGGATTTCCATGCCATTTTTAACAATTTTAGGTGCCCCAGTGAGTAAGGTTTCAAGAATAATCCAGACTTTTTGAGTTAAGTTAAACACAGATCATTTTCATTAACTTTTATGTTCTCTGCTTGAGTTACAGAGAATTCCTCTACTTTTTGATAAAATATACAGGTCTGAGCACAAACAGACATGACATACGTGTCAGTTTAACATAAAATGTACTATATATGTGCACCAGCATTTATAGCATTGATCTAAGCCCAGTGATCTTCCATCTTCCTGGCATACATGTTATTCCCTGAAATATATCACACTGTACATCAGGACAGGCAACACTCTGTCATGTAAGTACATGCTGCTGTCCCATAAGTTCTTGGTTATGCATTATGTCCAGTAGGTTATCCGAGTCACAAACTGTGACCATCTCGGCATAATTTCACTGGTACAGTGGTGCTAGACATGTAGTTTAAGAAATAGCATTTTATGCAGCTTGTAGTCAAGCATTTCTACTGGAAGAATGTCGATGTGCAGCTGTTCCTAATCATTCTGTAAGTTGGACACTAGGGTTACTATGCAAATCACTTGCAAGCTGGGGCATCACTATGGTAATCAGCTTTTGTCTTGAATCATGAAGTAAGTAGACGTAGTTTGAGTCCCCCAGCCTGTATATGTTCACAGTGGATAGTGGCTCCCTTTCACATTTCTGAGGGTCAGTAATAAAAAGCTGCAGAACTGCCAAAGTAAGCTTGATTTTGAACATTTAGACTATGAGCTATGAAACTCGCTGTTTACATTTTTAAATCACTTGTCCCCCTGCACCCCCTGACATGAGAGCACTGTGCCCTATATCCTTGTTAACTAAATATACAACCTCGGAGGTTGCTGTACAATAATGATAGTATTCTGTGGATCTGCATAGTTGGATTTGATATTTACCCCACACATATTCAATAGCAGGATTACAGTCACATTACTTGGAATTAAAACGGGACCCTTTCGTAACTCCAACTATATCAAGCAAGCAACAGAAGAAAAAAAAGACATTTATCTGTTACCTATGATTTTTCCAAAAACAGAAAAACATTTTTCTTTTTCATTTTTTAATTTGAGCAAAATAAGTTTTTTATAACCTATTTCACAAAAGTGTACTAATAAACAGCATATTCTTTACTGTGTCTGCCGTCCAGAGTATTTACTACACATTCATCTGTATGTTTAGCACTGATAATAAATGTCATCTCACACTCCAGATTATAGCTGTAAATTATTAAACCTGTTAATTAAGTGACTGCCCTGCAGATCAGTGTTGAATATTTCCAACATATGAACAAAGATAATATACAAGTAAACAAAGAGGTCTTCTATCTGAATAGATTCACAAAATGAAAAGTATGAACTTTTACAGACTTTATTATGGCTATCACTTCAAGGTTATCTTTCTGTATTTATTACCTGTATTCTCAGAATATCTGAAGCTACTTTACCCATGTGTCATGGTGATGGATTGCACCATCACTCTCATATCTTATGTCACACAGCCTTTCTTAACTAAGGTAATCAGGCTGCCTTCACAACTGACAGAAATGCTTTTTCTCTTGCGGTTTGAAGTCAGATAGCATTTGTATCCTGTCGAAGAGAAGGATAATGGATATGAAATTTCTGGTATTCAGTCCAGCTGCATTTCAGTTTGTGTTCCTTTTCTTAAAATTTTGATTGGCATTGATTTAGTGAAAATGTTTGTTATATATGTATTAAAGGTGGCTCAAATGTCATGTAGGAGGCATAGTTCAGATACTGCCTTAGAAGACAAGGAGCAACTCAGGCCAGTCGAAGGATGTGTGTGTGCTAATCTATCTTTCTCTGAAAACTTTCAGTATTCTTCAGCGACCTTTACTCATTTTAGAATTACATTTTGACGTGTCTGCATTAGGTATATCTGACATGTGCTGGTCCAACATTTTACTTGCATTCTTTTTTAGTGGTCTGATTCTATTTCAGAAACGCAATACTCTCTCTGAATAATGTGCCATTTCAGCATCAGTGCTTTTGGTGCTACATTTTATTTGAAATGTCAGCTTCTTCAGTGCATTGCTTGCAGTGCCCATAGGTATAATCATCTCCTAGACTGTCTGCTGATTTCTGTGGTGCTATTTGGCCAGGGTCGACTTTCTCCCATTTATTTATTTATGCATTTGTCTCGAGTAAAAAAAAAAGTGACAAAGTTTCCATGTTTCTTTTCTTAAAAGAAAAAAAAATAACTAAAAGGCAGAAAGATGCAATAGTGTTTCTTAACTGGTCCTCAAAAATATTCCTGCTTGCTTTGACTAGCTTTTTTTTTTTTTTTTTTTTTTTATTATTATTTTCTTGCTGTTAGTGCTCAGAGCCACCATGATAGCAACTTGATTGGAGGAGCCATAATGTCATGTGACAATGAGAAAAGCAGCATGTTAGAGGCACGGCAAAGCAAACTACGTTAATGACTTCCCAATTCCTTATCAGCTAACCTCCACTTATTAAACTTAATTGTATTTAGCCTGTTGGTTCCTAAATGAGCCACGAGAAACTCTGAACTGACTTGGCCCAAGAATTAGCCAACTACTGCAGCTATTCATTTGAAGTAAGTAAAGCAAACAGATAGTGCTGCACCCATTATTTTACGTGAACTTGGTCAGCAGGTGTCCCTAACTTTACCTCATATTTTTGCCTTGTCTCAAATTTTTTTCAGTATCTGCAAACATTAAAGTTTCATGATGCTTATTGTTCAAAAGATGTGTGCTGGTGCAAAAATTGTCATTCTATTAACTTTTTCATAGGATTACAGTGGGTGATGTCAGGTACAGTTTCATAATTTTTATTCAGAAAATGTATATTAATCTAAAATCGTTGTCCTGTTAACTTTTTTAAATGAATTAGAGTTATATTTACAAGTGGTCCCTGATTTTCAAATTGTATTTCTCCTCCTTCTCCATAGTTCTGGCTTTGTCAAGAATTTGTGATCAAAAGAGTTGAAAGTTATGAGTCAGAGGCTGACTTTGGGCCTTTGTTCCACTCCCCCCAATATTTTTGGCATTGTCCTTGACTGAGATATTGACTTTTTTAATGAATTATGTCTGAGATGTACACAGACAAAATTAATAATAGCTACTGGGTCTGTCTGTGGAGAAACATGGCTAACAGATATTTGCTCATCTTCCTGGCTTTGCAGTATTGCTGTTAATTGCGTTAAGTAGCTTGTGGCCACTGTTTGTGGAACAAAGTTGAAATCCATTACACTAACATCATATTTATTACAATCTATACTGTCTGAACTGCATACTGAAGTGGCTATAACTTCTGGGTGGGGACTCTCTGTGTGTGTAAGAAAATAACTCAGTTGTTATACATATAGTGAGTTATAGTCACCAGTTTGGCTTGTGACACTAATGTGCATATGCACAAAGTAAGATGGAATGTTTATTATTATTATTATTATTATTATTAGTAGTAGTAGTATTACTATAATGTTCTTAACTGCTGTCAGACATCAGGCGTACCCTGTCAGTAAAGTGACTGTAATTGATGCGTACATAGGTCATCAGTGGATACAGCTGACTTACCTCAGTTAAACAGTAGTCATTTATCTGGCATGACAGAAGTAATGCTACACAATATATTGTGTTTCCTGAAATTAACAAGAAACTAGTATTGCTAACGGCTTTTGGTTTTGTGGATGCATTTTGTTGGGGGGGGGGGTGTCTGCAGTATATTTAAGAATAATAAGTGGGCCATCATTTCTTTCATGTTCTATTACATGTATCAGCATTGCACAGGATAAGTGGCCATTTTTGTGGTCTGGTAGGAGCAGGATGTGTATGGATGTAAACGATCATTGAAACAATGTGGTGAGTAGTGTTGTGATCTCACAGTCCATGGTTATGGTTGGGTTTAGTCTGTGGCTTCATCTGTGTGAAGTCTGCATATCCTTATCTCTGTGTGAGTGTATATCTGTGCTCTGGTTTCTTCCAACACTTCACTGCTAAATTAGTGACAGTGCTGAATAAAATTTCCAATGTTTTAACACGTATAGTATTCTGCAGAGTGATGTCAGCTTTGTGTAATATCCTAAAAGGCAAAAAAAAAAAAGAGTCTCAGATAACAGCAGGCAAAATTATGAGCATTTCATCTCTAATGATGTTTTATAACCACTACTATATCAGAAGAAGACCATTCTGTTAATTAAACCTTTCAAAACAAGGTGCACTGTGGAAATATTCTTAAACATATACATATTTTTTATGTCTTGCTCTGTACCATTGTGTGTTTATGCCTTTTTGCAAAGCATTTTTTCTAATTATGTAATTCTAGAAGGACTTGTGAAAGATTGCAGCAGATGTATAGAAGGGAACTAGAAATCTGCATAAAAAATGATAGTGAGCAAAATTAGGTGTTTGAAGATGAAAGCAGCTTTTGTAACCATGAGTAGATAATATTACATGAGGTGAGGGTATGCTAGTTAGCATAGAGGATTGAGGAGCTATTAATGAGTTGTTTCCTGTAGTCCCCAGTCATACAAGCTTTGATTCTGTCAGCTTCCATTGCCTAACTTTCCAACACTGAGCATTTCACTTAACCAGAACCTGCTACAGGGCTGACTCTAAAAAAGGCCTATGGAGATCAGTGCTCTAACCTGGAAAACAAACAAATAAAAAATAAAAAAATAATGTTGAGAGGAATGAAAGCCAAACACTTGTAAGAATGAGAAAAGGAGGCGAGTTCTTCATAAATCAGCTTGAAATTCGGAATCTCCTACAATTACGGGTATTGTTGCGCCTTCTTCGGAGGCCCTCTCAAAAATGTTGCAGCTAGTTTGACAAAGTCCTGCTAAAGAGTCAAAACATCAGTAATATCACCTGCATATTGATATGTATGTTGCTGTTTGTGAATCCTATTAACAGAACTGGTTGGATGTGCAAAAGGAAGTAATTCCAGTATACAATGGACCAACACAAATTCATGTCTAGATAAAAGTTCACGCCACCACAATTTTAGATGAAACGGGGAAAATATGCTTTTATTAGGCAGTCAACAATTACGTGCATGATACATGTATAGATATGATATCCTTCAGTATGCAGTACATCTGCATATCAGCTAGCTCACAGAGCAAATGAATACAGTGCTGCAGGCTAAATATGGGCACATTTAATAGCTATTGTTCTGCATGTACTGCTATTAAACTACCCCAGTACTTATTGTGTCAGCTTATTGATAGAACTGTCTGAGTACTATCATATCAAATCCTTGATGGAGCTACCTCAGTACTTATCATATCAAATCCTTGCTAGCACTACATCAGTACTAGCATATCAAATCCTTGCTGGAAATATCTCAGTACTTATATCAAATCCTAGCTAGGACTACCTCAGTATTATCATATCAAATTTGTGTGAGAACTACCTCAGTACTTATCATATCAAATCCAAGCTAGAACTACTTCAGTACTATCATATCAAATCTGTGCTAGAACTACCTCAGTACTATCATATCAAATTCTTGCTAGAACTTCCTCAGTACTTATCATATCAAACCCTAGCTAGAACTAATTCAGTACTATCATATCAAATCTGTGTTAGAACTACCTCGGTGCTATCATATCAAATCCTTGCTAGACCTACTTCAATACTATCACATCATATCCTTGCTAGAACTACTTAAGCATTATCATATCAAATCCTTGCTGGAACTACCTAAGTATTATCATATCAAATCCTTGCTAGAAATACCTCAGTACTTATCATATCAATTCCTTGCTAGACCTACTGCAGTACTTCAAATATCAAATCCTTGCTGGAACTACCTCAGTACTTAGCATATCAAATCCTTGCTAGAACTACCTCAGTACTATTACCTCAAATCCTTGCTAGAACTACCTCAGTACTTAACATATCAAATCCTTCCTAGAACTACATCACTACTATCATATCAAATCCTTCCTAGAATAACCTCAGTACTTAGCATTTCAAATCTTTGCTAGAACTATCTCACTGCTTATCATACTAAATCTAAGCTAAAACTACCTCAGTACTTATCATATCAAATCCTTGAAAAAACTACTTCGGTACTATCATATCAAAATTCTTGGTAGAACTACCTAAGAGATATCTTATAAACCCTTGCTAGAACTACTTCAGTACTATCATATCAAATCCTATCTAGAACTACCTCAGTACTATCATATCAAATCCTTGTTAGGACTGCCTCAGTGCTATCATATCAAACTCTGGTTAGGACTACCTCAGTACTATCATATCAAATCCTTGCTAGAACTACCTCAGTACTATTACCTCAAATCCTTGCTAGAACTACCTCAGTACTTAGCATATCAAATCCTTGCTAGAAATACCTCAGTAATTAAAATATGAAATCCTTGCTGGAACTACCTCCGTACTTAGCATATCAAATCCTTGCTAGAACTACCTCACTGCTTATCACACCAAATCTTTGCTAAAACTACCTCAGTACTTATCATATCAAATCCTTGCAAAAACTACTTCAGTAGTATCATATCAAATCCTTGCTAGAACTACCTCAGCACTATCATATCAAATTCTTGCCAGAACGACCACAGTACTTAGCATATCAAATCCTTGCTAGAACTACTTCAGCACTATCATATCAAATCCTTGGAAGAACTACCTAAGTGCTATCATATCAAACCCTTGCTAGAGCTACCACAGTAATTATTATATAATTTTTTTGCTTGAACTACCTCAGTACATAGCATATCAAATCCTTGTTAGGACTGCCTCAGTACTCTCATATCAAATCCTTGTTAGGACTACCTCAGTACTATCATATCAAATCCTTACTAGAAGTACTTCAGTACTATCATACCAAATCCTTGCCGGATCTACCTCAGCACTTATCATATCAAATCCTTGATGAAACTACCTTACTACTTATCATATCAAATCCTAGCTAGAACTACTCCAATACTATCTTATCAAATCCTATCTAAAACTACCTCAGTACTATCATATCAGATTCTTGCTAGTACTACCTCAGTACTTAGCATATCAAATCCTTGCTAGAACTACCTAAGTACAATCATATCAAATCCTTGCTAGAACTACCTCAGTACTTATCATATTAAATCCTTGCTAGAACTACTTCAGTAGTTATCAAGTCAAATCCTAGCTAGAACTACTTAAGTAATATCATATCAAATCCTGCCTAGAACTATCTCAGAACAATCATATCAAATTCTTGCTAGAATTTCCTCAGTACTTAGCATAGCAAATCCTTGCTAGAACTACTTCAATACAATCATATCAAATCCTAGCTAGAACTACATCAGTACTATCATATCAAATTCTTGCTAGAACTACTCAGTACTTAGCATATCAAATACTTGCTAGAACTGCCTCAGTACTATCATATCAAATCCTTACTAGAACTACCTCGGTACTTATATCAAATCCTTGCTAGAACTACTTCAGTACTATCATATAAAATCCTTGCTAGAAGTACCTCTGTACTTATCATATCAAAGCCTTGTTAGAACTACCGCAGTACTTAGTATATCAAATCCTTGCTAGAATTGCTTCAGTACTAGCGTATCAAATACTTGCTGAAACTACCTCAGTACTATGATATCAAATCCTTGCTAGAACCATCTCAGTACTTAACATATCAAATCCTTGCTAGAACTACCTCAGTACTTAGCATATGAAATCCTTGCTAGACCAACCTCAGTACTATCATATCAAACCATAGCTGGAACTACCTCAGTACTATCATATGAAATCCTTGCTAGAGCTACCTCAGTACTGTTATATCAAATCCTTCCTAGAAGTACTTTAGTACTATCATACCAAGTCCTTGCTGGATCTACCTCAGTACTTATCATATCAAATCATTGCTGGAACTATGTCAGTACTTATATCAAATCCTAGCTAGAACTACTTCAGTAACATCATATCAAATCCTATCTAGAACTATCTCAGTACTATCATATCAAATTCCTACTAGTACTACCTCAGTACTTAGCATATCAAATCATTGCTAGAACTACCTCAGTAATTAAAATATGAAATCCTTCCTGGAACTACCTCAGTACTTAGCATATCAAATCCTTGCTAGAACTACCTCATTGCTTATCACACCAAATCCTTGCAAAAAATACTTCAGTACTATCATATCAAATCCTTGCTAGAACTACCTCAGCACTATCATATTAAATTCTTGCCAGAACTACCACAGTACTTAGCATATCAAATCCTTGCTAGAACGTCTTCAGCACTATCATATCAAATCCTTGGAAGAACTACCTAAGTGCTATCATATCAGTCCCTTGCTAGAACTACCACAGTAATTATTATATCAAATTTTTGCTTGACCAGTACTGTCATATCAAATACTTGTTAGGACTACCTCAATACTATCATATCAAATCCTTGCTAGAGGTACTTCAGTACTATCATACCAAATCCTTGCTGGATCTACCTCAGTACTTATCATATCAAATCCTAGCTAGAGCTACTTCAATACTATCTTATCAAATCATATCTAGAACTACCTCAATACTATCATATCAAATTCTGGCTAGTACTACCTCAGTACTTAGCATATCAAATCCTTGCTAGAACTACCTAAGTAAAATCATATCAAATCCTTGCTAGAACTACCTCAGTACTTATCATATTAAATCCTTGCTAGAACTACTTCAGTAGTTATCAAATCAAATCCTAGCTAGAACTACTTAAGTAATATCATATCAAATCCTGCCTAGAACTATCTCAGTACAATCATATCAAATTCTTGTTAGAACTTCCTCAGTACTTAGCATAGCAAATCCTTGCTAGAACTACTTCAGTACAATCATATCAAATCCTAGCTAGAACTACATCAGTACTATCATATCAAATTCTTGCTAGAACTACCTCAGTACTTAGCATATCAAATACTTGCTAGAACTGCCTCAGTACTATCATATCAAATCCTTACTAGAACTACCTCGGTACTTATATCAAATCCTTGCTAGAACTACCTCAGTACTATCATATAAAATCCTTGCTAGAAGAACCTCTGTACTTATCATATCAAAGCCTTGTTAGAACTACCGCAGTACTTAGTATATCAAATCCTTGCTAGAATTGCCTCAGTACTAGCGTATCAAATACTTGCTGGAACTACCTCAGTACTATGATATGAAATCCTTGCTAGAACCACCTCAGTACTTAACATATCAAATCCTTGCTGGAACTACCTCAGTACTTAGCATATGAAATCCTTGCTAGACCAACCTCCGTACTATCATATCAAACCCTAGCTGGATCTACCTCAATACTATCACATCAAATCCTTGCTAGAACTACAGCAGTACTTAACATATCAAATCTTTGCTAGAACTACCTCAGTACGATCATATCAAATCCTTGCTAGAACTACCTCAGTACTTATCATATCAATTCCTTGCTAGACCTACTGCAGTACTTAAAATATCAAATATCAATTCCTTGCTAGACCTACTGCAGTACTTAAAATATCAAATCCTTGAAGAACTGCCTCAGTACTTAGCATATCAAATCCTTGCTAGAACTAACTTAGTACTATCATATCAAATCCTTGTTAGAACAACCTCAGTACTTAGCATTTCAAACCCTTGCTAGAACTACCTCAGTAATTAAAATATCAAATCCTTGCTGGAACTACCTCAATTTATAGCATATCAAATCCTTGCTAAAACTCCCTCAGTACTTATCATATCAAATCCTTTTAAAAACTACTTCAGTACTATCATATCAAATCCTTGCTAGATCCACCTGAGCACTATCATATCAAATTCTTGCTAGAACTACCTCAGTACATAGCATATCAAATCCTTACTAGAACTATTTCAGTACTATCATATCAAATCCTTGCTAGAACTACCTAAGTGCTATCATATCAAACCCTTACTAGAACTATCTCAGTACTAATATCAAATCCTTGCTAGAACTATCTTAGTACTTAAAATATCAAATACTTGCTGTAACTACCTCAGTACTTAACATGTCAGCTTATTGCTAGAACTACCTCAGTACTTATCATGTCAACTTATTGTTAGAACTTTCTGATTGCTATCAAATCCAATCCTTGGTAGAACTACCTCAGTACTGTCGTATAATCCTTGCTGGAACTACCTCAGTACTTATCATATCAAATCCTTGCTAGAAGTATTTTAGTGATGTCATATCAAATGCTTGCTAGAATTACCTCACCACTATCATATCAAATTCTTGCTAGAACTATCTCAGTACTTAGCATATCAAATGCTTGTTAGGACTACCTCAGTACTATCATATAAATTCATTGTTAGGACTACCTCAGTACTATCATATCAAAATTCTTGCTAGAACTACCTTAGTACTATCATATCAAATCCTTGCTAAAAGTACCTCGGTACTATCATACCAAATCCTTGCTGGAACTACCTCAGTACTTATCATAAGAAAATCCTTGCTAGAATAACCTAAGTACTAACATATCAAATCCTTGTTAGAACTGCCTCAATATGGTAATATCAAATCCCTGCAGGAACTACCTTGATACTCATCATATCTAATCCTTGCTAGAACTACTTCAGTACTATCATACCAAATCCTTGCTAGAACTACCTAAGTACTATTATATCAAATCATTGCTATAATTTCTTTAGTACTATCATACCAAATCCTTACTAGAACAACCTAAGTACTAACTTATCAAATCCTTCCTAGAACTACCTCAGTACAGTCATATCAAATCCCTGTGGGAACTACTTCAGTACTCATCATAATAAATCCTAGCTAGAACTACTTCAGTACTATCATACCAAATCCTTGCTAGAACTACCTAAGTACTATTATGTCAAATCCTGGCTAGAACTACTTCACTACTATCATATGAAATCTGTGGTAGAACAACCTCAGTACTTTCATATCAAATTCTTGTTAGAACTACCTCAGTACTTGTATCAAATCCTAGCTAGAACTACCTCAGTACTATCATATCAAATTCTTGCTAGAACTACCTTAGTACTTATCATATCAAATCTTAGCAAGAACTACTTCAGTACTATCATATCAAATCTGTGCTAGAACTACATCAGTACTATCGTATCATATCCTTTCTAGAACTACCTCAGTAGTATCATATCAAATCCTTGCTAGAACTATCTCAGTATTGTTGTATCAAATCCTTGCAGGAACAACCTCAGTACTTATCATATTAAATCCTTGCTAGAACTACTTCAGTACTATCATATCATATCCTTACTAGAACTACCTAAGTATTATATTAAATCCTTGCTAGAACTACCAAAGTACTATCATATGAAATCCTTGCTAAAACTACCTCAGTGCTTATCATATCAATTATTTGCTAGACCTACTGCAGTACTTAAAATATCAAATATTTGCTGGACCTACCTCAGTATTTAGCATATCAAATCCTTGCTAGAACTACCTCAGCACTATTATATAAAATCCTTACTAGATCTACCTCAGTACTTAACATATCAAATCCTTGCTAGAACTACTTCAGTACTATCATATCAAATCCTTGCTAGAACAACCTCAATACTTAGCATTTCAAATCCTTGCTAGAACTACCTCAGTATTTAAAATATCAAATCCTTGCTGGAACTGCCTCAATACTTAGCATATCAAATCCTTGCTAGAACTACCTCACTGCTTATCATATCAAAACCTTGCTAGAACTACCTCAGTACTTAGCATATCAAATCCTTGCTAGAACTACTTCAGTACTATCATATAAAATCCTTGCTAGAACTACCTAAGTGCTATCATATCAAACCCTTGATAGAACTGCCACAGCACTTATATCAAATCCTTGCTAGAACTACCTCAGTACTTAAAATATCAAATCCTTGCTAGAACGACCTTGGTACTTAACATTTCAAATCCTTGCTAGAACTACCTCAGTATTTAAAATATCAAATCCTTGCTGGAACTACCTCAGTACTTAGCATATCAAATCCTTGCTAGAACTACCTCAGTACTATCATATCAAATCCTTGCTAGAACAAGCTCAGTACTTAGCATTTCAAATCCTTGCTAGAACTACCTCAGTAGTTAAAATTTCAAATCCTTGCTGGAACTACCTCAGTATATAGCATATCAAATCCTTGCTAAAACTCCCTCAGTACTTATCATATCAAATCCTTTTTAAAACTACTTCAGTACTATCATATCAAATCCTTGCTAGAACCACCTCAGCACTATCTTATCAAATTATTGCTAGAACTACCTCAGTACATAGCATATCAAATCCTTGTAGAACTACTTCAGTACTATCATATCAAACCCTTGCTAGAACTACCTCAGTACTTATATCAAATCCTTGCTAGAACTATCTTAGTACTTAAAATATCAAATACTTGCTGTAACTCCCTCAGTACTTAACATGTCAGCTTATTGCTAGAACTACCTCAGTACTTATCATGTCAACTTATTGTTAGAACTTTCTGAGTACTATCATATCAAATCCTTGGTAGAACTACCTCAGTACTGTCATATAATCCTTGCTAGAACAACCTCAGTACTTATCATATCAAATCCTTGATAGAAGATCTTTAGTGACATCATATCAAATGTTTGCTAGAACTACCTCACCACTATCATATCAAATTCTTGCTAGAACTATCTCAGTACTTAGCATATCAAATGCTTGTCAGGACTACCTCAGTACTGTCATATCAATTAATTGTTAGGACTACGTCAGTACTATCATATCAAATTATTGATAGAACTACCTTAGTACTATCATATCAAATCCTTGCCAGAAGTACTTCAGTACTATCATACCAAATCCTTGCTGGAACTAACTCAGTACTTGTCATAAGAAAATTCTTGCTAGAATAACCTAAGTACTATCATATCAAATCCTTGTTAGAACTACCTCAAAATGGTCATATCAAATCCCTGTGGGAACTACTTCAGTACTCATCATATCAAATCCTTGCTAGAACTACTTCAGTACTATCATACCAAATCCTTGCTAGAACTACCTAAGTACTATCATATCAAATCCTTGCTAGAACTACTTCAGTACGATCATATCAAATCTGAGCTAGAACAACCTCAGTACTTTCATATCAAATTCTTGCTAGAACTACCTCAGTATTTATATCAAATCCTAGCTAGAACTACCTCAGTACTATCATATCAAATTCTTGCTAGAACTACCTCAGTACTATCATACCAAATCCTTGCTGGAACTACATCAGTACTTATCATAAGAAAATCCTTGCTAGAACAACCTAAGTACTACCTTATAAAATCCTTCCTAGAACTACCTCAGTACGGTCATATCAAATCCCTGTGGGAACTACTTCAGTACTCATCATAATAAATCCTAGCTATTACTACTTCAGTACTATCATACCAAATCCTTGCTAGAACTACCTAAGTACTATTATATCAAATCCTGGCTAGAACTACTTCAGTACTATCATATCAAATCTGAGCTAGAACAACCTCAGTACTTTCATATCAAATTCTTGCTAGAACTACCTCAGTATTTATATCAAATCCTAGCTAGAACTACCTCAGTACTATCATATCAAATTCTTGCTAGAACTACCTAAGTACTTATCATATCAAATCTTAGCAAGAACTACTTCAGTACTATCATACCAAAGCTGTTCTAGAACTACCTCAGTACTATCATATCAAATCCTAGGTAGAACTACCTCAGGACTTAGATCAAATCATTGCTAGAACTACCTCACTACTATCATATCAAATTCTTGCTAGAACTACCTCAGTACTATCATACCAAATCCTTGCCAGAACTACCTCAGTACTTATCATAAGAAATTCCTTGCTAGAACAACCTAAGTACTATCTTATCAAATCCTTCCTAGAACTACCTCAGTACGGGCATATCAAATCCCTGTGGGAACTACTTCAGTACTCATCATAATAAATCCTAACTATTACTACTTCAGTACTATCATACCAAATCCTTACTAGAACTATCTAAGTACAATTATATCAAATCATGGCTAGAACTACTTCAGTACTATCATATCAAATCCATGCTAGAACAACCTCAGAACTATCATATCAAATTCTTGCTAGAACTACCTCAGTACTTATATCAAATCCTAGCTAGAACTACCTTAGTACTATCATATCAGATTCTGGTAGAACTACCTCAGTACTTATCATATCAAAACTTAGCAAAGACTACTTTAGTACAATCAAATCAAATCCGTGCTAGAACTACCTCAGTACTGTCATATCAAATCCTTGCTAGAACTACCTCAGTACTTATATCAAATCATTGCTAGAACTACCTCAGTACTATCATACCAAATTCTTGCTAGAACTACCTCAGTACTATCATACCAAATCCTTGCCAGAACTACCTCAGTACGTATCATAAGAAAATCCTTGCTAGAACAACCTAAGTACTATCTTATCAAATCCTTGCTAGAACTACCTCAGTATGGTCATATCAAATCCTTGTGGGAACTACTTCAGTACTCATCGTATTAAATCTTTGCTATAACTACTTCAGTACTATCATACCAAATCCTTGCTAGAGCTACCTAAGTACTATTATATCAAATCCTTGCTAGAACAACTTCAGTACTATCATATCAAATCCGTGCTAGAGCAACCTCAGTACTATCAAATCAAATTCTTGCTAGAACTACCTCAGTACGTATATCAAATCTTAGCTAGAACTACCTCAGTACTATCATATCAAATACTTGCTAGAACTACCTCAGAACTTATCATATCAAATCTTAGCAAGAACTACTTCAGTACTATCATATCAAATCTGTGCTAGTACTACCTCAGTACTATCATATCAAATCCTTGCTAGAACTACCTCAGGACTTATATCAAATCCTTGCTAGAACTACCTCAGTACTATCATATCAAATTCTTGCCAGAACTATTTCAGTACTATCATACCAAATCCTTGCCGGAACTACCTCAGTACTTATCATAAGAAAATCCTTGCTAGAACAACCTAAGTACTATCTTATCAAATCCTTCCTAGAACTACTTCAGTATGGTCATATCAATTCCCTGTGGGAACTAATTCGGTACTCATCATAATAAATCCTAGCTATTACTACTTCAGTACTATCATACAAATCCTTGTTAGAACTACGTAAGTACTATTATATCAAATCCTGGCTGGAACTACTTCAGTACTATCATATCAAATATGTGCTAGAACAATCTCAGTACTATCATATCAAATTCTTGCTAGAACTACCCCAGTACTTATATCAAATCCTTGCTAGAAGTACCTCAGTACTATCACACCAAACCCTTGCTGGAACTACCCCAGTACTTATCATAAGAAAATCCTTGCTAGAATAACCTAAGTACTATCATATCAAATCCTTGTTAGAACTACCTCAATATGGTCATATCAAATCCCTGCGGGAACTACTTTGGTACTCATCATATCAAATCCTTGCTAGAACTACTTCAGTACTATCATACCAAATCATTGCTAGAACTACCTAAGTACTATCATATCAAATCCTTGCAAGAACTACTTCAGTACGATCATATCAAACTATGCTAGAACTACCTCAGTACTATCATATCAAATTCTTGCCAGAACTACCTCAGTATTATCATACCAAATCCTTGCCAGAACTACCTCAGCACTTATCATAAGAAAATCCTTGCTAGAACAACCTAAGTACTATCTTTTCAAATCCTTCCTAGAACTAGCTCAGTACGGTCATATCAAATCCCTGTGGGAACTACTTCAGTATTCATCATAATAAATCCTAGCTATTACTACTTCAGTACTATCATACCAAATCCTTGCTAGAACTACCTAAGTACTATTATATCAAATCCTGGCTAGAAATACTTCAGTACTATTATATCAAATCCATGCTAGAACAACCTCAGTACTATCACATCAAATTCTTGCTAGAACTGCCCCATTACTTATATCAAATCCTAGCTAGAACTACATCAGTACTATCATATCAAATTCTTGCTAGAACTACCTCAGTACTTATCATATCAAATCTTAGCAAGAACTACTTCAGTACTATCATATCAAATATGTGCTAGAACTACCTCAGTACTATCATATCAAATCCTTGCTAGAACTACCTCAGTAGTATCATATCAAATCCTTGTTAGAACTATCTCAGTATTATTGTATCAAATCCTTGCAGGAACAACCTCAGTACTTATCATATTAAATCCTTCCTAGAACTACTTCAGTACTATCATATCATATCCTTGCTAGAACTACCTAAGTATTATCATATTAAATCCTTGCTATAACTACCTAAGTATTATCATATCAAATCTTTGCTAAAACTAGCTCAGTTCTTATCATATCAATTATTTGCTAGACCTACTGCAGTACTTAAAATATCAAATCTTTGCCGGAACTACCTCAGTACTTAGCATATCAAGTCCTTGCTAGAACTACTTCAGCATTATTATATAAAATCCTTAATAGATCTACCTCAGGACTTAACATATCAAATCCTTGCTAGAACTACTTCAGTACTATCATATCAAATCCTTGCTAGAACAACCTCAGTACTTTGCATTTCAAATCCTTGCTAGAACTATCATATCAAACCCTTGATAGAACTACCACAGCACTTATATCAAATCCTTGCTAAACTACCTCAGTACTTAAAACATCAAATCCTTGCCAGAACAATGCCTGTACTTAACATTTCAAATCCTTGCTAGAACTACCTCAGTATTTAAAATATCAAATCCTTGCTGGAACTACCTCAATACTTAGCATATCAAATCCTTGCTAAAACTACCCCAGTACTTATCATTTCAAATCATTGCTAGAACTTCCACAGTACTTATATCAAATCCTTGCTAGAAATATCTTAGTACTTAAAATATCAAATACTTGCTGGGACTACATGTCAGTTTATTGCTAGAGCTACTTCAGTACTTATCATGTCAACTTATTGTTAGAACTTTCTGAGTACTATCATATCAAATCCTTTGTAGAACTACTACAGCCCTGTCATATAATCCTTGTTGGAACTACCTCAGTACTTATCATATCAAATCCTTGCTAGAAGTACTTTAGTGACATCATATCAAATGCTTGCTAGAACTACCTTAGCACTATCATATCAAATACTTGCTAAAATTATCTCAGTACTTAGCATATCAAATGCTTGTTATGACTACCTCAGTACTATCATATCAATTCATTGTTAAGTTTACCTCAGTACTATCATAACAAATCCTTGCAAGAACTACCTCAATACTATCATACCAAATCCTTGCTAGAACTATCTCAGTACTTATAAGAAAATCCTTGCTAGAACAACCCGAGTACTATCATATCAAATCTTTGCTAGAACTATCTAAATATGGTCATATCAAATCCCTGTGGGAACTACTTTGGTACTCATCATATCAAATCCTTGCTAGAACTACTTCAGTGATATCATACCAAATCCTTGCTAGAACTACCCAAGTACTATCATATCAAATCCTTGCTAGAACTACTTCAGGACAATCAAATCAAATCCGTGCTAGAACTACCTCAGTACTGTCATATCAAATTCTTGCTAGAACTACCTCAGTACTTACATCACATCATTGCTAGAACTACCTCAGTACTATCATATCACAATCTTGCTAGAACTACCTCAGTACTATCATACCAAATCCTTGCCGGAACTACCTCAGTACTTACCATAAGAAAATCCTTGCTAGAACAACCTAAGTACTATCTTATCAAAACCTTGCTAGAACTACCTCAGTATGGTAATATCAAATCCTTGTGGGAACTACTTCAGTACTCATCATATTAAATCCTTGCTATAACTACTTCAGTACTAGCATACCAAATCCTTGCTAGAGCTACCTAAGTACTATTATATCAAATCCTAGCTAGAACAACTTCAGTACTATCATATCAAATCTGTGGTAGAACAACCTCAGTACTATCATATCAAATTCTTGCTGGAACTTCCTCAGTACTTATCATATCAAATCCTAGCAAGAACTGCTTCAGTACTATGATATTAAATCCATGCTAGAACTACCTCAGTACTATCATATCAAATCCTTGCTAGAATTACCCCAGTAGTATCATATCAAATCCTTGCTAGAACTACCTCACTATTTTTGTATCAAATCCTTGCAGGAACTACCTCATTACTTATCATATCAAATCCTTGCTAGAGCTACTTTAGTACTATCATATCATATTCTTGCTAGAACTACCTAAGTATTATCATATTAAATCCTTGCTAGAACTACCTAAGTATTATCATATCAAATCCTTGCTAGAACTACCTCAGTGCTATTATATAAAATCCTTACTAGATCTACCTCAGTACTTAACACATCAAATCCTTGCTAGAACTACTTCAGTACTATCATATCAAATCCTTGCTAGAACACCCTCAGTACTTAGGATTTCAAATCCTTGCTAGAATTATCTCAGTATTTAAAATATTAAATCCTTGCTGGAACTACCTCAGTACTTAGCATATCAAATCCTTGCTTGAACTACCTCACTGCTTATCATATCAAATCCTTGCTAAAACTACCTCAGTACTTATCATATCAAATCCTTGCTAGAACTACCTCAGCACTATCATATCAAATTCTTGCTAGAACTACCTCAGTACTTAGCATATCAAATCCTTGCTAGAACTACCTAAGTGCTATCATATCAAACCCTTGATAGAACAACCACAGCACTTATATGAAATCTTTGGTAGAGCTACCTCAGCACTTAAAATATCAAATCCTTGCAAGAACAACCTCGGTACTTAACATTTCAAATCCTTGCTAGAACTACCTCAGTATTTAAAATATCAAATCCTTGCTGGAACTACCTCAGTACTTAGCATATCTAATCCTTGCTAGAACTACCTCACTGCTTATCATATCAAATCCTAGCTAAAACTACCTCAGTACTTATCATATCAAATCCTTGGTAGAACTACCTCAGTAGTATCATATCAAATCCTTGCTGGAACTACCTCCGTACTTATCATATCAAATCCTTGCTAGAACTACTTTAGTACTATCATATCAAATCCTTGCTAGAACTACTTTAGTACTATCATATCAAATTTTTGCTTGAACTACCTCAGTAGTTAGCATATCAAATCCTTGTTTGGACTTCCTCAGTACTATCATATCAAATAATTGTTAGGACTACATCAGTAATATCATATCAAAACCTCACTAAAACTACTTCAGTACCATCATATCTAATCCTTGCTAGCAGTACTTCAGAACTATCATATCAAATCCTTGCTGGATCTACTTCAGTACTTATCGTATCAAATCCTTGCTAGAACTACCTCAGTACGGTCATATCAAATCCTGCTGGAATTACTTAAGTACTCATCATATCAAATCCTTGCTAGAACTACTTCAGTGCTATCCTTGATAGAACTACCTAAGTACTACCATATCAAATTCTTTCTAGAACTACCTCAGTACTTAGCATATCAAATCCTTGTTAGAACTACCTCACTACTATCATATCAAATCCTTGCTCAAACTACCTCAGTACTATCATTTCATATCCTAGCTAGAACTACCTCAGTACTATCATATTAAATCCTTGCTAGAGCTACTTCAGTACTTATATCAAATCCTAGCTAGAACTACTTATGTACTATCATATCAAATCCTATCTAGAAGTATCTCAGTACTATCATATCAAATTCTTGTTAGAACTACCTCAGTACTTAGCATATCAAATTCTTGCTAGAACTACTTAAGTACTATCATATCGAATCCATGCTGGAACTACCTCAGTACTTATCATATTAAATCCTTACTAGAACTACTTCAGTAGTTATCAAATCAAATCCGATCTAGAACTACTTCAGTAATATCATATCAAATACTGCCTAGAACTATGTCAGTACTATCATATCAAATTCCTGCTAGAAATTCCTCAGTGCTTAGCATATCAAATCATTGCTAGTACTACTTCAATACAATCACATCAAAGCCTAGCTAGAAATACCTCAGTACTATCATATCAAATCCTTGCTAGACCTACCACAGTACTTATATCAAATCCTTGCTATAACTACCTCAGTACTATTATATCAAATCCTTACTAGAAGTACTTCAGTACTTATTATATCAAATCCTTGCTAGAACTACCTCAGTACTTAGCATATCAAATCCTTGCTAGAACTGCCTCAGTACTATCATATCAAATCCTTGCTGGAACTACCACAGTACTATCATATCAAATCCTTGCTAGAACCACCTCATTACTTAGCCTATCAAATCCTTGCTTTAACTTCCTCAGTACATAGCATATGAGAGCCTTGCTAGACCTACCTCAGTACTATCACATCAAGTCCTTGCTAGAACTACCTCAGTACTATCATGTCAAATCCTTGCTAGAACTATTTTAGCACTTATCATATCAAATCCTTGCTAGAACTACCACAGTACTTCACATATCAAATCCTTGCTTTAACTACCTCAGTACTTAACATATGAAATGCTTGCTAGACCTACCTCAGTACTATCATATCAAATCATTGCTGGAATGAACTCAGTATTATATCAAGTCCTTGCTAGAACTACCTCAGTACTTAACATATCAAATCATTGCTAGAACTACCTCAGTACTATCATATCAAATTCTTGCTAGAACTTCCTCAGTACTTATCATATCAATTCCTTGCTAGACCTACTGCAGTACTTCAAATATCAAATCCTTCCTGGAACTACCTCAACACTTAGCATATCATATCCTTGCTAGAACTACCACAGTACTATCATATTGAATCCCTGCTAGATCTACCACAGTACTGAACATATCAAATCCTTGCTAGAACTACCTCAGTAGTATCATATCAAATCCTTGCTAGAACTATCTCAGTATTATTGTATCAAATCCTTGCAGGAACAACCTCAGTACTTATCATATTAAATCCTTGCTAGATCTACTTCAGTACTATCATATTAAATCCTTGCTATAACTACCTAAGTATTATCATATCAAATCCTTGCTAAAACTAGCTCAGTGCTTATCATATCAATTATTTGCTAGACCTACTGCAGTACTTAAAATATCAAATCTTTGCCGGAACTACCTCAGTACTTGGCATATCAAATCCTTGCTAGAACTACCTCAGCATTATTATATAAAATCCTTAATAGATCTACCTCAGGACTTAACATATCAAATCCTTGCTAGAACTACTTCAGTACTATCATATCAAATCCTTGGTAGAACAACCTCAGTACTTTGCATTTCAAATTCTTGCTAGAACTGTCATATCAAACCCTTGATAGAACTACCACAGCACTTATATCAAATCCTTGCTAAACTACCTCAGTACATAAAACATCAAATCCTTGCCAGAACAATGCCGGTACTTAACATTTCAAATCCTTGCTAGAACTACCTCAGTATTTAAAATATCAAATCCTTGCTGGAATTACCTCAATACTTAGCATATCAAATCCTTGCTAAAACTACCCCAGTACTTATCATTTCAAATCCTTGCTAGAACTTCCACAGTACTTATATCAAATCCTTGCTAGAAATATCTTAGTACTTAAAATATCAAATACTTGCTGGAACTACATGTCAGTTTATTGCTAGAGCTACTTCAGTACTTATCATGTCAATTTATTGTTAGAACTTTCTGAGTGCTATCATATCAAATCCTTTGTAGAACTACTACAGCCCTGTCATATAATCCTTGTTGGAACTACCTCAGTACTTATCATATCAAATCCTTGCTAGAAGTACTTTAGTGACATCATATGAAATGCTTGCTAGAACTACCTCAGCAATATCGTATCAAATTTTTGCTAGAACTATCTCAGTACTTAGCAATCAAATGCTTGTTAGGACTACCAAAATACTATCATATCAAATCCTTGCTAGAACTACCTCAGTAATTAAAATATCAAATCCTTGCTGGAACTGCCTCAGTATACAGCATATCAAATCCTTGCTAGAACTACCTCACTGCTTATCATATCAAATCCTTGTTAAAACTCAAACAGTACTTATCATATCAAATCCTTTTTAAAACTACTTCAGTGCTATTATATCAAATCCTTGCTAGAACCACCTCAACACTATCATATCAAATTCTTGCTAGAACTACTTCAGTACATAGTATATCAAATTCTTGCTAGAACTACTTCAGTGCTATCAGATGAAATCCTTGCTAGAACTTCCACAGTATTTATATAAAATCCTTGCTAGAACTATCTTAGTACTTAAAATATCAAATGCTTGCTGGAACTACATGTCAGCTTATTGCTGGAACAACCTCAGTACTTACCATGTCAACTTATTGTTAGAACTTTCTGAGTACTATCATATCAAATCCTTGGCAGAACTACCTCAGTACTGTCATATCAAATCCTTGCTGGAACTTACTCAGTACTTATCATATCAAATCCTTGCTAGAAGTACTTTAGTGACATCATATCAAATGCTTGCTATAACTACCTCAGTACTATCATATCAAATTCTTGCTAAAATTATCTCAGTACTTAGCATATCAAATGCTTGTTAAGACTACCTCTGCACTATCATATCAATTCATTATTAGGCTACCTCAGTACTATCATATCAAATCATTGCTAGAACTACCTCAATACTATCATACCAAATCCTTGCTGGAACTACCTCAGTACTTATAAGAAAATCTTTGCTAGAACAACCTGAGTACTATCATATCAAATCCTTGCTAGAACTACCTAAATACGGTCATATCAAATCCCTGCGGGAACTACTTCTGTACTCATCATATCAAATCCTTGCTAGAACTACTTCAGTGATATCATACCAAATCCTTCCTAGAACTAAATAAGTACTATCATATCAAATCCTTGCTAGAACTACTTCAGGAAAATCAAATCAAATCCGTGCTAGAACTACCTCAGTACTACCATATCAAATCCTTGCTAGAGCTACCTAAGTACTATTATATCATATCCTTGCTAGAACAACTTCAGTACTATCATATCAAATCTGTGGTAGAACAACCTTGGTACTATCATATCAAATTCTTGCTAGAACTACCTCAGTACTTATCATATCAAATCCTAGCAAGAACTACTTCAATACTATCATATCAAATATATGCTAGAACTACCTCAGTACTATCATATCAAATCCTTGCTAGAATTACCTCAGTAGTATCATATCAAATCCTTGCTAGAACTAGCTCACTATGATTGTGTCAAATTCTTGCAGGAACTACCTCATTACTTATCATATTAAATCCTTGCTAGAGCTACTTCAGTACTATCATATCATATTCTTGCTAGAACTACCTAAGTATTATCATATTATATCCTTGCTAGAACTACCTAAGTATTATCATATCAAATCCTTGCTAGAACTACCTCAGTACTATTATATAAAATCCTTAATAGATCTACCTCAGTACTTAACACATCAAATCAGTGCTAGAACTACTTCAGTACTATCATATCAAATCCTTGCTTGAACAACCTCAGTACTTAGGATTTCAAATCCTTGCTAGAATTATCTCAGTATTTAAAATATTAAATCCTTGCTGGAACTACCTCAGTACTTAGCATATCAAATCCTTGCTTGAACTACCTCACTGCTTATCATATCAAATCCTTGCTAAAACTACCTCAGTACTTATCATATCAAATCCTTGCTAGAACTACCTCAGCACTATCATATCAAATTATTGATAGAATTACCTCAGTACTTAGCATATCAAATCCTTGCTAGAACTACTTCAGTACTATCATATCAAACCCTTGATAGAACAACCAAAGAGTTTATATCAAATCCTTGGTAGAACTACCTCAGTACTTAAAATATCAAATCCTTGCAAGAACAACCTCAGTACTTAACATTTCAAATCCTTGCTAGAACTACCTCAGTATTTAAAATATCAAATCCTTGCTGGAACTACCTCAGTACTTAGCATATCTAATCCTTGCTAGAACTACCTCACTGCTTATCATATCAAATCCTAGCTAAAACTACCTCAGTACTTATCATATCAAATCCTTGGTAGAGCTACCTCAGTAGTATCATATCAAATCCTTGCTGGAACTACCTCCGTACTTATCATATCAAATCCTTGCTAGAACTACTTTAGTACTATCATAACAAATCCTTGCTAGAACTACCTAAGTACTATCATATCAAATTCTTGCTTGAACTACCTCAGTAGTTAGCATATCAAATCCTTGTTTGGACTACCTCAGTACTATCATATCAAATCATTGTTAGGACTACATCAGTAATATCATATCAAAACCTTGCTAGAACTACCTCAGTACTATCATGTCAAATCCTTGCTAGAAGTACTTCAGTACTATCATATCAAATCCTTGCTGGATCTACTTCAGTACTTATCATATCAAATCCTTGCTAGAACTACCTCAGTACGGTCATATCAAATCCTGCTGGAACTACTTCAGTACTCATCATATCAAATCCTTGCTAGAACTACTTCAGTGCTATCCTTGATAGAACTACCTAAGTACTACCATATCAAATTCTTTCTAGAACTACCTCAGTACTTAGCATATCAAATCCTTGTTAGAACTACCTCACTACTATCATATCAAATCCTTGCTCAAACTACCTCAGTACTATCATTTCAAATCCTAGCGAGAACTACCTCAGTACTATCATATTAAATCCTTGCTAGAGCTACTTCAGTACTTATATCAAATCCTAGCTAGAACTACTTATGTACTATCATATCAAATCCTATCTAGAAGTATCTGAGTACTATCATATCAAATTCTTGTTAGAACTACCTCAGTACTTAGCATATCAAATTCTTGCTAGAACTACCTAAGTACTATCATATCGAATCCATGCTGGAACTACCTCAGTACTTATCATATTAAATACTTACTAGAACTACTTCAGTAGTTATCAAATCAAATCCTATCTAGAACTACTTCAGTAATATCATATCAAATCCTGTCTAGAAGTATGTCAGTACTATCATATCAAATTCCTGCTAGAAATTCCTCAGTACTTAGCATATCAAATCATTGCTAGTACTACTTCAATACAATCATATCAAATCCTAGCTAGAAATACCTCAGTACTATCATATCAAATCCTTGCTAGACCTACCACAGTACTTATATCAAATCCTTGCTATAACTACCTCTGTACTATTATATCAAATCCTTACTAGAACTACTTCAGTACTTATTATATCAAATCCTTGCTAGAACTACCTCAGTACTTAGCATATCAAATCCTTGCTAGAACTGCCTCAGTACTATCATATCAAATCCTTGCTGGAACTACCACAGTACTATCATATCAAATCCTTGCTAGAACCACCTCATTACTTAGCCTATCAAATCCTTGC
Organism: Protopterus annectens; assembly: GCF_019279795.1. NCBI lineage: Eukaryota > Metazoa > Chordata > Ceratodontiformes > Protopteridae > Protopterus > Protopterus annectens. The sequence goes on from NC_056729.1 coordinate 1,010,168,964, forward strand.
TTTAACTTCCTCAGTACTTAGCATATGAAAGTCTTGCTAGACCTACCTCAGTACTATCACATCAAGTCCTTGCTAGAACTACCTCAATACTATCATGTCAAATCCTTGCTAGAACTATTTTAGCACTTATCATATCAAATCCTTGCTAGAACTACCACAGTACTTCACATATCAAATCCTTGCTGTAACTACCTCAGTACTTAACATATGAAATGCTTGCTAGACCTACCTCAGTACTATCATATCAAATCCTTGCTGGAACGAACTCAGTATTATATCAAGTCCTTGCTAGAACTACCTCAGTACTTAACATATCAAATTGTTGCTATAACTACCTCAGTACTATCATATCAAATCCTTGCTAGAACTTCCTCAGTACTTATCATATCAATTCCTTGCTAGACCTACTGCAGTACTTAAAATATCAAATCCTTGCTGGAACTATCTCAACACTTAGCATATCATATCCTTGCTAGAACTACCACAGTACTATCATATCGAATCCTTGCTAGATCTACCTCAGTACTGAACATATCAAATCCTTGCTAGAGCTACCTCAGTACTATCATATCAAATACTGGTTAGAAGAACCTCAATACTTAGCATTTCAAATCCTTGCTAGAACTACCTCAGTAATTAAAATATCAAATACTTGCTGGAACTACCTCAGCATTTAGCATATCAAATTCTTGCTAGAACTACCTCACTGCTTATCATATCAAATCCTTGCTAAATTTACCTCAGTACTTATCATATCAAATCCTTGATAAAACTACTTCAGTACTATTATATCAAATCCTTGCTAGAACTAACTCAGCACTATCATATCAAATTCTTGCTACAACTACCTCAGTACTTAGCATATCAAATCCTTGCTAGAACTACTGCAGTACTATCATATCAAATCCTTGCTAGAACTACCTAAGTGCTATCATATTAAACCCTTACTAGAACTATCACAGTACTTATCATATAAAATCCTTGCTAGAACTACCTTAGTACTTAAAATATCAAATCCTTGCAGGAACTACCTCAGTACTTAACATGTCAGCTTATTGCTAGAACTACCTCAGTACTTATCATGTCAACTTATTGATAGAACTTTTTTAGTACGGTCATACCAAATCCTTTGTAGAACTTCCTCAGCATTATCATAGCAAAGCCTTGCTAGAACTGCCTCAGTACTGTCATATCAAATTCTTGCTAGAACTACCTCAGTACTTAGCATATCAAATCCTTGTTAGGACTACCTCAGTACTATCATATCAATTGCTTGTTAAGACTTCCTCAGTAATATCATATAAAATCCTTGCTAGAACTACCTCAATATTATCATATCAAATCCTTACTAGAAGTACCTCAGTAACCTCATATGAAATCCTTGCTGGAACTATTTCAGTACTTATATAAAATCCTTGCTAGAACTAAGTAAGTACTATCATATCAAATCCTTGCTGGAACTTCCTCAGTACTTATCATATTAAATCCTTGCTAGAGCTACTTCAGTTCTTATCACATCAAATCCTCGCTAGAACTACTTCAGTACTATCATATCAAATCCTATCTAGAGCTACCTCAGTACTATCATATCAAATTCTTGCTAGAACTACCTCAGTACTTAGCATATCAAATCCTTGCTAGAAATACATAAGTACTATCATATCAAATTCTTGCTGGAACTACCTCAATGCAATCACATCAAATCCTAGCTAGAACTAATTCAGTACTATCATATCAAATTCTTGCTGGAACTACCTCAGTACTTAGCATATCATATATTTGCTAGAACTACCATAATACTATCATATCAAATCCTTGCTAGAAATACCTCAGTACTGAACAAATCAAATCCTTGCTAGAACTACCTCAGTACTTAGCATATCAAATCCTTGCGAGAACTACCTCAGGACTATCATATCAAATCCTTGCGAGACCTACCTCAGTACGTATATCAAATCATTGCAAGAACTACCTCAGTATTATCATTTCAAATCCTTGCTAGAAGTACCTCAGTACTTATCATATCAAATCCTTGCTGGAACTAACTCAGTACTTAGCATATCAAATCCTTGCTAGAACTACCTCAGTACTTATAGCAAATCCCTGCTAGAACTACCTCAGTACTTTCATATCAAATCCTTGCTAGAAGTACCTCAGTACTTATATCAAATCCTTGCTAGAACTACCTCAGTACTTAACATATCAAATCCTTGCTAGAACTACCTCAGTACTATCATATCAAATCCTTGCTAGAACTACCTCAGTACTTATCATATCTATTCCTAGTTAGACCTACTTCAATACTTAATATATCAAATCCTTGCTGGAACTACCTCAGTACTTAGCATTTTAAATCCTTGCTAGAACTACCTCAGTAATTAAAATATCAAATCCTTGCTGGAACTACTTCAATACTTATCATATCAAACCTTGCTAGAACTACCTCACTGCTTATCATATCAAATCCTTGCTAAAACTTTCTGAGTACTATCATATCAAAACCTTTGTATAACTACCTCAGTACTATCATATCAAATCCTTGCTGGAACTACCTCAGTACTTATCATATCAAATCCTTACTAGAGCTACATTAGTGCTATCATATCAAATCCTTGCTAGAACTACCTCAGTACTATCATATCAAATCCTCGCTAGAACTTCCTCAGTACTATCATATCAAATCCTTGCTGGAACTACCTCAGTACTTATCATATTAAATCCTTGCTAGAGCTACTTCAGTACTCATTATATCAAATCCTAGCTAGAACTAGTTCAGTACTATCTTATTAAAGCCTATCTAGAACTACCTCAGTACTATAATATCAAATTCTTGCTAGAACTATCTCAGTACTTAGTATATCAAATCCTTGCTAAAACTACCTAAGTGCTATCATATCAAATCCGTGCTGGAACTACATCAGTACTATCATACCAAATTCTTACTAGAACTACCTCAGTACTTAGCATATCAAATGCTTGTTAGGACTACCTCAGTACTATCATATCAATTCCTTGTTAGGACTATCTCAATACTATCATATCAAATCCTTGCTAGAAGCACCTCAGTACTATCATATCAAATCCTTGCTAGTAGTACCTCAGTACTATCATACCAAATCCATGCTGGAACTACCTAAGTACTTATCATATCAAAAGCTTGCTAAAACTACCTAAGTACTATCATATAAAATCCTTGCTAGAACTACCTCAGTACTATCATATCAAATCCTTGCTAGAACTACCTCAGTACTATCATACCTAATCCTTTCTGGAAATACCTCTGTACATATCATATCAAAAACTTGCTAGAACTACCTAAGTACTATCATATAAAATCCTTGCTAGAACTACCTCAGTACAGTGTTATCAAATCCCTGCTAGAACTACTTCAGTTCTCATCATATCAAATCCTTGCTAGAACTACTTCAGTACTATCATATCAAATCCTTGCTAGAACTACCTCAGTACTATCATATCAAATCCTTGCTAGACCTACCTCAGTACTTATATCATATCCTTGCTATAACTACCTCAGTACTGTCATACCAAATCCTTGCTGGAACTATTTCAGTACTTATATCAAATCCTTGTTAGAACTACCTAAGTACTATCATAATAAATCCTTGCACAAACTACCTCAGTACTATCATATCAAATCCTAGCTAGAACTAACTCAGTACTATCATATCAAATCCTTGCTGGAACTACCTCAGTACTTATCATATTAAATGCTTGCTAGAGCTACTTCAGTACTTATCACATCAAATTCTAGCTAGAACTATTTCAGTACTATCATATCAAATCCTATCTAGAACTACCTCAGTACTATCATATCAAATTCTTGCTAGAACTACCTCAGTACTTAGCATATCAAATCCTTGCTAGAACTACCTAAGTACTATCATATCAAATCCTTGCTGGAACTACCTCAGTACTTATTAAATCCTTGGCAGAACTACTTCAGTAGTTATAAAATCAAATCCTAGCTAGAACTACTTCAGTAATATCATATCAAATGCTATCTAGACCTGTCTCAGTACTATCATATCAAATTCTTGCTAGAAATTCCTCATTACTTAGCATATCAAATCCTTGCTAGAACTACTTCAATGCAATCACATCAAATCCTAGCTAGAACTAACTCAGTACTATCATATCAAATTCTTGCTAGAACTACCTCAGTACTTAGCATATCAAATCCTTGCTAGAACTACCTCAGTACTATCTTATCAAATCCTTGCAAGTCCTACCTCAGTACTTATATCAAATCCTTGCTAGAACTACCTCTGTACTATCATATCAAATCCTTGCTAGAAGTACCTCAGTACTTATCATATCAAATCCTTGCTAGAACTACCTCAGTACTTAGCATATCAAATCCTTGTTAGAACAACCTCAGTACTATCATATCAAATCCTTGCTGGAACTACCTCAGTACTATCGTATCAAATCCTTGCTAGAACCACCCCAGTACTTAGCATATCAAATCCTTGCTGGAACTACCTCAGTACTTAGCATATGAAATCCTAGCTAAACCTACCTTAGTAAAATCATTGCTGGAACTACCTAAATACTATCATATCAAATCCTTGCTAGATCTACTTTAGTACTTATATCAAATCCTTGCTAGAACTACCTCAGTACATAACATATCAAATCCTTGATAGAACTACCTCAGTACTATCATATCAAGCCATTGCTAGACCTACCTCAGTACTTATCATATCAATTCCTTGCTAGACCTACTGCAGTACTTATATCAAATCCTTGCTGGAACTACCTCAGTACTTAGCATATCAAATCCTTGCTAAAACTACATCTGTACTATCATATAAAACCCTTTCTAGAACTACCTCAGTACTTAACATATAAAATCCTTGCTAAAACTACCTCAGTACTATTATATCAAATCCTTGTTATAACAACCTCAGTACTTAGCATTTTAAATCCTTGCTAATCAGTAAATAAAATATCAAATCCTTGCTGGAACTACCTCAGTACTTAACCTGTCAGCTTATTGGTAGAACTACCACAGCACTTATCATGTCAACTTATTGATAGAACTTTTTTGAGTACGGTCATATCACATCTTTGGTAGAACTTCCTCAGTACTATCATAGCAAAGCCTTGCTGGAACTACCTCAGTACTATCATATCAAATCCTTTCTAGATTTTGCTAATCTCTGGGCTGTGTCATAGTTCCTGTGTTGTCCATATCCTTATTTGGATAGGAGGAAGCGTCTTTGTTCACCAGTGGGAGTGGGGAACACTGAGCAGCCTATTTGTCCCTAAAGGAATGGTTGCAGCCCAGCAACTTGTAGTTTATTGGTTGTTTTGGGCCATTTCCTAGCTCTTTTCAACCCCCTGCTATAAAGCCCACTTTAGCTTGCTTTTGTGCGCTTTTGCACGAATTTGCACAAAGTTGCTCATAGAGCAGCATCGGGCAGCGCCGGTTAATCAAGTTTAAACTATTTCTGGCTCTGCAAAGTCTGCTCTTCAATTTTTCCCTTAGAACTGCTCTACTTGCAATCTAAACAGTCTATTCTCTATCTGAAAAGCCCAGCACTTGCTCCTAAAGCATTTTTATACAGATAAAGCACTCTTAAACAAAAAGGAAGTACTTAATTCACCTAAATCCCCTTGAGTACCTATTTCCCTATAGGTCCTTTCTGACTCAGTTACACAGCAATCCTATACACTATTCTAGCATGTTGAAGGGTCAGTTGCTGGCGTCCTCTCCTGTTCAGCTGGTGAATCTGGGAATCTTGAGGCAATGTTACAACTGCCTCATGTACACAGACAACCCTCTCCTCCTCCCAACAAATACCAATATATGTGAGAGATGCAACTATATAGCCAAACTGGAGGCTGAGCTCTCTCAACTCAGTACTGGCAAAACCAGTCAGGAGGAGAAGGTAACCACGCACACCACAATCCCAGTCTCACATAGACCTATCACAACTGCAAACCAAACACATAAACACACAAAAACATACTCGGAGGCTCTAATTAAAAATCTACCAAAACAACAGAGGCCTCCAAAGCAGACACCCAAACAACCACTACCTCAAGACATAGCACATGCAACACATAGTTCACAAAGTCAGTGTGCTAAACAGTCACAGCCCTTAAGGCCAAACAACATGCCAGATACACTTGTAATAGGTGACTCCATAGTCAGACACACTGACATCCCGCTCACCAGACTGAACAAGGAAAAGGTTACAGTAAGCTGCCTGTCGGGCACTAGAATCCGCCACATAACACAAGCATTCAGGTCACTCCAAAGCAAGTACAAATATGACTCAGTCATTGTCCATGTCGGTGTGAATGACCTGAGATGTACCTCCCTGGACTACATGAAAAGAGACATAGAGGAGCTCTCTGATTATGTAGCCCAGGCCAGTATGACCCTGACCCTGAGCAGCATCTTACCCTCACCAAGAATGATGCCACAGTAGAGAGAGAAAATGATCAGCTTTAACAATTGGCTTAATTACTGGTGTCATTCTAAGGGGATCCAATATCTGTCCACTTGGGATGACATGCTTGACAAGCCACGCTGCTTCGCAAGGGACGGTTTGCATCTGTCACCCCTGGGCTTCCGGATATTGGCCAAGGCTCTTGCCACCCCCATAGTGCCTGTTTTAGGCAAGGCTCAAAAGACAAACCCACCTCCCTAGAAAACACAAGTGAAAAAAAACTAAGGGTAATGCTGCTCAATGCCAGAAGTCTAAACCTCAAGATGCATGCTCTCGAAGCCCTCCTCAGTATGGAGAACATCGATGTCTGTGCAGTGACTGAAACCTGGTTCAAGGCTCCTGAGAGCACCCCAGCACTACCAGGTTATACCTCATATCATGCTTTCCAGCCCCAAAACTTGGACCAAACCACAAAAGGAGGGGGAGTATCCATATTCATCAAAGATACCCACACCTCCAGGTTAGTGGCAACGCACGAAGCATCGGAGACCATCCAGGTACAACTAACCATAGGCAAAACTGCCCTACAGTTTGTAGCATGCTACAGACCACCCTCTCAAACTCAGGAACCCCACTCAGCCTTCCTGAAGACACTGGAAGTATGAACGTCTCTCCAAATACCATCATATTGGGAGATTTCAACTACCCAAACATAGACTGGGAACTTTACTCAATCCCCAACACCCTAGCCCAAAGGTTCCTAGAATTCATAAACTCAAATGCAATGGATCAACTAGTCACCACTCCCACAAGAGGAGATAATATACTATACCTGATCATCACAAAGATGGAGACAAAATGCTCCACACCGGAAGTATACCCCTCATTGGTGAGATCAGACCATAAATTAATCTCACTGGAAATCCACATCCCGCCCCCACCCCCTGCACAAAAGACCACAGTGAAGAATTTCTCAAAAGCTGGCTTCACACTTCTTAAGACTGAAGTGGTATCCTTCAAGGCCCTTGGGCCAGTGGAAACCACAACCCACACTGCTGAATCCTTTATAAATGCCTTCTACGGACACCTTCAAGAATGCATGGATCATGCAATCCCTAATAAAACCAAGACCCATTCCCACAAAGGCAGGCGTCCTGTCTGGTGGACCCCAGCCATTAACAAACTTTACAACAGGAGGAGGAAGCTACTACATGACAGAGCAAAATCCCTAAAAGGGAAGGCATCTCTGATCAGTACTAGCAAAAAACTACGATCACTCATAAAATCATCCAAGGCCAACTTTGAGAGAAAATTTGCAAAAGACACAAAAGACAATCACAAGGCCTTCTTTAGCTATGTTAGAAACCTGTGTGGAAACTCCCAGATATGCTCAGAGTTAGTCCAAAATGACACAAAATACACTGAACCCACAGACATTGCCAACATTCTGGCAGACAGGTTCAGTGCAAATTTCTCTGCCCCCTCCCCCCGAAAAGGAGAAATATCTATCCCAGCGGAGTGTAGCCTCCCTAACATCTCAGATGCCCAGGTGAGAGCCGCCCTCGCCAAAGCTAAAAACACAGCATCAATGGGACCGGACGGTGTCCCGGCTGCTACATGAACTCCAAGAGGAACTAAACCCGCACATAAGGCTGCTGTTTAATCTTAGCCTTACTACAGGATACGTACCCAAAGAGTGGCGTACAGCAACAGTGGTCCCACTCCACAAAGGAGGTGCTTCTACAGACCCTGGAAATTACCACCCCATAAGATTGACGAGCCTGGTCTGCAAAGCTATGGAAAGGATCATTATGGAACTCATAAACAAAGACATTGGGGACCTACAGACATTGGATCCTACCCAATTCGGCTTTGTCAAGGGCAGATCCTGCCTTTTGAACCTGGTCAACTTTTTTGAAACAGTCACTAAGGCCATTGATGAGGCTAAGGCAGTTCACACAGCCTACCTTGATCTTGCAAAAGCCTTCGACACAATACCCCACTCGGGCATCATAGACAAACTCTCCAGCTTAAATGTAAACCCATATGTCACAAGATGGGCTGCAAACTGGCTCAAGGACAGAACCCACAAGGTCAGAATTGCTGGAGCCATGTCAGACTCTAAGCCAGTCACAAGCGGTGTCCCACAAGGTTCAGTCCTGGGACCCCTCTTGTTCGGCATTTATTTTTCCGAGGTGCAAGCAAACATAGGAGGATTGTGGCTGACAAAGTTCACAGATGGCTGCAAACTGGGAGCCATAATTGATACTCCAGCGGACACAAGCATCCTTCAGAAAGGCCTCATAGAAATGGATAATTGGTGCCAGAGCCATGGCCTTAAACTAAACACCAAAAAATGTATAGTCATACCCTTTGGGAAAAACAAGGTACCCACAAATTACCACATAGGTGGTAATCCATTAAGTACAGAAGAGGTAATCAGGGACCTAGGGACCCAAGTTGACAGTAACCTATCATATAAAATCCTTGCTAGAACTACCTCAGTACTATCATATCAAATCCTTACTAGAAGTACCTCAGTAACCTCATATGAAATCCTTGCTGGAACTATTTCAGTACTTATATAAAATCCTTGCTAGAACTACCTAATTACTATCATATCAAATCCTTGCTGGACCTACCTCAGTACTTATCATATTAAATCCTTGCTAGAGCTACTTCAGTTCTTATCACATCAAATCCTAGCTAGAACTACTTCAGTACTATCATATCAATTTCTTGCTAGAACTACCTCAGTACTTAGCATATCAAATCCTTGCTAGAACTACATAAGTACTATCATATCAAATCCTTGCTGGAACTACCTCAGTACTTATCAAATCCTTGGTAGAGGTACTTCAGTAGTTATAAAATGAAATCCTAGCTAGAACGCCTTCAGTAATATCATATCAAATGCTATCTAGAGCTATCTCAGTACTATCATATCAAATTCTTGCTAGAAATTCCTCATTACTTAGCATATCAAATCCTTGTTAGAACTACTTCAATGAAATCACATCAAATCCTAGCTAGAACTAACTCGGTACTATCATATCAAATTCTTGCTAGAACTACCTCAGTACTTAGCATATCAAATCCTTGCGAGAACTACCTCAGGACTATCATATTAAAATTCTGTTGCTAGAACCAAATCCTTGCTAAAACTACCTAAGTGCTATCATATCAAATCCTTGCTGGAACTACATCAGTACTTATTAAATCCTTGGTAGAACTACTTCAGTAGTTATCGATTCAAATCCTAGCTAGAACTACCTCAGTACTTAGCATATCAAATGCTTGTTAGGACTACCTCAGTACTATCATATCAATTCCTTGTTAGGACTATCTCAATACTATCATACCAAATCCTTGCTAGAATTACCTCAGTACTATCATATCAAATCCTTTCTAGAACTACCTCAGTACTATCATACTAAATCCTTGCTGGAACTACCTCAGTACTTATCATATCAAAAACTTGCTAGAACTACCTAACTACTATCATATAAAATCAATGCTAGAACTACCTCAGTACTATCATATCAAATCCTTGCTAGAAGTACCTCAGTACTATCATACCAAATCCTTGCTGGAACTACCTCTGTACTTATCATATCAAAAACTTGCTAGAACTACCTAAGTACTATCATATCAAATCCCTGCTGGAACTACTTCAGTTTTCATCATATCAAATCCTTGCTAGAACTACTTCAGTATTATCATATCAAATGCTTGCTAGACCTACCTCAGTACATATATCAAATCCTTGCTAGAACTACCTCAGTATATCATATCAAATCCTTGCTAGAAGTACCTCAGTACTGTCATACCAAACCCTTGCTGGAACTATTTCAGTACTTATATCAAATCCTTGCTAGAACCACCTAAGTACTATCATATTAAATTCTTGCATGAACTACCTCAGTACTATCATATCAAATCCTAGCTAGAACTAACTCAGTACTATCATATCAAATCCTTGCTGGAACTACCTCAGTACTTATCATATTAAATGCTTGCTAGAGCTACTTTAGTACTTATCACATCAAATCCTAGCTAGAACTTCTTCAGTACTATCATATCAAATCCTATCTAGAACTACCTCAGTACTATCATATCAAATTCTTGCTAGAACTACCTCAGTACTTAGCATATCAAATCCTTGCTATAACTACCTAAGTACTATCATATCAAATCCTTGCTGGAACTAACTCAATACTTAGTAAATCCTTTGTAGAACTACTTCAGTAGTTATAAAATCAAATCCTAGCTAGAACTACTTCAGTAATATCATATCAAATGCTATCTAGAGCCATCTCAGTACTATCATATCAAATTCTTGCTAGACCTACCTCAGTACTATCTTATCAAATCCTTGCGAGTCCTACCTCAGTACTTATATCAAATCCTTGCTAGAACTACCTCAGTACTATCACATCAAATCCTTGCTAGAAGTACCTCGGTATTTATCATATCAAATCCTTGCTAGAAATACCTTAGTACTTAGCATATCAAATCCTTGTTAGAACTACCTCAGTACTATCATATCAAATCCTTGCTGGAACTACCTCAGTACTATCATATCAAATCCTTGCTAGAACCACCTCAGTACTTAGCATATCAAATCCTTGCTGGAACTACCTCAGTACTTAGCATATGAAATCCTAGCTAAACCTAACTCAGTAATATCATATCAAATCATTGCTGGAACTACCTAAATACTATCATACCAAATCCTTGCTAGATCTACTTTAGTACTTATATCAAATCCTTGCTAGAACTACTTCAGTACATAACATATCAAATCCTTGATATAACTACCTCAGTTCTATCATATCAAGCCCTTGCTAGACCTACCTCAGTACTTATCATATCAATTCCTTGCTAGACCTACTGCAGTATCAAATCCTTGCTGGAACTACCTCAGTACTTTGCATATCAAATCCTTGTAGAACTACCTCTGTACTATCATATAAAATCCTTTCTAGAACTACCTCAGTACTTAACATATAAAATCCTTGCTAAAACTACCTCACTACTATCATATCAAATCCTTGTTATAACAACCTCAGTACTTAGCATTTTAAATCCTTTCCAGAACTACCTCAGTAAATAAAATATCAAATCTTTGCTGGAACTACATCAGTACTTAACATGTCAGCTTATTGCTAGAACTACCACAGTACTTATCATGTCAACTTATTGATAGAACTTTTTTGAGTGTGGTCATATCAAATCCTTGGTAGAACTACCTCAGTACTACCATAGCAAAGCCTTGCTGGAACTAACTCCGTACTTATCATATCAAATCCGTGCTAGAACTACTTTGGTACTATCATATCAAAGCCTTGCTAGAACTACCTCAGTACTATCATATCAAATTCTTCCTAGAACCACCTCAGTACTTAGCATATCAAATCCTTGTTTGGACTACCTCAGTACTATCATATCAATTCCTTGTTAAGACTACCTCAGTACTATCATATAAAATACTTTCTAGAACTACATCAGTACTATCATATCAAATCCTTGCTAGAAGTACCCCAGTACTGTCATACCAAATCCTTGCTGGAACTATTTCAGTACATATATCAAATCCTTGCTTGAACTATCTAAGTGCTATCATATTAAATCCTTGCTAGAACTACCTCAATACCATCATATCAAATCCTAGCTAGAACTAACTCAGTACTATTATATCAAATCCTTGCTGGAACTACCTCAGTACTTATCATATTAAATCCTAGCTAGAGCTACTTCAGTATTTATCACATCAAATCCTAGCTAGAACTACCTCAGTACTATCATATCAAATTCTTGCTAGAACTACCGCAGTACTTAGCATATCAAATCCTTGCTAGAACTACCTAAGTACTATCATATCAAATCCTTGCTGGAACTACCTCAGTACTTATTAAATCCTTGGTAAAACTACTTCAGTAGTTATGAAATCAAATCCTAGCCTAACTACTTCAGTAATATCATATCAAATGCTATCTAGAGCTATCTCAGTACTATCATATCAAAGTCTTGCTAGAACTACCTCAGTACTTAGCATATCAAATCCTTGCTAGAACTACCTCGTACTATCATATCAAATCCTTGCGAGACCTACCTCAGTACTTATATCAAATTGTTGCTAGAACTACCTCAGTACTTTCATATCAAATCCTTGTTAGAAGTACCTCAGTACTTATCATATCAAATCCTTGCTAGAACTACCTCAGTACTTAGCATATCAACTTCTTGTTAGAACAACCTCAGTACTATCATATCAAATCCTTGCTGGAACAACCTCAGTACTATCATATCAAATCCTTGCTAGAACCACCTCAGTACTTAGCATATCAAATCCTTGCTGGAACTACCTCAGTACTTAGCATATTAAATCTTAGCTAGACCTACCTCAGTAATATCATATCAAATCATTGCTGGAACTAGCTAAATACTATCATATCAAATCCTTGCTAGATCTACTTTAGTACTTATCATATCAAATCCTTGATACAACTACCTCAGTACTTAACACATCAAATGCTTGATAGAACTACCTCAGTACTATCATATCAAGCCCTTGCTAGAACTACCTCAGTACTTATCACATCTATTCCTTGCTAGACCTACTGGAGTACTTAATATATCAAATCCTTGCTGGAACTACCTCAGTACTTAGCATGTCAAATCCTTGCTATGACTACCTCTGTACTATCATATCAAATCCTTGTTATAACAACCTCAGTATTTAGCATTTTAAATCCTTGCTAGAACTACCTCAGTAATTAAAATATCAAATCCTTGCTGGAACTACTTCAATACTTAGCATAGCAAATACTTGCTAGAACTACCTCACTGCTTATCATATCAAATCCTTGCTAAAACTACCTCAGTACTTTTCATAGCAAATCCTTTTTTAAAACTACTTCAGCACTATCATGTCAAATTATTGCTAGAACTACCTCAGTACTAAGCATTTCAAATCCTTGCTAGAATTACTTCAGTACTATCATATCAAATCCTTGCTAGAACTACCTAAGTAATATCATATCAAACCCTTGCTAGAACTACCTTAGCACTTAAAATATCAAATCCTTGGTGGAACTACCTCAGTACTTAATATGTCAGCATATTGTTAGAACTACCTAAGAACTTATCATGTCAATGTATTGATAGAAGTTTCTGAGTACTATCATATTAAAACCTTGGTGGAACTACCTCAGTACTATCATATCAAATTCTTGCTGGAACTACCTCAGTGCTTATCTTATCAAATCCTTACTAGAGCTACTTTAGTGCTATCATATCAAATCCTTGCTAGAACTACCACAGTACTATCATATCAAATTCATGCTAGAACTACCTCAGTACTTAGCATATCAAATCATTGTTAAGACTACCTCAGTGCTATCATATCAATATCTTGTTAGGACTACCTCAGTACTATCATATCAAATCCTTGCTAGAACTGCCTCAGTATGGTCATATCAAATCCCTGCTAGAACTACTTCAGTGCACATCATATTAAATCCTTGCTAGAACTACTTCAGTACTATCATATCAAATCTCTGCTAGAACTACCTCAGTACTATCATATCAAATCGTTCCTAGACCTACCTCAGTACTTATATCAAATTCTTTTTAGAACTACCTCAGTACTATCATATGAAATCCTTGATAGAAGTACCTCAGTACTGTCATACCAAATCCTTGCTGGAACTATTTCAGTACTTATATCAAATCCTTGCTAGAACTACCTAAGTACTATTATATTAAATCCTTGCTAGATCTACCTCAGTACTATCATATCAAATCCTAGCTAGAACTAACTCAGTTCTATCATATCTAATCCTTGCTGGAACTACCTCAGTACTTATCATATTAAATCCTTGCTAGAGCTACTTCAGTACTTATCACATCAAATCCTAGCTAGAACTACTTCAGTACTATCATATCAAATCTTATCTAGAACTACCTCAGTACTATCATATCAAATTCTTGCTAGAACTACCTCAGTACTTAGCATATCAAATACTTGCAAGAACTATCTATGTACTACCATATCAAATCCTCGCTGGAACGACCTGAATACTTATTAAATCCTTGGTAGAACTACTTCAGTAGTTATAAAATTAAATCCTATCTAGAACTACTTCAGTAATATCATATCAAATGCTATCTAGAGCTATCTCAGTACTATCATATCAAATTCTTGCTAGAAATTCCTCATTACTTAGCATATCAAATCCTTGCTAGAACTACTTCAATTCAATCATGTCAAATCCTAGCTAGAACTAACTCAGTACTATCATATCAAATTCTTCCTAGAACTACCTCCGTACTTAGCAAATCAAATCCTTGTAAATCCTACCTCAGTACATATATCAAATCCTTGCTAGAACTACCTCAGTACTATCATATCAAATCCTTGCTAGAACTACCTCAGTACTTATCATATAAAATCCTTGCTAGAACTACCTCAGTATGGTCATATCAAATCCCTGCTTGAACTACTTCAGTGCTCATCATATCAATTCCTTCCTAGAACTACTTCAGTACTATCATATCAAATCCTTGATATAACTACCTCCGTACTATCATATCAAATCCTTGCTAGACCTACCTCAGTACTTATATCAAATCCTTACTGGAACTACCTCAGTACTATCATATCAAATCCTTGCTAGAAGTACCTCAGTACTTATTATATGAAATGCTTGCTAGAACTACCTCAGTACTTAGCATATCAAATCCTTGCTATAAGTGCCTCAGTACTATCATATTAAATCCTTGCTGGAACTACCTCATTACTATCATATCAAATCCTTGCTAGGACCACCTCAGTACTTAGCAAATCAAATCCTTGCTGGAACTACCTCAGTACTTAGCACATGAAATCCTTGCTAGACCTACCTCAGTACTATCATATCATATCCTTGCTGGAACTACTTTTGTACTTATCATATCAAATCTTTGCTAGAACTAACTCATTACTTAGCATATCAAATCCTTGCTAGAACTACCTCAGTACTATAATTTCAAATCCATGCTGGAACTACCTCAGTACTATCATATCAAATCCTTTCTGGAACTACCTCAGTACTATCATATCAAATCCTTGCTAGAACCACCTCAGTACTTAGCATATTAAATCCTTGCTGGAACAAAGTCAGTACTTAGCGTATGAAATCCTAGCTAGACCTACCTCAGTAATATCATATCAAATAATTGCTGGAACAACCTAAATACTACCATTTCAAATCCTTGCTAGATCTACTTTAGTACTTATATCAAATCCTTGCTAGAACTACCTCAGCACTTAACATATCAAATGCTTGATAGAACTACTTCAATGCAATCACATCAAATCCTAGCTAGAACTAACTCAGCACTATCATATCAAATTCTTGCTAGAACTACCTCAGTACGTAGCTTATCAAATCCTTGCTAGACGTACCTCAGTACTATCATATCAAATCCTTGCTAGAACTACCTCAGAACTTAGCATATCAAATCCTTGTTAGAACTACCTCAGTACTATCATATCAAATCCTTTCGGGAACTACCTCAGTACTATCATATCAAATCCTTGCTAGAACTGCCTCAGTACTTAGCATATCAAATCATTGCTGGAACTACCTAAATACTACCATATCAAGTCCTTGCTAGATCTACTTTAGTACTTATATCAAATCCTTGCTAGAAGTACCTCAGTACTTATCATATCAAATCCTTGATAGAACTACCTCAGTACTATCATATCAAGCCCTTGCTAGACCTACCTCAGTACTTATCATATCAATTCCTTGATAGACTTACTGCAGTACTTAATATATCAATTCCTTGCTGGAGCTACCTCAGTACTTAACATATCAAATCCTTGCTAGAACTACCTCTGTACAATCATATAAAATCCTTTCTAGAACTACCTCAGTACTTAGCATATCAAATCCTTGCTAGAACTACCTCTGTACTATCATATAAAATCCTTTCTATAGCTACCTCAGTACTTAACATATCAAATCCTTCCTAGAACTACCTCAGTACTATCATATCAAATCCTTGTTATAACAACGTCAGTACTTAGCATTTTAAATCCTTGCTAGAACTACCTCAGTAATTAAAATATCAAATCTTTGCTTTAACTACTTCAATACTTAGCATATCAAATCCTTGCTAGAACTACTTCACTGCCTATTATATCAAATCCTTCCTAAAACTACCTCAGTACTTATCATATCGAATCCTTTTTAAAACTACTTCAGTATTATCATGTCAAATCCTTGCTAGAACTACCTCAGCACTATCATATCAAATTCTTGATAAAACTACCTCAATACTTAGCATTTCAAATCCTTGCTAGAACTACCTCAGTACAGTCATATGAAATCCCTGCTGGAACTACTTCAGTGCTCATCATATCAAATCCTTGCTAGAACTACTTCAGTACTATCATACCAAATCCTTGCTGGAACTACCTCAGTACTTATCATATTAAATCTTTGCTAGAGCTACTTCAGTAGTCATCATATCAAATCCTAGCTAGAACTAGTTCACTACTATCTTATCAAATCCTACTTAGAACTACCTAAGTGCTATCATATCAAATCCTTGCTGGAATTACCTCAGTACTTATTAAATCCTTGGTAGAACTACTTCAGTAGTTATCGATTCAAATCCTAGTAAGAACTACTTCAGTATTAGCATATAAAATCCTTGCTAGAACTACCTCAGTACTATCATATCAAATTCTTGCTAGAACTACCTCAGTACTTAGCAGATCAAATTCTTGTTAGGACTACCTCAGTATTATCATATCAATTCCTTGTTAGGACTATCTCAGTACTATCATATCAAATCTTTGCTAGAACTATCTCAGTACTATATATCAAATCCTTCCTAAAAGTACCTCAGTACTATCATACCAAATCCCTGCTGGAACTACCTCAGTACTTATCGTATCAAAAACTTGCTAGAATTACCTAAGTACTATCGTATAAAATCCTTGCTAGAACTACCTCAGTACTATCATATCAAATTCTTGCTAGAAGTACCTCAGTACTGTCATACCAAATCCTTGCTGGAACTACCTCTGTACTTATCATATCAAAAACTTGCTAGAACTACCTAAGTACTATCATATAAAATCCTTGCTAGAACTACCTCAGTACGGTTATATCAAATCCCTTTTTGAACTGCTTCAGTGCTCATCATATCAATTCCTTGCTAGAACTACTTCAGTACTATCATATCAAAGCTTTGCTAGAACTACCGCAGTACTATCATATCAAATCCTTGCTAGACCTACCTCAGTACTTATATCAAATCCTTGCTGGAACTATCTCAGTACTATCATATCAAATCCTTGCTAGAGGTACCTCACTACTTATTATATGAAATCCTTGCTAGAACTACCTCAGTACTTAGCATATCAAATCCTTGCTATAAGTGCCCCAGTACTATCATATCAAATCCTTGCTGTAACTACCTCATTACTATCATATCAAATCATTGCTAGGACCACCTCAGTACTTAGCATATCAAATCCTTGCTAGAACAACCTCTGTATTTAGCACATGAAATCTTTGCTAGACCTACCTCAGTACTATCATATCATATCCTTGCTGGAACTACTTTAGCACTTATCATATCAAATCCTTGCTAGAACTACCTCATTACTTAGCATATGAAATCCTTGCTAGAATTACCTCAGTACTATAATTTCAAATCCGTGCTGGAACTACCTCAGTACTATCATATCAAATCCTTGCTAGAGCCACCTCAGTACTTAGCATATCAAATCATTGCTGGAACTACCTCAGTACTTAGCATATGAAATCCTTGCTAGACCTACCTCATTACTATCATATCAAATCCTTGCTGGAACTACCTCAGTACTATCATATCAAATCCTTTCTGGAACTACCTCAGTACTATCATATCAAATCCTTGCCAGAACCACCTCAGTACTTAGCATATCAAATCCTTGCTGGAACTACCTCAGTACTTAGCGTATGAAATCCTAGCTAGCCTACCTCAGTTATATCATATCAAATCATTCTACCTAAATACTACCATATCATATCCTTGGTAGATCTATTTTAGTACTTATATCAAATCCTTGCTAGAACTACCTCAGTACTTAACATATCAAATCCTTGATAGAACTACCTCAGTACTATCATATCAAGCCCTTGCTAGACCTACCTCAGTACGTATCATATCAATTCCTTGCTAGACCTACTGCAGTACTTAATATATCAAATCCTTGCTGGAACTACCTCAGTACTTAGCATATCAAATCCTTGCTAGAACTACCTCTGTACTATCATATAAAATCCTTTCTAGAACTACCTCAGTACTTAGCATATCAAATCCTTGCTAGAACTACCTCTGTACTATCATATAAAATCCTTTCTTGAACTACATCAGTACTTAACATATCAAATCCTTGCTATAACTACCTCAGTATTATCATATCAAATCCTTGTTATAACAACATCAGTACTTAGCATTTTAAATCCTTGCTAGAACTACCTCAGTAATTAAAATATCAAATCCTTGCTTTAACTACTTCAATACTTAGCATATCAAATCCTTGCTAGAACTACCTCACTGCTTATTTAATCAAATCCTTGCTAAAACTACCTCAGTACTTATCATATCAAATCCTTTTTAAAACTTCAATACTATCATGTCAAATCCTTGCTAGAACTACCACAGTACTTAGCATTTCAAATCCTTGCTAGAACTATTTCAGTACTATCATATCAAATCCTTGCTAGAACTACCTAAGTGCTATCATATCAAACCCTTGCTAGAACTACCATAGTCCTTATCATATCAAATCCTTGCTAGAACTACCTTAGTATTTAAAATATCAAATCCTTGGTGGAACTACCTCAGTACTTAATATGTCAGCATTTTGTTAGAACTACCTTAGAACTTATCATGTCAACGTATTGATAGAACTTTCTGAGTAATATCATATCAAAACCTTGGTAGAACTACCTCAGTACTATCATATCAAATCATTCCTGGAACTACCTTAGTACTTATCATATCAAATCCTTACTAGAGCTCCTTTAGTGCTATCATATCAAATCCTTGCTAGAACTACCTCAGTACTATCATATCAAATTCTTGCTAGAACTACCTCAGTAATTAGCATATCAAATCATTGTTAAGACTATCTCAGTACTATCATATCATTTCCTTGTTCGGACTACGTCAGTACTATCATATCAAATCCTTGCTAGAGCTACCTCAGTATTATCATATCAAATCCTTGATAGAAGTACCTCAGTACTATCATACCAAATCCTTGCAGGAACTACTTCTGTACTTATCATATCAAAAACATGCTAGAACTACCTAAGTACTATTATATAAAATCCTTGCTAGAACTACCTCATTACAGTCATATGAAATCCCTGCTGGAACTACTTCAGTGCTCATCATATCAAATCCTTGCTAGAACTACTTCAGTACTATCATACCAAATCCTTGCTAGAACTACCTAAGTACTATCATATCAAATCCTTGCTAGAACTACCTCAGTACTATCATATCAAATCCTCGCTAGAACTACCTCAGTGTTATCATATCAGATCCTTGCTGGAACTTCCTCAGTACTTATCAGATTAAATCCTTGCTAGAGCTACTTCAGTACTAATCATATGAAATCCTTGTTAGGACTATCACAGTACTATCATATCAAATCCTTGCTAGAACTATCTCAGTACTATCATATAAAATCCTTGCTAGAACTACCTCGGTACGGTCATATCAAATCCCTGCTTGAACTTCTTCAGTGCTTATCATATCAATTCCTTGCTAGAACTACTTCAGTACTATCATATCAAATCCTTGCTAGAACTACCTCAGTACTATCATATCAAATTCTTGCTAGAAGTATCTCAGTACTTAGCATATCAAATCCTTGCTAAAACTACCTAAGTGGTATCATATCAAATCCTTGCTAGAACTACCTCAGTACTATCATATCAAATTCTTGCTAGAACTACCTCAGTACCTAGCATATCAAATCCTTGTTAGGACTACCTCAGTACTATCATATCAATTCCTTGTTAGGACTATCTCAGTACTATCATATCAAATCCTTGCTAGAACTGTCTCAGTGCTATCATATCAAATCCTTGCTAGAAGTAACTCAGTACTATCGTACCAAATCCTTGTTGGAACTGCCTCAGTACTTATCATATCAAAAACTTGCTAGAACTACCTAAGTACTATCATATAAAATCCTTGCTAGAACTACCTCAGTACTATCATATCAAATCCTTGCTAGAAGTACCTCAGTACTATCATACCAAATCCTTGCTGGAACTACTTCTGTACTTATCATATCAAAAACTTGCTAGAACTACCTAAGTACTATCACATAAAATCCTTGCTAGAACTACCTCAGTACGGTTATATGAAATCCCTGCTTGAACTACTTCAGTGCTCATCATATCAATTCCTTGCTAGAACTACTTCAGTACTATCATATCAAATCCTTGCTAGAACTATCTCAGTACTATCATATCATATCCTTGCTAGACCTACCTCAGTACTTATATCAAATCCTTGCTAGAACTACCTCAGTACTATCATATCAAATCCTTGCTAGAAGTACCTCAGTACTTATTATATGAAATCCTTGCTAGAACTACCTCAGTACTTAGCATATCAAATCTTTGCTATAAGCGCTTCAGTACCATTATATCAAATCCTTGCTGGAACTACCTCATTACTATCATATCAAATCCTTGCTAGGACCACCTCAGTACTTAGCATATCAAATCCTTGCTAGAACTACCTCAGTACTATAATTTCAAATCCATGCTGGAACTACCTCAGTACTATCATATCAAATCCTTGCTACAACCACCTCAGTACTTAGCATATCAAATCCTTGCTAGACCTATTTCATTACTATCATATCAAATCCTTGCTGGAACTTCCTCAGTACTATCATATCAAATCCTTGCTAGATCTACCTCAGTACTTAACATATCAAATCATTGCTAAAACTACCTCAGTACTATCATATCAAATCCTTGCTAGAATTACCTCAGTACTTATCATATCAAATCCTTTATAAACTACTTCAGTACTATCATATCAAACCTTGCTAGAACTACCTCAGCACTATCATATTGAATTCTTCCTAGAACTACATCAGTACTTACAATATCAAATCCTTGCTAGAACTACTTCACTACTATCATATCAAATCCTTGCTAGAACTACCTAAGTGCTATATCAAACCCTTGCTAGAACTACCACTGTCCTTAACATATCAAATCCTTGCTAGAACTACCTTAGTTCTTAAAAGATCAAATCCTTGCTGGAAATACCTCAGTACTTAACATGTCAATGTATTGTTAGAACTACCTCAGTACTTATCATGTCAACTTGTTGATAAAACTTTCTGAGTAATATCACATCATATCCGTGGTAGAACTACCTCAGTATTATAATATCAAATCCTTGCTGGAACTACCTCAGTACTTATCATATCAAATCCTTACTAGAACTACTTTAGTGCTATCATATCAAATCCTTGCTAGAACTACCTCAGTACTATCATATCAAATCCTTGCTAGAACTACCTCAGTACTTGACACATCAAATTGTTGCTAGAACAACCTCAGTACTATTATAGCAAATCCTTGCTAGAACTACCTCTGTACTTATCATATCAATTCCTTGCTAGACCTACTGCAGTACTTAAAATATAAAATCCTTCCTGGAACTACCTCAGTACTTATCAAATCCTTGCTAGAACTAACTCAGTACTATCATATCAAACCCTGGCTAGAACTACCTCAGTACTTATCAGATCAATTCCTTGCTAGACCTACTGCAGTACCTAAAATATTAAATCCTTGCTGGAGCTATCATAGTGCTTAGCATATCAAATCCTTGCTAGAGCTACCTCACTGCTTATCATATCAAATCCTTGCTAAAACCACCTCAGTACTTATCATATCAAATCCTTTTTAAAACTACTTCAGTACTATTATATCAAATCCTTGATAGAACTACCTCAGCACTATCATATCAAATTCTTGTGAGAACTACCTCAGTTCTTAGCATATCAAATCCTTGCTAGAACAGCTTTAGTACTATCATATCAGATCCTTGGTAGAACTACGTAAGTACTATTATATTAAGCCCTTGCTAGAACTACCACAGTCCTTATTGTATCAAATCCTTGCTAGAACTACCTTAGTACGTAAAATATCAAATCCTTGCTGGAACTACCTTAGTACTTACCATGTTAGCATTTTGTTAGAACTACCTCAGTACTTATCATGTCAACTTATTGATAGAACTTTCTGAGTGCTATGATATCAAATCCTTTGTAGAACTACCTCAGTGCTATCATATCAAATCCTTGCCAGAACTACTTCAGTACTATCATATCAAATCCTTGCTAGAAGTACCTCAGTACTATCACACCAAATCCTTGCTGGAACTACCGCAGTACTTAACATATCAAAAACTTGCTAGAACTACCTAAGTACTATCATATAAAATCCTTGCTAGAACTACCTCAGTACGGTCATATCAAATCCCTGCTGGAACTACTTCAGTACTAATCATATCATATCCTTGCTAGAAATAATTCTGTACTATCATACCAAATCCTTGTTAGAAATAATTCTGTACTATCATACCACATCCTTGCTAGAACTACCCAAGTACTATCATATCAAATCCTTGCTAGATCTACCTTAGTACTACCATATCAAATCCTCACTAGAACTACCTCAGTACTATCATATCAAATCCTTGCTGGAAATACCTCAGTACTCATCATATCAAATCCTTGCTATAACTACCTCAGTACTTATATCAAATCATATCTAGAACTACCTCAGTACTATCATATCAAATTCTTGCTAGAACTACCTCAGTACTTAGCTTATCAAATCTTTGCTAGAACTACCTAAGTGCTATCATATCAAATCCTTGATGGAACTACCTCAGTACTTATTAAATCCTTGGTAGAACTGCTTCAGTAGTTATCAAATCAAATCCTATCTAGAACTACTTCAGTAATATCACATCAAATCCTATCTAGAACTATCCCAGTGCTATCATATCAACTTCTTGCTAGAAATTCCTCATTACTTATCGTATCAAATCCTTTCTAGAACTACTTCAATATAATCATATCAAATCCTAGCTAGAACAACCTCAGTACTATCATATCAAATCCTTGCTAGAAGTACATCAGTACTTAGCATATCAAATCCTTGCTAGAAGTGCCTCAGTACTATCACATGAAATCCTTGCTGGAACTACCTCAGCACTATCATATGAAATCCTTGCTAGAACCACCTCAGTACTTAGCATATCAAATCCTTGCTAGAACTACCTCAGTACTTAGCATATGAAATCTTTGCTAGACCTACCTCAGTACTATCATATCAAATCCTTGCAGGAACTACCTCAGTACTTAGCATAACAAATCCCTTGCAAATCTTCCTCAGTACTTATGATATCAAATCCTTGATAAAACTACTTAAGTACTATCATATTAAATCCTTGCTAGAACTACCTCACTACTATCATATCAAATCCTTGCTAGAACTATTTCAGTACTTAACATATCAAATCGTTTCTAGACCTACCTCAGTACTATCATATCAAATCCTTGCTAGAACTACCTCAGTACTTATCATATCAATTCCTTACTAGACCTACTGCAGTATTTAAAATATGAAATCCTTGCTGGAAATACCCCAGTACTTAGCATATCAAATCTTTGCTAGAACTACCTCAGTACTATCATATCAAATCCTTGCTAGAACTACCTCAGTACTTATATGAAATCCATGCTAGAACAACCTCAGTACTTAGCCTTTCAAATCCTTGCCAGAACTACCTCAGTAATGAAAATATCAAATCCTTGCTGGAACTACCTCAGCACTTAGCATATCAAATCCTTGCTAGAACTACCACACTGCTTATCATATCAAATCCTTGCTAAAACGTCCTCAGTACTTATCATATCAAATCCTTGATAAAACTACTTCAATACTATCATATCAAATCCTTGCTAGAACTACCTCAGCACTATCATATCTAATTCTTGCTTGAACTACCTCAGTACTTAACATGTCAGCTTATTGCTAGAACTACCTCTGTACTTATCATGTCATCTTATTGATAGAACTTTCTGAGTACTATCATATCAAATCCTTGGCAGAACTACCTTAGTACTATCATATCAAATCCTTGCTAGAACTACCTCAATAGTATCATATCAAATCCTTTCTAGAACTACTTTAGTACTATCATATCAAATCCTTGCTAGAACTACCTCAGTGCTAGTATATCAAATTCTTGCTAGAATTACCTCTGTACTTAACATATCAATTCCTTGTTAGGACTACCTCAGTACTATCATATCAAATCCATGCTAGAACTACCTCAGTACTCGTCATATCAAATCCTTTCTAGAACTACTTCAGTACTGTCATACCAAATCCTTGCTAGATCTACCTCAGTACTTATCATATCAAATCTTTGCTTGAACTACTTAAGTACTATCATATCAAATTCTTGCTAGAAATTCCTCAGTGCTTGGCATATCAAATCCTGCCTAGACCTACCTCGGTTCTATCATATCAAATCCTTGCTAGAAGTATCTCAGTACTTATCATATCAAATCCTTGCTAGAACTATCTCAGTACTTAGCATATCAAATCCTTGCTAAAACTACCTCAGTACTATCATATCAAATCCTTGCTAGAACTACCTCAGTACGTAACATATCAAATCATTTCTAGACCTACCTCAGTACTATTATATCAAATCCTTGCTAGAACTACCTCAGTACTTATCATATCAATTCCTTGCTAGACCTACTGAAGTATTTAAAATATCAAATCCTTGCTAGAACTACCTCAGTACTTAACATATCAAATCCATGCTAGAGCTACCTCAGTACTATCATATCAAATACTTGTTAAAACAACCTCAGTAATTAGCCTTTCAATTCCTTGCCAGAACTACCTCAGTAACAAAAATATCAAATCCTTGCTGGAACTACCTCAGCACTTAGCATATCAAATCCTTGCTAGAACTACCACACTGCTTATATCAAATCCTTGCTAAAACTTCCTCGGTACTTATCATATCAAATCCTTGATAAAACTACTTCAGTACTATCATATCAAATCTTTGCTAGAACTACCTCAGCACTATCATATCTAATTCTTGCTTGAACTACCTCAGTACTTAGCATATTAAATCCTTGCTAGAACTACTTCAGTACTATCATATCAAATCCTTGCTAGAGCTACCTAAGTGCTATCATATCAAGCCCTTGCTAAAACTACCACAGTACTTATCATATCAAATCCTTGCTATAACTACCTTAGTACTTAAAAAATCAAATCCTTGGAACTACCTCAGTACTTAACATGTCAGCTTATTGCTAGAACTACCTCAGTACTTATCATGTCAACTTATTGATAGAACGTTCTGATTAGTATCATATCTAATTCTTGCTTGAACTACCTCAGTACTTAGCATATCAAATCCTTGGTAGAACTGCCTCAGTACTATCATATCAAATCCTTACTAGAACTACCTCAGTACTATCATATCAAATCATTTCTAGAACTACTTTAGTACTATTATATCAAATCCTTGCTAGAACTATCTCAGTGCTAGTATATCAAATTCTTGCTAGAACTACCTCAGTACTTAACATATCAAATCCTTGTTAGGACTACCTCAGTACTATCATATCAAATACATGCTAGAACTACCTCAGTACTATCATATCAAATTCTTTCTAGAAGTACCCCAGTACTATCATAACAAATCCTTGCTGAAACTACCTCAGTACTTATCATATCAAATCCCTGATTATACTACTTAAGTACTATCATATCAAATCCTTGCTAGAACTACTACAGTACGGTCACATCAAATCCCTGCTGGAACTACTTCAGTACTCGTCATATCAAATCCTTTCTAGAACTACTTCAGTTCTGTCATACCAAATCCTTGCTAGAACTACCTAAGTACTATCATATCAAATCCTTGCTAGAACTCCCTCAGTACTATCAGATCAAATCCTAACTAGAACTACCTCAGTACTATTATGTCAAATCCTTGCTGGAACTACCTCAGTACTTATCATATTAAATCCTTGCTAGCGCTACTTCAGTACTTATCATATCAAATCCTAGCTAGAACTTCTTCAGTACTATCATATCAAATCCTATCCAGAACTTCCTCAGTACTATTTATTTATTTATTTTCAGTTGGTTTACCAGGATAGTCCATTGGGCCAGAAGAACCCGTTTTCAATGGAGTCCTGGGGAGAAAAGCTCCGATATAGACAACATTAGGTACATACAATAACTACAAGATAATTATACAGAGTAGAGATAAAGCATTAATACATTTAGGTATAAATTTGAGAGACATTCAAAAAATGTGGAGAAAAGCTCTGATATAGACAAAATTAGGTGTGTGCTATAACTACAAGATAATTATACAGAGTAGAGATAAAACATTAATACATTTAGGCTTAAATTTGAAAAATATTCAAGAATAAAAACAGTTTTGAGATATGCCTTCATTATTAAATAACCATAGTGAGGGAACATAAACTTTAATGGGATGAGTTGTGTGTCATAGGTGTGAGGGAGATGTAATGTTATAGATCTATGAGGGAAGGGAGCAAGAACAATCCCATTGGGATCTTAGATATATATGGAGTGATTTTTTGAACATGAATTTGTTGGTGATAGTACGAATGGATGGAGGAAGGGAGTTCCAGAGATGGTCAAGGTTAAAAGATAGTAAGTGTTTGCCTGGGGGATGACATGGTTTGTGTACTACTAATAGGTTTTGATTGTTAGACCTTAGGACTCTGTTTGGTAGGTGCATTTTGAAGGCGGAAGGCAGGGAGGGACAAAGAGAAGGGCTGAGAATGAGTTTGTGAGCGACAGTCAGCTGACTATATGTGAGTTGATTTGGTAATTCAAGCCAATTTAATTTTTGAAGAGAAGAACAGTGGTGGGTAGAGGACCTGTGGCTGTTGGCGAATTTGGCTATTTTGTTATAGCAAGAAGAAAGTTGTTTTTTTAGGGAGGCCTGAAGATTAGTCAGTAATGGAGCCCCATAGAGAAGGGAGGGGATGAGAAAAGAGGAAGCGAGTGTAATTTTGGAGGAGCTTGTAAGGTATTGGTTCTGACGATAGAGCATACCTAGTTTTTGATGTTTTTTTTTTATATTTAGTAGTAGATGGGAATTGTAACTGAGCCGATTGTCAATGAGTACGCCTAGAAGCTTAGTTTCAGACACTAGTTCTAGGGGTGAGTTATTTAGGCTGGTGATTAAGAAGGAGTTGGTATTGAAGGAGGTAGCTTTGGAAGGGGTGAATACCATAAGTTTTGTTTTGGAGGCATTGAGTGCTAAGTGGTTTATTTTCATCCAATGTTCGGTTATTGAAAAGGCTTGCTGAGTAAGTTTTTGGAGCAGTGAGGGGGAGGTGGCAGAGCAGATAATGGTGGAATCATCTGCATATTGGATGATGTTTGCAAAAGGGATAGATTTATGAAAGTCATTGACAAATATATTGAAGAGGAGGGGCACCAGTATAGATTCTTGTGGAACTCCAGTGGGGTGCTAAGGAATGGGAAGTGGCCTTCTTCCATATAACTGCTTGGTGTCTATTTGACAGATAGCTGGAAAACCAATTTATGGAAGAGGGAGAGAGGTTAAGTCTTGACAGTTTAGTTAGAAGCAGATTGTGTGAGATGGTGTCAAAGGCTTTGGATAGGTCAAGAAGTAGGGTAGAGACAGTGTGTCCAGAATCACGTGCATTATTGACAGTCTCAAGAAAGGATAAGAGGGCAGTCATAGTACTGTGGTTTGGCCTGAATCCATGTTGGGTAGGGGTTAGCAGGTTGTTATTTAAGAGATGTGGCAAGAGTTGGAGGTGAATACATTTTTCCAGAAGTTTAGAAATGGGGGATAGAATAGCAATAGGACGAAAATTATTGACGTTGCAATTGTTACCTCCTTTATGAAGGGGGATAATGAATGCTTGCTTCCAGAGTTGAGGCACAGTGCATTCTTGGATGGAACGGTTTATTAGAATGCTAATGGGATAGGCAATGGCATCTGCAGCTATGTGTAGGAAATAAGTGGGAATGTTATCAGGGGCATTAGTACATGGCTTTAATTTCTGGAGAAGTTTCTTAATAGTGGAAGTAGATACAGGTTTTAAAGTGAATGGGGAGGGAGATAGAGAAGGTGAATTTGAGGAGGGTTCAGTAGGTGGGGAAGTAATAGTAGAGGAAGAGGTGGTAGATGGGTTGTGTGAAGTGGGGTTAGGGTCGATTATGGTAGGAGGAGGGGGTGTGTTAGATGGTGTGGGGGAGCAAGAGAAGGAGGAGGTGAGTTTGCTAATAGAGTCGATGAAAAAGGAGTTGAACTGAGTAGCTAAGTCCAAGTCTTGGATGTTTGGGTCTGGGGTTGGGGTGTGTGGTTTGCTGGGGTTGAGGAGGGTGGA
The DNA here is from genome assembly GCF_019279795.1 of Protopterus annectens. Taxonomy (NCBI): domain Eukaryota; kingdom Metazoa; phylum Chordata; order Ceratodontiformes; family Protopteridae; genus Protopterus; species Protopterus annectens. Next base: position 1,010,197,941 of record NC_056729.1, read on the forward strand.
AATTCCCTTCCAGAATCTTTGGGGGTTAGTTTTATTATTGTTCTGGAGTGTGATGAAGTATGTTTGTCTGTCAGAGGTAATTCGTTTTTTTACTTTATTTCGAAGGGCTCTATATGCAATATGTTTGTCTGGTGTCTTGTTTCTCAGATAGAGTCCCCAGGCTTTGTCTCTAAGCCGCATGGTAGAGAGAGTAGTTTTGGTTAGCCAGGGGGCTGAGTTAGTTTTAATTCTTTTGTTCGTAGAGGGGCTTGGGAATCAAGTATTCCTAGAAATGTGGAGTTAAAATGGGCAACTGCTTCTTCTAGGGGCAGTGTCTTCAAATTGTTCCAATTAATTGTTTTCAGGGAATCAATGAAAATTGAAGGTTTAAAGTTTTTGTCATTGCGGGTAGTAATGTAGTTGTGGGTGCGATTAGAGATGCAGGGGAGTCGGTGGATGAAAGTGGGCAGGTGATCACCAAGAGGGTCGGGAAGGGTACCGCTGCTAGAAAAATAGTGGGGGTGTGACACTAGAACCCAGTCAAGGATGGTGCCACTGGAGGGGTCTTTAGAAGGGTGAGTTATGGTATTGATAAGTTGGGAGAAGTTGTATAGATTGATGTTAAGAGGGTTGGTTGGAGACTGGATGGAGGCCCAGTTAATATTGACATCTCCTAGAATTATGGTTTCATTACTAATATTGTCAGAGAGCTAAGAGAGGATATTTTCAAGTGTTGAAATATTGTCCCCTGGGGGAATGTAGAGGGATGCTAGGCAAATGTGTTTGTGGTTATTAACTTGGAGGAGAGAGAGGAGTAATTCAGCATTGTTAAATGTAGGGGTAGGTTTGTTATATGGGGTAACTAGCAGAGAAGAGGAGTAAAGGAGGGCAACTCCACCGCCTTTCTTTTGGGTCCTGTCTTTTCTAATGATTGAGTAGCTGGGTGGAGTTATTTCAGAGTCTTTTATGGAGGGCTTTAACCAAGTTTCTGAAATAGATAGTATATCAGGTTTGTTATGTGTGAGCCATGCATGGAGGGTAGGGACTTTATTCACTATACTTTGTGAGTTTAGGGAAGTAAAGAATATAGGCTTGTGTGAGGAGGAAGAGGAGGAGGGGCCGGGGTTGGGATGGATATCACCAGATAAAAGGCAGGTAAAGAGATGGATAATGGGGTTTGAAAGATAGTTGATTAGAGTATGAAAATGGTTTGGGTCAGTTGAAATGATTAAGGGGTGTTTATTTGCTATGGGGATAGAGTATTTCTGAGGGGTGAAGAGTTTGAGAGAGAATGTGAAGAGCTGTGTTATTGGGTGAAGATGGGGAGAGATGGGAAAGTGAGATTGTGAGAGTGGGGTATTCAGATGGTAGGTTGTGTGGTAAAGTTGTAGATGGTAAGAAGTTTCAGGTTGGGTGAGGTGATAAAGATATGATAATTTGAGAGAAAGTGATAGAAGACATAGGATGGAGTAACAGTTTAGAGGCATGTTGAGAAGGTTGCTTAGTAATTAAGTGTTGTAGTTGTCTAATAAGTATGAAGTTGTGCAGGGGATAAGAAATGTTTAGCTAAGGTAGTGTAGAAAAAGAGTTGTGGGAGTAGAGCTGGATGTAATTAGGATAGGTAGGTGAGTGGGTGTATAAGAAGAGGGATGGAATGAAATGTAGTACCTGAGGGAGTGGTTGGAAATTGGATAATAGGCTGCTGGGGGTGTGTCTAAGGTGTTGATGGGTGATTGGTGTAGGAAAAAAAGTGGGTGTGGAAATAAGGGGGATATAGCTAGATGCTCTGTGGGTGGGTGGGATTTGGGGGCAGGGTAGGGGAGCGGAGTGAGCCCGCAGGGCGAACGGAGCGGGAAGAAACCACCAGGAGAGGACCGAGAGTGAATCAGTGGAGCATAGGATACAGGAGAGTAAGTAGTAGCAGGGTAAGCAGGGTTCCTGTACCTAGGAGGTAGAGGGGACAGAAGAGAGACTGAGTAGAGAATAAGTGAGGAAGAGTAGTGTATAGTAGGGAGGGGAGGCCCTCTAGTGGCCTAGTGGAGAATTGCACTGGGTCAGCTAGGAAGGTCTTGGACTAGGTAGGATGAAGTAAAGAGGAGCAGGGAAGGAACTCAGTTAAAGATGAGAGGAAAAAGAAAAGTGTTTAGGCTGCTGGTTGACCTGACTGGGAGATAGCTTACAATGAACCATATAGCAGGAGTTACAATGGTAGAACAAGTGGTAGCAAATGTACATACATTCACAGTGTCCTCTAGGAGACACTTTTCCAGTTTCCAAGGTTGGGATTGATGCAGCAGAGCAGTGTGTCTCTTTAGTACAACTGTGGATGGAGTAGGTGACCTTGGTAGTATGTATATGTCCACCCAGGCGAGATCCCAAGGGAGGCTATGGGGCAGAAATTCACAGTGTCCTCTAGGAGACACTTTTCCAGTTTCCAAGGTTGGGATTGATGCAGCAGAGCAGTGTGTCTCTTTAGTACAACTGTGGATGGAGTAGGTGACCTTGGTAGTATGTATATGTCCACCCAGGCGAGATCCCAAGGGAGGCTATGGGGCAGAAATTCACAGTGTCCTCTAGGAGACACTTTTCCAGTTTCCAAGGTTGGGATTGATGCAGCAGAGCAGTGTGTCTCTTTAGTACAACTGTGGATGGAGTAGGTGACCTTGGTAGTATGTATATGTCCACCCAGGCGAGATCCCAAGGGAGGCTATGGGGAAGACATTCACAGTGTCCTCTAGGAGACACTTTTCCAGTTTCCAAGGTTGGGATTGATGCAGCAGAGCAGTGTGTCTCTTTAGTACAACTGTGGATGGAGTAGGTGACCTTGGTAGTATGTATATGTCCACCCAGGCGAGATCCCAAGGGAGGCTATGGGGCAGAAAATAGGAGCGTTCTCACAGTCAGGCACTGGCAGCAGTCCTTGCTAAAACTACCTCAGTATTTGGCATATCAAATTTTATTTATTTATTTTATTTATTTTACATTTGTTTACCGGGAAAGTCCGACTGGAACTAGGTCCATTTACAGTGGAGGCCTTGGGAGAAAAGCTCCACAACAACAGTTTTATACAGTATTACATAAACAGTCAGAAAAAATTCAAATAATAAAAATTTACATACAATGGATTTTTCCAGACAGGTTTACATTACAGACAGAGAACCCTGGATATTGTTTTTTGTGATGGAAAAGAAAATTAGTTTCATACAGAGTTATTAACAATCAAGAAGATAATTCATACAAAGTTCTTTCCAGGTGGGCTTACATTTGTCAGATCAAATCCTTGCTAGAACTACCTAAGTACTATCATATCAAATCCTTGCTAGAACTATCTCAGTACTTATTAAATCCTTGGTAGAACTACTTCAGTAGTTATCAAATCAAATCCTAGCTAGACATACTTCAGTTATATCATATCAAATCCTATCTACAACTGTCTCAGTACTATCATATCAAATTCTTGCTAGAAATTCCTCAGTGCTTGGCATATTAAATCCTTGCTAGAACTACCTCAGTTCTATCATATCAAATCCTTGCTAGAAGTATCTCAGTATTTATCATATCAAATCCTTGCTAGAACTATCTCAATAATTAGTATATCAAATCCTTGCTAAATCTACCTCAGTACTATCATATCAAATCCTTGCTGGAACTACCTCAGTACTATCATATCAAATCCTTGCTAGAACCACCTCAGTACTTAGCATATCAAATCCTTGCTGGAACTACCTCAGTACTTAGCATATGAAATCCTTACTAGACCTACCTCAGTACTATCATATCAAATCCTTGCTGGAACTACCTAAGTACTATCATATCAAATCCTTGCTAGAACTACTTTAGTACTTATAGCAAATCCTTGCTAGAACTACCTCATTACTTAGCATATCAAATCCTTGCTAGAACTACCTGATACTTAGTATATCAAATCCTTGCTAGAACGACCTCAGTACTATCATATCAAGTCCTTGCTGGAACTACCTCAGTATTATAATATCAAATCCTTGCTAGAACTACCTTAGTGCTTATCATATCAAATCCTTGCTATAACTATCTCAATACTATCATATGAAATACTTGTCCACAAAGCCAATCTCTAGAAAAAAATCAACAGAGAATTATTTCCTTATATGCACATGCACTCTTTTAGTATCTTCTATCTTCTCTAGTGAAACATTACACTGAATGGAAGGGACCCCTGTCTTACTTTGGATTGTACTCAGATTAAGTTTGTTGATCTTTATGTTTTTTGGAGATATTCATCCAGAATGTTGACTATGCACATCTGTGGCTTTATATAATTGTGTCATGTGAGGGGAAAACATGTCTTTTTCAGAACATTATTGTATTTTGTTTATCACTGTTTTTTTTTTTCTCTTTCCAGGAAGTGGCCTGGTTTTGGAATCTCTCCAAACTTCCTCTGCTTCTGCTAGTACCTTATCCCTATTATTTACCTACTGCTACCTACACCTTGGATAGCACATAATGGCATGCCATGCTTGGATGCCAGTACCACTGAGACCATGTGACACTCATGGGTTTTATATTTTTGGGGCCTGACCACATGCCTTCACATTGCATGCAGTTGTTTAGACATCCACATTGTTGCGTATGCTAATGTAAGGTGTGGCTAGGATCTAGGCAGGATTGATTTTATATGTACCGGGCATAACATCTGCACAACCTCCTTTCCCCCACCAGGTGGTAGTATTGTACTATAATGATACAAACGAAGGCACAGCCTCCCTCCTGGACAAAACAAATGACAATTTTACACTGCATCTTCTACTCCAAACCATTCCTTTAGCCCTGGTGGAAGTAGTCATACTCAGAGTGTGGTTGATGTAAAACAGGATAGCTGAATGATTTAAAATGTTAATCTTTTAATTACTGATACTTATTGTAGAAATGATTTCACCTAAACTATAACAAGAAAGAATTGAAAATATCAGTCAACTGACTTTATGCTTTTCATGATTACTTTAATTCATAGCTAATCGCATACTACGAATCAATCGTTATTTTTTTATTTGGGTCTCTTTCATGTCTGTACACTATACGGCCGAAGAAAATCCTGTCTCTCATGTGTCAGTTATTAAAAAAAATCTGAATAAGAAGTAATTTCCCAACTGATTTGTTCTTTCATGCTCAAAAGTGTTTCCTAATAAACTCTGTGAGCATGATCATCCCACAGAAAGGTTAATTCATTTGGTCATTAGTTAAAAGATTGTTTTGTAACAATTTATTGACATGTTCACCTTTGTGGTAAAAATCTCTTCATCTTGTTCTTTGTTCAGTAGTTTGTGACTAATTGTGATGACAGTGGAGCAATGCTATGTCTACCTTTAATGGATAATTGCATTTCATAGAGCAGCAGGACAGTAAGTGAAGGATGAAAGTCTCTTTCATCTGCAAACATAATGTTGCTGGCTTGCAAGATTCTGCCAAAGGAAAGGTTAAACTTATCATTTTTATAGGAATTGCAATTAATTTTGCACTACTTTACTTTTGTTCTAACTTAGTATATATGTGTGGCATACTCATTCTAGATATTTCTTCACTTTTTTTATTTCTTTCTAGTACAGTATAACATTTTTCTTTGCTATAGATACTGTTTTGCTTTACAAATTTTAATTTTAACTGGTAGTATGGTTGGTCAGAACTTTCACAGTTATACATACAGAGCTATTATTTAAAAAACTTATGGAATAAAAATGCATATATACAAACATAGTGCACATATGCCAGATATATGTAGATATTTACTTTTTATTGAGTCATACCCCTGCACACATGCATGCTCATGAAGACATGTGCATGTGCAAGAAACAGACAGCGACAAAGACACAGACATATATACACACACACACACACACACACACACACACACACACACACACACACACACACACACACACACACACACGTGCATGCACTCACGCATGTGTACACACACACACCTATACACATTCACATATACAATTAGCAGGTGTTATATGCTGATTCAATTGTAGTTGTTTTCCCTATCACTATATTCATACTTTTTTATAATTCTAAGCATGGTATGTCTTCAGTAAGTAACTATACTGAACTTATGCATGAATTATTATGTAGAGAGAAATTATTAAAGTTGCCAGGTTACTTTTGCAGGTTTATGTCATACTCATAATTTAGTGGTTTGGAATTCCATCTAAATCAGAGTTTTCAACAAAGGTGTTTTTCAGTATTTTACCATTTATTTTCCAGATGTCCTTTTGTTAGCCTTTAAAAGCCTTTCATGTATATTTTGGACTGAATGAACTTGTCTCAAATTGCTTATGCTATATACAACTTAATTTGCATTGTGTAATGTAAACATTTTACTAATTCACTGCATTCACCTCTGAACTATATTCTTACACTCCTTTATTAACCATTCTTATACTTCACTTTTTAAATAACTTTGTTTGTTATCTATCATTTATTAGTATATTATCAATTGCTGTACTTAATGCTATACATTCTTTTATAGCCCCTCCTCGGATTCAGGCGCCTAGGCAATGAGACATTTCCCTGTGGTACATGTGGATGGGGACATGTGGCAGAAGTAACATTCAACTGCAGAGAAATATGGCTGTTTGCAAATTCTCTGTGTGCAAAGAGACGCACACACTACCATGCCCACAGCTTTAATAACCAAGTGCATGGGGGCAGTAGAAGTAATGAGTGTTGTGTTCTCTGTACAGTACATGGTTATGTAACTACAACATGTAGAAGTGTGCTACAGCATGGAGGAAATCCTGCATGCTGCTGTAGTCACATTTATGCTCCAGTATGCATTTTAGGTAATGTTCTCTACACACTGTGAAAGGGGTAGTGGTCACACACACCAATTATAAAGGCACTGCCCATTGTACACTACATTTTTTACTGCCACTGACATGCCCGCTGGACAGCCAGCTGCTAATGCCTGCCATATTTCCTGCATTCTCATGTTGCCTTGGGGGCCATGGGCATTATCTTCCTCCTGTGCGTTTTGTTATTGAAGTTGTCAGCATGGCACCACATTCTTCTCTTTGCACACAGGGAATTTGCAAACAGCCATACTTCTCTGCCGCTGAATGTCACTTCAGCCACGTGTCTCCAACCAAATGTACCACGGGGAAATGTCTCACTGCCTAGGTGCCTGAACCCCTCTTCTCAGGTCTCCTCTGAAAATGGACCAAGTCCCAGTAGGGACAACCCATTAAAAATAAACAAATATATAAATTCATCATGACAACATGGATAAACATTTAAATGCCTATATAATATGATCACAAACAGATAAATAAATAAAATTTAAAGGAAACCTCCACTTTGTAACTCAAAATAAATCATTGTATCTTAGTTTTCTGAGCTATTTTAATGCATTAAAATCCCAATAAGTGATTCTTATTTAATTTTAATTTATTTTTTCCTCAAAATGACCAACATGGGAACTGTCATATTAATGTGATCTTGTTTTAGTGCTTTCTTGTCCCCTTTCCAGAATCCATTTCAAGTTCTCTTTGTATGCATCATACCATGCTGCCAACTCAGCACCCTAAAAATCAACTGCCAGTCATTAGCAGACCAGAGTTCCACTGTGGCAATCCCTAACCGGGATAAGCTGAAAGACAAAGACAAGACCAGACGTGGAAATTCTGTTATCTTCCTATTCCAATAGCAGCAGTGTGAAGCGTAAACATAAACATAAAAAAAGCAGACAATCTGTAGTAGGAATGTGTGCTTTTTTAATTAAATGATCATAATATACATGTATTTCTGAGCTTTTTTAAGGCTAGTCACAGCAGTTATACAGCTCCAACCAGAGAAAGTAGCTAAACTTCAGACTTTTGCGAGAAGTGACAGTTTGTAGTTCCATTTAGTACAGAGAGACCTTCTCCCTCACTCTTCAAAGGTGTCACTGCAGTAAGTCAAAGAACTGTTCTTGTTACTTACTAACCAGCTGCAGCATTAGGATTGAGTCTTTTTTATCCTGATTGCTGGAGAATGTGCTTTCTGTTTTTGCTCTAAAATATTTTACAAGCACAGTAAAAAAACTTATCTGCTCTTGAATTTGCTTTATGATATTTTTTAACTGAGTACAAATGCCTACATGCATTATATTTTCTCACTTCTAGTGCATTGCTGCTTCTTGCTTTGTTATATTGCAGCATACTGGCACTTAATAATCCGTGAGCATGACAAATCGGTAGTTCTCTGTGTACAATTAGCACTAATTTATAGGTTCATAGGAGTATACTGATGACTAAGGGGGCTATTGTAAGCCTAGCAAAGCATCCCAGTTGTATCCCACAAGTTTATGTGCCTTAGAAGTTATTTTAAAGGATATACGCATGCTAGGGCAAGGCTGACAGGCTGCCTATGTCCAGTACAGACATAGTTGCTAGATCCAGGGTGTATTTCTGATTTTCCATTCATTGGTCAAGGTTTCTGTTGAATGGGGTTAGGGAAGAGCTCTCCTTCACATAGAAGGGAAGCCTGTTCCAGAGAAGGGGGAACCCTTTGAGAGCCATACCTCTCCCACCAACATGACCTATATGTATGTCACAAACAAGGTTTAAATCCCTAGAATGAGTAATTCTGATTCTGTTCATTTTGCAGATACTTAGCAGGTCCATCAGAGTGGGATTGAAGGATGTCTTGCATGCCAGGTGTAGATCACCTCTCAACAGTCTGTAGGAAACACGAATATAGAGACAGGGCTTTGAGGTGATCTGCGTAGGCCCGCTGTTTATTGTTTTTGTGAGTGATCTCTCCGAATGTTCCTGTTGGTGCATGTGCCTGGTCAGGTACATACAAAAGGGAGTGTTGTACTCAGTAATGGGCCTGATGAGGTCCAAATGATGTGGAATGATGACTTCCTTGGACCTAGATGCTATGCACATCATAGAATGATTTCCTTACTACGTTAGATACATGTTGGTCGAAAGGCAGGTTACTATCTACATGCATACCCAAATCCCTGACTACTGCTTCTGCCCAAAGAAGTGTGCTATCGATGATGTAATTTTCTAGGGTGTCTGACTTCTCAAAGTGTACTATTACACATAAATTGGCACTGATTTTTAAGCCATGGCTTTGGCACTAGTCATTTGTCTTAGTCCTTCCTGTAGGATGTTAGTGCCTTGGGGGATTCTGTGACTGCTCCTCATTTGCAATCATTTGCAAACTTGGTCATCCTGTGGCCCTTGATACTGCCTTGATTTCTGAGAAATAAATGGCAAAAAGGAACAGACCCAGCACTGAGTCCTGAGGGACTGCAGTGACCGGCATCTTTGTAGAGGTGTTCTCCCCTATCCTAACTTCCTTGGTTCTTTCTGAAAGCCAGCTGGATGTCCAGTGCATAACATGGGGGTTAGGCCTATAGCTAAGAGTTTATTTACAATGCCATGGTGGAGAATTGCATCAAATGCCTTAGCCAGGTCAAGGTAGTCAGCATGTACGTTTTTTCTCTCATCCATTGCCTTGCTGACCTCCTCAAAGACGTTTACCAAGTTGAGTAGGCATGATGTGCCCTTGAAGGTTTTTGGTGTCCTTATTAATCATTTCCATGATATTTTTTCCATGTCATATTTTTTTATATGAGATTTGTCTGACTTATATGTGTAGTTCTTGGGGACCATTGATGACTGCCCTTTTGAATTGCTATATCTTCTGTTTCCACGTAGGTGGCTCCATTTACAATCAGTTCTGCACAAAGCACTATGCTGCTTTTGAGGTTTCAGACATGGGTAAAGAATGTTTTGCTGTTGTCATTTGCCTGGGAAGTTATTTTACTTCAAATATGGCTTTAGTAAACTTTCTTTGCCCTCTGAATTGTCTGTTTAAATTTATGAGAGTGTTTTCATCATGCTGGGTATAGCACTTCCTAATCTCGGCTATGACTTTTTTTCTCTTTTGTTGCAGAACTGTTTATGTTTGGATTCCATCAAAGTGGTTTGATTTTGAGTTAGTCCTGGTCTTATTTCTGGTAGGCACAGCTATCTCTATGCATTTATTGACATGATTATACAGGGTTACTGTGAACAAGTCTGCATAAGCAACTGTGTTCCTGGTGTTTGTGGAGGGCATGAAATTTTGACAGGTTACCACTCAGTAGTAGGAAGTTTGCCTTAGAATAGTTCTTAAATGTTATGGGGTTAGCCGGGGTCGCATAATTGATTTTTGTTATGAAGGAGAAAGCTTTGTGTTCTGAACTTACATGAGATGACACCACACTAGGGGAGGTACACCATTCTGCCATGTTTGTGAGTACCAGGTTGACTGTGTTTGCAACTATAGTGGGCATATGAACTATCTGGTCCAAGGTGTTTGTGTCTAAAAAGTCCAAGAATCTCTGGGCCTATAAGTTTGGGATCTTGTAAGTATCCCCATTTATAGTGAGGTTGTTGAAGTCTACCATGAATGTGGTTTGGGTTGAATGGTGAGGGCCTCCAGTAAGTCCAAGTATGAGTCATGGGTTTCTTGGGTCACAGAGAGTAGCCTATAGCTTGCAGAGATGTGATATTGGACTTGGCCTATGGAAATATGGACATGGAAAAGCTCAAGCATGTCATCCTGTTTGACTAGTCTTGAGGTGAGTTTGTTGATGATATAGATTTAGACATCTCCACCTTTGGTCCCTGCCTGTGCAGTAGCTGTCTGGAATGTTTGGAAGACATTGTAGTTCTGCACTGTCGGGGTTCTTGTGATGATATGGGCTATTGCCAGCATAGCCAGCTGGAGTTCTGTAAAGAATGATATTTCCTGTGAATATCAAACTGATTTATACAAGATGCTTGTGTTACAAGTGTATTAGAACTGTATGACATTTGAATATCAGACTGATTTGTACAGATGCTTATGTTACAAATGTGTAATAACTGTATGGCATTTGAAAATAAAAATGTGTTTACAATGATGTTAGTGTTAAAAAATGTATCAATAGTGGATCCTGCTGGACAGAGAAGGAATATGCATGTGAGACTGTGTGTATATATGTTAGCAAAGGACCCAGGAAAAGAAGTACTTAATCTCAGTCTGGTTAGTTTAGGAAAATCCTTGAAATTAAATTAGCTATTAATCCATAAACACGGCACCCCACTGTGCTGAATGGAACTGGAGTTAGTAGGTCTGGGAGAGGCCATTGTTTAATACATTTGTAAAGAAGAGGGGAAGTACTGTAATTGTTTCATTGCTCCAGGGCACTGCCATAAACATTTAGATGCAGATTGTAGCCATCTATGCTAACTTCCTGTCTCAGCTTCAAAGGGGGATACTGTGAGAACCTAGATTCAGGTGACCAGATGAGGTCATTCTGCTAGCCATCTTGGAAATTATGTTTTAGATATTACTGTGGGAAATCTCTTAGTATATAGAATTCTGTCTTGGGCCTGACAACAAAAAGGACCATCACCACATCATCTGCCTTGCTCTATTAAGCAAGTAGGGAATAGTAATTCTCCAGGATTCAGTCAGGAAAATATAGTGAAGCTTAGTTGAGGTATTGTTTTCCTTTATTTGTCTGAGTCTAACAATCTATTTATTTTCAATATTTCCTATGATTTGAAATCTGTGGTTTACTGTAAATATATATTCAGTATTTTCTTGTTCTTTTATAATTTATTATTAAATATATTTAAAACTTTTGTTGTGGGTGGTCCTTTTAAAAAGTATTTAACCTTTGAGAGTGCTCATATTTATTTGCTGACACTGTTTGGGTCACTCCTGAAGGCCTAGCTCTCTTGGTCAACTACTACCATTTGTATTAGTATTAATATTACACAGTATAATTGAACACTCTTTGTTAAGAGCCTTAGAGTAGCTGATTGTGGACTGTCTGGTGGCAGTGATAACCACTTTATACTCTGGGCAGAAGGGGGCACAGCAGGCAAATCTGTGTCAGTCTTTGCCAGGTATGCATGTGTGAAAAATCAAATCTCACTGTGTGTGTGTGTGTGTGTGTGTGTGTGTGTGTGTGTGTGTGTGTGTGTGTGTGTGTGTGTGTGTGTGTGTGAGTGTGAGTGTGTGTGTGTGTGTGTGTGTGTGTGTGTGTGTGTGTGTGTGTGTGTGTGTGTGTCAGATACTTGGAGCAGGGACATGAAGCAATAGTTGCATAGTAAGGGTGCTGGAGAACTTGGCTTGGGCACTTGGCTGAGGATCTAACCTTACAGCTGTACCACTGGGGAGTCTTACTGGGGACCTGGTGGAAGATAGATATAGAGAAATCCAGACCCAAGAGCTGAGTGTGTTCCCTGTGTGCCCTTAAGGGAAGTTGTACTTGGTGCAGGCAGCTGAATCTTGAAATACTGAGTGTAGCCATTTGTATTCCAACTGATCATCCCTCTCCAGTGTCAGTGGTGAGGATTCAGGTTCCTTGATTACTGGCCCAGAGAGGAGTCATCACAATGCATTTTTTGGATTTAGACCATGGCTTAGTAGCTGCACAGATTTCCACATTCTGCAGGTTGAAGAAAGCCTGGAGGGAGTGGAGTTTCTTGCTTAGGCTCCTTGCAATGAGCAGTAACTTCTATAGATTTCCTTGAGTTGGTTTTGCTATTTTGGAAGGTTTATCAGTTTGACATTGCCTAAAAAGGAACTATGTGGGAGGACAATGTTTTAGCAAATATTCTAAAATCTAAAGGGGACAAGTACAGAGCATCCTTGGCAAAACAATGTGGTCTGTTGACCATGTTCTTCCATGCTGACAAATGTTGTAGCCCACATGGAAATGACACCAGAAACTACGCCTGTTATTGAAGTCAATCTCCTTTTGCTCATGCTGTGTCATCATCCTTGGTGAAGGTCAAAAAGTGCACAGTGCTAGGAACATACCAGCCTGAGACATATAGTCTGAGAGCTCCATAATGTCTGTATTTCAGGGAGATATGTCCTATATCATTTACACTCACATGGACTATGACTGAGTCATACTGGTACTTGTGGTCTAATGATGTGAGTGCATGAGTGATTTGGCAGATCCTGGCCCCTGGTAGACAAGTGACCATGATTTTCTCCTTATTCAGCCTGGTGAGTGGGACATCTATATGTTTCACAATGGAATCTCCTGTGATTAAAATATTGGGTAGTGTGTTGGCTTGCCTTATGGGCTTTCTAATTGAGGCTCCAAATGATGTTGTTGTATGGGTTGTTTTGGCAGAGTGCTTTTGGGTTTGCAGAGGACACTTTCTGTAGGGTGAATGTCTAGAAGATCTTTGGGGTTTAGGAAGGTTGTTTTTAAGTGCCTCAACATATGTTGTTCCGAACTGTGTGTGGTGGATATAATACTTATGGTACATTCAACCAGATTGTTATTTTGACTGCTTTTGTGTGAGAGTCTTGCCTCTAGTGACATGTGTAACTACATCCCCCACATACTATATCTATCTCTTTTAGGATTAGTGGGTTGTCAGTGAACATGAGACAATTCCTACATTATCTCAGGATGTCCATATCTAATAAGCTGTTGGCTGAAAAATTGTGAAAGTGGCCATAAATGGTGTCAGGTCTTTTTCAGATGAACTACAAAGAGGAGGTATAGCAGGCTAACTTGGACGCTGTGAGTGTAGAAACAACAGCCAAGCTATTTGTGACTAAAGTTGTGCATCAGTGCTCCTCAGCACACAAACAAGTTGCTCTTGGAACAGCTGACTACTGGGTACAGATACAAGGGAACTTTTCTAGAGAAAATTTAGTTTGTAACAGTCTTTATCTATAGAAGGCACTGCTAAATGCTACTGTGTAATGATCAGCAGAATTTATAGACTCAAAGAAAAGTGATTAAACCAACTAAAAATCTCTCTAGCCAATGAAATAAGATCTCACTTTAAGCTTATTTGTGTGTATCCCAACTTGCACAGATCAAGCTATCTTTCTTCTGCCAATAGAAATGCAGTCCCATTCTTCTTAATGTAAAGCATATTTTAATTAGCCAAAATTAAAAAGATATCATAAACAAACCAAAGAACTTGTTACAAGTAATTACAACATGATTCTAAGGCAGTCAAGCCAGTAGTGAGGTACACAAACCTTAAGATTATTTCAAAGCACACTCACAGCAGCTAGAGCAAGGAAAAGTAAATACACTTTACAGTGATTAAATTAAAAAATGCAACATTTCAATTGAAAGTGCTTCTCTTAGCCTGGATGGCAGAAAATGCAAGCCAAACACTCAGAGAACACAGGCATGGATGGCATGCATTCAAACTCCGTGGAACTGAGGCAAAAGCTGACCAAACACACCAAATTTATATGATCAAACAAAAGTCACTAAACCAACAAAAAGACAACTTGGCTGATGAAACAGTCTCACTTTAAGGCTCCCTTTGTGTTTCACAACTTCTACAGACCAAGCTACCTTTCTACTTCACTAAAATTGCAGTCCCAGTTTTCTTCATGTAAAAATACACTTTAGTTAGGAAAAAGTGAAAAGGTATCAGAAAAAAAAATCACATAACTAGCTACAAGTAATTCTGGATTTAAAAATCCCTTTGTTTTTCCTAACTCCAGAAGAACAGGCTACCTTTCTACTGCATATCTATTGTACATTTTAATGGCAGGATTATACACTTTCAATGCTTCATCCTAAAATCTGTGGCCCATATTAACAAATGCACAGAAGACAAATGATAAATATTTACCATTTTCTTTGGTTTTGTGTCCTGAGTCACTTGTAATGCTTTTTGATCAGTGATTTATCTCATGTGCCTTGGACAGACATACAGGGAAGAATTGTATACTTTAAAAGATTTAAAATTTACTTTAAATGATACCAAGATAGCTATGTAATGGTTTCCCCCAAAAAGAAAAGCTGAACACTGGTATGTAATTTTTCAGGTTGTCTTTCTTATAAGAGTCCAGTGCTTTTGCTACTAGTGGTGAATAATTTTGGTTGTAAAACACAAGAATAGATGAGTAGCCAACTGTCTCATTGATAGAATCCACCTAATTGAAATAGGGGAAGCCACCTCAAGCAGTAGACCTGTATCAAGTGGCATACCCCAGGGTTCGGTCTTTGGACCTCTGTTATTTGGGATATACTTTTCTGAGGTACAGGCCAAAACAAGTGGGCTATGGCTGACCAAGTTTGCAGATGACTGCAAGTTGGGAGCTGTCATCAATTCCCCTAGTGATGTGGACATCCTCCGAGAGGGTCTCACTCAAACAAATGGCTGGTGCCAGAAACATGGCCTCAAGCTGAATACAAAAAAGGCATCATCATCCACTTTGAGGGGAGAGAGATTTCCCCACAAATTATCACATTAATAACAACACTTTAAGCACACAGTCAGTCGTGAGGGATTTGGGCACACAGATTGATAGCAGCTTGACTTTTGACCACCATGTTGCTTCCATTGTACGGAAAGCTTTCCACATGGCCCAACTCATAAGTAAGGGTATCTCATCCAGGGACAAGGAGGTCATAACATCTCTGTATTCTTCCCTTATAACACCCATTATTGAGTACAACACCCCATTTGACATGTACCTCACAAAGCACATCCAGCAGTTGGAGAGACCACAGAGGTTCCTCATTAGGAAAATCCTCAAAAATCTTCTATACACAGATAGGTTAAAAGCCCTATTCCTCTACTCTGTTTCGTGTGGACTCCTCTGAAGTGACCTCTGTCTGGCATACAAGGCGATCCCGGACACCGCCTTGATGGGACTGCTGCATAACTGCAATCAAGCTCCACTCTTGAGTAACCTGCACACGCTGCCTCAACCTGGTCTTTGACATCAATAGGACTGGCTGGCAGGACAGATTTGTATCCTAGGGACTCCCCCATCTATGGAATAGACCCCCTCTCCACATCAAGCAGAGTACCTCTTTACCCCATTTTAAGTGCAATCTGAATAACTGGATGGGAAAAAGAAAATACATCGCTGGGATTCCACCCGTGTCCCTGCTGGACAGGGGCATTGAGTGCTGATTTGTCTATGCATGGGCTAAACTCTTGGCTAGGCTTATAAGGGCCTCAGGGCCAATAGCCTAGTAACTTCCTATGATCCTATGATCTATGAACATGTCTGTAAAACTTACCTTAGACACTGTCATCTGTGATAAACTTAGATTAGTTCATAGAGTGGTAGCTAAATCTTTAAGTCACACTACCATGATAAGTTATTGTTACTAGTCTGAACACTGTGCTGAATATAGTACACTGAACCCTTCTGAGCTGTTAATACTTCACATGAGGAGTACATACTTCTCCATAACCAATTAAGCAGGCTAACTGAGCAGGTAGCACAAAATGTCCGTTACTGTCTTCAGACAGTCCAGAAGTAAAATTATAAAAGCTTTAGTCAGTATATCTAAGCTATTTTTTCATCAGTGAATTGAATGGATATACCATCAATAATCATAGAGGGACAGACCTTCGGTAATAACAAAAGATAATTATCTTAATCAGTAATCATACAGTGCTTTTGTTACTGCCTCACTCCCTGCCATCTTAATATTATTGTCTCTGTTGTTTGCCATCGAACCATAGAATGCCAAATTACTAATTAAGCACTTAATGTACGTAAGTGGCAGTATGTAGGATCAGTTAAATGTGGGATAGTGAATGCTGTGACTTTAAATAAAAAAAATAAACATGACCTCCCAAATACTAAAAATTCATCCTTAAAAAGGACCTCCTTAATATCTGATTTTTATTTATTTGTTGTCATATTACAAGGACTCTGGTCCAATACAGCCCTCCTATCTTTTACAAGACATCCCTTCTCTTGGACAGACTCCCTAAACTTTACACAACCCTTGGGTTATTTGTACTTCCATACTATCTTCGACACAAGTGCTTTTACCTCAGTGAAGAACAACTTGACAACCCTGATCAGTCACATTTAATTTTGTCAAATCAATGAAATGGGTGCTACTATGGGTCATCCAAAGCAAGCAAGTCAAAATATTGGGGCTGGCTTATTGGTTAAGTATTTTACCTCACAGACACATGTTACAAGGCTTAATACTCACTTTTGGTGTGGGGGAGGGGTAGACATAATGGTTAAAGGAAAACTCCACCCTAGAACTGAAAAAAAAATGTTTTTTTTTTCACTCTATTTTTGTTTCCTGACCTAAGTGCTTTATTTGTAATTTTAGCCTGTTTTCCACAACTTGACTACCAGCTACAGTGAGAAAGCCAACTAAACTGCAGATCTTTGTTCAGGGTTTTCTTTTGTAGTATGAGGAACTGATTCAGCAAGGGTTTCTTAGTGCAGTGACAGTTTTAACGTCTCTGCAGTAGTGTGGGGAAGGGGACTCTCAATTCCTCTTGAACTACAAAAGAAAACACTGAACAAAGGCCTGTGATTTAGTTACTTTTCTAGATGTAGCTGGATAACTTCTAAGTATACTGTAAAATAAGGTTTGAACCAAACATAAATGAGGGTGATTAGAGACAGAAAAGAAGCAGTCCTTTTACAGAAGGTAAAGAAAATAACAGTGACCCTCCCCAATCCCATTATATGTCAATGGCATGGAAATTCAAAGTTACTTCCTTATAGGATCATAGGCTCATAGGAGATTACTAGGCTAATGGTCTGGGGCCCTTACAAGCCTAGCCAAGAGTTTACTCCCCCCCAAAAAAAAATAGAAACCTGTGTCAGCACCTGTCACTCCTGTCAATGAGGTACAAAGGTGGAACTCCTGGGACAAATTTATGGTTTCCCATCCACTCATTAAGACTGCATTTAAAGAGGGTCATTGAGGTACTCTGTTTGACATGTATGGGAAGTCTATTCCAGAGATGGGGCAGCCTCTGGGAGACAAACCCAGCAGGTTTTGTTGATGTTGCATATTAGATTTAGGCCTATCGAGTCGGTAATGCACAAGGAGATAGACTTAAGGATATGGAGCATCTCCAGTAGGGCAGGGTCTGACATTAAGTACTAGTTCAGAACAAACTTGGGTTTTGCCATGGAGGTTCCTAACGTAACTGAAGAAGGACTTGTGGTTTCTCTTTGTTTTGGAGGCTAGTTTCAACTCATAATTGGCTTTGGAGGTTTTCACTAGTGATCTAATTTGCTTGTTTAGGCAGAGGAGGGAGTTTTTGTGATTTGGAATTTGTTCCTTTTTACCCTTGGACAACAGTTTCTTCCTTTTGTTGTAAAGCCTGTTGATAGAGGATGTCCACCAGACAGGTTTGTTTTTCTTTGAGGAGCAGATGTTAATTATGTTGGGTATGGCTGATTCCATACAGTTGTTCAAGTGCTTGTATACTACACTGGCATAATGTTCAGCATAGTTGCCTGCATTATCTGAGGGGGGGGGGGTGGTGGTGTGAAGCTGCTTATACCCTCCTTAGGAATTTGTAGTCAGCTTTTGAAAAGTTTTTTAGCCTGGTTCTGGCTGGGGAGGGGTTGGCTGGAATAGAAACTTCGAATGAGAGACAGATGATCTGATCTCACCAAGGAAGAACATACTATGAGAGTGGTGCAACGGTCCCTCATGTTGGTGAGAGCCAAGTGCAGTATGTTATCTCCCCTTGTGGGAGATAAGACCAGCTTATCTAGTGCATTAGAATTGATGAAGTCAAGGAATTGTTGGGTGAGTACATTAGTGCAGAAATAGTTCACCCAGTCTATGGTGGGGTAGTTGAAGTCATCAAGGATCAGGGTGTTAGGGGGTACCTTGATGGAGTCAAGTAGGTCCAGGTAGGAGGTGTGGGTGTCCTGAGACAAGGAGGGGGATCTATAGCTGTCTACAACTTGGATGCATGTTTTTCCAACTATCAGTTGCACCTGGAGTAATTCTAGTGCATCATGTTGGTTAGCCAGTCTGGAGGTGTGCCTTTCCTTAATGAAGATATAGACTCCACCACCCTTAGTCTTTCTGACCTCATTTTGGGGTCGTAAAGTTTCATATGAGGTATAGCCTGATAAGGCAGGAGTGCTCTCTGCAGCCCTGCACCAAGTTTCTGTGACTGCACAGACATTGGCATCTTCCAGGGTGAGTAGAGCCTCTAGTGAGTGCATTTTCAGATTAAGGCTCCTAGCATTGAGCAGCATGACCTTCAATTTGCTTTTTGACAGATCTTTTATGTTGGAAGATTTGTCTTTGGGACATAGCCTAAAAAAGGCATGATGGAGGAGGCAAGAACTTTGGCCAAGATCTCTGCTAAAGCATCGTGGCCTGTCAACCATGTCATCCCAGACAGACAGACACTGGATCTCCTTAGAAAGACACCAGAAACTAAGCCAATTGTTGAAGTCAAACATTTTTTGTTGGTATTGTGGTATCATTCTTGGTGAAGGTGGGATGCTGCTTACGACTAGGGTCATATCTGCCTGGAGTACATACTCTGAAAGCAAAATCATGTCTCTCTACATATAGTCCAGGGAGGTGCATCTCAAGTCATTCACACCAACATGGACAATGACAGAGTCATACTCGTATCTGTTGTGGAGAGACTTGACTGCGTGTGTGATGTGGCGGTTTCTTGCTCCTGACAAACAGCTGACCGTGACCTTCTCCTTATTGAGCCTGGTGAGGGGGACATCGGTGTTTGGCTTATTGTTTTGCTTAATGGGCTGTGCTTGTGAGACACTGGTGCACTGACTACTGTGTATGATGTGATTGATGTTGTGTGTGGAATGTTTGTGAGTGTGTTTGTATTTTGGGGGTCTCTGGCATGGGTCTCTGGCATGTCTGCCATGAGTCATACAAAGTATTATGGGAAAGAGTAAGGTTGAGGGACTACAAGATCATGTTGATACAGCAAGGCCCATTGGTAGCCATATTGTGGAAAGCAGGCTAAAATTACAAATAAAGCATGTATAGTGATTTTGAGGTGTTAAAATAGGTCAGGAAACAAAGACAGAGTGAAAAAAAAATTTTTTTTTAGTTCTAGTGTAGAGTTTTCCTTTAAGGTCTTTACCTCAGAGATAAAAGGTACAGGTTTTGATTCCAACATCTGATTATTAGCTAAGCTTGTAATAGTCTGCAATCTGATAGCCTAGTATTTGCCCATGAACCTATGAGACAGTGTCTCACCTATACGCAGTGGATAGTGAGATGATGAAATGAGAATGTCATTTCAGCATTTGATGAAACCCTGATCACACATTATGACTGCAACCAGATTGAGAGGTAGATAGAAAAGATACACACCTATGAAACAGTGTTTCCCCTATACACAATCGATAGTGGGATGACAGAATGGGAATGTCATTTCAACATTTGCTGAAACCCGGATCACACATTCTGACTGCAATCAGACTGAGAATTAGATACGAAAGATACATAAAAGTCAATGCGTAGGTAGAAAAGACACACACACACACACACACACACACACACACACACACACACACACACACACACACACACACACACACACACACACACACACCTCAGAAACCTGAATAAGATGTTTTACATTTTGACCATTGTAGCTGCACACATTATGAGCAAGCCATGGACAGACAGTTGACAGCTGGATACTTTTTCATAAGTTACTCTGCTTTCTACACAAGCACATGCACTTACCCTAGCAGGTAGCCTGCACTGCCAAATGGCCATGAATGGGTGGAGCAGGGGTATAACTTGTAAAGCACTGGAACACACATGGACCCAACATGGTTTACTTGATGGTGCATGAAAGTGATTAATGGATTTGGAATTCTTGACGTTTTCAGCTTCAGACCTGAAACATGACCGTGCAGATGATTTCCTTATGCTGGGTAAGGGAAGTTCATGTTGAATATTGATAGTCTATCCTTATTGTTATACGGGAGATGTAGCTAGGCTTCTTGACGGCACTGCAGCAATAAACTTTGTCTAACTCTATGAAGCTATAGAGAATATCAATTGCTTTAGACATTCTCTTTACTAAAATAAGTATTGCAGATAATGCAGACATATACTTTGTTTTATTTTATTTTATTTACTGGTTAGCAAGTTAAACCCACTATGTATACATCCTTTTTTCAGGGTGACTTGGGAAAACTCTCTTATTCATAGGTTCATAGGTAAGTACTAGGCTATCTCCCCTTGCATGCCATTTTAAGCCTGGCTGCTTTCCCTTTTTGTGTTAGAATTAACCTATCCAGTTTGGTTAGAGACTGGCCTTACCCATCCTATAGTCGATAATTATATATTAACCCTAATAAGAATAATTTGGATCGTACCATAAATAAGTTGAGAGGACTCATGCATGAGATAAAGCATTTAGTAGCTGCCTCTGCCCATCAGTAGTACAATGGGCAGTCCTGGGGTAAATTTTCTATTTCCAATCCATAGATACAAGTTGCACTTAAATATAGACAGGAATGAACTTTGTTTTATATGGATGGGGAGTCTGTTCCAGATTAGTTGTTAAACAGTTTGCCTACATTAGGGAGCTAATGAAAAAATCAGTCAAGTAATTACATTTGTAAATCACTGTATCTACATTACCATGGTTTATCTGGTGTATGAGTGACATGGAAAAAAGCCACATTATTATTATTATTTTTTTTTATTTTTGTGTGATCTCTAGATGTATACAGATCTAAAAAGTGACTGGCATGGGTTTGAAAGTGTTTTTTTTTACCTCATGATGTGCACACACTTCAACAGCAACTTTCAATTATCTGAAATGTGTTTTTTATTTTTCTACTTGAGTTTTCCTTTTGGTGCTAGGAGTGAAAAAAGATGTACAAACTCTGTCCTCCCAGTTTATGACAGCTCACTCCCATACTGCTTACATTAGCCTCTTACATCATCTAACTCCACCCTGGGCCACATTGCACCCCCCCTCTTAAGCAGTTGGTTAAATACCCTTCCACCTTATCTCTCACAGTTTCTAGCCCTTTATCTAGGCAGGCACAGAGCTATCTAACATACCTCTCAACCTGAAAACATCAAAAATCCGGACAAAGGCCCATGAAAAATAGGCACAAATCTGTATGCTGATTAACATAAAATGTGTATAAATAATTATGTAATTCTGCCCACTCCAATGGACTTGTGGGATATCAACTTTCAAATGCAAACTGAAGAACAGACAATAAAAATATGGCCCCAAAGACCCAGACCCTGCAGTAAATAGTAACCATTTTCTTTTAAATGTGTAGCAATGATGTTCACTGGGAAGGGAGAAGATGATGAACATTAGGATTTTGTTTTTGGTGACTTGCAGTATGTGGGTTTTATGGTAAAAATAGGGCATTTAATGGTAGGCAATATTATAATCTTAGCAAAAGAATATTATAGTTTTCTAGGACCTCCAAAAGTCATTCTTCATAACCTACTGATCAGTGACATAGCTACAGTTGGTGCCGCTTGGGGCTGTCTTTGAGTTTGCCGCCATTCCCCCCTCACAAAATCATGGTAGAATAGGGCCTCGCCATATACAGCCCCCCCCCCTGCAGCCATTCCAATGTCCCATTACTTGGCTATTTCGCCCCATTTACCATAAACACTGTAATGTGCATACTGCTTTACTTCTACGATGATTTGGATTTCATTTAAAAGTTTTATTTTACATTTTACAGCACAAACACTAATAGACATCTGCTAAAGAAAGCAATGCAGTCTCACAATGAAAATAGACTTAGCATTAAAACTTCTTTGCCCTTGAGACTCACATTCATTGAAACAACATTGAAACCCACATTCAAAGAATATATATCTGGCCAGTGGCAGATAAAGATTAACTTTGGGCTGTTTTCAAATTATAGGCCCCTTGCACATGGAACATACATGTGTTCTTTGATATGCCTTCCTGATTGTATTAAATTATATTACTTGTATAATACAGTAAAATTGTTAGAGGGGATTTTACAGTTATTGTTTTGAACATTTTTCCAGTAAACAATGAAACAAAATGCATGCACCAATAATGACATAACTGCACAATTCAAAACATTTCCATCATAAAAGTCTACTCAAACTTTTCAGTCCATCAGTATCAGTAAATATGCACAATCTCTGCAGAAGTAAAAGTCATGTAAATAATGCCACACTAAAGAGATCTGTAAGTAATGAAGAGCTTGCTACTTGCAACCAACTTTATATTTTGTTTCATCAACAAATAAAGTGCCTGTTGCCTTTGAGGAATAAATTCCCTATGTTGCATTAAGACAATGATAAGCTAGTTATAATGCAATAGGGAATGGATGACAAGCTGATAAGAGATTCATAGTTACTAGTTATCACTGCCAAAGAGGACATTCTCAGGACTGCAGCATCCACCCCCTTTAAAAGTACAACACAGTACAGTATCAGTAATGTATCTACATACTGTGGGAGTAGAACCCACAGCCTTCTGAATCAAAATGAAGTATTCAACCTGTTATGCTATTAACAATGCAAGCAAATTCAGCATAAGCTGCACTGAACTTCTCTTCCCTGAAGCTGTCACCTACTTGCAAAATCCACTTGACACTCACCTGTATCTCTCAACTTTGCAGCACAAGAAATCTAGAAAAAGGCAACATTTATTTTTTTTTGGGGGGGGGAGGGCAAAAGCCCAAAAAACAGGGACACATTTTAAACATTGCTTGTTTAATCTTGGAAAGTTGCTAGAATAAAATGTTGTATTACTACCATGCGTTTCACTGCCAAGTCTTGAACCGAGGACCCTGTACACTACAGTCAGAGCAACATACCACTATGCCAAATCAGCTGTTTCCTGAAAGATAGGAAAACCAAAACTTAAATGGCTATCTTTTAGTGAATTCAGTTCTCACCATAGCTCTCAACCTCTTAGCACAAAACACCTTGACAAAGCCAATAATGGGGAAATACAGCCCCAAAAATAGAGACAAATTTCAACTATTGATCTTATAAACTTAGAAAATTGTTAGACTAAAAGGTTTTGTGTTACCATATATTTTCTGAAGAATGTGAAGTCTGAAATTTAAATGCCTGTCATTATTTAGTGAATTCAGTCCTTCATTGATTTGCCACAAAAATCCAGAAAACACAGATTTTTATGAGGAACAGAACAGAACAAAAATATGAGGCAAAAATCTGGACAGTTTTCACAAGTGATGGTGGGTAGGGAATTCAGGCTCTTGCTACCTGTACCCAAGGTACAGGGTTTGAGCCTGAGTATATTTAACTGGGGCATTACACCACACACACACACACACACACACACACACACACACACACACACACACACACACACACACACTATAATAAAATAATAAACCTGAATATTAATATAACCAAATTCCCTTGCAGCTTCATTCCTGGAGACAAACCAACTTGTACTAAGTGTGCTTGCTTGTGGAATAGCAGGAAATGCTCACATGTTACCCTTGAGCCCAATTACGACAGGCTGTTCATGGACCTGATGTAATTTGCACGTGATGACATCAGGTCAAAAGGCTGAAAAACAAAATTTAAAAAAAGCGGGGATAATCGGAAATTAAGGGGTGCCACATGGAAATTGTGTTACCCCATTACTTGGACCTCAAAACTGGTAAAAAATGAGAAATTTGGTACGGTTGAGAGGTGTGCTATCTAGCCATGTTTTGTACTAACTTTACTACTTGGAACATGGAGAGAGGAGGAATCTATACAGAAGAGCCCCCAATAACTCCCAGATTCAGGAAGAACCATGCTCTAGGACCAATAACATTCCACCTCTCACTGAAGCTACCCCACAGCAGCCAGTTATAGATACTGTAGCACTGGATCTGCATTTAATAACATTTCTATGATCTGTAGTAGAATGAAAATTGTTGTTCCAGGGCACCACTCCACACTGCTATATTCTTTACACCATAGGCACAATTTGCCTATGCTAAAAGAAGATATGAGATTTTTATGTTTATTAAAAGTTTTTGCATACTCTGCAGTTCATCACTTGGTGAATTTGTATTCCATGGGCACAGAAGACCTTCACAAAAGGTTCTTAGGTCTCAGGTTTACTTACTTTTTACTTTTTTTCCTCCTACTTGTGCACATCCATGAACTCTATAAAATGTGATTACTGTGACACTTATTTTTCACTATATGCTCTTTCTCTGGATGCATGTATTGTTCAAAAATGGGAATCACACAGTGTAGCTTTAAGTGTCTAGCCCCTCTGCATATAAAAAGGTCTGTCTTCATCAAGAGGAAGAAGAATGGGGGCTGGTCACATTAATCATGCATATGAGCCTCTTTGGAGTAGGCACTGTAAACCTTTTTTGTTATACAAGAGAATACTAACATGTAATATTATATGTCAGGAGATAATGAGTCTCATTAAAGTGGGTACAACATCTGACAGACTGGAAAAAAGTTCTGTAATACAGCTTTCATACTTGGCTCCGAGGAATATGAGCCCCAGTGATGCAGACAGCCTCTCATTACATGTATTACAAAACAGACTAATAAAGTCTGGTGATAGCCTTGTAAAAGCAGGCATTTTCAAATGTTCAAAGTGTAAGCCACTCTGTTAGATGGACCTGATGAATCTTAGGTGAAGGTGTTTACTTAAATGTAGTTCTATAGTTGTAGCTCATAGTGTGTTGTCATGTTTTGTTTGTTGGAAGTTAAAAATAAAAATAAAGCCTTTTAACTAAGAATGAGATTCCGCAGGCTGCTGAGCTGGTAAACCCTCATGGATGTTTTAGTAATATTCAAATATGTGGCTAACCTCCAAGCTTTGGGATTGGCCCCTTGGTTTTTCCATCTCCCAGATTTTCTTCCAATCAGCTCCCATGGACCCTCTCACCATTGTCTGTAACTGCCTTTAAATAACTGACCTGTTGAATGTAATATATTAGAACAAACACACTCATACATCTACCTATTTAAGTGACTAAACTACTGGAAACTTCAAAAAGGTGTCTTTATTCCTCCCACAGGGAGAGTATCAGAGAGAGAGAGAGAGAGACTCCTAGATCTGCTAGTGAAAGTGATTGTATCTGGAATTATCCTTTATACTCTATTTGTTGTTAGTCCTGTCAATCTCTGGGTCACAGGTGGGATATCAGACTTCACTCAAGCCCTCTGGATTACCTCTGTTTTCACATTAGGGAAGTGTAGGAGCTTAACCTGTGATATGGAAATACAAAATGTTCATTAACCTCAGCACAAAGCAGAATGTTGGTCAGTACATCTTGCTGAAGAATCACATCTTGTGACAACATTTCGTATTACATTTGGATGGTCTTGTTGGAAATGCTTACCATTTGGAGTCAACAAGATTTATTCTTTAACAATATGGCTCAAATTCTTGAAGTTCTTTATGGTACAATCACCATAGCTAATCGTGTTGCTGTCTAGGCAGAAAATGAAGATCTGACAGAAATTATATTGTCCTGACAGACAGAGGGACAGTATCAGCAAACAATCTTTTCTTACCTTGTGAAACTGTAAACAAGTAATGATATTCATCCAGACCCAAATAAAGTTAGAGAAAAGTAGAGAATGCAAACTCCTTACACATGAACGTACACTGATTCATGGTTATGTTGAATTCATGATTATAGAGGAGGCACACATTCAACAAGACTTCTGAAAAAAATGGAATATATTGAGCATAGGACTCTGAGCCCTAAATATTATTTGAAGAAATTAAGTGAATTGATTACTGTCAACAACTTTTGTTACATATCCAGAAGATACTCTAAGGCTGAATGTAGAATAATCATTAAAATGCTTAAGTGTAACCTTGGTGCATCATACAGCATAATTTATTTTGGCTCTGGAACACTAGTAAAATGTCCAGCTCTGTACAGTAATATCGACTGCAAAATGCTTGTAGGTATGTATGGAATATAGCATGGTCAAACTTATCTTTATGGCAAGTAATTTGTTTGTGCTAAGGGCTCATAAATCACTTGTTACTATTTGTGTAAAACCACTGCATGCTTTAGTAAAACACCCACTTTTGAAACACAAGGCTGTAACTACAGATTGATTTATTGCCTTACCTCAGCAGCTCCTGGCAGATACCTTTAGCTAACTTCATATCCCAAAATACTTTGGTAGCATTGAAATGGACTAATACACTAAGGGACTTGATCTGCAAACTGGAGATTCAGAGATGCATATTACGGCAGCTATTAGCTTCTTCTAGGAGAAGCAAAACAGTTTCTTCGGAGAAAAACTTCAAATGACCCTAAAGGTAATGGACTTAAAGAAGTCATCTATCAAGTATGGACAGAAAGGAGTGAGATTTACAAAAAAGCCACTGTGCTTACTGGTCTTTCAGGGCTGAACTAGCTGTTGAAACGGGAGTCATATTTCAAGGTGGAGAAATGTTCTTTCCTGGAACAATGACTGCAGATATTCTAAAACAACTTCATTAGAGCCGTCAAGGCAATAAAGGACAAGACATATTGTGAGAGGGAGAGTTTGCTGGACAACTATTTAGTAAGACAGTAAAGGCATGTACAGATCCTACAGTGTGTTTGCAAAATATCAAGGTGATACTACAAGTGAAACATAAGCTTCCATCAAACCAAGTTAATGCATTAAGTTTAATCTTTATAAAATATGTGACCACAAATATCTGCTAACTGTAGACAGACACTGGACTCATCCAGATGTTGATGAAATGACTGTGCTTGTGAAGCAAAACAGCTGTATAGACAATGCAATTCTATATGCCTTTATTTGGAAACCTGATAATTGACATTGGACCTCAGTATACAGGTCAAGCATTCAAAAAATAGCATTGCTGAATCGGGAATCAAGCAAGTGATATGCTCACCTCATTATCTGGAAAGTAACAGTTTTATAGAAAGATATACATGAGCTGTTGAGTCATTTATCAAGAAAACATTGAAACGTGTAGTCAACCTGATAAGCCTTCCTGAATGTCAAAGTAACTCATATTAGTACCAAACTGCTATCACTTGCCGAAATACAATTTAGTAGTTTACCCCTACACCTTTGCCAAATTATTGATCCAGTGAAAGGTCAAAGACTATAAGCCGGCCTTAGGCATAGGCCAACTAGGCGGCCGCTTAGGGCGCCACTCTAGTAGGGGCGCTTTTCCAGTATTTATTTGGTGTAGGTAGACTAGGATGGGGGCATCAGATAGTGTGGTGGGGGCGCTGTGGATCCCTTTTGCCTAGGGCATCAGTTGACCTAAGGCCGCTCCGTCTATAATCCAATGTAATAATGAGTTTAAAGGTTCCGTTTTATTTGACACAGCTATTAAAAGCAGAAGCAATAAGTATAATCCAGCTGTTATAGCCAAGAAGATAGGAAATAGATTACTTATAAAAACTAACAAGGCAAACAACAAGGCAAAACAAAGCTAACCATTTTCCTTTTAGTTAATGCACATTCATTAGTATGAATAATCATATTAACATTACTTAGCTTTAAATAACCGCATTAGCAACAGATGATTTGAAAATAGGAGTAATGATCTGGAAGCATGCAAACTGAATATAAATATAAAATCTGAATTAGTTTACTTTTTTTAACTGGTAAGAGAAGCTTTATTTGAATTTATATTTTATTTATTATCACTGTTTTTCACTGTTTGGGGGTAGGAAGGGATAACTTGTTAACAAGATTTACGTTGATTCGTATTTTGTTGTTTTACCTTTAATTTCATTGTTTGTTGTTAGAAAAGGATAGGTTTTAGACAGGCAAGCTGTAGCCACCCCAAGGGGCCTAGACAGCTACAAATTCACACAGATTGCAGATAGGAAAATCACGAACATATCTAAACAATCCTACCTTGGTTTGTGATTCATTGATCTTTACTGTTAAAAAGAAATGCGACTGTGAGAAATAGTGAAGTAAAGGAATTGCAACTTTTGACTGGCTTGCAGAACTTGTATGGTCAGAACAACTTTACTGTACTTGTTTTAGTATTTAATTGTATATTGCTTTTGTGACTTTTTTTTTGTCACAGAAGTTGATTTAAGTTCTCTTTGAATTCTGTGGTTACTGATTTTGATTATTCTTTTATTTTATAACATTCTATTTGTTTCCAGCTGAATATGGATTCCTTAAATGAGTATACAATTGATGGTTTGCTAATGCACAAATATCTTGTACAGTGTAATAAATGCTACACATATTTAAAGGTAACAGCTGATAACAATGGTGATATGTGTTCCTTGTGTCAAAAGTTGGATGACTTGTTTACCATTGTTAGAAGTAAATCTACATTTAATGATGATCATTGCGCTTGTGCAATTGGCATGGCTTGGAGAATTGTTGTTTCATATAGTAATGACTGGACTGGTGAGATAAATAATATTAGGCATAGAACAAATAGAACACATTTAGGTTTATAGGTTCATAGGTTCAAGGTAGGTACTAGGCTATTGGCCCTGGGGCCTATACAAGCCCAGCCAAAAAGGTACCCTGGCTTTTGCCACCCAAGAAAATTATTTTCCTGTGCCACTGTCGAGGAGAGCCACAGAGGTGAACCCTGGGGTGAATTTCCCATTTCCCATCCAATCATCAAGATTTTTCTGGAAGAGTGCTAATGAGAAGCTTTGTTTAATATAGGTAGGTAGTTTATTCCAGAGTATGGGAAGTCTCTGGGACAGGAATCTATCCCTCCGGCATGTTCTGTTTATTGTGGTGACAAGGTTTAGGTCCCTAGAGCATGTAGCTCGGAGGGATTGGGATTTCTTTAAGTGGAGCATGTCCAACAGCTCTGGGTTTGACATAGCTTTGTATATTAGTCAGAGATCACCTCTGAGTAGGCGATATGTGACAGAGTAAAGCTGGAGTTTTTTGAGACGGTCTGAGTAGGGCATCTGTTTGAGGCCGGTAATCCTTTTTGTGAGGTATTTCTGCGGCCTTTCCAGTTGTTGTAGATGTCTTGTGAGGTACATACCAAAAGGGGCATTGTACTCTATAATGGGTCTAATGAGTGATGAGTAGAGGGGAACAATGACCACTTTTTTTCTGGATGAGAACCTTTTGTGATGAAGTGTGCCACGTAGAAGGATTTCCTGACTACTGTGGTGATGTGATTATCAAAGGAGAGACTATTATCCACCTGTGTCCCAAGGTCTCTTATCACACTTTCGGTGTTAAATATACTACCGCCTATGTTGTTGCTCATGGGTACAGAGTTTTTACCAAAGGGGGTGACAATGCACTTTTTGGCATTGAGCTTAAGGCCATGGCTTTGACACCAGGCATCTGTCTCAGTGAGGCCCTTTTGTAGAATTCCACATCGTTAGGTGTTTTGATTATGGCTCCTAGTTTGCAGTCATCTGCGAACTTCATTAGCCAAAGACCTTCTGTGTTAGCCTGTACTTCAGAGACGTAGATACCAAACAGGAGAGGACCCAGGACTGAACCCTGTGGTACTCCACTTGTCACTGGTCTGACGTCGGATTTGGAGTCTGCTACTTTCACAGTCTGGGTTCTGTCAGATGGCAACCCATCTTGTAACATAGGGATTTATACCCAATTTAGTGAGTTTATCTATAATTCCAGAGTGGGGGATGGTGTTGAAAGCCTTGACAAGATCTAGATAGGCTGTGTGAACCACCTTACCCTTGTCTACGGCTTTGGTGACTTCTTCAAAGAAGTCTATCAGGTTTAGGAGACATGTTCTGCCTTTTACAATCCCAAACTGGGTGGGGTCCAGAGTTTGGAGATTACCAATGTCTTTGTTTATAAGTTCCATAATTATACATTCCATGGCCTTGCAGACCAGGCTCGTCAGGCTAATGGGGCGGTAGTTTCCAGGGTCTGTGGTGGCTCCCCCCTTATGGAGTGGGATAACCGTTGCTGTGTGCCATTCAGCAGGCACAAAGCCTGAGGTGAGGCTATGACTGAACATGGTACTTAGGTGGGGTGCCAGTTCATTCTATAGTTCATGTAGAACGCAGCCTGGGATGTTGTCTGGTCCCATGGATGCTGTGTTCTTGGCTTTGGAGAGTGTGTTTTTTACCTGTGCAGCCATGATTACAGGAACTTTGCATTCTTCCGGTATAGCGATGGGCTCTTTAGGGGGTGAGAGGGGGGTAAAGGTAGCACTGAACCTATCTGCCAGGATATTGGCAATATCAGTTGGTCTGTATATTTAGTGCCATTGTGCTGTAACTCAGAGCAGATCTGAGTATTGCCATTGAGATTCTTGACATAGCTATAGAATGCTTTGTGGTTGTCTTTAGAATCAGTGCCGATTTTGTTTTCATAACTAGCTTTGGAGGGTTTTATCAGGGATCACAGCTTCTTACTGAGGCTGACCAGGGAGTTCCTCCACTCGTGGGATTTTACTCTCTTTTGCAACAGTTTCTTCCTTCTGTTGTACAGTTTGTTTATGGCAGGGGACCACTAGATTGGCTTCCTTTTTTTGGAGGATAGCGTCTTGGTTCTGTTTGGGATAGCACGATCCATGCACTCATGTAAGTGCTTATAAAGTGCAATTGTGTAGGATTCAGTAGTCATAACTGTATTGTCCACCTGCATGGGTGTCATGAAGTTCACCAGTTCTGTCTTAAGAAGCATGAAGTTAGCTTTGGAGAAATGTTTTACCATGGTTTCCTTAATGGGGGGGTGGATGTGGATATCTAGGGTAATTAGCTTATGGTCGGATTGGACCAATAAGGCATTGACTTCAGGTGTGGAACACCGGTCACTCCTGTTGGTAATGACTAGATCTAGGATATTGTTGCCCCTGGTGGGGGTGTGGATAAGTTGATCCAGGGCATTGGAGTTTATGAATTCCAGAAAGCGTTGAGTGAAGGAGTTGGTACATGAGTAGTTTTCCCAGTTAATGGTGGGGTAGTTGAAATTGCCCATTATTAGGGTGTTTGGTTGAACCCTAATATTTTCCAGTACATCAAGAAAAAAGGAGTGGGAATCCTGGGGCATGGTGGGTGATCTGTAGCAAGCTACAATTTGGATTGCAGTTTTGCCCAGAGTTAGTTGCACTTTGATAACCTCGGCTGCATTATGCTGAGCAACTAGCCTGGAGGTGTGGATATCCTTAATGAATATGGATACACCTCCACCTTTGGTGTTCCAGTCCAGGTTACATGGCCAAAAACTGTGGTATGAGTTATAGCCTGGTAGTGCAGGGGTGTTCTCTGGCGCCTTGAACCAGGTCTCAGTCACCGCACAGATATCAATGTTCTCCATTTTAAAGAGTGCTTTGAGTGAGTGCATTTTGAGATTTAGACTTCTAGCATTGAGTAGCATCACCCTCAGTTTTTGCTTGCCTGTTCCTGTTACGGTGGTGAATTTGTCATTTGAACCTTGCCTAAAAAGGCACTATAGGGGCGGCAAGAACCTTAGCCAGTATCCAGAATCTCAGGGGTGACAGGTGCAGGCCATCTCTGGCAAAGCATCGTGGTCTGTTGACTATGTCTTCCCAGGCAGACAGATACTGGATTCCTTTAGAATGGCACCAGAAGCTTAGCCAATTGTTGAAGTCAGTCATTTGGATTAGGAAATGATGCAGCTATTTTTTGCAAAGATCATTCAGCCCCTATGGAACAAGATGATGCCCCTGCCAACTTTAGAATTCTGGATGCAAGTATTCAGCAATCTGAGGATTCAGTTTGTTTAGAAGTAAACAAAAAAAGAAAGAAAAGGTAGAAGTTCACAACAAAGCAGGGAAGAAAAAGAAACTGATTAATGGCTGTAAAAAGGACACCCGTTTGTTATGTAACACACAGGTTACAGGGAATGATAATATTTTTCTATCAGAAAACCTTCAGTCTACAGAGAAAGGCATTGTTTTCTCAAAAGAGAAGGTAGAAATAAGAGGCAAAGGGCAGGTGAAAAGGAAGAAATCAAAATTGAATGTGGAAGGATTGAAACCATTATTGTAAGTAAAAAGAAGAGAGACAGATGTTGACTATATTAGAAGCTGAAGACTCTTTAGAGCTGGCCAGCAAAGACATTATTGTAATTGGAGAGTCAATTATTAAAGGAACTGAAACTAACATTTGTAGAGAAGGTGATGAAAGTCATATAGTGTTATGCTTGCCAGGAGCAAAAATAGAAGATATGAGACATGCCTTGGAACGCCTTAATATAAGGAAGTACGGATCCATTTTTACTCATGTAGGTATAAATGATGTCATCCGCAAGCATTCTCTGACTGTTGGTAGGGAACTGATAGCCCTTTTAGATAGTGTAGCTTGTACTGGTGTTAGGACGTATTTTTCACAAATCACCTATAGAGAGGATGGTCAGATCACTGTGAATTAAAAGATTTTTTGGGTAAATACCTACATGGAAAATGTCCTTTTTTAAAAAATGAAAATGTGTAGAGCATCCAGGCCTAGTTTTGGGCACACGTGTTCAGACAGGATCGCGTCCATTTGTCAAGATCAGGGAAGTGAATTTTTGCAGCAGATATTTTGCAGTATTTGACAAATACTAGGCAGGATTTTTGCCAGTTCAAAAATGTAACAGTTCATAGATAGCAACATTGGATGAATCTCTGATGGTTGTTAATGCTAGGAGCATTAATAATAAAGATTTTTTATTGGCAAATTTGCTATGTTCCCACAAGAGTGATGTTGTTATTGTTTGTAAAACATGGTTAAAGAACAATGACTGGAAACCAGTTCTGTCAGGGTATAAATGTTTTTACTGTAACAGACATTCTAACAAAAAATCAGGTGAATGCCTTATGATAGGGATTAAAGATAGTTATGAGACCTGTGATTATAACATGTTCAATGATAACACCAATTTACCAGAAACATACATGAATAATATAGAATCAACAATGTTAGTAAGGACATTATTGCCAACGTATATTCAGGAGCAACAATTGCTTCAGATTGTAAAAAAAAAAAACTACCAGGGAACGGAACATACTAGACATTGTGCTCCTGAATAAATTACTGTTAATTCAAGTCAGGTTTTACCACCACTGATGTATCGTGATCATGGGGTTATAAAGCTTAATTTGTTATTAGATTATTCTGCTAAACTGAAATCTAAACCAATTCACAGAAGGCTAATTACAGATTATATGGAAGCAAAACAGTCACTATGTAAAACTAAATGGAGTGAGGTGTTCAGTAGAAAACCTGCAGATGGAATGTGGAAAGTTTTGAAAGAGAAATCGAGTGCAAAAAATAAAAAATGTTTAACATCAGGATCTAGGCATACAACATTGGGGGGGGGATATATTTCCATAAGAACATGATATCTGATTAAGGTAAGAGATAATAAAATATAAGAAATGGAACAGAGGTTGAACTACAACTTTGGAAACTGAAATAAACAAGCTGGACAAACAGATTAAGCATAGTATGAGACAAGATCAAGAAAAATTTGAAGAAAATTTATATAAAGATATTGAGCACAATAGGAAACCTTTTTATAGATACATAAGATGTGGAAGGAGTAAAGACACACAAACTGATAAACTATGTGCAGATTATGAAATTTATTCTCAGACACAACAGATTATAGATATATTTACAAAATCTTATACAAAACAGTTTGGCTCCACAAAAGGGGTGATAAGCTGTCCTAGTGACATTTAGGTAACTCCAGATGCAGGAATCAATTTAGATTATATTGAAAATGAACTGTGCAAACTGGATCCAAAGAAAGCACAGGGAGGAGATGGAATTAGTAACATTGACCTGAGAACACTTCAGTAAGAACTTACAGTACCATTGTATTTATTATTCACTAGATCATATAAATATTTGGAGATTCCTCAAGACTGGAGACATGCACTTATTAAACCTGTCTTTAAGGGAAAGGGGAATAGGACAAACCCAAAGTCATATAGGCCCTTAAGTCTACTTTCATGTTGTGGAAAAATAATGGAGACAGTAATATTAGATAAGTTATTGTCAGAACTGGCTAGGTTGGGACTTGAAACCATATATCAGCATGCATATGTTGAAAATAGATCTATTACCACCTGCCAGCATGATGTTCTATAACAATATAATAACAGCTATGAATGAAACATTGTGCTGTGATGTCATTTATATAAATTTAACTTCAGCATTTGACAGAGTCATACATAAAACACTGATCAATAAATTAATACAACTAGGTATTGATGTACTCTTGATAAGATGGACAACTGCATGGATTACAGATATGACATGGCAAGTATCATGCAGTAACTGGACAGGTAAAACACTTGGTTACAGTCAGGGTGTACATAGGACTCTGTCATAGGCCCTTACTTGTTTAGATTGTATCTTTCAGACCTAAGTTTTTCATCTGAGGTGTTGTACAGTCTATATACAGATGACCTGAAATTGGGTAAGCTGATTACATGTGTTACAGATAAGACATGTCTGCAAAATAACTTGACTAAATTGACCATTTAGGCATATGAGAATAATATGCAGATAAATACATGAAAAACTAAGCATATGAGATTTGGGAGACATAAATTGAAAGATGAATATTTAATACAGCACACAGTGATTGAAACTGTAGATTCTTTTAAGGACTGGGGTATATAAGTAGATTCAGCTATGAGTTTTTCTAATCGTATTAACCAATTGGTTAATGATAGTTATAGAACTATAGGCTGCAGAAAAAGATTTATAAAGTCTAGGAAATCAAAAATTATGAAGCCATTGTTTGTTAGTTTCATTAGACCCAAACTTAAGTATGGAATAACAATATGGAAATGATATAAAAAAACAAGCATGAGTAAACTGGAAAGAGTGCAGCGGAAATATACCAAGGGTATCCATGGCTGTCATTATGAAAGACTAAAATATCTGAACTTGTACAGTGTCTCTTACAGATATCTAAGAGGGGTTCTTATTCCGGTATATAGGGCATTTACAGGCAACTACCTCTGGGAATGTTTGGGGTTACTAATATGTACTAGAAAATCATCAGACAACCTATGTAGAAGATTCTATAAGAATGAGAAGTGTACTAATTGGTTCTCTGACAGAGTAGCTGATGCATGGAACAGACTACCAAATTACATCAAAGCAAGTACCAGTTCAGATATTTTTAAGAACAGCCTGGACACTTATTATGGGAACAAGTGTTTAGGTATATTAGCAGGCTAGAGGGGCATTAATGCCTGTGCTTGAAATATTTGTATGTATATATGTAAATAATCACATACAAAATGCACTATAACTAGATAGGATTAATTTAAATTGGCAGTTGTTACTGAACTTAGTCATTCATAACCAGTGGCAGCTGGTGACTTCAAATCAAAGGGGGGCTGCAGGAGACAGCTGAATGGGTGGGGTCAAGGGGAAGGGTTGCGGCCAACTAGAAAGGGGAGGAGCTATGCTCAAAACCACAAAAACTAACTTTAATTAAATACGCTGCCCTGGGTGTCAAACCATCATTATGAGAGTCCAATCAAGACAAAAATAAGTGTAGAAGAATAAAAATATTTCAATCCATTGGCTGCATGACAGCTTACTTAATATCTACATGGAAACAAAAGGTTGTGAGGCATGAAAAAATAAATTACTTTTTAAATAAATTACTGGAATGCCAGTCAAAATCAAGTATAAGAAAAACAAGCAGCACTCAACTCAAACCACTTCTCCTTGCACTGCAGTTCTAATTTTAATATATATTCAGCTTTATTAAAGTACCAAGTAACATGCTGAAAGTAGAAATCTCTGTGATGCCCCCACTTGTAAAAATGTTTCTTATCCAAAAAAGACCTGCTGCCCGACAACTATCTACTTGTTTCATGGGGAAAACATGATCAAAGTAAAAAATGAAAAGCAAACAAGAAACAAGCTCAAGATACATTGCTTAAAGGATTACTGTACAGGTTATGGACCACACATGATTGGCATTCTGTTTAGTTTATGGGTAAAGCCTGTAGAGATGACTGGAAGTCTCCAAGTGTGAGCTTTTTAAAAGAATGTAATCCTGTCCTTCAATACCCAAGGCTTATACATTATCTAGTTAGGTATTCTCTGCATGGCAACAACAGAAAGGCTTTCAATGTTGGCAATTCTTTAACAGTATGCTTATTAAAGATTCTTGCATCTTATGATCTCAGACAGACAAGCTTACCTTATGGTCATTAAAGCATTGCTACTTAAATCCAGAGCAACAGGCACTTTGAGTAATAAGCATAAATCAACAGTACAAAGATATGACAGAAACCAGACCATTCTGCAAAATCAAGGACAGATGAAAAGCCACTGTAGTACTTGTGTCTACCTTGGATGGGGGGATACCCGGCACATTTACACTGAATAACTGCTCCTTGCCTTGCTTGGACACATCCAGAGTCACTACATGGGGGAGTGGGGTGCAACAAGTATGTCACAATTTGAAATATCTCTGGCTGACTGTGATGGCCCTGACACATGTGTCATACCTCTCAACCTCAGAGCAAGAAATCTGGACAAAGCCATACACAGAAGTGGGACAAAGGCCCAAAAATAAGGACAATTTTTAAATATTGCTCTAATAAACTTAGAAAGATAATAGAATAGGTCTTGCATTAGTATGAATTTTCTGAAGGGTATAAAATCTGAAACTCAAATGTCTGTCATTATTTTCTAACTTCAGTCTTTAATGATTTGTCACTAATTTGCCAAAACACAATTTTATGAAAAATGGACCAAAAATGTGATGCAGAAATATAAAATAGCCACACAATACAGCTGGGAACCTGTCAAAGAAGA
This sequence comes from Protopterus annectens, assembly GCF_019279795.1. Lineage (NCBI taxonomy): Eukaryota > Metazoa > Chordata > Ceratodontiformes > Protopteridae > Protopterus > Protopterus annectens. The sequence goes on from NC_056729.1 coordinate 1,010,235,417, forward strand.
GACTTTAATATTAGTACTGCTAACTTGAGCAGCTGACAAAATAAAATCTACATGCATTTCAAGTAATCTATAGCTTTGATTATTACAGTTATTTCTTAATTGTAAACCCTCCATGTTTTCTTCCAAAATTGCTATTTTGCGGAGGGATTATTAGGGGGAAGAGCAACATTTTGAGCCAAAATCGGGGACAGTTGAAAGGTTGGCTATGCCTAATTCTATAAAGCAATTTATTTGCATGTACCTCTCAACCTGTTAATGCAGTAAATCTGAACAAGGCCAGATATATTGGGGGAACATATAAACAGTACTAAAAATTGCTCTTGTATAAATTGAGACAGTTGATAGAATAACAGGTCTTACTTTAGCATGCATTTTTAGGTCTTACTTTAGCATGGATTTTTCTGAAGGTTATGAAGTCTGAAACTCAGTGTATCATTATTTAGTGACTTAATTCCTAAATGATTTGCCAGAAAACTACAAATTTTATGAAGAACAAACCAAAAATAAGAAGCAAAAATCTATTAATTCTTTGAAAATTTGGACAGTTGGGGGAGGTATAGTTCAGCTGGGCCTGTCTGAGTTTGCTGCCCTTCCCCCTCACAAAATCATGGTTGAATGGAGCCTGTGCAGCCATTCCAATGATCCATTACTTGGCTATTTCACTCCATTTATCATAAACACTAATGTGCATACTGCTTTACTTCTATGATGAGTTGGACTTCATTTGAAAGTTTTATTTTGTATTTTACAGCACAAACACTAAGACATCTGCTAAACAAAGCAATGCAGTCTCACAATTAAAACAGACTTAGCATTAAAACTTCTCTGCCCTTGAAACTCACATTCATTGAAACAGCATTGAAACCCACATTCAAAGAAAATATATTTTGCCAGTGGCAGATAAAGATTAATTTTGGGCTGTTTTCAAATCATAGGCTCTTTGATACACCTTCCTCATTGTACTAAATTATATTCCTTGTACAATATAGTACAGTTGTTAGAGGGCATTTTAAATTTGTTTTGATAATTTTTCCAGTAAGCAATGAAACAAAACGCATGTACCCATAATGACAAAACTGCCCAGTTCAGAACATTTCCATCATAAAAGTCTACTCAGACTTCCACAGCCCACCATTATTAGTAAATATGCACAATTCTACAGTCCACCATTATCAGTAAATATGCATAATTCTACAGTCCATTATCAGTAAATATGCACAATTCTACAGTCCATTACCAGCAAACATGCACAATCTCTGAAGAAGTAAAAGTCATCTAAATAATTCCACATTAAAGAAATCTGTAACTAATGAAGAGGTTGCTGCTAGCAAACACCTTTATATTTCATGGTTTCATCGAAAAATAAAGTGCCTGTTGCCCCTCAGGAATAAATTGCCTATATTACATTAAAAAATGATAAGCTAGTAATATTGCAAGAGGAAATGGATGGCAAACTGATAACAGACTCATAGTTAGTATCTTCACCAAGGAGAACATTCTCAGTATGGCAGCATCCACCCCTTGTGGGAGTAGAACCCACAGCCTTCTGCATCAAAAGCAAGTACAAAACATGTTGTGCTATTAACAAGGCAAGCCAACTTCACTTAAGCAACACTAAACTTCTGTTCCCCTGCAGCTCTCAGCTCCTTGTAAAATCTACTCAATACTCAACTGCATCTCAACTTCGCAGCATAAGAAAACTGGAAAAAGCCAAAATTTATTGGGGGGGGGGTCAAAAGCCCAAAAACCAGGGACACATTAAACATTGCTTGTAAAATCTTGGAAAGTTGCTAGAATAAAATGCTGTGTTACCACCATACATTTTACTGCCAAGGTCCCTGTGCAAAACAGTCAGAGCAACATACCACTATGCCAAATCAGCTGCTTTGTGAAAGAGAAATGCTGCGTTACCACCATACATTTTACTGCCAAGGTCCCTGTGCAAAACAGTCAGAGCAACATACCGCTATGCCAAATCAGCTGCTTTGTGAAAGAGAAATGCTGAATTACCACCATACATTTTACTGCCAAGGTCCCTGTGCAAAACAGTCAGAGCAACATACCACTACGCCAAATCAGCTGCTTTATGAAAGAGAAATGTTGCGTTACCACCATACATTTTACTGCCAAGGTTCCTGTGCAAAACAGTCAGAGGAACATACCACTATGCCAAATCAGCTGCTTTGTAAAAGAGAGGAAGACTGAAACTTAAATGGCTATCATTTAGTGAATTCAGTTCTCACCATAGCTGTCAACCTCTTAGTACAAAACACCTGGACAAACCCAGTAATGAGGGAATACAGCCCTCAAACATATTCAGTGAATTCAGTTCTTGCCATAGTTGTCAACCTTAGCACAAAAAACCTGGACAAAGCCAATAATGTGGGAATACAGCCCCCAAAATAGGGACAAATTTAAAATATTCATCTTACAAACTTAGAAAATTGCTAGAATTAAAGGTTGTGTTACTATTTTCTGAAGAACATGAAGTCTGAAATTCAAATGCCTGTCAATTTTACATCTGACAGAACAAAAACAATTTTCAGCAGAGGCCCAGGGAGAAATACTTCGGACAAGTCTTTGTAAAATGACAGGGCACCAGAACAAATCCACACAAACACAGGGAGGAGATGCAGACTCCACACAGAAGGCACCCCAGCTAAGAATCAAACCTATAGCTGTGAGGCAACAATACTATCACTGCACCATCAAATATGTAAGGGATTAAACATTCAGAAACCTGAAGTCTGAAATTCAAATGCCTGTCAATTTTATTTAACATTTGTTAATCAGGACAGTCTGACTTGGAACAAAAAAACAATTTTCAGCAGAGGCCCAGGAAGAAATAATTAAGACATGTCTTTGTAACATGGGAGGACACAAAAGCAAACTCACACAAACACCGGGAGAAGATGCAGACCCCACAAAGACGGCACCCCAGCCAAGAATCAAACCTAAGAACCTGCAGCTGTGAGGCAACAGACCACACCTTGATTTTATAGCACATAATCACATTGTGTTGCAGCTGGAAAAGTGAATCATTCATGAGCTACAAAACAAATTACAATACTTACTTAATTCTGCACCTTCACTCTGTTCTTTTCTTCTTTTCTTTCTTCTTCTTTCTTCTTCTTTCTTCTTGTTCTTCTGTTCTTCCTTCTCTAGCACAGGCTGCAGCACAGCTGACAAAAATCCACCCAAATAAAAAAGTAAAATCCGATTCCAAATCCAATGCCAAAACAAATAAAAATTATTAACAAAAAGTAAAAGATCACGAAACAACAATCCACAAGGGAAGCCAACAACTGACTGATTGATTCTCACACTTTTCCCAGCACATAAAGCCCAGGAAGAGAGCGACAACCAATCAGCAGCATTTAGCCCAGCAAGCACGTCATGACGTGCCTGTGGACGTCGCAGTCCGAGCCCCTTCCAATTCTATGTGGTTTGGAACCGCATAGACTTCTGGGCATCACAATGATGCCTGCATTACTCCTCCGGGCTGCAATCAAAACAAAAAAAAAAAAAGCTGTTTAAAACCGCCGCAGCCCAAGGCGGTTAAAGCGCACTAAGATGCTGCATTCGAGTTGCGGACTCGGAAGTTTGTTTAAACAAAAAAAAAAGTTTTTTTTTTTTTTTACACATTTAATTAAAGACAAGTTTATTCTTTTTAGCTGAGGGGGCTGCAGTCCGGCAGTCCGATGCCACGAGCCGCCTCTGTTCATAACATATTATCAAAGTGAGATCTAGTGGAATAATTGATTATAGAAAATAAATATGCCCTAATGCATATTATTCAGTAGCTAATAATTCTTATAATATAATATCTAGATAGCAACTCAAAAATTATGATGACTGTACCATATATATGATAATACATGTATTAATGTAATTCTCATGCAAATACAACTCGTTAATTAGTAATACACATTTGTTCTTTCCTGATCAAAATTTCCTTCCAGACTGTTTTATTTGGGCTGTTTGTCACAATTTTATCTATAAAAGTAAATATTAAATGTGTACCTGCATGAGTAAGAACTTTTATATAACACAGAAGTACTGTTTTGACAATGATTATCACTCAAACATTCAAATATATGTAACTGCTGCATCCTTCAGTTTTTTCCCAACAAAAAGGTGATACAAAAAATATGTTGCCAGATAAATAACTCACTCATTTCTATAGGTAATAAAGTGAAAACTATCAAAACTGTTTGATGTATTAGCTGATGAAACACATTTGCTTTATATAATGAATTTAAAAAATAAACAATTACGGTATCTCATACTCTTTTGTAAAATCAGTAGAACACATTGGAGGGATAGGTATGTATCCCTGAGAATTCTGCCTCTATGGAAAAGGTCTTCCATTTCACATAAAGCAAATTACCTTTCTTACTCTACTGAAATGTAATTTGGATGAATGGTTGGACAGCTATAAATTCATCTGTGGTTTACAACCTTTATCTCTCATGAATAGGAGAAACATGAACATGTCCTAACAGCAATGTTCAGACCATCTCCAGGTTACTTGCATGCATAATATAAGGACTAGAAAGCTTCCATGGGAATGTAAGGTTAGAGTTCTTAAGATCCTCACAGATCAATAATCTAGAAAGTACCTACAAACCTATAAGAGAAACATTTAACAGGAAAAGTGCCTGATACACTTATGATGATTTATACCTTACCATTAGTAGTGGTTTCTTTACGTGAACTGAAATATTACACAAGTGATTTTTCATTTCTGCAAACAAATCCACATTTGTTGGGAAACATTCCAGTGGTGCAGCAGTTAGCATTGTCAATTCACAGCAAGAGATTTTCTGGTTTGATTCTCAGCTGGGATACCTTCTGTGTGGAGTCTGCTTGTCTTCCCTGTGGTTGCATGGGTTTCCTCCGGGTGCTTTGGTTTCCTTCCATATTCCAAAGACATGCAGTATGTGGATTGGACATTCAAAATTGGTCGTAAGGGCGTGTGCAAGTAAATGATATTGCTGAACTACCATAGCAGGGCTAGCCATCCATCGGTGTAAATCTCGGCTCAAGATGTTTGTCACTGTTGAAGAGTCACCCCAACCCCATATGCAAAATAGGGAAAAGGGGTTGAGGATGGATGGATTCCCATTAAATTCCTGTGACATCAGAGTATGCACCAATGTTTATCAATCACTTGATCAATCGTATTTATAACGTTCCAAAAGTTGTAACAGAAATAATTTACAATGCATTACACACTAGGAGATCACTTTATAATTGTTTTTACTATGTGAATAACTGAATTAGACTGATGCTAAATGAAGATGTTGATCTGATAATGTCATACTGTAGTTTAGACATGTTAAATTGTATTTGTGATTGGCATCTGTGTTGTGGCTATAAAAAGACCCTGGTATAGCCCAGCTACCCAGTTGACAAAGAAAATGAACAAGAAAACAAAGATCCTTGGGAAGTGGTAGTTTGCAGCCTTCTATTTTCTGTGTCCAATTCCCCTTCTAGGCTACATCTTGGTTGCATTTTATTGATAACAGCTAATGTCCAAATGCTCATCTTACATACAGATAAATGATGTTGTTACTGCTTTCCTTCATCTGAGGGGACACTTCCAATTCTTGGGATCAGTGTGAGTTGGCAGTGTAAATTCTTATGGATTATAAAGTATGGACAAACCCTGAAGCACACATATTAGAGGTAGGTGACAAGTACCAGTGCAGACTCCCTCTGTAATGTATTATACAGTATCAAATCAGTGGAAGGTGATGGGTCACCTCTTTCATTTTAGAATTGGGTTTGGAAGCCATGACCATAGCTTTCTAAATATTGATGTCAGCAACTCAATTTCATCCAAAAAAATTATAGTCCCTGACTCCCAACTTCAGTTCAGACCCCAGCTTCCACTAGCAAAAGAATAAAAAAAGAAAACACTAAATATACGTATTAGTTACCTTATTTTTTGATTGATTTTTTGTTACTTTTTTTTTATTCCTAACCAAAAAATAATCTATAAGTTTACTTTAATAAGTAGGACATTAATTTGTGTCTCTGTCATATCCTGTAAGTAGCAATAAACCAAATCCTAATTCTGCTGATGCTGTAGTTCATTTTCTGAACATCTTGCACCACAAAAGAGTACAAGATCCCCACAGTTTTTCAGTGCAATGAGCCCAAACAGAACTCACTACAATCAGAGTACAGTAATTGAATGTAAAATGAGTGAACTTTTATCTAAAGCAGCTCTCTACCATCATGGCAAAATGCCAGACATAAGAGTGCTAGAATTTTTTAAAAATTGTATAATTTTTCCAGTATTGCTGTTGACCTATCATTTCATGTAACTAGAGCTGGTGAATTATTATATTTTTCTCTAGTTAATTTCCCATTGGCATAGAGCTAATATGCTAATACTTCTGTATAAAGTATTAGATTTTACTTTCACAGTTTTTGACTCACCATGGCACCGTCTCACTTCAGTGCTTCTAGATTATTGCAACTAAAACATACAGAAGTGAAAGTTAATAGGATGATATTGATTTTGTAAGCAAATATTTTTGTTTCTTTAGATTAATCTGCTGTTTTAAAAGTAACTAATAGGCCTCAGGGTCAAAGACAGTTTCAGGGAGAGTGAAGCTGTGCTTCCACGCTTAGGGGGTCTAGATAGAATTGTTTATTTTACTGATCTGCTTACTGATTGGATTACTGTTGGTTCCATAAAGCTATATATACATATCACTGTCCCTTGAATTTTGTATGGCCATTAAGGCTTGATTGATGTGGGAGCACTTCCTGCTTACACACTTACAAAAAGTAATCTAGCTTCTGAGTATCTCTACAAAAGAAAAGTAAGAACTGTTTCTTGCAGCTTTATTTTTCCCCAACCCTCTCACACTTTTCCTGTTGTGGTTTTAAAAGGCTGTGTTTCTGACTTCCACCCCTTATGGTAATCTGACTTCCAAAGTCCCTTCCTCCCCTCTTTCGTTGCTGTTTTTTGTTGTGTAAGCTATTAAATATTTTTCCAACCCATTGTTTTTCCATAGCTCTGTCATACTGAGTACCCACTTATCAAACCAGTATTGCTGTTGAGTAAACCTCCCTTGATATAAATTGTCTCCTGTATATTTTCCTAGACCTCCCATATGCTTGGCATCTTGTTAAGCATAAAGCAATTAGTTTGCACATCAAGAAGCACTAATACCATATCCTAGCACTATCTAACATCTTGCCCTTCACCCTGAAGACCACCCTAGGAGAGCTCTGTTAAAACCCATTCCTTGAAACACAATAGCCCACTCTAATACAGGACTGGCCATAATGGATATGAAAGTTCTGAATGTCTCTGTGGCCAGCTTGGTAGATATGGGAATCCTGAGATAATGTAGCAATTGTCTCATGTTCTCAGACAACCAGTTAATCCTTAAAGAAACTAACATAGTATGTAAGAGATGTAAATGCTCAACTTCCTTGGAGGCAAAAATGTTGTATGCAAATAAGATTGTCAAGAACACATACACTACATTTGTCACACATAACAATCACCGCACACAGTGTTCTCCTTATACTGAGGCACTTAAAAGAAATCTTCCCAAATATCAAAGACCTCCTAAGCCATCTAATAGCAACACCTTGCATCAAAACTCACAAAAGCACACAGCTAAAGCAACATCAAACACGACATATAAGCCTATACCCAATGGTCCCCAAAGAATGAAGCCAATAAGGCAAGCAAGTCTTTTAGCTAAGACTTTTCTGTTTCTTGTTCTGAGGAAGTCCTCAAGATGTATACTGGGGAAGAAAGTGCTTAACAGTAAAGAGACTAGAGTAATATACTCTTTGTGAGCATTTTGTTTCATGTGTTGGGCTTATGGTGCAGCTATTTGCTCATATTGGCACCTTTGAAGTTTTATCAGTAGTTTTTTGGTGCCTTATCAAATGGATTTGTTGTTGTTATTAAGTCTTTTAGCTAAGACTTTTGTCATTGGGGATTGTATTGTGTGACACACAAGTGTGCCACTCAAAAGATTAGACAAGGGGAAGATGACTGTTACTTGCCTATCTGGAGCAAGAAGCTGCAATATGAAGTATGCAATCAAGTCTGTGTACCACAGGTACTAATATTATTCTATCTTAGTCTATGTGGGTGTAAATGACCTGAGACTTTCCTCACTGGACTATACAAAAAAAGACATTGTTGATCTCTCTGAATTTGTGTCACAGACATGTATGAGCCTTGCACTGAGCAGCATTCTTCCTTCACCGAGGATGATGTCATGGTATGCACATAAAATTATTGATTTTAATAATTGGCTTAGTTTCTTGTGTCACTCCAAGGAGATCAAATATCTGTCAGCATTGGAGGGCATGGTTAACAGACCATGTTGCTTTGCCAAAAATGGTTTGTACCTGTCCCCCTAGGCTTTTGGATATTGGTTAAAACTTTATTCTACTCCTTAGAGTCTTTTTCAAGAAATAACAAAATGACAAAGCTACCATTTTTTCAGAAAAGACACAAAGCAACCTTAAGGTGTTACTGCTCAATGCTAGGAGCCTAAACAAAAAACTCCACACCCTACAAGCCCTCCTTATTCTAGAGAATGTAGACAACTGTGTTGTTACTGAGACTTAGTTTAAGGGCATTGAGAGTACTTCGGCAGTGCAAGGATACAGTGCCTTCCACACATTTAGACTAACAACATCACAGTCAGGGACTAAAGGTGGAGATGCCTTGATCTATGTTAGCAACACATATACCATCAGGTTGGTTAAACAGGATAATGCCATGCAGTTCATCCATGTGCAAATCAACATACATAAGGTTCCTTACCATAACCTAGCTAGCTATAGGTCACCATCTATGCCCCAAGTGTCTCAAAATTGTTGCCTAGACCTATTAGAGGCACTCAACATCCAAGCAAGTACTGTATTCATGGGTTACTTTATCTACCCCTCTACAGACTGAGAAACATATATTGCCTTAAACTCACAGGCACAATGCTTCCTGGACTTTACTAAAGTTAACAGCCTGGACCAGATAGTGCGTGCTCCAACCAGAGGATCAAGCATACTGGATCTAGTACTCCCCAACATGGAAGAGAGTTGCACCACCACCACCCCTGTGCAATGTCCTCACTAGTGAGGTCAGATCACAAAGCTGTCTCATTCAAAATATAAATTAACTTGGAACACACAACTAAACCTGTAACAGTTAGGAAGTATTCCAAGGCAAACTACATCCTATTAAATGAGTTTGTTGAAGTTCAAGGCTCCCCAATCCCGAGACCACAGCTAAATATGTAGAATTTGTCAACAAAACCCTGTACAAACATCTAAATGGCTGCATCAAGGCTGCTGTACCTACCAGAACAAATCCCAAAACAAACAGAAAAAGCAACCCTCACTTATGTAATCTTCACCTCAACAGGGTATATAACAAAAGAAAAAAGTCATGGCCAAAATCAGAAAGAGTGTTTCCCATAAATCCAAGAGCTCTCAGATTCAACTAAACAAGAAACTAAGAGGTCTGGTTAAGCCCAGAAAGGTCAACTATGAGGTCAGGATAGCCTTTCAAGCTACAGAGAATCACAAGGCCTTCTTCAGCTGTGTGCGGAACCTTAAAGTTAACAAACAACAGTGTGCTAAACTAGTGGCAAGCAACACTACCTTCACTGATCAGTAGACATAATGAATCTACTGGCTGATAAATTCAGCTCTAACTGCCCCACCCCAGCTACACCCTTGTGAAATCCCTTCTAGCATTACCCCCAACTGTTAGCAGGGGTCAGGTTCTGGTGGTGCTCACTAAGGCCCAAAAACACTGCCTTAGTGTTCCCCAGTAACATCCCTGCTTAACTCCTGAATAGTCTAACACATGACCTATCAGGACTGCTTGAGGCACTCTTCAACTACAGACTCAAAACAGGTTATGTACCAAGTGAATGGAGGACCACAGTAAGGGCAGACCATCAACCAACCCTGGGAACAAACACATCCGTCTATCAAGTGTAATATGTAAAGCTATTTAATGAATTATCATGGAAAAGATCAAAAGGACATTTGCCACCTACTGAGACTGGACTCATCCCAGTCTGACTTTATTAAGGGAAGGTCATCCCTACTTAACCTAAATGATTTCTTTGAGAGGGTCACCAAGGCAATGGATGAGGGTAGAATAGTGCATGCCACATATCTTAACTTGACCAAGGCATTTAGTACAATAGCCCACTCAGGCATTGTTGACAAACTCTCCAAACAAGGCATAAATCCCTACATAACTAATTGGATTAGCTTCTGGCTCATCACAGATAGGACCCAAGAAGTCAGGATTGGTGAGACTACCACCACCAAGAGACCATTCACCAGTGGAGTACCTCTGGGCTCCATGCTGGGCCTTCTCCTATTTGGCATCAACTTCTCTGAAGTCAAGGCTAATGTCAAAGGCCTTCAGCTCACCAAGTTTGCGGATGACTGTAAAGTGTGAGGTATCATAGATTCCCCCCATGACATTAACATCTTACAAAAGGGTCTAACACAAGCAAATGACAGATGCTAACGCTATGAATTAAAACTTAACACCAGAGATGCACTATAATTCCCTTTGGAAAATTGTCCACTTAAGTCAGTTGCTCCATCGATAAAACCTCCATAAGAGTTGACCTGGTAGTTAGGGAACTGGGAACATATGTAGACAGTAATCTGGTCTTTGACCAACATGTAGCAATGATAGTAAGAAAATCTTTCAATGTCACCCAAATATTAGGTAAGAGTATGGCATCTATGTCTAATGAAGGTATAGTACCACTCTAGTCTGCCCTTATCAGACCCATCAATGAGTACAGTGCATCATTTGGCATGTGTGTACCCAGACTCATGCAACAGTCTGAATGTTCACAAAGGTTCCTCACCAGGAAAATCCAGGGCATGAATATCCTGTCCTACACATATCTCCTAAAGGCTCAGTCTCTGAACTCAGTCTCCTACAGGCTACTGAGAGGTAATCTATGCCTTGCTTACAAGGCATCCTCAGATCCAGCCCGGATGGATTGTTTGCACATCTGCAAAACAAACAGTACTACAAACACTTGATCCAAGGATTTGAACTTTCCTTGTGACATAAACAGGATGTGCAAGAGAGTCAGATATGTGACTCAAAGGATCCCTGCTTTATTGAATAGGCTCCCCATCCATGTGATGTCCATGTGATGCAGACTTCATCTCAGACACTGATCAAATGAAACTTTGACCATTGGATGTGAAATCACAAGTTCACCCTCAGTCTGTGTCTCATGTTTCTGACAGTTACCATTGGTAAGTAAAATATTCTCTGTTTAACACACACCCCCACAAGACCCTTAGCTACATCCTTACAAGTGGACTCCTGTTGTATTCAGGGATAAAATTGGGTTGAGGTGCATTGCTGTGTTTATAAAGGCCCAAGTGGTCATTAGTCCGGTAACAACCTATGAACCTATGAAATGGGATTTTGGAATGGCTCAGGATGGATTCTTGGCCACCGTACACATCATAAGCACACAAAAAGAAAAATCACACACACACACACACAGCTCTCATATATATATATATATCTGTCTGTCTATAGAGTGTGTGTGTGTGTGTGTGTGTGTGTGTGTGTGTGTGTGTGTGTGTGTGTGTGTGTGTGTGTGTGTATGTATATATATAGATATAGATATATAGAGATATAAATACATATAATCTTCACATATGAGTGGGTGGTGCCATTTATTTAGTCAGAAATCACACAGATGAAATGTGTATTTTTTTCGTTACATCAAAGTTTCTTTAGTTGATGTATGTATTTGACTGACTGTGTGCATTCTGAGTATTTTTAAACCAATAGTATTTATTGAAACCATTATAAAATAGATCAAAAACATTTAACTTATTTTGACCACATATATAAGCAATAAATCCCTGGCATATTACCCAGGCATGCCAAATAAAGTCTGTGTAGCACCGATTCTAATAACATCAATTAACACATTCATTGAACTCACTGCAAATTAAGGTGTACAGACATAGCATTTGTTTTTAACAGTGACTTTCTGTTTTTAGATTAGGGACCTCCATTTTAAAGTAGTTATTAGGCATTATGCGGATTCTCAATAAATTCACTATAGTACATTTAGGTAGAATATAGCCTGACATATGGAGTCAGTCATGTGTGCATTCAGTTTCAGAGAAAGACAGTTTATTAGAAAGGACAGATAAGTATAAAATGTGCAGAAAATACAGAATGTTCTTTTCTCAAGTGAAATATACAATCTTGCTAGCTACAGAATGTTCCTTAATGGAATGTTAAATAAAGCACATGCAAGACAAGGCCTGAGAACCAAGGCTAAGGAAGCTTGTAAAGCATTACAGGATGTTGGTATTATTAAAATATACTTCAGATACAGTTAGGGAAGTGAGTTAGTTTGTTCGACCTGACATTATAGAGAAGATTAAGCTACAATACAGACACTCGAGCCTGAGTACAGAAGACAGGTCAAATAAAGACTGTTTCAGTTTACATTATTCAGGAAAATCAGAAGACATGTGCTGAAACTTTGGATATATTTAGCAGCACTTTTATTAATAACCAGCATTTCTACAGACTGTTATTATTTATCAGCACTGTTAATGAAGACAGTATTTGGATATTGTGAGCATCTAATAAAACCTTACTAAATGAACTACGGTGTTTGGGGAATTCATTCTGAAAAGTACACAAGACTTGGCCCATAAAGGAGAGAATGGCACTTGTTCAGCATGAGTTTGGGTAATTGACAGATAAAGACTTTCATTGTAGTTTCATTTCAGTTGTTTCCAGTTAATTCCAATATAGTATTGTCTTGTCAATTCTTTCAATGGTGAGCCACTGTAAATGGGGTAAAACATTTAAAGCAACTCCCAAAACCCCATAGTAACCTTGCATCAGCAGTCAGTCTACAGATAAATCTATAGAATAGCAATGTTTCATTCAACTACGTGTTCTACAGAGCAAGTATTCCAAGCAACCTTATCAGCACCACTTTAGAACTTCAACAGAAACAGCTGCAACTTTTCACACCAGTGTTTTTCCATAACCGAACACTGTGAACTCTATACAGAATAAGCCAGAAATGACAGCATTACAGTTTCTCATTACAGAGCAGACCTTTCAGTAAGACAACACTAATTTTCCAGATGTAAACTTCATGCAGAAAACAGACGGGGCAGACAACCTCTACATACAGTAATTGTAGCTGTTAAACAAATTGCACAGCACCAGTGTTTACTTTACAAAAAGCCTCAGAGAACCTCAGCAGACCAGCACTAAATAAACAAATTTCAGCAGTGTTCCTTCAAAACATAAAATACATTATCCAGTTAATAGCTATCTCTAACAAACATTCAAGTTTCCAGTGTAATGTCACACAGCCAAGAGGCAAGAAAAAGATTTAAAAAGCTACAGACAACAGGACACATTCTTCTAGAGTAATAAAGTTATGTAAGACTTTATACACACTTTTTAGTTAACAGCTCAAAAAAGTTTAAATTCATCAGTAAAAGTCATTTGCTTATCTGTTGTACAAACATATCAAGTAGTACTTCAGTAAATCTTTGGTTTAAATTTAAAACACGGTCAAAACAGGGAGGAGGGACAGTAATAATGGACAGTATTTTATACAAATCTAAAATGAAGGACATATTGAATGATGAAAACAAGTACACTAGGGCATCACTAAATGAAGTGAATATTGCCAACAGAAAATTTTCATTAATTTTAAATGATTTGTTGTTAGAGGGGATTATTAGTATTGAAATGTTTAGATACTTGTAGAACAACAAACCAAGAGTACCCTCTATATTTGGGATTCTGAAGGTTCATAAAGAACCTTTGGATCCCCCTTTGAGACCTATTGTCTCATCAGAAGTTTCAATTACTACCCCTTTGGCCAAGTTCCTCAATACAAAATTGAAGGGCCTATCCAATAAAGGAAATGCAGTGTTAAAAGATTCATGGGATATGTTGAGAAATGTTAAACAGAATTTATTCGATGAAAATATTATTTTTATAACTATTGCTATTATTGACCTTTTCACCTCCATACCCCATGAGGAGGGTATGCAATGGTTCGAGGAGGCTCTGGTATATTATGGCAAACTTGATGTGAATGACTTTAAAGCCTGCCTTACACTGATGGATGTAGTTTTAAAAATAATTATATATTTTATGAGGGGGAGTTTTATCAGCAGTTAAAAGGTGTAGTAATGGGGGCAAGATGTGCCCCCACCTATGCCAGTATTATTCTTTCTTGATGGGAGATAAAATATGTATTCAACACCAAGTGCACTGAGTAATGGTCCTTATACAAATGTTACCTGGATGATATTTGCCTCTTCTGGAATGACACTGAGGAAACATTTTTAGAATTTTTGTAATATTTAATAGGTACAACTTCCTTCGTAAGATTTACATATAGTATAAACCATGACTGCATAAATTATTTGGATATAACCATTAGTAAGGCTCATAGTAGTTTTACATCAAAAGTATACAGGAAGGACACTTACTCAAATTCCTACCTTTACTATACTAGTGGTTATCCCTTTTACCAGAAGAGGAGTCTAGTAAAAGGGCAGTTTGTAAAGATTAGTCAAATGACCTCCAAAGATGCAGATTTTACAGATGAATGTGTTTTATTAATCAACATGTTCAGAGAGAGAGAGGCTATCCTGATAATTTATTAAATGAAATTAAGCAGGAAGTGTTTGAAGGTAGCAAAACAGGGTTTGCACCTATACTAGGAAAGGAAGTACATTTTTCCAAAGTTATTGATGATGGAGAGAGAAAGCGGTCAGATCCCAGCAGCAATGATTTTGAGACAGCTTACATTATGGACTATACAGGGGATGCTGGGGTCATAAGACATATTATAGATAAAAAGTGGAACAAATTTAAGGACATTTCAGACATTGAAAGTATTCTTAACAAGCTCTTGAAATTTAATTACAGAAGGGATGCTAATATTAAAAACATACTAGAAAACAGTAACAAATATATTGCTACACAAAGCCAAAAGAAAGGGACATACAAATGTGGGGGGTGTCCGCAGTGCCCCTTTGTTAGGTCAGGTAACAGTGTACACTTGCAAAATAGGAATAGGACCTTAAGTAGCACAAGTTTTGCTAACTGCAACACCAATGGGGTAGTATACTTAGCCATGTGTGGGGAATGCAGCTCATTTTATATTGGGAAGAGGGAGAGAAATTTAAAAATGAGAATTTATGAACACACATATGATATTAGGACTAAGAACTAAAATAATGCATTATATAGGCATTACATGACTTGTCACAGAACTACTTTCCAATTTTTTGTGTTGGAAGTAATACCAAAAGAACAGAGAGGGGGGCAATGGGAGACTAGGTTATAGTTCAGAGAACTTTATTGGCAAATAATACTAGAAGCCACAAAATCTCCTGGCCTCAATGATGCAGTCTCCCCAGCCCCAGTATTAAAGCTTAGAGCAGCAAAGTTTTAATTGGTAGTATGGCCATCAGATGGAGCTCCCTGTTGTGGAATTGTGAATTTATATGAATATATATGCATGTATTTTATGTATGTATTTAAAATTATTGTTTTAAGCCATGATATTTATATGTACATGTTTGGTCAAAAATAGTCACAAAAGCATGCTGATTTGCACAAACCAAGTATATTTTATATATTGTATACATTTTATATGCCTTTTAAAATACAATTTTAGGTAGTGTGTTTTTAAATAATAGGATTGGTTTTAATTAATTTATTAATAAGAAGATGTGATTGGTTGTTTTTAATTGAACTTTGTATAAAAAAGACATGATTGTAGGATTATAGAGGGGTTTTGCATACATCTGATGAAGTTCAAATGTGGACGAAAACATGGTGAACCAGTTAAGGCATTTATGTGTGGATTACAATTCAAGTGAATATTGTTTTTTAGACTGTTTTTACTGTGGATTAATAAAGAATTTGACTTACACTTTGGCTGTATCTTTGGGGCTGCCCTTTCAAGTGCATTTGTCTTTTCAAGTTTTGTAACTGTTTGGCACTTGGTCTCTAAATACAAGTAATTAACATATTTATTAAGAGGATTAATGAAGTGCTTTTGTCCTCCCAAATAGAATAAAACACAAATAAACTTCAACATTTAAATATAAAAAGAAAAACATGTCTCATGAAATACAAACAAACCAATCAGGTATCCAGACAGAAATTTTCGGCACTGCCCTATTGGATATTTCATACACTGCATTAAAAAATAAATAAGTAATGAAAAATTAGTCACGCCAAAACTTCTTAAATTGATTATTTATATTTAACATTTTGAGAGTTGTTTCATTTAAATCTAATATAAATTTGTTTTTTTATCTATAGTATTAGTTTATAGTATGATGTTAGTATTATGGTAGTAGTACCATAATGTTTAGTATTAGCTGTTTCTTTGTTTATTTATTTATTATTTATTTATTTATCGGCATATGTTTACCTGGAAAGTCCACTGGGCAAAAAGAGCGCATTTTCAGTGGAGGCCCAGGGAGAAAAGCTCCACAGGGCAGTTAGTATAGTAGTACATAATATTCAAAGCAGTTAGATACAAACAATATTATACAAAAAAATAGAATATGATGCATGTAACATACAATTTGTGCAGATTAATCCAGTTTAAGGATACATAGTAACTTAAGCAATCATATTACTATACATTTAAGGAAAGCATAATGGTTAAAACAGACCTGTTGCTTTGCTTTTCAATGTTCTTTAAGATCAACAGTCAGAACAATGGTGCATGGCAACATATATTGAATTAGTCCCTGATAGTTAGGTATAGATAGATACCTTATACATGTTTTAATTAGTGGTAAAGGAAATATTAGAAGGGTGAAGATGTCACTAAGGGTGACTGTGACTTAAGGTGTGGGGAATCAGGTTATGAAGGGATGAGAACTGAGGCATCTGCATTGCTATAGAGTAGAGAGATGTCGCTGCAGAGACTTTTTGAAAGAAAACATATTACTGGAGGTTCAGATAGCTATTGGCAGAGCATTCCATAGTTTGGCAATAGAGAAAGAGTAGATCACGTGGCCAGCTGGGAGTTTTGGTTTGGATACTTGCAGGAGAAGTTGATTTTCAGATCTGATTGGCCTATTTGGGTGATAGTGAGTTAAAATGGAAGAAAGGGCTGGGCAGTCTAATAGTATGCAAATGATTTTCTGTGCTGTGATTAGTTGTAGGTAGGTTAGGTAATGTGGAAGTCTGAGCCAGTTAAGAGATTGTAAGGAGATGCAGTGATGAGAAATGTATTTTGCATTGTCTGCAAACTTGGCAACCTTATTGTAACAGGACTCTAGCTTAGTTTTTCAGGAGGACTGGATATTTGTAAGGAGAGGAGCACCATACAGAAGAGAAGGTAGGTGAAAGGTTAAGGTGGGAGTTCACTTTGCAGAGCAGAAGTGTTTATGTCTATAGAGGGTACCTAGTTTTTGTTGTGTTTTTTTTTTTTATATTATTATGGATATGGAGATCAAATGTCAGGTTTTCACCCAGAATAACTCCTAGTAATTTAATGTCCGAGACAGCCTCTATAGTGGTGTTGTTTTGAGAATGAATGATGGAATCTGGCTTAATTACAGAGAGGTTTTTCTTGCGAGTAAATAATAGCAAATTGGTTTTATTAGGATTTAGGGCAAGATGATTATTGGCTATCCAAATTATCAGTAGCAGTAAAGGCAATCTGGGATATTTGTAGAAGTTTCATTGCTGATTTGGTCAGGCAAATAATGGTTGAATCATCTGCATATTGTACTACTGATCCATTTTTAAGAGTGGAGTGAGAGTCATTTATAAAAATACTGAAGAGGAGAGGTCCTAAGATGAAACCTTTGGGAACACCTGTGGTAGACTCAAGAAAAGGAGATAAAGAGTTGAACCATCTAGTAGATTGCTATCTGTTTTTTTAGATAGTTAGCAAACCAGTTTAGAGTTGGGGGGGTGGCACCTAGATTGGAGGGTTTAGTGAGGAGTAAAGGGTGGGAGACTGTATCAAAAGCTTTTGAGAGGTCGTTAAAAAGTGAAGATATAAATTTACCACCATTTTTAGCTTGATTGTGTTCATGAAGGAAATAAGAGTGGTAGTTGTGCTGTGGCCTGGCCTAAACACATGCTGAGTTGGGGAGAGGAGTTGGTTTAGGAGTAGATAATTTAGAAGGTGATTTATGGATACATTTCTCCAGGGTTTAGAAAGGGGAGATAATAGCAATGGGTCAAAAATTAGAGATACCTGTATTATTACCACCTTTGTGGGGGGGGATGTATGTTTTTTTCCAGATAGTAGGTACATAGGACTCTTGGAGAGATCTATTGAGAAGTATGCTAGTGGGATAAGCAATGGATCTAGCGGACATTTGGAGGTATTCTGGGGATAAGTTGTCAGGGGCGCTGGAGCTAGGTTTCAGTTTGAGCAGTAGTTTTGTTATAGTAGTAATGGGTATGTGGAGAATGAAAAGGTGGGTGGGGAGGGGGTAATAGTATTCTGTGTAGGAAGTGTCAGTGGG
Source organism: Protopterus annectens (assembly GCF_019279795.1). Classification (NCBI taxonomy): domain Eukaryota; kingdom Metazoa; phylum Chordata; order Ceratodontiformes; family Protopteridae; genus Protopterus; species Protopterus annectens. The sequence continues at coordinate 1,010,253,990 of NC_056729.1, forward strand.
TGGAAGTTAGTGTTAGAGTTAGTTTGAAGAAAGGTAGTAGTAAGGTTAGATATTGTGTTGATGAATGTGATTTGAAGAGGGTGGCTATTTCACTAGGTATTGTCTCGGGGATTGGGCAGGGGTTATTTTTAGTATCAGGGTTAAGCAGAGATGAGATAACATTCCAAACTTTCTTTGGATTTTGTTTGAAGTTTTCTTTGCAGGCTTAGATACTATTCTTTTCTGTCATTGATGCCTAGGGGCTTTGCTTGATTATGTAGCTGTCTAAATTGTAAGAGATCAGTGGGATTCTTATACCTTTGCCATTTTTTCCATACTTTGTCCCTGGCATCTATGGTGTGCTTGGTAGCTCTGGAGAGCCATATGGCATGCTTAGGTTTTACTCTTTTCTGTCTTAATGGGGCTAGTTTGTTTAAGGTGCTGAGTGATGTAGAACTAAAGACCTTTACAGCTTCATCGGGTCTGTATCACATAATTGAAAGCTGATAACTCCGAAGCTCAAAACCGCAAACTTCAAATCTCAAAAGCTGACAACATCGAATCCACAAATAAAACCCTAATTACCCAAAACAAAAAAGAAAACACTCAATGCAGGGGGGCAAGCTTCACTGCACCCTCACACCCCCGCTACTTAAATATACCAACTCCGAGATCGCACTACAGTGCAGTAAAGGGAAATCTTCCCTTCCCATACTCTATGGTGATCTCCTTTCTACAGTTCGATGTTTTTGAACTTCGAGGTTTGAAGTTTGGAGTGTTGTGCTTCGAAGTTATCAGCTTTTGAGCTTATGATATAAACCCGCTTCATCAAGGGGAAGGATTTTTAGTATATTCCAATTGATGTTTCTCAGGGTTTCATTTAGGGTTGTAGGATTAAAATTGATTAGGTTTCTAGTTTGTTTATATTGGTAATGAGAAGGTGTTGGGGTGGTATGATGTAGTATACAGGCTGGTAGATGGTCACTAATGCTACAAGGAAGTGTGCCTGCTGCTGAAATTTTGTTTGGGTCCGAGACTAATATCCACTCATGAACCAAGCCACTGTTTTTGTTTCTGTTAGGTCTAGTTGTATCTGTGATTAGCTGTGTAAAGTTGAAGAGGTTGATATTAGATGATGGAGAGTGACCTGAGAAATCTGGCAAGTTTATGTTCACATCACCTAAGATAATTTTTTCATTGTTTATATTATTTGATATCCAGGCAAGAATATCTTCTACCATGGGAATATTGTTACCTGGGGGATATATATGGCTATGATGCAAAGATACTTATAATTGCTCAGTTTAAGAAGTGATATTAGTATCTCAGCTTTAGAGAACTGAGGAATTGGGTTGGAATATGGGACAATGGTGAAGGTTTTAGGAAAGAGTATAACAATGCCTCCTCCTTTTTTATGGGTTCTATCAGCCCTTAGTCAGGTGTAGCTATTATATCTGTTTTGTTAAGGGCTATCCAGGCATGGATTTCTGGTATTTTGTTTCTGTTACCATGGAGATTGATTGTTGTAATATTTAGTGATTTATATGAGATTGGGGAGTTGACATTCAAAGGATTGGTTCCTGGTTTGGGGTGAATACCTCCACATAGATATATGTTAGATTGCCTGTAAAGGCATGTAAGGGGTGGGAGGTTTCTTTTTAGGTGGCTAGAGTTGTATACATATATATAGTTGTGGATGCTTGTTTGCAGTGGAATTAATTTTACTTTGGTATGTAGAAATATGTTGAGTACATGCAGGCTAGGGGATATATCTAAGTAGCTGGAGAAAGCTGAGGATTGTATGGCAGTTATAGATGTGATTTTTCTAGGTGTAAGAGCTATGTGTAATGATGTTAGTTGAGACAAGAGACATACCAATAAGGCAAGGAGACAAAGTAGAGATTTATGCGTATGGCTAGAGGACATAGAAGATAAGTTGATAAACTACTATGAAACGTTTGTTAGTAGTAGTTTAGAAGTAATAGTATGTAGTATGGATGTTAGGTGTGGTAGGTGTAATGATATTAGGATGCTAGACTTCTTAGGCATTAGTTTTGATTGGATGAGTAATTGTTATTGGATGATGGAGTTGGGGAGTTAATTGTTACTGGATGATGGAGTGAGAGGGGGATGTTTTTTTTTTTATTTTTTATTTTTATTTTTTTATTTATCATTTGTTGACCGGGAAAGTCCAACTAGGTTCCACAGATCCTGTTTTCAGCGGAGGCCCGGGGAGAAATGCTCCAGAAGCATGTCTTTAGAATGTGGGAGGAAACCGGAGTACCCGGAGGAAACCCACGCGAACGCAGGGAGAACATGCAAACTCCACACAGAAGGCACCCCAGCCGAGAATCGAACCAGAGAACCTCTTGCTGTGAGGCGACAGCATTAACCGCTGCACCACTGCGCCGCCCAGTGGTTATGGAGAGAATAAATGTAATTGGTGCTGGGGTGGTTGGGACTGGGGGTAGGTCACAGGAGTAGAGTGAGCTCAAGTGGAGCGAGGGCAAACGGATCAGGCTGGCTCAAGGTCGAGCAGAATTAGCTACAAAAACAATCAGTGAGACAGGTAAGTATAGTAGAGTGTAATGTTAGAGGAGAGTGTTAGGGAAGTGTGACAGTGAGATGCAAGAATAGTAGAGAATGTTGTTAAAGGCTAGAAATCAATTATGGTTTAACAAAGGTGTGAGATAGAGTAGAGATTGAACTTGCTATTACCAGGGAGTAAGACATTAGCATTTACAGTTTTAAAGGTTGCTAGGAAAGTATTCTTCTCCATATGCAAGGCCAGCCTATTCCACAAGCATGGAATACAATGTTCATTTAGATACCTGTCATGTTTAGTCTTGTTTAGGTCTCTACAGTGGATATTTGCTTTACCAATAGTTTAATTTTTGTGAAGGGGAACAAAGAGTGCTGGGTTATTCATATTACAGAAGGCAAAGCAGACCTCACCTCTCCAGAAATCTATATGACCTTGAGTAGAGGAACAGGGTTTTTATTCTATAGGATGAGTAGAGGGACAGGGTTTTTAATCTATATGATGAGTACAGGGACAGGGTTTTTGATCAATAGGATCAGTAGAGGTATGGGGTTTTTAATCGATAGGATCAGTAGAGGGACAGGGTTTTTAATCACTAGGTCTAGCTAAGGGTACTGAGACATGTAATTTATTTGGTGAGGAAGTATTGTGGTCTCTCAAATTAGTTTAGATGCTTAGCAAGGGCCTAATAAGGGAGTAATAAAGTGATGCTATAATTTCATTGGATTTTGAAGAGATACCATAAAGGGCAGGTTGCACCATATAGAGGTTTTGTTATCCAACTCAGAGGTTTGGTGACCAAAGGAGGGTCTGCTGTCAACATACATACCCCAGTCCTTGATGTCTGTGTCAGAATTAAGTGGGATAGTTGTCTATATGATAAGCAGAAGTAATGCTAGGTTTACGGTTTACCAAAGGAAAATTTTCCTGGCATTGATGGTAAGGCCATGATTATTACAGCAAGCATTTGTTTGGTCTAACCCTTGCTGGAAATTTTGGGTAATGGTTTGGGACTTGATAACTGTCTCCAGATTGCAAAGAAAGAAGAAGCTTTATAGACTTTGAAAAAACAGTGGTGTAAACTGACTTAGAAAGAATGGAGACATATAAGAAAAGTTAAATTATATCAAGAATGGGGTCGATGGCAAGGAATTATGCTTGAACTGACATGAGATTTCTCTCTGTGAAAATTAAAACAGAGATGACTAAGAAGCATGCCCTGCAAGACAGTTGTATGACCGTATGATAAGATTTAAAGCACCACACAAAGAAGAATGCTGTTACAATCCAGATTATGACAAAATGTAAGGTGTGTGTGTGAAAGGATTTGTAAATGATATCAAATGCAGATAATGTAAATACATTTTGCTAATTACAGCAATAAAACTGTTGAAAAATGGTACTACATAGATTTTTGGAAATTCTTTGTCTTTTGATAAATCAGAGTTTAATTTTTGAGGTTTTGTGACTTGCAATATCACACCTCACATTTCTGATAGGAGCTGGACAGATCTTAATAAAAGCTCTTTCCTAAGGATAAACCATACACATAGGTTCCTTAATGGTCAAAATACAGTGGTTTAGCATCTAAATGAATATGCTGATAGTTTCATTTGTAGTTTTCAGGCTAGGGTCAGACAATAATCCTGTTGCAAGATTTTGAAGGTCAGAGGTGATAGCAACAAGGCTGTTCTTGCTGTGATTGGATGTCTTTTTACTTTTTCTAAAGAAAAGCAGTGATGTTGTTTGTAGCCAGAGAAAGCAATAAAGTGACATAATTTATTTTCTATAATTTGAAGTATTTATGCAGTTATTTATTCCTCAAGATCCATCTTTAGAATTTTTTGGTAGCATCATCCTCATTTTTATAAAGGCTATAACCTACTAATAATGTTCAGAATTGTGTGTGACCTAAGAACAACACTGAACAGTTATTACTATTAAGCAATTACTCTTTAACACTGAATTCATGGATCCCTCACTGATAAGATCCAAGTTCTATATATTCCCAGATCTCTCTGGCAACATGATTAGTTATAAACGGTCAGCCTATTTGCGCTTCACCAGATAAAATACCATTGTCTTGGTGATGGGAGTGAATGCCAAATTCACCCATGCTGATTAAAATCCATAGATACTTTCACATTTCTCCTCTTCCTCATCCTGTAGTTGTACTAGCTTTTTTCATGTATCTCTCATCTGGAAATGGTAGTTTATGCAATACAACAAACAGTAACATTCACTACAGAGTTCTGTGGTCTTACAGTCACATGTACAACACATGCTCTGTTTTTATTTGTTTCCCTCTGCATTTACGTCCATGCCTCACACACAGTGCTACATGCTCTTAAAATGTCAGTAACCATTCCATCATTACTACTATCTTACTTTGATTAGTTAAAATGTCAGTAACCATTCCATCATTACTACTATCTTACTTTGATTAGTTAAAATGTCAGTAACCATTCCATCATTACTATTATCTTACTTTGATTAGTTAAAATGTCAGCAACCATTGCATCATTACTATTATCTTACTTTGATTAGTTAAAATGTCAGCAACCATTGCATCATTACTATTATCTTACTTTGATTAGTTAAAATGTCAGCAACCATTGCATCATTACTATTATCTTACTTTGATTAGTTAAAATTTCAGCAACCATTGCATCATTACTATTATCTTACTTTGATTAGTTAAAATGTCAGTAACCATTCCATCATTACTACTATCTTACTTTGACCAGTGCTGCCGGGAGGACTTATGAAGCATAACTCTCAACTTCTTTCCTCATGAATAAGGGACAAAGCCTAAAATAATGTTGTGGAGAGACTTCCAAAATTGGGGATTTTTTTAAATGTTACTGTATTTCACTTTAAAAAGTCAGTACAACAGATCTTGCATGGACATGCATTTCAACAATAACAAGTGTGAACCTCTGATGTCTAGCATTGCTGACTGCAGTCCTCACTAATTTCCTGGAAAATAAAAATTTTCCAAGGTACAGGACAAAACATGAGGCAAATAAATAGAGATGTTCTTCAAAATCAGGAACAGTAGAGAGGTATGCTATGAAGGCAACCACAATTTTCTTGATAATATTTTAATGTTGTTCAAATTATCAGAATGAACTCTGGCACTTCATATGGTTAGTACATGTAGTTCAGTTTATAGTTTACTTCTTCAGGGAATATAAACTAAAATGATTAGCGACTGCTGGTGGCTGTATCACCCTGATCCCCTTTATGCCTGCTAAAGAAGTACCTAATTACTTTGACAACAAATGACTATTTGCACAAATATGTGTGTGCATAATACTTCACAAGTATCCTTCTAACAGTTTTTCAGATGGACTAGCCAGCCCTCTGGTGACTCTAGGTTTCATAGTTTCATAGTTTCATAGTTTAGTACTAGGCTATCTGCCCTGGGGCATTTGTAAGCCTAGCCATAGTGATGTGGCTTTCGCCACCCCATGAAATGGTACAAAAATGCACAGAATAGATTTAGAATACTGTGCCTCTGTCTAGTAGTGACACAATGAAGGTCCCCTTATATAATAGAATTAGTTTACTGTGCCCCTGTCTAGTAGTGACACAGATGTGACACCTGGGGTAAACTTACGATCTCCCATCCACTCATCAAGATTTCTCTTGAAGAGAGTCAGTGAGGGGCTTTGCCTAACATGAACTGGGATCTTGTTCCAAAGCATGGGAAGCCTCTGGGTTATGAATCTATCCCTCCAGCATGTCCTATTCATACTTGTGCCGAGGTTTAAGTCTTTAGCTCTCGTGGTCCTGATGGATTTGGATTTTTTGAGGTGGAGCATGTCCATCAGATCCTGATTGGACATGGCCTTGTACGTCAGGCAGAGATCACCTCTGAGCAGGCGGTATGCTACTGAATAGAGCTGGAGTTTCTTTAGTCTGGCAGAATAAGACATATGTTGGAGACCCTTGATCCTCTTGGTGAGGTACTTTTGTGGTCTCTCCAGCTGTTGCAAATGCCGGGTGAGGTACATACCAAATGGGGCATTGTACTCAATCATGGGTCTGATGAGGGAGGAGTATAGGGGTACAATGACATCCTTGGATCTGGATGTGAATCCCTTCATGATGAGGTGTGCAAGGTAGAATGTTTTTCTAATCACTTTGGCAACGTGGGTGTCAAATGAGAGGTCGCTGTCGACTTGGGTCCCTAGTTCTCTGATTACTTTTTCCGTACTCAGTGGGTTGCTGTCTATGTGATAATTTGTGGGTACTTTGTTTGTCCCAAAGGGGATGACTATACATTTTTTGGCATTTAGTTTAAGGCCATGACTCCGGCACCAGTTGTCCATTTCTGTGAGGCCTTTTTGTAGGATGTATGTGTCTGCTGGTGTATCGACTATGGCACCTAGTTTGCAGTCATCTGAGAACTTTGTCAGCCACATCCCTCCCATGTTTGCTTTAACATCTGAGAAATAAATGCCGAACAAGAGGGGTCCAAGGACAGATCCCCGTGGGACACCACTTGTGACTGGCTTTGAGTCTGACATTGCTCCAGCGATTTTAACTTTATGGGTTCTGTCCTTTAGCCAGTTTGCAACCCATCTAGTGACATAAGGGTTTACGTTTAAGCTGTTGAGCTTATCTATGATGCCTGAGTGGGGTATTGTGTCGAAGGCCTTAGCCAAGTCCAGGTAGGCTGTATGGACTGCTTTGCCCTCATCAATGGCTCTAGTGACTGTTTTGAAAAAGTCAACCAGGTTCAAAAGGCAGGATCTGCCCTTTACAAAGCCGAACTGGGTGGGGTCAAGTGTCTGTAGGTCCCCTATGTCTTTGTTTATGAGTTCTATAATGATTCTTTCCATAGCTTTGCAGACCAGGCTGGTTAAGCTTAGGTAGTTCCCAGGGTCTGTAGAGGTGCCCCCTTTGTGGAGTGGGACCACTGTTGCTGTACGCCAGTGTTCAGGTACATATCCTGTAGTAAGGCTAAGGTTAAATAGCATTTTTATGTGCGAGTTTAGCTCCGCTTGGAGTTCACGTAGCACGCAACCTGGGATACCGTCAGGTCCCACTGATGCTGTGTTTTTAGCTTTGTTGAGGGCGGTTCTCACTTGGACATCTGAGATGATGGGGAGATTACATTCAGCTGGGATAAGTATTTATTCTTTTGGGGGTGAGGGAGGGGAGAAATTTGCACTGAACCTGTCAGCCAGAATGTTGGCAATATCTGTGGGTTCAGTGTATTTTTTGTTGTTGTGAACTAACTCTGAGCATATCTGAGGGTTTCCACCCAGGTTTCTAACATAGCTGAAGAAGGCTTTGTGGTTATCTTTAGTGTCCTTAGCGATTTTTCTCTCAAAGTTGGCCTTGGATGTTTTTATGAGAGAACGTAGTTTTCTGCTAATGTTGATCAGAGATGTCTTCCCTTTATGGAATTTTGCTCTGTCGTGCAGTAGCTTCCTTCTTTTGTTATACAATTTGTTTATGGCTGAGGTCCACCAGACAGGACGCTTGCCTTTGGTGGAGAGAGACTTGGATTTATTTGGGATTGCATGATCCATGCATTCTTGGAGATGTCCATAGAAAGCATTTGTGAAGGATTTGGCATTGTGGGATGTGGTATCCACTGGCCCAGTGGGCTTAAAGGATACCATCTCAGTCTTAAGAAGAGTGAAGTCTGCTTTTGAGAAGTTTTTCACTGTTGTCTTTTGTGCTGGGGTGGAGGTGGGATATGTATATCCAGGGTGATTAGTTTGTGGTCAGATCCCACTAGTGAGGGGTATACCTCCGGTGTGGAGCATTTTGTCCCCATGTTTGTGATGGTCAGGTCTAGTATATTATCTCCCCTAGTGGGAGAGGTGACTAGTTGTTCCAGTGCATTTGAATTTATGAATTCCAGGAACCTTTGGGCTAGGGTGTTAGGGCTAGAGTAATGTACCCAATCTATGTTTGGGTAGTTGAAGTCTCCCAGTATGATGGTATTTTGTGATACATTCATATCCTCCAATGTCTTCAGGAAGGCTGAGTGGGGTTCCTGAGATTGGGAGGGTGGTCTGTAACATGCTACCAGTTGTATAGCAGTTTTGCCTATGGTTAGTTGCACCTGTATGGTCTCTGATGCTTCATGTGTTGCTACTAACCTGGAGGTGTGGATGTCCTTGATGAATATGGACACTCCCCCTCCCTTTGTGGTTCGGCCCGGGTTTTGGGGCCGAAAACCATGATACGAGGTATAGCCTGGTAGCGCTGGGGTGCTCTCAGGAGCCTTGAACCAGGTTTCAGTTACTGCACAGACGTCAATGCTCTCCATACTGAGGAGTGCTTCGAGTGCCTGCATCTTGAGATTTAGACTTCTGGCGTTGAGCAGCATTACCCTTAGTTTTTTTCCATTTTTGTTTTCTAAGGAGGTGGGTTTGTCTTTTGAGCCTTGCCTAAAAAAGGCACTATGGGGGAGGGCAAGAGCCTTAGCCAATATCCGGAAGCCCAGTGGTGACAGGTGCAAGCCGTCCCTTGCGAAGCAGCGTGGCTTGTCCAACATGTCATCCCAGGCAGACAGACATTGGATCCCCTTAGAATGACACCAGTACTTGAGCCAATTATTAAAGCTGATCATCTTGTCTTTGTATTGTGGCATCATTCTTGGTGAAGGCAAGATCCTGCTCAGGGTCAGGGTCATACCAGCCCGGGCTACATAATCAGAGAGCTCCTCTATGTCTCTTTTCATGTAGTCCAGGGAGGTACGTCTCAGGTCATTCACGCCAGCATAGACAATGACGGAGTCATATTTGTACTTGCTTTGGAGTGACCTGAGTGCATGTGTTATGTGGCGGATCCTAGCCCCCGATAGGCAGCTCACAGTCACCCTCTCCTTGTTCAGCCTGGTAAGCGGGACATCAGTGTGTCTGACTATAGAGTCACCTATGACTAGTGTATCAGGCATGGAGTTTGGCCTTAAGGGCTGTGATTGGTTGACACACTGATTTATTGAAGTATGTGTTGCATGTGTTTTGTTTTGAGGTGGTGGATTTTTGGATGTCTGCTTTGGGAGCCTCTGTTGTTTTGGTAAGTTTTTTATTAGAGCCTCCGAGTATGTCTTTGTGTTTTTATGTGTTTGGTTTGCAGTTGTGGTAGGTCTATGTGGGACTGGGTTTTTAGTCACTTAACCTTAGATCTATCCAGCCCACTGGTGACTGTGGGTAGTCACTTAAACCTTGAGCCTAGCTGGCCTTCTGGTGACTCTGGGTAGTCACTTAACCTTGGGCCTAGCCAGCCATCTGGTGACTCTGTGTAGTCACTCAACCTTGTGCCAAACCAGCCCTCTCATGACTGTGGGTAGTCACTTAACCTTAAGCCTATATAACCTTCTGGTGACTCTGTACAGGCACCTCATCTTGGGCCTAGTCAGCCTTCTGATGACTATGGGTACTCACTTAACCTTGGGCCTAGCCAGTCCTCTTGTGACTCTGGGTAGTCACTTAACCTTAGGCCTAGCTATCCTTCTAGTGACTCTGTGCAGTCACCTAACCTTGGGCGTAGCCAGCCTTCTGGTGATTTAACCTTGGTCTAGCCAGTCCTCTGGTGACTCTGAGTAGTCACTTAACCTTAGGCCTTGCCAGCCCTCTGGTGACACTGGGTAGTCACTTAACCTTGGGTTCAGCAAGCCCACTGGTGACTCTAGGTAGTCACTTAACCTTAGGCCTAGCTAGCGTTTGGGTGAGTCTGTGTAGTCACTTAACCTTGGGCCTAACCAGGTTTCTGGTGACTGTGGGTAGTCAACCTTGGGCCTAGCCAGTCCTCTGTGTAGTCAGTTAACCTTAGGCCTAACCAGCCCTCTGATGACATTGGGTAGTTACTTACCCTTGGGCCTAGCTAGCCCACTGGTAACTGCGGGTAGTCACTAAACCTTGGGCTTAACCAGCCCACTAGTAACTGTGGGCAGTCACTTAATCTTGAGCCTAGCCAGCCCTCTGGCGACTCTGGGTAGTCAGTTAACTTTGAGCCTAGCCAGCACTCTTTTGACTCTAGGTAGTCACGTAACCTTGCACCTAACTAGCCCTCTGGTGACTCTGGGTAGTCACTTAAGGCCTAGCCAGCCAACCGGGGAATGTGGGTGTGTCAAAGGAAAAACTTCAAAGACCAATACACGTAAGGTTCAGGTTAAGGCACTTTAATTCTTACAGCAAGGAGACAAAAACATGCATGCCAAAATACAGAGTTTGTCTAACTAAAATCAGGAAGTGAAGCCATTCTTATACTATTCTTACAAGACATTGCCTACTGAAGCTGACATAGTAAATCACACGTTTACAATATTGTTTTTCACAGCAGATGTTGCTCATGATTTTCTGCTGACATGACATAACATTTCTAGATTCATGAGAAAACTTTGGAAAAATAACATGGCCTTGGAGACCAGCAGCTAGTTGCAATTATTTCTACAGTGCTGTGTTACATTTCAAGGTACTCTACTCATTCGAGCACAAAGCAATCACAGATTATAGTTCATATTCTTCAAGCGGTCTTTGTTCTACTTTATATATCCTTCCTGCAGTTGTGTATGTTCTCATAACACAGACAGGGCTAATTGTCTAAGTTTAATAACATTATAGAAAGCAGTATTATTCTATTCATTATTTTCCTAACTTAGCAGAAAATCATCTGCTTCTCAGTTAATTTCCAAAAGCATAAAACAAGATTTTAGCTGTGCTGACAAAATACAAGGTCAGAAAGCATGGTCAGAAAGCATTCGCAGTTTATATGGATTTATGCAGTATGAAATAGAATAAATGTGTTAACCCTTTTGGGCTTTCTAAAAAGCACTAATACACACATTAATACATATTTTTCTAACAAGGTGGTAACTTAATCTTGGACCTAGCCAGCACAATGGTGACTCTGGGTATTTACTGAATCTTGGGCCTACCCAACCTTCTGGTGACTTTGGGTAGTCAGTTAACCTCAGGCCTAGCCAGCCTTCTGGTGACTCTGGGTAGTCACTTAACCATGGGTCTAGCCAACCCTCTGGTGACACTGGATGGTCCCTTAACCTTGGACCTAGCCAGCCCACATAGCCACTTAACCTTGGACCTAGCCAGCCCTCTGGTGACTCTGGATAGTCACTTAATCTTTGGCCAAGCCCACACTCTGGATAATCTGGGTAGTTGCTTAACCTTGGCTGCCACAGATAAGTAGATGTACTATGAAACTTTATACTTCAATCTATGTTAATCACTACCTGGAAGGCTGCTTTAGTGCTCTCTGCTTGTACTCATGAAATGGCACTGAAGTTACATTTTTTTGTATAAGAAAATCTTACTTGCTGAATGCTGTCATAGGCTCATAGGTGTTTATGTCATTCAGAATACCTCTGTGTTTTTCTTGCAAAATAGAAATATATGTGATGTTTTTAATTACATAATATACCTGACTACAGTTAATTTCCATACCACTACACAGCTGACACAATATAAAACAACAAATTAAAATTAAGGTTTGCTTTCATGTGGAAAAATAGCTAAAAAGGCATTTATGCATCACAGTACTCTTAATTGCCAATTACAATCAGTTCAAATATCTGTACATCCTTGTGAGAATTTAAGGGGAAAAATTAAGTACCATATTACTTGATAAATATCACACTAATTTGCAATCTATTTAGATTCTTCATATAAAATATCCTTTCAAATAGAGATTTCTTGTTTAGTTTCTTATCTTATTTGAGTCTATTCAAAGACTTTTAATTATTAAAGGAAAAGCAGTTCTGATTATCATCTTTTAATAGGGTATTAAATAACAGCTATGCAGATTCCTTATAGTAACACAGCTATATTTTCTGTAACATTTATTCAAGTTTTATCTTTCTTGGCTAAGTATCACATTACTATATAATGGACTGCTAATATATGCATTTCTTTTATCTAAATATATATTTTAAAGAATGGTGTAATTGATCCATGAGCTTTGGATGACATTGGTATATATAAGCATTTTCCAAGTTAATAACAGTAGCTACAGTATTTGGAGAATTACATTTATTCATTTATTTATTTATTATTTGTTTACCAAGTAGGTGTGATGGTCTTTTGACCCTTTTCAGCCATGATCTGAATATTTGATTTGCATTTCTGACTAGATAATCTAGGAGCCAGATTCAGAAAATATTGCACATCAGGCTAAGCAAATTTGTGTGGTCAAGAGCAGGATATGTAGGATTCATAAAACCAAGCTCCACAACGTAGCAAACCCAAATAGCATGGTCAGGCTTGTTGTATGTTAATGACAGTGTAATTTGCCACAGTGTATGAAAGTGAGCCAAAACTAGTTGCTAGAGTGATTCAGAAACATTTAGATGCCACAATATGGAGCTGTACTCGTTGCATATTTGAACTTGCCTGAATGCTCATGTTTAGACTAAGTCTTGGAGTTAGGTTAGGGTTGCTGCAGCTGTCATACATATGTATGTACAAGAGGGTCTTATTGCAGCTGCTGCACCCAGTGGTGCATGAAGTCAACCCCAGAGGTGCAAGGTCATCTGATACCTCTTAACATTTCATGGTCTCTATGACACACTGACATTCTGGACTGGTACTGTGTTGACAGGGACACCATCAAGAACTTGGGGAAGAGTATCAGCCTTATCTCCAGTCTCATGACAGTCATAGAGTATCTATCCCAGTGGGTATTAAAGTATGTATGGGTTTAATGTTTATTAACTGCAGTGACCTACTGGGGACACAGTGGGGATATCTCTAGCATCTGCCAAGAGACTACTTCATCAGTTTCTCAATGTCATTTTCAGCATGTGAGGGAGCATATGTAGTTCCCATGTATACCAAAGGAGAGACTATTTTTATGAAATAGCCCATTTATCTGTGGTACTAGAAGCCATAGACTGTACCTACATTAAAATAAAGACCCTGTCTGGTGAACGGAGAATGAGGTATGTAAACCGCAAAAGGTTTGTCTCCATCAACAGCCAGGTAGTACATAATGTACAGGGTATGATCTAGAGTGTGTGTGCTGGCTACCCAAGTTGATATCATGACTCCCACATATGGCACACCTGCGACCTGTACCAGTGGGTGGCAAGAGGTGACTTCTCACTGGGACATCTTGTTGATGCTGGATATGCCCTTGAAACCTGACTCATGACACAAGTAAGAAATCCACAAAATCAAGCAGACTGTGGGTACACATATGCACAATCACAAACCAGAGATATTATTGAGCATATGTTTGGGCTGCTGAAGGCAAGCTTTCACTGTCTGGATTCATCCAGTGTTTCCAGCAATATTACCCACTGCATGAGCAAAACTACTGTCCATGTGTGTAGTGTTGCACAATATTATATTCAGGAAGTAGTTACAGCATGATAGGCACTTGCAGGGCCAACAGTTTCCAACAGAACAGGCAACAGAGGCAGAGTTAGATAAGAAGTCTGGTGAGGAGAAGACAGCAGGGGATGATCATGCCAGACTGAGAAGGACACATTGCTCCATGGCACTAGTAAAGATGCAGAAGATTGAATAGCTTTGCAGCACAGTATACAAGGGCTAAGCACATACATTGCAGTAAAAATGATGCTTGTAAAACCAACACCAGGCTGTGCTTACTTATGCATAGGCTGGGCATGCTGTGGATCAGACAAAGGCAATCCAAGTAATAACGTATAAAGGACATGGTGCAGGTATTATCATTTGCAGAGGTGGAGAAGGGAGTACAGAAGTGCATGTCTTTCACAAGACAGCGTATGAGGGCAGAGGAGTATGAAATTAAAAAGTACTTTTATGTGAAATGTCAGTACTGGTATTGTAGAGTTAATGTTTAGAAGGGTTAGGGTCAATGGAGTTATGTGATGTGCTGGGTACTGTGGTGGTGTGAGTTTGGGTCTCCAGGCATACAGACTCAGCAGTAGTTGCAGCACTGCAGCTTAGACTACTGAACAGGTTCAACATCCTGTGCATGCCCCATCCACAAGATCTGGCTCTGCAGAAGTTGCACTGGGTATACCATGGCCATGGTTAGATGCTGGTATGCTGCATGACTTCGAGCAATATCTATTAGAAGATGTGCCAACAGGATGATGGCCAAAGGCAAGAGGAATGGCCTTTCCTTTGAGTAGACCCTGCCAAAATAGATGCTGCTGTGGAAGTACTAGAACTGCAGGAGTGAAATCTTGCTCATCTGCTCATCCATGACAAGACTGGCTAATATCTTTGGATGTAGCAGATGACTGTCTCTGCGAGGGGCCCTGCACCACAGGCAGGCAAGCCAGAGAACACATTGGATTTTCCAGTGTGTGATTGAGTCTATCCAGAGAATCACACACTCAGAATATGCCCTCCCATGGGTCATCATGCACACCGTGGATCACTCTCACTATGTCCACCATGACTGTGGGTGCAATAACCTGTGCCTCCATGATGGCCCAGCACATATGTTGGTCTGCAGCAGCAGACACACTGACCTCTGAGGGAGGGCAGTAACCAGGTCTCCAGCAAGCAACATTTTCAACTCACTTGTGTGGACCTCACTTCCCATGAATAGTATGGGTGGATGCAGACATCTGTCTTCTGAGGGCCAGCACACTTCCTGATTGATAGTGTCCCCATCAACTTTTCCTCTCTCTCATGTCTGGGTAGCCTGGATATCTACAGTCACAGAGTCTGTGTCCATGGTTTGTGCTGGGAATGCATTGGTCACACTCCCTGTGCCAAGCACAAACTATGTACCCTTTAATTGCACCAGCTCATTCCCACCATCATCCAAGGCTGCAGATTCTCCAACATCAAGCAGTCCACGTTTCAAAGTACTGAAGCTGGATAAAGAATCACCTATGAATGAGCTTGCAGTTCTCAAAGATGGCTTGTGACATGCCATTGTAAGTGAACTGAATATTACTTCTGATGTGAGCCATACTGGTCACTAGTGAGTCTTTACCTGTAAGTAGCAGCTGCAGAAAATGCATACTCATGGGGTGTCCCAAGTCTCCAAGTATCCCATATCATGAGCAGCTTGTCACACACCATTCCAGACAGCTTAGAATCCCATTCCCAGATAAAGTCCGTAATCAGATTCTGTATCTCAAAAATCACATACTAATGTCAGGACATGATTGGAAACATGCAAGAATATGCAGAACAGAAACATCTGCTCCACAGTAGTTTTGCAAGAAGAGGAAGATGCACAGATTTTCATCTTCCATTTGTATTTCTAAAAGCATTCACCAAGCCATTCATGTTGGCATCTTCCATATCATGGAGATTCCAGTTTAGGATCATGCTTCGATAAGGGTGAGCTTTTTTCCAGTGCATTCCACTGTATCATTAGTGATCACTGCACATGCCACCATAGCCACAGCTCATATAAAACCCATACACAGAACCCACAACATACACACCGACTGGCACAACATCTGAATAACTGTCAGACTCCCTGTAGAGTATGGAATAGAAACCGGATGAAAATAAGAGATACACACACACACACACACACACACACACACACACACACACACACACACACACACACACACACACACACACACACACACACAAAAAGAGTCCAGCCACAGTATGGCATCCACAGATAAATTAGAGACCAGGTGGAGCCCAGATTCAAGTGCAGATTCCCAGTCTTTCCACTACTATCATGCTGTTATAGTGCCCTGGATTATAATATGTCAAGTAAAAAGATAGATGATGTCAGTAAGGTTCATTTGAGAAACAGCCAACATAGAAGTCCCTAGCCCACACTGTAATGCAGCACTGAAAGAAAGTGCATAGCATTCTTGCACTGGGTAGGCACTTCTTGTGTCCCACAATCCAATTTAAGCATTATTTCCATGAAAAGAGTCAGTCATAATCTAAGAAGATAATCGGTGCAGACCATTGCTTCCCTGATCTTACAAGAGGTTAGATTCTCCTCCACAGCAACCAGCAATCTGACAAAATCATAAAAGAAAGTACACACCCTAAAATTATTGTCCACATTCCAGTGTATGTTGGCCCTAAAGAGTACTCATCTTCCTCAAGAAGGGTCCTTACCAATTCTGTAGTTCTGTTTCTCCAACTATTTTAACTCAGTAACTGGTAGGTCTGGCAAGGTAAAGTCAATATTTTTCCCAGCAGCCATTTTTGTTTCATGCATTTGACTTAGCAGCTGAAATTATTACATGTGTACAGGGAGTAATGTAACTTATGCTGCACAGCCTTTGCGTAACAATGACAGTCATACTCCCCATAAATTGTAGCTAGACCCTTCACCCCTTTTCCTTCTGACATCTTGACTGCAGTACCAGGATCTCATTTTTCATTGTGCTGCTCCATCATTCTGAGACACACGTCCCTGGGAAGTCCTATTGAACATACTGAAGGAACTGGCCATCTTGGCCTGTCTAAATGCTGCCCTGCCATGACTGGACAGGCAATGACCATGGAATAATTCCTTCTCATAGCACAAAGTGATGCTGAGAACCTTAGTTATACACTAAAACATACTGTCCCAAAAGTGTCTAAGTAATGGAACCCTCATCTTCCGCTTAATGTACAGTCCTGCACTTAATCTTGGGAAACTCTCAGTAAAGAACCACTTATCTTACAGGAGGGCCCAACTCACATTCCTTGGGAAATACTTCTTCCCAGTTCTTGTTGATTAAAACATAATAATGAAATACCTTGGCTGTATAGATATTACTCCCTAAGCTGATCCTTTGGGATTGTTCAATAATTATAGGGATCTGCATCTGGAAAAAATGCACATACCTCTTTTTCTTTAAATGTCACTGACTAAAATCCTTTTAGCACCCAAGGAGGCCATACATTTGGAGAGCACTTCTCTGTGCTCTATTCTCTTTGTCATCTGCTTTTATCGCTAGAAGACTACAGCCTACATCTCCAAAGTCTGTATTAATTGAGTCTGAAAGGTCACATTTTGCTCCTGGCAAGTGACATATTGATATTCAGTGCTGGCTGTGATGTTAGACAGTGTCTGTGAACAGGATTCACTCATCCCCTACAAGGTATTGCCATTATGCAGCACCACCTTAAGCAAACTGGTTAAGGACTGTATGTATTGCTACCTGGATATTACAGATGTGCTTTTTATTGAAGCTCTGTAATGGCATCTCATCTTACAAAAAATGAAATTTAGAAGTGTTCTGAATAAGCTCAAGAAAAATCCCAGAATATCACTTGTCTCACTGTAGTCTGTAGTTAAGGTACTGAAGTATCACACAATCATCAATAAAGTAATAATTTTCACAAGTAGAGTAGAAATGTTATAAAATATCCCAGGATGGGAAAGTCAGTTGCAAACTACCTTTACATTTGTGTGCATTTGCACTTGCACTTGCCCCCCCCCCAAGCATTAACGAAATATCTACAGCTGAACAATTTATTGATTCAGACTTATGCTGAGCAGAGTTAAAGTACACTGATTGCAACAAGCTCATGGCTGTTGTTTTAGTTATTTGGCCTGACCAGTTGTGCATTAAACCCTGGTCATTTGACGCTGTTAAGAATTTGACTCAGTGCACAGCAATCAGCATCATCAGCAGCAGCAGCACCCTTTTTCCTGCATTTGATCGGGGTATCATGTTAACTGTTGCCATCTCTCTTGATTCAGTGCCACACTCCAATCTTCTTCATCATTCATGCCTAACTGTTGCAGATCTTCTCTCACACAATCCATCTACCTCTTTGCTAACGCCCTTGTTTCCTTTTACCTTCTTTCTGTCTCTCCGAAGTCATCTTCACCAGATTGTCTTCTGCTTTTCTGCACTTGTCCTAAACACTGTAATCTGCTCTCTTTGATCTTTTCTATAATTGGAGCTACTTTGGCTTCTGCTCTTATTTCTTCATCTGTCCCTCTGCCTTTAACACCCAGGTTTTTGTCCATTCAGAAGAACTGGTCAAACCACTGAATTGCACACCTTACTTTTCAGCTTCTTTGGCATTCTTCTGTCATAGACTACACCTGAGACTCTATGCGAGTTGGCTGCAGCCCCTCTGATTCCAGCTTTGACCTCTTCATTCAGACTTCACTTCTCCTCAACCACGCCTCCCAATAACTTGAAGCTATTAACCTGTTTCACTATCTTCTGTTTTTTCTCACTTCTCAACTTCTGCTGATTTTTCCAATTTGCTGCCATTACCACTCTTTTATCTGTGCTTAGTTTCATCCTGTGTGCCTTCAGTTTTGCATTCCATTTCCCTATCCATTGCTGAAGTTCTTGCACAGAGTCTGCCTGTAATGCCACATCATCTGCATACAGCAACTTTATTGATCTGTTCCCTCTGACCTGTTTGCTAATGCAATCCATTACCAGTAAGAACAGCAGTGGGCTCAGAAATGAACCCTGGAGCACACCAAATCCCACTGGGAACTCCTCTGTGAGACTGAATACTGTTCTTCCTTGAATCACTGAGTCCTTGTACATAACCTGCACTAATTCTACCAATGTTTCTGGACCTTTGAACCACCGCAGTACTGCCCAAATTGTCTTTCTTGGGACCTTGCCATATGCTTTCTCCAAGTCTAGGAATGCCTAGTTGAACTCTTCATCCTCATTTCTAGCTACTCAAGTATCTGTCTCACTGCAAATATCAGGTCAGTTGTACTGCATCCTGATTTGAATCCAGACTGCTCATTTCCAATTTTACTTTCTATTACTTTGTGTATTTGTTTATCAATAATCCCCCTTCAGAAATTTCATGCAGTATGATAGCAGTTTGATACCTCTATACTGCTGTCAATTGTGAATGCCCCTTTGTTCTTAAACACTGACACTAGTATGTTTATTCTCCAGCCATCTGGTATACATTTTTCTCTCCATACTGCTATGAGTACCCTCAGGAGCCATTTGTCCCCTATCTCATCCACCATCTTTATCATATCTGATGTGACCTCATCTGAGCTTGCTGCTTTCCCTGACTTCATTTTCCTTAGTGCTGTTCTTACTTCTTCTATTGTGGGCTCCTCTTCTTCTCTCATCGTAGGCTGTTTCTGGGGCAGTACAGCTTCTGTGGGGTTTTCTTCATTCAGAAGCTGCTGGGAAATACTCCTTCCATCTGCCTTTGATGTCCTGCAGACTGGTGAGCAAGTTGTTGCTGGCATCCCTTATGAAGTGTGTCTAACTATCTTCTTTTTTTTTGTCTTTGCCTTGCAACCTGATATAGTTTCTTTGTGACACCTACTGAGTCACTTTTCAAAAGCTGGTAGAGTGCCTACAATGCCCTGGTCTTTGCTATTGCATCTCCTTTCTTAACTTCTTTGTAAACAAACCAGTATTCCTTCCTAGCCTGGTTGGTCTTCTCTATCTCCCACTTTTTCTTGCACTCCTTTTTTTTATGACTTGTTGAACTTTTGCATTCCACTACCATCTTTCCTTATGTACCTTATTTCCATACCTGGTTCGGCCGCATATCAGTTCTGTAGTCCTTACACATGCTGTTTTGAGGCACTGCCATTCTTCTTCAACTCCACCTATTTCCTCCACTTCTTGGGATGCTAGAGCTCTGGGTAATTCCTTGAACTGTTGTATTTTCTCTCCAGTCAACTTCTAGATCTTCATCCTGGTCTCTGTTAACCTTACTGCCTTCTCTGACCATTGATTGCAGCTGTGTGTGGCAACCAGTGTTTCTGCTGTGGGCTTGCTGTTTCAGTGGAGATGACTTTGCAATCATTGATTCTACCCCAGTGCCCTTTCCTTACTAGTAGGAAGTCTACCTGAGTTGCATGTACTCTGAAACATGTGTTGGCTATTATCAAACCATTTTCCAGACAGAAGTCTAGAATTACCTCTCCTTCTTTATTCCTGTGGCCCCACCCATGTGGACCCACGCAGTCCTCATATTCTGTTCTGTCTCTCCCAGTGCAGTGCACTGGTGCAGCGGTTAATGTTGTCTCCTCACAGCAAGAGGTTCTCTGTTTCAGTTCTTGGCTGGGGTGCCTTCTGTGCAGAGTCTGCATGTCCTGCCTGCATTCGCGTGGGTTTCTTCCAGGTATTCCAGTTTCCTTTCACATTCCAAAGAGATGTGTCTGGAGCATTTCTCCCCAGGCCTCTGCTGAAAACAGGCTCTGTCCTAGTCAGACTTTCCTGGTCAACAAATGTTAAATAAGAAAAATAAAATAAATATGTGCATTCTAGTCACTCCTTATCAACACCAATTCATGTTCTCCTGCTTGATCTAGTAGGTCTTGCAACTGCTGTCTGAATGTACTCTTTTCCTCATGATCACAAAGCCACTGTGGGGCTGAGATTATGAATACTGCCCTATCATTACACTGGAGTCTGATTGCCATGAATCTGTCACTAATTCTGATCCCTCACTGCCTTCTGAAGCCTCTCTCACCACAATTTCCACACCATTTCTAGCCTGTCTTCTTCTTGAGTAGTAGAATCTGGATCCCAAGCCAAGTGGTTTTGCTGCACTGCCCTTCCATCTTGCCCCTTGGCTATATAGGATGTCCAGCCTCCTCTGTATCATCATGTCATCCACTTCCAAGCTGCATGCATCCAGCCTCCTCTGTATCATCATGTCATCCACTTCCAAGCTGCATCCTGATAGTGAACCTAGTGTAGCAATTCTCAGTTCATGTTTTGCGGGCTGATTGGTTTTATACCCAACTTTCACTCAGGAAAGCTATCCCAGGTAACTGAGGCTGAGAAACTAGACACTGGCCAATAGCTTGTTGAACCAGGGCTGCTGGGCTTTATGGCAGGCAGATACTGGCCAATAGGGGTACATACATTCCTCCCACTGACAGCTACAGCATAAGTCTCTGGTGTAGGCTAGAGTAGGCCGGGTCCTCAATCTTTCTATCACTGGTAACTACTCATACTTATATTGGTGACATTAGTCAACATGGCCAAATCACCTACAATCATATTTTAAACTCAAGGCCATCTGATTACTTGAGGCACCTTTTTTAGCCCACGAGTCTAGCATTACTTCTACCTGGGCCTATGGTGTGACCCTTCTTCCACAGTTTTAGATGTAGGCATAGCCACATGATCCAATCTTTCCTTGTATTTGGACCAGATTATCACCATAGGCATTGAGTTCTGATGCCTGGATTATAATTAGCAAGAGAGAGGGTGTGTTCCCTCATTATTTCTGTGTGAGGATGACAACAGCACTTGGATTAAGCTATCAGAAATCCATCCAAGATCCATGTCATCCAAAGTTGTCCTCTCATTCAAACAT
The DNA here is from genome assembly GCF_019279795.1 of Protopterus annectens. NCBI lineage: Eukaryota > Metazoa > Chordata > Ceratodontiformes > Protopteridae > Protopterus > Protopterus annectens. The sequence continues at coordinate 1,010,275,704 of NC_056729.1, forward strand.
AAGGCAACCCAGTCAAAACCAAACAGATATCTGCTGACTTTCTACAGCCTGTGCTGATAAATCCCTCTTTCCCAGGATTTCTCTCAAAAAAATGTTCAGATTAGCCCCAGGCCTCAGATTTTTTAAGTGCCAGTGTTGGGGGCCACTTCTCTGAAGAATAACAAGAAGTATTTACCCCTGAAGATGCTAATGCTTCTCACTCAAATGGGGATGGATTGGCCTATGTAGGCCAAATATTATCCCTCTGTCTGACAATGAAGATAGGTCATCCTCTGCATCTCCCCAAGAGGATGCCTCATTTGAGGGAAACCTTTCATGGAATGAGAGAGAACTTAAAATGGGAGGCTAAGTAATTTTCTTAAGTCCAGATAAGGTGCAGGGAGCTGTTGGGCCTTATTCAGTCGAGGCCATTAACCATTCCTCTAGTTACAGAAGCCCTTGAAAATGCCTTTCCTAATGCAGTCTTGGAGCCAGATTCCAAATCTCTTTTTTCTAGTAAGCCTGGCTGTTCTTACAGGGTCATTACCTCCCACAAGTTCCATGGATTCCAGTAAGGGAACTATTGTAAATTCTTCCAGTAATAATTTTCCAGTCACAATAAGAATGTGAGCCTAGACCTTTTGGGGAAGAAAACATTCTCCTCTGCTATCTTTGCCCTCAGGACACTTAATTGCCAGACCCACATGCTGAAATACCTGGAGTCCCTCCAGAACCAGTTGAAAGAGAAGGCTGATGGAACAGAAGAGAAGGACTTGAAAAGGAAAGTACTTAGCTTATGTAACTGTGGATTCATCATACAGATCAGCAACTATGGAGTCAGTGTTGAGGAAGCATGCCTGGCTGAGGACTCAGTCCTTTCTAGAACTTGTAAAAAAAGATCTTCATAATGCCTCTGTTGAAAGGAACTTCTGTGTTGATCCACAGAAAGGTTGTTTATGAGACTGGAAGAGAAAGAAAATATTATTTTAAGAAGTCTGTAAAACACCTTTTTTATTTCTGTTCTCCTAAATATAGTAGAATTCACCTCACTATGAGTTTGCCAACCTACCCAAGCAAGGCAGAGGGAAACAACTAAATGGGAAAAAAGGATGATACAAGAGGAAATGGAAAACAAACCGTAATGGAAAGCCTGGGTGCCCTAAGGACTAAGACCCAGAGGGAACAGCTGTTACTCATCCAAGTTCAGCAACCCATACCCAAAACCCCACCTCTCTTTACTACAACTTCAATCCACCATCTATCTTTCTTCCATAAAGCAAGTAAGGGTTTTTGGGCCTCCTAATAAAGCAGTAGGATGCCATAAATCAGGACAAGCAGATGTCTTAAATTCTAAGAAACAGATACAAGCTACATTTTATAAACAAGCCAACAGTTTCAAGTATGCTTTCAGTCTCCATGGATCATTCAGAACTGTTTTCTATTTCTTCCTGCCTCAGGAAAGTCTGTCATGGGCGTCTTTTATTAATACTTGGGAGGAGAAGAAGGAACAGGCTTCTACTTGAGAATATTCCTTGTTCCCTCTAATAAAAGGGTTTTGGAATTGCAAACACTTGGTTCATCCCCTCCTTAATTTTCCATAAGGATAGGGTCTCTCTTCATGAAAACCCTTCCTTTTTACTTAAGATAACCTCTGAGCATGATCTTAACAGCTCCATTCATCTTCCTGTGTTTTTCCTAATTTTCCAGCAAAGGTGAATACTTTTTGCATTGTTTAGATGTGCATAGGCAACTAAGATTTTATTTTGACTGTACCAAGTCTTTCAGGAAATCTATCCAGTTGTTTGTCTCCTTTTCAAAATCCAGGCTGAGCTCACCTGTGTCTAAGGTAATTGCATCCAAGTGTCTGTCAGACTGTATTTCATTTGCATATTCTTTGAAAGACAAGGCTGTTTTACAAAAGCTTAAATGTCATTCATCTAGGGCCATAGCTACTTCTACAGATTTTCTTTCTAGAGTACATATGGATGATATTTACGCTGCCCCTACGTGGTTGGGCTATCATCCTTTTGTGTCATATTATAAGCTGGACATTCAAGCCAGGTCCAGGGCTTCTTTTAGTTCTACTGTGCTGTGGAATATCCTTTCTTAGTTCCTCACAAGGAATTGTCATGGCCGAGGAGTCCCACAGGTTGAATCCAGATGGAGTAGAGAACATTAGATGCCAATGTTATGTACTCACCATAACAATAGATCTGTGTTGTCTGTCTTTTTCTGGTTTAACCTTCCTCCTGCCCCCAACCTTCTTGTTGATTTAGCGAGTCTTTCCATCTGTGATGACCACACGGCAAGGTTGCTTTCATTCTGCTTGCCTAGAGTCTTGCATTTCTCCTGGGATTTTTCTATTCTATCTGTGGAGGAAGTGGGGATTAGTTGCATATGTTGTATCATTATATTTTGACTCATGGGCAAACTCAATCTGGGGAGTTGAGAGAAGAGAGGGGAGTAATGGTTAAGAGAGGTAGGGCCAAGACAGGCTAAAGCCTTTTGAATCATCTGGTGTCGGATTTGAATCAGATCCAAAATCCCACAGGTTGTACCAGATGGAAACAGTTAATATGGTTCTATCATTATGGTGATTTTGTTATGGAGGTCATAATCAGGGCTTTATTCCTCTATGCTAAGAGAGGTGGTTATTACTTGAGAATTTAAAAGACTGGATAATGAATTGTCATAAAAGTGCTGGCACTTTCAAAATAATATATTAGAACCTATATTTATTTCAGAAAAAAAAAAGAAAACTACTCAGAGTAGCTTCAAATCCTCTAACCTAACACTTAGTGGGAAATTAAATTACAATCAATGATTTCTTGGATCGTATGGTCATTAGATATACTAGGCAGGTCTAACCAGAAGCCATATGTGCTTTGCCAATACCCACCCTCAGGCTCTACCAAGGAGGGTGAAGCCTGTGATTCCTGGTGTAAATTTAAGTGCACCTCTCCAACTGTCCAAGCTGTGTTTGAAGGATGACAGTGAGCCTCATTGTTTGACATGCCGGGAGAGTTTATTTCAGAACAAAGGAATGCAGTGGGTGATAAACCGATCTCTCCATCTAGTTTTATTTATTTATTAATCAAACTTTGAATATCTGGTTCTAGTATTTGCAGTGCAATTTAACTTATCAAGGAGAAGAGGTCATGTATAACTGGACCTCTAAAGACTCTGTATGCTAGGCACAGGTCTCCCCCTCAAGAGCCTGTGTGACACTGATTATAGTGATAAGGTCTCTGTCACATGTGATAGTTCAGGTATTTGAGCTAAGAAATTATTTTTGTAGGAACCTCTGAGTTTTTTTCAACTTTTTAAACATTTCTAACCAGATCCATGCCAAAGGTTACATTATATTCAGTAATAGGTCTGACTAGGGAAGAATACTGAGTGGCAGAGACTTCCTTAATTTTAGAAGAGCTCTCCTTGGCAATTACTTGTAAAATGTAGAAGAATTTCCTAACTATGGTTTTCACATGATGTTTAAAGGAGATGGAGCTATCAACCCACATTGCCAGATCCCTATTCATTGATTCATATTGTAAAGGGGAGTTTTCAGTCTAGTAGGATGCAGTGTTTCTTCTTCCTGAAGAGGGAGATACTGCATTTCTTGGTGTTTAGTTTGAGCCCCTATTGTATTCACCAGGAATTGTTTTAAGTTAGTTAATTTTGGAGGGTATATGTACTGAAGTCATCAGCAAACTTTTTAAACCGAGATCAATGTTATCAATTTGGAGGTCTATAAAATAAATGCCAAACAGAAGGGATCCCAGCACAAATCTCTGAGGCTAGCTATGATCATCTTCTCTCTGTCTGAGGAGGCAGCACCCACTCACATAATGTGCATTCTGAAGCAAAGTCAGTTGGCTATCCATCTTGCCACATAGGGAATTATGTTTAATGCCATCAAAGTACAAACAATTCAATCATGTGGGATTGTATCAAATGCATTGACTAGCTCAAGGTAGGTAGTATGAATGACGTGACCACTTTTGACCACCTGAGTGACTTTCTCCAAGATGTTAACAAGATTCAGCAGGCAGGATCTGCCATATATAAGGCTGAATTTTAGTGGATGTAGCTTAATCATGTTCTTAAATGTCATGATTTATGAGGTCTGTGCTGGCACACTCCATGGCCTTATAGGTAAGACTCATAAGGTCAATGGATCTATAGTTCCCTGGGCCTGTGGCAGGTCTGCCCCTATGGTGGGGCATTACTACAACAATGTACTAGGATTCAGGAAAACTTCCCATAGTAAATCTTAGTTTAAGCAGTTTGAGGAGGTAATCAATGAGCACATTTTAACACTGTTTTGTAGACACCCTTGTATGGTGTTTGGGTCATTGGAGGAAGTATGCTAAGTGATAATGTAGGGGAAGTTACTCAAGAAAAGTCTGAGAGAGGATGGTTGTCTCAGGGGAGACATTTTCTTCAAACTTGCTAACCAGTATGTTTGTAATGTCTAGGGGTTTAAGTGGGTGGCACCATTATAGAAAATCTCAGAACAGAACTGAGAGTCATTTCTTAGTTTTCTAATATTACTAGAGAATACTTAATTATTCTTTACATCTTTTGCTAATCTTAATTCATGTGATGATTTACTGGGTTTCAAAGCTGCTTTCTGTTTCCTAGTGAGGTTTTAACACTATTTTGATACTGAAGGTGGTTTAAGGAGTTTCTTCCTTATTTTATGCCTCACCCTGTACGGGATGTGTCATTTTTGAATTTATCATCATATTTCCTTTTGGAGGGGACTGCTAGGTCAATATATTTATCTAAAAGAGACTTCCAATATGGTTGCACAATTAGTAATAGTTTAATTCCAACTCTCCCAGTGTGAAAACAGAAGCTTAATAGAGAAAGCCAGTGGACCTAGATTTTTTGGTAAATTTCAGTAACTGGCTAGTAACTGCACTGCATGAATGCCAGGAAAAAATGAAATACAGAGGACCTTTAGGAAAATCAGCTACAAAAGGTGACAAATAAACACTGATCGGGAAAAGTACTGCAGCTGTTCAGCAAAAAGCAGTGCAAGCTACAGACATTACTTCCAGTAACCAAGAGGAAAGAATAAGGCAAATGCACACTGACCTGACTAAAATAAATTATAGGATCATAGGATCATAGGAGGTTACTAAGGCTAATGGGCATGGTGCCCTTCCAAGCCTAGCCAAGAGTTTATCCCCAAAAAGAAACCTCAACCAGCACCTGTCACCCCTGAAAATGTGTCTACAGAGCCAGTCAGGAGTTGAACCTGTAGTCTTCTGCTCTGTACTCAGATGCATTATCCATTGTGCCACTGGCCATCAACTCAAACAAATGGTTGGAAAAAATGGAAGAAGCTTTAAACAGATACTCAGATAAGGTGATAAATGATAAAACTGCAAAACACAGAGGTAAAAATGAAGAAAAGTCTGGCTAAAAATGAGACTGCACACAAAAAGATCTTTCAAAAAATAATAGAATTAGAGGACAGAGCACATAGGTAAAACTGAGATTTTCTGCTGTACCATAGAAGCTGGAAGAAACAGACTGTATAAATTTTATAAAAGCACAAATAAGCAACCAGACTAGTATTCCACAATAGGAATTGTTAATTTACATAGCACATCATGTGTATGCTTCAATCCTGGCTATAAGAAAACAACCTAGACCTTTAATAGTAAAGATGTAAACTTACCAGCAGAAGAAGTTGATTCTGACAAAACTGTGGCAGAAGGACAAAGTACTAAAACTGAGAGACAGCAGAGTGTTTGTCAAAAATGTCTACTCATTTACACCAGACAGAAGAGGAGTAAATTTATTCCATTATTCAGGGAATGTTGAGAAGCAGGCATGGGATTCAAACTGCTGTACCCAGCTATCTTTAAATTGTTTTTCAGTGGATGAACAAGAAGTACATACTAAGCAAGAAATATAGAAGTTTGTCCAACAAAAAATTGAGTTGTGAAACAGTAGGAGATTCCACACCTTGTTCTTCTCATAATAAAGGCCACAGAGAGGCTGTGCAAATGAAACCTTTTACATTGTTTCAACTGAAAATGTTTGAGAGAGGGAAAAAAGCACAAGAGGTGACATGAATAATCAAGTAAATTGAAAATGCAGCAGATACAGGTTTTGGGAGATGGAGATGAACAGGAACAGAACAAGAAAATCTGGAAATATTGGACTTTCTTGAACTTTGTTAAACTTATAGGGGACTCTAAAATATGCACCCTTATTCATGTATTTAATGCTTGTAGAATAAAATCAGTAACTTAGAAACTGACAAGTGTGGGAGTGCAAAGTGTAATTATATTTGTGAAACACGATAGAACAAGAAACTCTGGAAATATTGGACTTTTTGGACTTTGCTACCCTTGTAGAGGACTCTAAAGCATAGAGTATTGGACTATTTCATGCCATTAATGTTTGGAAAAATACTCAGGAGAGGGGAAGAGAGGAGAGAAAGTTAACTAAGTAAATTTTTTTTCTTAATAGTATTATTTTAATGGTACATATTTTTCTTTGCACATTATAAAGTAAAACTTTCAGCTATTTTTAAGTGCAATAGGATACTAATGTAAATAGGTATTTCTGTTTTCTCTTGTTCTTCCTTTCTCCATCTTCTCTCTTTCTCCTTTAAATTTAGGCACGGCAATATAAAAACAAGGATCTGGTTAAAAGAACATGACAAAAGAAAAATTAGTGTGCTTTTTCTCATTCTTGCATAGGGGAATGACTTGGTTAAAGCCATTAGCTTAATCCAGTAACATGTTTAAGAGAAAGCAAGTAAATTAAATAGAATATTGAATATTATAAGGTTTTTTTTCTTGTAAACAGTTTTGTGTCTAGTTCTTCTGCCTCTAGCAGACAATCTGATAAAGAGAAATATCTTGGAGAAAATGTTTTCTGAAAGCATTCAACTCTTTTGCCAGCTGAGAGAGCTATAAAGATAAGACAAAGCCAGAAGCACTTAATAGAACCAAAAGCTGTGCCAAGCTTTTTAGCATGGATAACATTTCTTTTAGGTGTGTGTATCTGGCACTCAGTTTGGAACATTTTTTTTCCTATTAGTAGGGTAAAAAAATCAATATTTGAAGATGTGCTTAGTTTTATGTGTTATTATTAAGTTATTGGATTTTAGGGGTGTTTGTATTCTTGTTTGAAGGTTTTCAGTAAAAAAAAAGCTCTGTAAGTTGCCACATAGGATCAAATGGAGATGACAAGAAACTACTGTATAAAAGATTAACTTGCCAAAAAGTACATGCATGTAACAGAAAAGCTGGAATTATACATTTAACAAAAAAGGTTTTATACATAAATGTTGAGAAAAATACTTTTTCAAGAATATGATGCTTTCTATATTGTCTTCAAACATTAATGGTCTCACAGATAAATACAAAAAAAGAAAGGGTAGTGAACTATATTAAAAATGTAGTGTGCAAACAGATATGCTACAGGAGACACATTTGGAAAGAACTGAACATGTGAATTTGATAAAGAAAGGTTTTGAGGATGGTTATTCAGTAGAAAACCGAGGCAAACAAAGAGAGCAGTACTCATATTAATTGCAAGAGGAGCTCCAGTAGTGATAGAAGAGGATAAAAAAGACAATAATGGTAGATTTGTATTACTAAAGGGCTACTGGAAAGGGATGAGGACTACACTGGCATGTATTTATATTCCACAGAAAACTGCTCTAAAGGAGCTTAAGAAAATTCTGTGAGAAATAATCAGCTTTCACCAAAGAATATTACTTATAGGTGGGGACTGAAATTTTATTTGCAGCAGTGAAGACGTGTCTGGGGGACCAGAAGGGAAAATGTAACAAAGGAAAGTAGATTTGTAAAGACATTTATGAAAATGTTTGGCACAGAAGATGTGAATTCAGTACTAGGAGTTTGGAGAAAATTTACATATTATTCCCCCAAGATATAAAAACTGGGCTAGGCTAGACAGACTTTACATTTAACAGGAACACATACATTTAATTAAAGGGTTTGATACAGACCCAATAATTATTTCAGATCATGCTCCAATAATAATTAAAATAAAAACACAGGATAATTAAATAAAAATGAGATGCATAATACTTTCCCATCTATCTATTGAAAACAGAGGAATTTAATGAATGGGTAATGGAAATTATTCAGGAGCTATAAGAAAAGATAGAAATTTCTTCTAAAAATTTAGGTAGAGAGTGTAATAAAGTTAAAGTGGAGTTTAAATTAGGATGGAAATAAAAGAAAGGGAGATATGGTTAAGAAGTAACAAGAATTATTTAGAGGGACTGACAAATGTTAAAAGTATTGCAAAAGAGAGGGAGTCCCACAGAACAAGAAGTGGAGCTTCTGCAGAATGCTAAACAGAAAATAAGGGATTACCTCGATAATATGCACAAGTTTAGAAATATTGCTGTTAAGCAACTGTTTTTTGATAATAACTCTAGACCAAAAAAACTTTTAGCACAACAACTTAGGTGCCAGAAATTAGGGAGCCTATAACAAGGAAGATAACAAGGGATCTTGTAAAAGTATTAGAAATATTTCAGAAATTATATGAAATTCTGTATAAAGCAGAGTAATATGGAAATCAAGAAAAGGTACCAATGGAAATGTCTATGGTAAAATTAAATATGTTGAGGTTAGATGTAGAGGAGGCTAAGTTACTAACAGTTTGGATAGCAGGAGATGAGATAAAAATGGTGATGTATAAACAATCTTTAGTAAAGTCTCCAGGAATAGATGGTTTTCCTGTAGAAGTTTAGAGGCTTGAAGAGGAAAAAAGTAATAAAGATCTGGAAGGTTTTGTTTAACAGTATTTTAAGAGGATGAGCAGTACCAACATCCTGGAAGAAAGTGGTGGTGGCTGTAATACATAAGGAGGGTAAAGATCCATCAGATCCAGCTTCATACAGGCCCATTTCATTACTTAAACATGATTATAAAGTATTTATGTCTATAATGGCTATTAGAATGGCAAAAGTGATGCCAAAATTGATAGACATGAATAAAAGTGAGTAACTAAACTAGACAAAATAAATTATTACCCCGATATCCAAACTAAGCACCGTAATAACCCACAAAAATTCTGGACAGCTATAAACAGGATACTGCAGCCAGGCAAAGCCAGTATCCCCCCCCCCCACACACACTACTAATAATAATATAGACAATATTGCTACCCAGTTTAATAAATACTTTATAGAAACTATCCCAGCACTTCCAGTAAAAATAAATGCCAAGAAATACATAATAGTATCCTTTGGGAAGTCATCCATTCCTGGTAACTATCATATTGACAACACACCCCTTAGAGTCAACCCAGTAGTTAGGGACTTAGGGACACACATAGCTAGGAATCTAGCCTTTGACCATCACATGTCTACAGTTGTGAGGAAATCATTCTTTGTTGTGCAACTTATTAACAAAGATATGGCATCTATGTCCAAGGAAGCCGTTGTTCCACTGTATTTGGCATTCATCAGACCTATCATTGAGTACAGTGCCCCATCTGAAATTGTGTCGATATGTTTTATTTTCATTTATATAAATGTAAGATTGTCTGTGTCATATGTGATAATGTAGTAAAGATGTTTCTTGTTTAAAAATATATATATTTATCTAAAAGATCATAAAATATCACTAATGTAACTGGTTGCATAACCGAGGTCTACTGTGGAATTGGCATAGGTAAATTTAGATATTTCACCATGCAGTTATGTAAGAATGATGTTTCTGAAGTGTTTAACCAGGCATTTCCATCAAATGGAATGTCCACAGAGGTTCCTCACTAAATAAATACAGGTCATAAGTAAAATATCCTATGCAGACCTCCTCAAGCCCTATCCCTGCATTCTGCCTCCTACAGGCTTTTGAGGGGATATCTATGCCTGGCATACAGGGCCACTCTGATGGACCTGCTGGAGAGATAGACATGTATCCCAGACACTAACCCATCTATGGAATAGGCTCCCCATCCATGTGAAGCAGAGTTCTTCCCTAACCCAATTCAAGTGCAACTTGGACAACTGGTTGGGAAACTGAGAATTCATCCTTGGTTTGGCACCTATGTCTCTAATGGACACAGGTAACCTGTAAATGGTTCATCTTCCAGGCCCATGCTTACACTTGTCAAAGGTATCAGAACATGTCATAGATTTAGAATGCATGGCTAGGTTTAAAAACACCCTTGTGGTCATTAGCCAAGTAAACACCTATGAACCTATGAGCAACTGCTGCTATGTCACCCAAGAACATGACCACCTTCTCTCTGCAACCTGTTTCTACTGAAACAGTGAAAAAAACAACTAAATAAATTAAAACCAACTATACTAGCTGCAGATGACCTACCTGCTGACATCCTAAAACTAACTGCTGAGGGTATTGCCTACCCAGTAGCTATTCTTTATCAAAAGATCCATAGCTGTACACCTAGTTTCTTCCATCTGGAAAACCTCTTACATCATACCACTTCATAAAGGTGTCACATCAACTGAACTATTTAACTGCCACCCAGTCGCAATCTTATCACCTCTGTCTAAAATACTTGAGAGAATCATTCACAAACAATTCCCAGATTACCTGTATACTAACAAACTACTAGCCAATACTCAGCATGGTTTATGACCACATCACAGTGCCACCACCTCACTAATGTCATTCGGGAATACTATCAACCAACAAAGAAGCAACAATAAGTTCATATCTTCTTTCTTCCTAGACCTATCCAAAGCCTTTGATATGGTCTCACATAACAGTTTTTTTTTCGGCTTTTCCCAGTTAGGTGTCGCTACAGTGGACCACCTGTCCGCTCATGATTGGCAGTGGAGTTTTACAGAGTTGTGTTGCCAGCCTGGCACCCAACTTTCCACAGAAGGCACACACACGCACTCATGCCTAGCACCAATTTAGAGTGTCCAATCCGCCTACAGAATGTCTTTGGGATGTGGGAGGAAACCAGAGCACCTGGAGTAAACCCATCCGACCACAGGGAGGGCATGCAGACTCTGCACAGAAGGCACCCCAGCCGAGGATCAAACTGGAGAACCTCTTGCCGTGAGGTGACAATGCTAACCGCTGCACCACCATGGCTGCCCTTGATATGGTCTCACATAATAAACTACTAAATGTCCTTGCAGAATTAAACTTATGTCAATCTACCCTTGCCTGGTTCCAGTAATACCTAACTGGGCACCAGCAAACAGTGTGCTGGCATCAAAAACTCTCACCACTACTCCCAGTGACCCTAGTAGTCCCACAAGGCTCAATATTAGGACCCCTACTCTTCTCTTTATTTACAAATAACCTCAATACCTCAACCCCACAAGCTTCCTTTATCCAATATGCAGATTACTCCACAGTCATATGTGCCACTACCAACATACCGGAACTTCAAACACAAACTCAAAAATCCTTGCTAGCAGTAGAAAAATAGCTAACAAATTCCCAATTAATTCTAAATCCCAAAAAACACCAAGCTGATGATATTCCATCCCACTAAAACAATCGTTCCCACAGCCACATTTAGCATTGTTTCATTAAATAACACCATCATCTCCCCAACACATCACACCAAACTTCTAGGAGTCGAAATAGATAGCAACATGAGATTTGACATCCATATATCCCAAACAGTAAAAAAGGACATAAAAAACTTGAAACACTGTATAAGAATAAACACTTCTTCACAGATAACACTAAAGCCACTATTGCTCAAACCCACCTGATCTCTACACTGCTCTATGCATCTCTCATACTCTTAAACCTAAGAAAATCTGAACTGGCAAAACTAGAAACCTGTTACAATAAAATCAAATATGCCACATACTCGCCATTTACATCACACCAATGTATAGCACTCAAACAACTCAACTAGCTGGAACTCCTGCAACTGCTTCTCTTTAACCAGCTAACTATAGCCCATAAAATCTTCTATGATCCTGGGAAAACACCCACTCTGAAACAGATATTACTACCATATTCCACTGCCAAAACTGTATGCTCTACAAACAAACCCCTCATTAAGACCAATATACCCTAAAACCTAGCTGGAGAATCCCTCTACTCAAATTACATAGGCATGATGTGGAATGGAGTAGCACAGGACATTTTATCCACCCCTGCCCTGTACCAATTAAAAATACACTTAAAACTCACTTATCTAGCAAGTGGCTGTGTTGTTGCTCTTCTCCTGACTAATCTATCTCCTACAGAAAATATGACTACCACTACCTCAGTTATTACTAACACCAAGCATGCTGTGCTTTTTCTGATTTCAAATAACAAAACTATTAACTTTCAGGCATCACTTCTTATGACTCGGGAGACTAACTCATACCTCAGCCTTACAAATACAATAACCTATGACATGGATATCCTAGTTAACCCTGCTATGAACCACATGTATTCTGATGAGTTAATTGTCTGTGTATATAGAAAGCTACCTTAAAATGACTGTAAAAATTGCATCGTTTTTCTATTTAAATCTGTATGCATCCTGTATTTTCTATATTGTATCTTATTTATGAATTTTAAAATGCATGCATCCTGTCTTTTCTATATCTTGTGTTATGTCTATATTGTACTTAATGCAATTATGTTAAGTGTAGCTTTTGTCTTCAAGCCTCTGCTGAAAAAGGACATGTCCAGTCGGACATTCCTGTAAACAAATGTAAAATAAAATAAAATAAAGTAAAATAAAATAAAATAAATAAATAAATAAATAAATAAATAAACATGTTTTTTGTGGAGGGGAGGCAAACATTTGACAATATTAACAGAACACTGATGATCCAGGGAAGCAGAATGTAAGAAAATACCAATGTTTTTGGTGGGTTTTGATGCAGTAGAAAGCATTTCACAGAGTAAGCTGGGACTTTATGAGCAGAGCAATGGAAGAATTTGCTTTCCTGATCAAATTATAAGGTCGATTAGGAGGATATTTGAGGGATCAGAGATGAAAATTAAAGTGGGTAGGGTCCTCTCTTATAATTTCTGATTGACCAGAGGAACCAGGCAGGGGTGTCCTCTCTCCCCTTTATTTGCATTATATTTAGAACCATTGGCAAAGAAAATAAGGGACTCAGAAATTCAAGGATATAATTGGTATGTTAGTCAAGAAATGCTGGCTGTTTGCAGATGATATTATTTTATACTTGACAAAACCAGAAAGAGACATTACCGTATTGTGGAACATATTGAGACAGGTTCATATTTTTAGGGATACAAAGTTAATGAAGCTAAAACAAAGGCAATAGCGGTAAATTATATGCCCACACACAGATTGTGGGAATCTCATGATGAACTGAAGTATTTAGGAATATGGATTAAAATGATTCCAATGTGGCAGCTACTGATATATAGGAAGAGACTAAATAAAAGATAATACAAAAACTGAGAAAATGGAAATTCTGTTATATGGATATCGATAGTAAGATACAAGCAGTTAAGATGTTTTTAGTCCCTTTATTCTTATACACAGGTCAGGCATATTTTTATCAATCAGAGCAAAAGTTGTGGATAACAATTAATAAAGAAGTGAAGGATTTTATGTGGGAGTAGAAGATGGCAAGAGTCAAGTGGGATAAACTTATTCTTCCAGTAGAGCAAGGCAGATTGGGATTAACCAATTTCAAGGGGCATTTTAGAGCAAAACAGTTAAGGGTTCCTATACATAGCACAAGCAGAAAACTGTAATTCAAAGTGGAAAGAGATTATGATGAAATGGGGGGAGGCTCAAAAAATAAGGAGAGACTGGGATTTTGGATGCAGACCTTTCAGGAGAATAACAATAATCATACAGAATATTATATTCATAAAATAGCAGAATGTTTTCTAAGAACTAAACCAACACAGGAATGGAGAAAGGATTTTCCAATAGGGAAGGCTGCAATTAGAGATACAGATAATAGGCAAGAGGGGGATAGGATTTATTGGATAAAACTGTGAAAGAAATCAAGGTATTGGGGGCAAATAACTAAAGAGGGAAAGGTAACACAATGGGAAGTCTCCAATAAGTTATTTGGACTGCATGTTAGAGATTACCTTCCTTATCAAGACTTGATATCAGAGTTTAGGCAAAGAGAAAGAAATAGGGGGGTAATAAATGAAAGACCAGCATTGGTAGAGTTTTTAGTAGACTGTAGAACAGAAGTTGCTGTTAAGAAAGGAATAATTAATAGAGCATGTAAATATTGCATGATAAATATAATAATCAATCAGAGGAGGTTAGAAAGGATTAGGAAGAGAGATTATTTACAACAAAACAATGGGAGGATAGATGTATGTCTCCCAAATATGCAACAAAGTCTAGAAAATTTAAGTTCTTTGTTTGGCAGTGTTTACATATGTATTTTTTACCCCAATTTGAGTCCAAATAATTTTTCCTTAGATAGATAGCAAGTGTTGGAGGTGTGATGGGGAAGAAAGAGGTAACTAGGAATATATTCCTGGGAGTGTAATGAGTTGGCAGACTTCAAAGATTCCCTGCAGACTGCTCTGTTGGAGATACTGGGTGAGTAAATTGGTGTAACTAAGGAAATTATTTTTCTGAGCTATGATACAGAATCGGAATTGCCTAGACGTATTAAGACCTTTCTAAGTCTAATTATGATGGGTTGCAAAAAGTAATTGCTAGAACATGGAAATCAAAATCTAAACCAGCTTTACTAGAAGTAGAGACTATAGTAACAGAGATAAAACAATTAGTTTAGGATCTTTAGAAAATGGTAGGAGAAAATTACATAGGAAAATGGGAATTGTGGGATCAATACATGCAGAGGAAGAACAAGGTTTAAAAGAAGGCAGGATTTGAATGAGCTATGTATTGTTTGACTGACAACGACTGAATATAAGTGATATATAATGTTTGCAGCTGCAGTTGTGTCAACATGGTTTGCAATGTATAATGTCTGCAACTAAAATTGTGTCAGTATGTTTTATTTTCATTTATATAAATGTAAGATTTCCTGTGTCATATGTGATAATTTAGTAAAGATGTTTCTTGTTTAAAAATATATATATTTATCTAAATGATCATAAAAAATCACTTATATAACTGATTGCATAACTGAGGTCTACTGTGGAATTGGCATAGGTAAATTTAGATATTTCACCATGCAGTCATCTAAGGATGGCCTTTTTGAAGTCTTTAAAGAAAGTGGTGTTTGTAACTGAGACAGTGGAAGTTTCAACCTTTAACCCTACTCAACATGGTTTCAGGCCTAGTCATAGTTCAACTTCTTTCTATCCTTCATGGACACCATAAACATAGCAAGAAACACTAGCAAGATAGTCTCCACACTATTCTTTGACCTGTCCAAAGCTTTTGACATGGTCTCTCACCTGAAATTCTTGCAACTATCTAGCATTTGTATATCTGCTCCTGCTTTAAATTGATTCTGACAGACACAAGGCAGCAAAAGGGCAAGGGTCTGTATCCCCTTACCTCCCTAACATCTCTGCAGTACCACCAGATTCTATCCTCTGTGCTCTTCTTTTCAATATATTCATCAATAACCTCTATACTGTCTCCTGCCAAGCCTCTCTCATCCAATATGTGGATGAATCCACACTTATATGGTCCTCTAGTAGTTTGCCATATCTCTTACAAAGAATCCTTCACCTCAGTTAAATCCTTCATCTTAACTGAGGTATGGCTTCACAATGCCCAACTTCTTCTTAACACCCCCAAAAAAACTAAGCCTCTCCTCTTCTCATTGAAAATCTACTGTAATAGCAAACTGAATTTTCTAAATAACACCTCAATAGAAGTAGCCCCCATAAAAAAATATGGGGTATGATAACGGATAATAGTCTTAAATTACGTCTTCACATGCAAAAATAGCAAATAAACTCACAAAAAAATCAGCATGCTCACAAATATTTCTTAAATTCAACTAGAAAAATCACCTTCACAACAACATTTCTCCTTCCCTCACTGCTAAAGGGAGTTCTAATCATATCAAACTGGTGGTAGAGTCTCTAGGTATCTGTTTTGAAGTTATATTTATCCTTATGTACACTGACACTCAATGATAATTACCAGTGGGTCTGAAGGTGTGGTAGGTGGAAAACCCAGGCTTAGAAGGGGTGCTTTCTAAGGATTTGAATGATGTCTTGTTAACAACACATTCATGGATGTTCTCCAAATTTAAAAGTGTCTTGAGGTCAGGCAGTTTTTTGTTAAGACTCCTGGAGTTGAGTAGAGCCATCTTAATATCATCCAGTTTGGGACTGGAGGGGTTTATCAGGTTGTGATGTTCATTAGAATGCACAGTGGGGGGGGGGAGAAATAGCTTTGGCCAGTATGCAATAGCCCTTGAACAAAAGATGTAGCCTGTCTTTAGCAAAGCAAGTTGGGCTGTTAATCACCATTCTATGGTGATATATACTAGATCTCTTTGGAGTGGCACCAACAATTAGTCAATTGCTAAATCCAATTATATTTTACTTGTATTTAAACATCATTCCAGTTGAAGGAGGGCTGCCACTCAGATCCAGTGGTTTACACCTAGATGAAGCTATCATGGTAAGCTCCAACATATCCTTCTGCATGTTCCTGATGAGGTTTGTGACAGATCATTTACCCCAAATGGACTACAATCATGTCATAGTCATACTTACTAGCAGAGAGGATGCTGAGTGCCCTAGTTATCTCCATTATGTTGGCTCCTTGGAGACAGCTGTCACCTGGTCCACGAACAACCCTGTGAAGGTGAAATCTGTGTGCCTAACAGTATAGTCACCAATAACTAGGATGTTTCCTGTAGCTGAATTATGCTTATTAGATTTGGGAGTGGCTTGCTGTTAGTGACATGTTGATGTTGGTCTTGGTGTGGAGGTATGTGAAGTAAGTGTGATAAGGAGTTTGCACTGATGCCTAATCTTAAGAGCTCTAGGAGGCTTGGGCAATGATTTTTTTTGACAGCATCAGCATGTAACAGTTTTCTATTGCTGATATAACAATGTTACATTTTTATGGGTAGGTGTGTAACAGTGCAGTGCTCCACCCAGAAATTAGTGGACTGTGAGAGGGATAAGTCATTATTGGTATTTATACCTGTCACAGATGACATCTGCAATATTAAGTAATAGTTTATTGTTAATGAGTACATGGCAGTTTTGAACTTTGTTAGGATACCAAGGGCTCAAATGCTGGCAATGAAAGGGGATGGGTGGGATGAATTTGCTCCTATTGCATGATACCCAGTGCTGATGTGTAAAATAGACCCTGCTAGGAGAAAAAGACTGTTTGCAAATCACCATGACATTTTCCACAGCCAACAGTGGTTATGGACAGCTCACCACAGTTTGTTTTGGCCCAGAGCACATTCATGCTTAGTGCATGCTGAATGAAGACAAATGTGAAAAATTAAAGCAGCGCATGCTACCCACTAATCAGCTATACCTACAGTGAGGGTGCACTTTCCACAACAGAACACAATATATATCAATCAAAAATAAAAGAAACCAATGCAAAACAGCTACATATTCAAGCCAGTAGTACTGAGCTATCTACATACAGTAGCCGTTAGCCTACTCCCACTAGACCAACTCTTGCTTTCACAAAGATGGCTACCACGGTGGGCCAGAAAAGGCTGTTACCAAACCAAAAGTTCTGATGAGGTCTGTACCATATTGGACAAAAGCACTTAATTTTGTCACCTACAGTAACATTTCCTTGTTTACATCTACTTTGTGTGTTTTGGATTCTTGGTATTTTGTGGCACCCACTCCTTTTGCTTTGGTTCTTTCCTTGAGCTAGCTGAGTACTAAAGAAAGTTTGTGCCTGAATGCATGACTATTACCAGATCTTTGAAAAAGCTCACAAAGAGACAAAAGCTGCTGTCAATCTGCAGTCATCTCTTGAGGCAAATAGAGTTTTTAATAAACTAAAAAAATTATTTTAATGATTTTTCTACACCTAAAGAAATTCCAATCCCTCCGAGCTACACACTCTAGGGACCTAAACCTTGTCACCACAATAAACAGGACATGCTGGAGGGATAGATTCCTGTCCCAGAGACTTCCCATACTCTGGAACAGGCTACCCATCTATGTCAAGGAAAGTTTTTCATTAGCACTCTTGAAAAATCTTGATGAGTGGATGGGAAATAGGAAATAAATCCCGGGGATCACTTCTGTGTCTCTGCTTGACAGTGGCACAGGAAAATAACTTTCCTGGGTGGCGTAAGCCAGGGAACCTTGTTGGCTAGGCCCTTGGGCTGATAGCCTAGTACCTACCTATGAACCTATGGGCTTATATTGTTTGAAATATTATTTGTTAGATAGGGACTTCGGTTTGGTAACAGGTCACCCCATCACCCCACAATGGCTAAGATGGCAAACTAGTGGTAATACCAAGTTGTGTTTGAGCACTACACCTGCAACCCTTTTGGTACACAGTGACCATCAGACCTTGCACAGGCAACAAAAATTCTGAGTTGTCCAAGGCCTTCAACTTATAGTTATGATTCTAAAATCCATAGTTTTGTGTTAAAAGGGGTGTAGTCATAACATGCTGGTTACAAAACATGTGAATATGCTTTGCATATAGTCAACAGAAGAACCAGGCATTGACTCTTGTGTTTAATTTTTCTAGCTATAATATGGACACAGCTATGCATAGCCTTCTTAACAGAGGACTTACATTTATTCCGTCAACTAAAACATCATTAGAGGACACTCTTTTGGACTTAAGATTATTTTGTAGACGAGTTTGTCTAAAGTTGTTTTTCCCGGCTGATGATACCAGGATGAGTGGGGTAACTAAATCTCGTAACATACTTAAAAATAATAGTACCTTTATACCTCCTATACATCCTATGGTGCAATGTTTTCTAGATTTATGCGAAGAGATTTCTACACATTGTTTTCTCTAGCATGTAACAACACAAAAGGAAGATTTTGCAATCTCAATAGGGACGAGTTTCAAGCCCTGGTTAAATTGAGAAGTGATGATAATCTGATTGTGAAACCTGCTGATAAAGGGGTGTAGTTCTGATGGATGTGGATGACTATGTGAATAGCATGAGATTGCTATTGTTGTCTGATCACAATACCTATAAGCACATCACTGCACAGCAGGTCTCTTCCATTATACTAACAGTTCATGAAAATGTATATGATCTATTATTATGTAGACAAATTAGTGTTGAAATGTATGAATACTTGTTAATATCTGACCCGTTATTCCCATAGTCAAGGGACTCCCCAAGATCCACAAAGAGATTTGGCCTGTTCCGATGAGACCTATTGTAGCAGGTGAGGGGTGGGTTACCGCCCATATATCGATCTTTTTGGAGAGCCTCCTACATCCAGTAGTGAGTAATTGTCACACCATTCTTAGTGACACTTACCAACTTATAGATAGCCTTAAGGGCCTACATTTAGAAATGAAGGACACAGAGTACCTCCTCATAACCATGGATGTGGAAAAGCTCTTTACCTCTATCCCTAATGAGATAGGGATACAGTACATTAGAGAGCTTCTGCATAAAGAAACACAATATACAAATGATAGAATAATACTGATAACTCAGCTTCTTGACACAGTGCTTAACAACAATGTGTTTATTTTTGAAAATGACTATTATCTACAGGCATGGGGGGTTGCCATGGGCACCCCTTGTGCCAATAGTTATGCTAATTTGGTGGTCTACTGGTGGGAAAAGTTGTTCCTGTTTACCCACGAATCTTCTAGATACATAAGATACTATAGAAGGTTCGTGGATGACATACTATAGTTTGGGAAGGTCGTCAGATAGTTTTCATCATTTCCTTGGTTATCTACAAACCACAACAGACTTCTTGAGGTTTACAGTGGAGATTTCAAGTTATGAAGTTAATTTCCTTGACGTCACGCTCAGGTTGACAAAAGAGGGTGAAATAGTGACCAGGATTTACAGGAAAGCTGTATGGAAGAATGCATTGTTAGCACCAGATAGCATGCACCCAACCTATACCTTCCGTGGCATAGTCACTAGTCAATTTATAAGAGTATCTAGACTATGTCAAAATAAAGATGATCTTTTTAATGAAGTTAATAATATGGAAACCCTGTTTAGGGATAGGGGATATGACATGACTATGGTTAGAAGGGTAAGAAATGAAATTTTTGGAGTTTTAGAACATGATGCTAGTCCGGTGTTCCATATTAAGAATGGATGTAGGATGGGAGCCACTATGGGCCCCAATATACGTGGAAAAAGGCTTAGTTATGTCATTAAATTCACCAATGAAGTGGAAAGTGTAAGAAGTGTGATTAGGAAGCACTGGAATGTCCTTCGTAAATAAAGAAATTAGCAAGATCGTAGGACCTGCACCAACATTTTGCTATAGGAATTGCAATAATCTTAAGAGGCAACTATGTAATGACCGGCAGGTCACGAATATAAGGAAATCCACTAGTCTAGTACTAGGGGACCTGGTCAGGAAAGGTACATATCCTTGTTTACACTGCCCAAGGTGCAAGAGCATTAGTAATATACAGACTTATCAACATCCCAGTATGAATTTTGTTTTCAAACCCAAGTACTATGCTGACTGCAATACCAAAAATGTGATTTACTTGGCCACCTGTTCTTTTTGTACAGCATTTTACGTGGGTCTAACCAAGAGAAGGCTAAGGGACCGTATCTATGACCACCTTTATGAGATCCGCAAGCAGGATGACACTAATGCTTTGGCCAGGCATATTAAAGAGTGTCCCTCTCATTCTTTCACTTTTAGGGTTTTGGACATAATCATTCCAACTTTAAGAAGAGGTAGTATTGAACAAAGGTTGGCTAGAGCCGAGTTACACTGGATTTTAAAACTAGCGGCACATAATTCTCCGGGGCTGAATGGCTTTATCTCTATTAAACCGATGTTGATTGAACGTAAATAAAGTTGGTTTTTGCTATCTAGAATTCTATAGCCCATACTTCCCTAGTAGTTAGGATATTAAAAGTGGGTATTATCCCCCTTTTTTTCCTCTTAATTTGTGGTTAGCCAACTGGGCATTTCCTTTATCTATAGCTCTATAGGAGTGTGATGTATAAGCATTTAATGATAGGGACATCTTGTCACCTTGGAAGTTGTTGTTTAACATTACAGTATATGCATTACTAAATATCATTAATTTTATACCAGGGCACGTACTCCCTATATTATAGATGTTTACGATGGAATAGATAAGTATAGTACTTAGTTATTCAGGTCATATATACAGGTTTTATATTTTAATTTTTAATTTTTATTTCATTGCTTATTATATTTTATATTTTATAGTAAGGGCATGTCTAAACATGATAGAATGGCGTTTTGAGATTAGCCCTTGGTTTGTTATATATACATATGCAGCAAGGGTATGTTTTAGTTGGATAGAATGGTGTTTTGAGTAACCCTTCATCCTATATATCTATATTTGTCTTGGTATATAACCCTGCATGTTCATTTGGGGTGACACTCCTCCACTATGAGATGCAGGATTAGAACTGCCCCTTTGAGTTCAGCTACACTGATGTACAGGAATGGTTTTGATGTCCAAAGGAAGCATTATGGAGATGACGTTTGAATAAATATCTTGCCATTGTTGTCCCATAAGGGTATATAGTTACACATACATTTTTATACCATAGATATATTTTATATCTGTTGCTTTGTGAATATGTGGTTATGTTTGTTTTATGATTTGTATGCATGTGTATAGTATATTCCCTAAACATGATGTGTAGTATACTACTATGTAAATTTAGTGGTAAATACAGCACTTTTTTATAGGTTCTTGTTAATTTTTTAGACACACAACACGTTCTATGTTTCATGTAAAATAAGTATCACTAGGATAGTAATGCTGAATTAATTGTGTATTTTGCAACATGGTTTATCCTAGTACATATGAAATAGTTTGTAGTCCGTGTAAATATACAGATATTGCTTTTACTTCATTACTAGAGAATTAATATATGTGTTTATAGCGGTTTTGGTTTTACACTGATATATATATTCCCTCATATATATTTTATATATTTTTTTATGTTTATTTACTGAAGTTTATATGTGGGACATAAAATATTAGTAATAGAAAATATACATCTTTATAGGTCTTACGCATGGTGGGTAGGATCAGTATGAAGAATGTATTTAAATGTTGGACCTATATTAAATTTCCTTAGTTCCCGGTCTCTATGGTCTTGCTTTAGGACCGTGGGGACAACTTTTTAGGTCAGGAGGAACTCCCTACTGAGAATCCAGACATGTGACCTTAATAGCGAATAGGATGATGTTTAATTTGCAATGGCAAACAGTTTGTTGATGCTTCTTCGGTGCAGCTTTTTTACCGATGGTGGAACTGTCTTAAATAACTTGCATTGTGTAGATTTTCTTACAATTAAGGTAAGGGATTCTAGCTATGTTTATATGAGTTAAGAGACAAGGAACACCATGATAGTATTTTGATGAAAGAACTCTCAGTCTGTGAGGGATGTGTTCTCATTTCTGAATGCCATTTGCCAAGTTGTAATGCTTTTGTTCAAAATATGCACTTTTGAATTATGAGCTTGTAAATGCATTTTTTATGTCTGAAGTCTGCAGCGTTTTGTTTAGTCAGAGGGTTTTGGTAATGCTTTGAAATATTTTGTGATGAGTGTGAGTGCTGCACTTTAGAAAATGAATTGGATTGAATTTAAACTGCATTTGAATGTAATGATGGCTTTAAATTGATGAAAGGCAATTAAGCTTCATTTTAAATTAATGAGCCCGCCAAAAGTTGTTTAGTATAAGTATCTTGGAATCATTTTATGACATTGTATCTGATGAAGCATAGTTTAACTATGCGAAAGCGCTTATTCTCTGTTTCCAATAAATGAATTTTTTACATATTTCCATCGTGGATATTTTCAGTGTGTCAGGAGCTTGAGTTGGGACTACTCTATAGAAGGATTTACTCGTGGTGACTGTTCTCACTTTTTGGACTTCATTACTTCGTTAAAAGGGGTGTAGTCATAACATGCTGGTTACAAAACATGTGAATATGCTTTGCATGTGTTCTCAGAATGTATACTGCAGCATGGAATGGGGGAGCATTATCATAGCAATCAGCTAAATCACAAGGTCTTAACTTCTAGTTACTAGGGTATAGAAAAGAGGAGCCTGGAGGAATAAATTCAGAAAATTAGTTCTTCGCATAGAAGATCATCTGAAGGAATTCCTGGAAGTGGGGGATGATATAGAGCCCAGGCAAGACTATCAAGTGAAGGGTAAGGTGGGGATAACCAGTGAAGTATTACATGCAGATTATACCTTGTGAAATGACTTGGTTTTAGTGTTGGACCCTGGAGGGGGAATGCAGTCTTTTTTTTATCAAATTTCTTTTTATTGAATATTTGTTCACAAAATATGCAGCAAAAGATAACAAGACATATACATGTGGTACAGTTGACATTACAAAGTGCATACCATAAGCATGTAATAATAGTTATTGCCCACTTTACTCATTAACATTCAGATTAGGTAGAATTACCATTTGTGTTACTACGAGGATATGGTTATATTATAAGTTAGTCCAAGAGCTTTTATCATATAGCAGTTCTCTTGTAAATTATTTTACAATTTAGAATTATCATTTGTGTTACTATGAGGATATGGTTATATTATAAGTTAGTCCAAGAGCTTTTATCATATAGCAATTCTCTTGTACATTATTGTCGATATGGTTATATTATAAGTTAGTTAAGAGCCTTTATCATATAGCAGTTCTCTTGTACATTATTTTACAATTTAGAATTACCATTTGTGTTACTACGAGGATATGGTTATATTATAAGTTAGTCCAAGAGTGTTTATCATATAGCAGTTCTCTTGTACATTATTTTACAGCTGTGAGCAATATTAGAGGTATAACATCAACCTATATAATGATAACAATCTACTCTACTAAACCTTATATACATATATACAAGTATGTCACCTTAATTATTGTGGTTACTAATCTCAACAGAGTGATGTGTTTACTATCCTTATATAATTAGTATTTAACGTACTATTTATGACAGAATATCAGTTAAAGCTTTGCAGTATCTTTGATAGTAGGTTTGGTTCTTCTGACTTTTTGTCTAAAGTTTCTTGGCCTATACGTGTTTTTTTGCCATGCTTTTGTATTCTGACCAGGTTAGTCTTGATTTGTCAATCCAGTTTTTTGCTATGTAAGCTTTTAATAGGGTGCATAGTGTTATTATAATATGTTTAGAGAAATGATTATTATTATTGCATTTGAATATATGCAGTATAGCTGTTTCCCATGACAACATGAATTTTGAATACCCTGATTTCTCTAAAAGGAATGTTAATGAGCACCATAGTTTATAAACTGTTTTGCAGCTCCAAAAGATGTGGCGGATATCTGCCTCTTTGTTAGGACAGAAGGAGCAATAGGGTGACTTGGGTGGGTTGAGTTTGTTAAGGTAGACAGGTGTATGGTAGGCATTGTTGAAGATCATGATTTGTGTGTATATTAACTTTTTGTATGGTGTCAGTTTCATAGTATTTCTAATAGCTAATTCCTTTTGATTGTCTGTTATGGTGTTATCTTTTCTTTCCCAAAACTTTGAAAAAAGATTAGTACTTTTTATAGTTAATATTTGCTATTAATTTGTATGTATTTGATATCATTTTCTTTTTACTTAAGAGCAATTTAGAACTTGTTTTGCTAACTTGACATCTAGCTCAACTGCATTGATATCTTTGGTTATAGTACTTACTAGGTATAAGATTTGTTTAATTATCAGGTTATATTTATTGCTAGCTTTAAGTAGTTTCATGATATTTTCCATTGGAAGGTTTTTAATTTGTAAAAATCCCATACTGTATAATTTCTTATTAAAGGGTATTTATCTAGATTTACCATAGTGTTTGCCAGTTTTATATATGGTTGCAAAAGCGTAATTGTGTCTTTTAAATTTATTATCAGAAGCTTCTTGAAAATTTCACAGTTGTTTACTAAGATTGGGTGATTTTTTAATGTCTTAAGAGTTTCTTGTTTTAAGAAGGGAATCTCTTTTGGATTAACTTTATAAGTTATAATATCCTGGTGAAATAATTTAATCCATAATGGGTACCATTAATTTCCTATTGGGCCATGATTTGCTATCTGCATGATCATCATCATCATCATCCCCTTTTTCCCATTTACATGGAGTCGGGGTATCGTATTAACTGTCGCCAACTCTCTCGATTCAGTGCCACTCTCCTGCCTTCTTCAACACTCATGCCTGACTGTCGCAGATCTTCTTTCACACAATCCATCCACCTCTTTGCTGGACACCCTCGCTTCCTCTTACCTTCTTCCTGTCTGTCCCAAATCTCCCTCACCAGACTGTCTTCTGCTTTTCTACACACGTGCCCATACCATCGTAATCTGTTTTCTTTGATCTTTTCTGCAATTGGAGCTACTTTGGCTTCTGCTCTTATGTCCTCATTTCTTCACCTGTCCCACAGTGTGCATCCTACCACCTTTCTCAGGCACTTAATTTCCATCACCTCTAACTTCTTCAACTGTTCTGCCTTTACTGCCCAGGTTTCTGTACCATACAGCAGTACTGGTCACACCACTGTCTTGTACACCTTACTTTTCAGCTTCTTTGGCATTCTTCTGTCATCTGCCACACCTGATACTCTACGCCAGTTGGCTGCAGCCCCTCTGATTCTAGCTTTGACCTCTTCATTCAGACTACCCTTCTCCTCAACCACCCCTCCTAGATACTTGAAGCTGTTTACTTGTTCCACTATCTTCCCATCTATCTCTATTCTCAGCTTCTTCTGATTTCCCCAATCTGTTGCCGTTACCACTGTCTTATCTGTGCTTAGTTTCATCCCATGTGCCTTCCATTCTCCTATCCTTTGCTGAAGTTCTAGATCAGAGTCTGCCTGTACTGCCATATCGTCTGCATACAGCAGCTTTGTTGCTCTGACCCCTCCAACCTGTTTGCTGATGTAGTCCATTACCAGTATGAACAGCAGTGGGCTCAGAGCTGAACCCTGGTGTACACCCACTCCCACTGGGAACCCCTCAGTGAGGCCAAACACTGTTCGTACTTGAGTCACTGGGTCCTTGTACATAGCCTGTACTAATTTTACCAATGTTTCTGGGACTTCAAACCACCGCAGTACTGCCCAGATCATCTTTCTTGGGACCTTGTCATATGCTTTCTTCAAGTCTAGGAAAGCCCAGTTTGACTCTCTACTCTTCTCTAGTTTCTTCTCAAGTATCTGTCTCAATGCAAACATCGGGTCAATTGTGCTGCATCCTGATCTGAATCCGAACTGTTCATCTCCCATCTTACATTCTACTATTCTCCGTATCCATTTATCAATCACCCTCTCCAGAACTTTCATGCAATGTGGTAGGAGTTTGATGCCTCTGTACTGTCCACATTTGTGGATGTCCCCTTTGTTCTTGTACACTGGCATGAGTATGCTTATTCTCCAGTCATCTGGAATACGCCTTTCTCTCCACACTGCAATTAGTACCCTCAGGAGCCATTTCTCCCCTAGCTCACCCAGCATCTTTATCATATCTGCTGTGACCTCTTCTGAGCCTGCTGCTTTCCCTGTCTTCATTTTCCTTAGTGCTGCTCTTACTTCTTCTAAGCTGGGCTCCTCTTCTACTCTCATTGTAGGCTGTTTCTGGGGAAGTACCGCTTCTGTGGGGTTTTCTTCATTCAGAAGCTGCTGGAAATGCTCCTTCCATCTGCCTTTGATGTCCTGTAGGCTGGTAAGCAGGTTGTTGCTGGAATCCCTTATGAAGGGTGTCTGACTATCTTCTTTATCTTTCTGTCTTTGCCTTGCAACCTGATATAGTTTCTTTGTGCCCCTTACTGAGTCACTTTCCAGAAGCTGATAGAGTGCCTCTGATGCCCTATTCTTTGCTATTGCAACTTCTTTCTTAGTTTCTTTGTTAGCCAACCAGTAGTCCTTCCTAGCTTGGTCAGTCTTTTCAATCTCCCACTTCTTCCTGCACTCCTTCTTTCTTTTGATTACTTCCTGCACTTCTGCATACCACCACCAGCTTTCCTTATGTACCTTATTTCCATACCTGGCTCGGCCACATATCTTTTCTGTAGTCCTAACACATGCTGTTTTTAGGCACTGCCACTCCTCTTCAACTCCACCTATTTCCTCCTCTTTCTTGGGGTGCTAGAGCCCTGAGTAATTCCTTGAACTGCTGTACTTTCTCTCCAGTCAACTTCTAGGTCTTCAGCCTGGCCTCTGTTGACCTTAGAGCCTTCTCTGACCACTGCTTGCAGCTGATTGTGGCAGCTATTGGTTTATGCTGTGAGCCGACTGTTTCACTGGGGATGACTTTGCAATCATGGATTCTACCCCAGTGCCTTTTCCTTACTAGGAGGAAGTCTACCTGAGTTGCATGTTGGCTACTCTTGTATGTGATCTTGTGACTGTCTCTCTTTCTGAACCATGTGTTGGCTACTATCAAGCCATTTGCCAGACAGAAGTCTAGAATGGCTTCTTCTTCTTTATTCCTATTGCTCCACCCATGTGGACCCAGGCAGTCCTCATATCCTGTTCTGTCTGTCCCGATATGTGCATTTAAGTCATCCATTATCAACACCAATTCATGTTGTCCTGCTTTATCTAGTAGGTCCTGCAACTGCTGTCTCAATGCACTCTTTTCCTCACTATCACAACCCTGCTGTGGGGCATAGGCTGAGATTATGAATACTGTCCTATCATTACCCTGGAGTCTGATTGCCATGAGTCTGTCATTAATTCTGATGATATCCCTCACTGACTTCTGAAGCCTCTGTCTCACCACAATTCCTACACCATTTCTAGCCTGTCCATCACCTGAGTAGTAGAGTCTGGATCCCAAGCCAAGTGGCTTTGTTGCACTGCCCTTCCATCTCATCTCTTGGATACATAGGATGTCCAGCCTCCTCTGTATCATCATATCTGCATGATGTGACTTGCATTAATAATTTCATAGTACAACCGAAAATCAGGAAGGCCTAGGCCTCCTTTTTCTTTTGTTGTTATTAGCTTATTATAGATAATTTTGTACTTTGTGGGTACCATATGAACTTTGCCAATCAAACTTTTATCTTGTTGAAGAAGGTAACTGGAATTTTCATGAAAGTGGCATTCAGATGGTATACAATCATAGGCAATATGTTCATTTTTATAACTGAAGCTTTTGATAAGGTAGACAGTTTAAGCTTTTCCCACTTACTAATGTTACCAACTATATTTGACCGTGTTTTACCTATATTATTATTAAACATATCAATTGTGTATGGCTAAAATTTATACCTAAATACTTCAAGGTGTATTGCACTTTAACGTTTTTCTCTGGAAAGTAAAATTCCTTATGTCCCAGTGGGTTAATTGGATAAATGATTGACTTCTTAGGATTAATTTCTTAGTTGGATACCATGGAAAACTTATCTATGGACGATAGGATTTTGTTTAAATCAGTATTGGGATATTGAAAGTAAATACTGAGATCATCTGCAAAGGCTATGTATTTTACTTGAGTGTTTGATACAGAAATAAGATGATGGTATGTTCTCTTGGTAATTTGCAGTAGTAATGCTTCTATATAAAAAATAAACAGGTTTGGTCTGAGTGGGCATCCCTGTCTGGTTCCATTTATTATTTGTATTGGGTTAGAAGTTTTCTTATTAATATAAAGAGTTGTAGTTGCTTTAGTATATAATGTTTTAATATTTTGTAAACAGTTTTGTGTCTGGTTCTTCTGCCTCTAGCAGACAATCTGATAAAGAGAAATATCTTGGAGAAAATGTTTTCTGAAAGCATTCAACTCTTTTGCCAGCTGAGAGAGCTATAAAGATAAGACAAAGCCAGAAGCACTTAATAGAACCAAAAGCTGTGCCAAGCTTTTTAGCATGGATAACCTTTCTTTTAGGTGTGTGTATCTGGCACTCAGTTTGGAATATTTTTTTTTCCTATTAGTAGGGTAAAAAAATCAATATTTGAAGATGTGCTTAGTTTTATGTGTTATTATTAAGTTATTGGATTTTTGGGGTGTTTGTATTCTTGTTTGAAGGTTTTCAGTAAAAAAAAACGCTCTGTAAGTTGCCACATAGGATCAAATGGAGATGACAAGAAACTACTGTATAAAAGATTAACTTGCCAGAAAGTACATGCATGTAACAGAAAAGCTGGAATTATACATTTAACAAAAAAGGTTTTATACATAAATGTTGAGAAAAATACTTTTTCAAGAATATGATGCTTTCTATATTGTCTTCAAACATTAATGGTCTCACAGATAAATACAAAAAAAGAAAGGGTAGTGAACTATATTAAAAATGTAGTGTGCAAACAGATAATGCTACAGGAGACACATTTGGAAAGAACTGAACATGTGAATTTGATAAAGAAAGGTTTTGAGGATGGTTATTCAGTAGAAAACCGAGGCAAACAAAGAGAGGAGTACTCATATTAATTGCAAGAGGAGCTCCAGTAATGCTAGAAGAGGATAAAAAAGACAATAATGGTAGATTTGTATTACTAAAGGGCTACTGGAAAGGGATGAGGACTACACTGGCATGTATTTATATTCCACAGAAAACTGCTCTAAAGGAGCTTAAAAAATTCTGTGAGAAATAATCAGCTTTCACCAAAGAATATTACTTATAGGTGGGGACTGACATTTTATTTGCAGCAGTGAAGACGTGTCTGGGGGACCAGAAGGGAAAATGTAACAAAGGAAAGTAGATTTGTAAAGACATTTATGAAAATGTTTGGCACAGAAGATGTGAATTCAGTACTAGGAGTTTGGAGAAAATTTACATATTATTCCCCAAGATATAAAAACTGGGCTAGGCTAGACAGACTTTACATTTAACAGGAACACATGCATTTAATTAAAGGGTTTGATACAGACCCAATAATTATTTCAGATCATGCTCCAATAATAATTAAAATAAAAACACAGGATAATTAAATAAAAATGAGATGCATAATACTTTCCCATCTATCTATTGAAAACAGAGGAATTTAATGAATGGGTAGTGGAAATTATTCAGGAGCTATAAGAAAAGATAGAAATTTCTACTAAAAATTTAGGTAGAGAGTGTAATAAAGTTAAAGTGGAGTTTAAATTAGGATGGAAATAAAAAAAAGGAGATATGGTTAAGAAGTAACAAGAATTATTTAGAGGGACTGACAAATGTTAAAAGTGTTGCAAAACAGGGGGAGTCCCACAGAACAAGAAGTGGAGCTTCTGCAGAATGCTAAACAGAAAATAAGGGATTACCTCGATAATATGCACAAGTTTAGAAATATTGCTGTTAAGCAATTGTTTTTTGATAATAACTCTAGACCAAAAAAACTTTTAGCACAACAACTTAGGTGCCAGAAAATAGAAAGGGCTGTCACCAAGCTTAGGGAGCCTATAACAAGGAAGATAACAAGGGATCTTGTAAAAGTATTAGAAATATTTCAGAAATTATATGAAATTCTGTATAAAGCAGAGTAATATGGAAATCAAGAAAAGGTACCAATGGAAATGTCTATGGTAAAATTAAATATGTCGAGGTTAGATGTAGAGGAGGCTAAGTTACTAACAGTTTGGATAGCAGGAGATGAGATAAAAATGGTGATGTATAAACAATCTTCAGTAAAGTCTCCAGGAATAGATGGTTTTCCTGTAGAAGTTTAGAGGCTTGAAGAGGAAAAAAGTGATAAAGATCTGGAAGGTTTTGTTTAACAGTATTTTAAGAGGATGAGCAGTACCAACATCCTGGAAGAAAGTGGTGGTGGCTTTAATACATAAGGAGGGTAAAGATCCATCAGATCCAGCTTCATACAGGCCAATTTCATTACTTAACCATCATTATAAAGTATTTATGTCTATAATGGCTATTAGAATGGCAAAAGTGATGCCAAAATTGATAGACATGAATAAAAGTGAGTAACTAAACTAGACAAAATAAATTATTACCCCGATATCCAAACTAAGCACTGTAATAACCCACAAAAATTCTGGACAGCTATAAACAGGATACTGCAGCCAGGCAAAGCCAGTACCCCCCCCCCCCACTACTAATAATAACATAGAAAATATTGCTACCCAGTTTAATAAATACTTTACAGAAACTATCCCAGCACTTCCAGTAAAAATAAATGCCAAGAAATACATAATAGTATCCTTTGGGAAGTCATCCATTCCTGGTAACTATCATATTGACAACACACCCCTTAGAGTCAACCCAGTAGTTAGGGACTTAGGGACACACATAGCTAGGAATCTAGCCTTTGACCATCACATGTCTACAGTGGTGAGGAAATCATTCTATGCCGTGCAACTTATTAACAAAGATATGGCATCTATGTCCAAGGAAGCCATTGTTCCACTGTATTTGGCATTCATCAGACC
Source organism: Protopterus annectens (assembly GCF_019279795.1). Lineage (NCBI taxonomy): Eukaryota > Metazoa > Chordata > Ceratodontiformes > Protopteridae > Protopterus > Protopterus annectens. The sequence continues at coordinate 1,010,307,078 of NC_056729.1, forward strand.
TATCATTGAGTACAGTGCACCATCTGAAATTGTGTCGATATGTTTTATTTTCATTTATATAAATGTAAGATTGTCTGTGTCATATGTGATAATGTAGTAAAGACGTTTCTTGTTTAAAAATATATATATTTATCTAAAAGATCATAAAATATCACTAATGTAACTGGTTGCATAACCGAGGTCTACTGCGGAATTGGCATAGGTAAATTTAGATATTTCACCATGCGGTTATCTAAGAATGATGTTTCTGAAGTGTTTAACCAGGCATTTCCATCAAATGGAATGTCCACAGAGGTTCCTCACTAAAAGAATACAGGTCATAAGTAAAATATCCTATGCAGACCTCCTCAAGCCCTATCCCTGCATTCTGCCTCCTACAGACTTTTGATGGGAGATCTATGCCTGGCATACAGGGCCACTCTGATGGACCTGCTGGAGAGATAGACATGTATCCCAGACACTAACCCATCTATGGAATAGGCTCCCCATCCATGTGAAGCAGAGTTCTTCCCTAACCCAGTTCAAGTGCAACTTGGACAACTGGTTGGGAAACTGAGAATTTATCCTTGGTTTGGCACCTATGTCTCTAATGGACACAGGTAACCTGTAAATGGTTCATCTTCCAGGCCCATGCTTACACTTGTCAAAGGTATCAGAACATGTCATAGATTTGGAATGCATGGCTAGGTTTAAAAAGGCCCTTGTGGTCATTAGCCAAGTAAACACCTGTGAACCTATGAGCAACTGCTGCTATGTCACCCAAGAACATGACCACCTTCTCTCTGCAACCTGTTTCTACTGAAACAGTGAAAAAAACAACTAAATAAATCAAAACCAACTATACCAGCTGCAGATGACCTACCTGCTGACATCCTAAAACTAACTGCTGAGGGTATTGCCTACCCAGTAGCTATTCTTTATCAAAAGATCCATAGCTGTACACCTAGTTTCTTCCATCTGGAAAACCTCTTACATCATACCACTTCATAAAGTCGTCACATCAACTGAACTATTTAACTGCCACCCAGTCGCAATCTTATTACCTCTGTCTAAAATACTTGAGAGAATCATTCACAAATAATTCCCAGATTACCTGTATACTAACAAACTACTAGCCAATACTCAGCATAGTTTACGACCACATCACAGTGCCACCACCTCACTAATGTCATTCAGGAATACTATCAACCAACAAAGAAGCAACAGTAAGTTCATATCTTCTTTCTACCTAGACCTATCCAAAGCCTTTGATATGGTCTCACATAATAGTTTTTCTTTCAGCTTTTCCCAGTTAGGTGTCGCTACAGCGGACCACCTGTCCGCTCATGATTGGCAGTGGAGTTTTACAGTGTTGAGTTGCCAGCCTGGCGCCCAACTTTCCACAGAAGGCACACACACACACACTCATGCCTAGCGCCAATTTAGAGTGTCCAATCCACCTACAGCATGTCTTTAGGATGTGGGAGGAAGCCAGAGCACCTGGAGTAAACCCATCTGACCACAGGGAGTGCATGCAGACTCTGCACAGAAGACACCCCAGCCGAGGATCAAACCGGAGAACCTCTTGCCGTGAGGTGACAACGCTAACCACTGCACCACCATGGCTGCCCTTGATATGGTCTCACATAATAAACTACTAAATGTCCTTGCAGAATTAAACTTATGTCAATCTACCCTTGCCTGGTTCCAGTAATACCTAACTGGGCACCAGCAAACAGTGTGCTGGCATCAAAAACTCTCCCCACTACTCCCAGTGACCCTAGTAGTCCCACAAGGCTCAATATTAGGACCCCTACTCCTCTCATTATTTACAAATAACCTCAATACCTCAACCCCACAAGCTTCCTTTATCCAATATGCAGATTACTCCACAGTCATATGTGCCACTACCAACATACCGGAACTTCAAACACAAACTCAAAAATCCTTGCTAGCAGTGGAAAAATAGCTAACAAATTCCCAATTAATTCTAAATCCCAAAAAACACCAAGCTCATGATATTCCATCCCACTAAAACAATCGTTCCCACAGCCACATTTAGCATTGTTTCATTAAATAACACCATCATCTCCCCAACACATCACACTAAACTTCTAGGAGTCGAAATAGATTGCAACATGAGATTTGACATCCATATATCACAAACAGTAAAAAAGGACATAAAAAACTTGAAACACTGTGTAAGAATAAACACTTCTTCACAGATAACACTAAAGCCACGATTGCTCAAACCCACCTGATCTCTACACTGCTCTATGCTTCTCTCATACTCTTAAACCTAAGAAAATCTGAACTGGCAAAACTAGAAACCTGTTACAATAAAATCAAATATGCCACATACTCGCCATTTACATCACACCAATGTATAGCACTCAAACAACTCAACTAGCTGGAACTCCTGCAACTGCTTCTCTTTAACCAGCTAACTATAGCCCATAAAATCTTCTATGATCCTGGGAAAACACCCACTCTGAAACAGATATTACTACCATATTCCACTGCCAAAACTGTATGCTCTACAAACAACCCCCTCATTAAGACCAATATACCCTAAAACCTAGCTGGAGAATCCCTCTACTCAAATTACATAGGCATGATGTGGAATGGACTAGCACAGGACATTATATGTACCCCTGCCCTGTACCAATTAAAAAATACACTTAAAACTCACTTATCTAGCAAGTGGCTGTGTTGTTGCTCTTCTCCTGACTAATCTATCTCCTACAGAAAATATGACTACCACTACCTCAGTTATTACTAACACCAAGCATGCTGTGCTTTTTCTGATTTCAAATAACGAAACTATTAACTATCAGGCATCACTTCTTATGACTCGGGAGACTAACTCATACCTCAGCCTTACAAATACAATAACCTATGACATGGATATCCTAGTTAACCCTGCTATGAACCACATGTATTCTGATGAGTTAATTGTCTGTGTATATAGAAAGCTACCTTAAAATGACTGTAAAAATTGCATCATTTTTCTATTTAAATCTGTATGCATCCTGTATTTTCTATATTGTATCTCATTTATGAATTTTAAAATGCATGCATCCTGTCTTTTCTATATCTTGTGTTATGTCTATATTGTACTTAATGCAATTATGTTAAGTGTAGCTTTTGTCTTCAAGCCTCTGCTGAAAAAGGACATGTCCAGCCGGACCTTCCTGTAAACAAATGTAAAATAAAATAAAATAAAGTAAAATAAAATAAAATAAATAAATAAATAAATAAATAAATAAACATGTTTTTTGTGGAGGGGAGGCAAACATTTGACAATATTAACAGAACACTGATGATCCAGGGTGCAGAATGTAAGAAAATACCAATGTTTTTGGTGGGTTTTGATGCAGTAGAAAGCATTTCACAGAGTAAGCTGGGACTTTATGAGCAGAACAATGGAAGAATTTGCTTTCCTGATCAAATTATAAGGTCGATTAGGAGGATATTTGAGGGATCAGAGATGAAAATTAAAGTGGGTAGGGTCCTCTCTTATAATTTCTGATTGACCAGAGGAACCAGGCAGGGGTGTCCTCTCTCCCCTTTATTTGCATTATATTTAGAACCATTGGCAAAGAAAATAAGGGACTCAGAAATTCAAGGATATAATTGGTATGTTAGTCAAGAAATGCTGGCTGTTTGCAGATGATATTATTTTATACTTGACAAAACCAGAAAGAGACATTACCGTATTGTGGAACATATTGAGACAGGTTCATATTTTTAGGGATACAAAGTTAATGAAGCTAAAACAAAGGCAATAGCGGTAAATTATATGCCCACACACAGATTGTGGGAATCTCATGATGAACTGAAGTATTTAGGAATATGGATTAAAAATGATTCCAATGTGGCAGCTACTGATATATAGGAAGAGACTAAATAAAAGATAATACAAAAACTGAGAAAATGGAAATTCTGTTATATGGATATCGATAGTAAGATACAAGCAGTTAAGATGTTTTTAGTCCCTTTATTCTTATACACAGGTCAGGCATATTTTTATCAATCAGAGCAAAAGTTGTGGATAACAATTAATAAAGAAGTGAAGGATTTTATGTGGGAGTAGAAGATGGCAAGAGTCAAGTGGGATAAACTTATTCTTCCAGTAGAGCAAGGCAGATTGGGATTAACCAATTTCAAGGGGCATTTTAGAGCAAAACAGTTAAGGCTCCTATACATAGCACAAGCAGAAAACTGTAATTCAAAGTGGAAAGAGATTATGATGAAATGGGGGGAGGCTCAAAAAATAAGGAGAGACTGGGATTTTGGATGCAGACCTTTCAGGAGAATAACAATAATCATACAGAATATTATATTCATAAAATAGCAGAATGTTTTCTAAGAACTAAACCAACACAGGAATGGAGAAAGGATTTTCCAATAGGGAAGACTGCAATTAGAGATACAGATAATAGGCAAGAGGGGGATAGGATTTATTGGATAAAACTGTGAAAGAAATCAAGGTATTGGGGGCAAATAACTAAAGAGGGAAAGGTAACACAATGGGAAGTCTCCAATAAGTTATTTGGACTGCACGTTAGAGATTACCTTCCTTATCAAGACTTGATATCAGAGTTTAGGCAAAGAGAAAGAAATAGGGAGGGTAATAAATGAAAGACCAGCATTGGTAGAGTTTTTAGTAGACTGTAGAACAGAAGTTGCTGTTAAGAAAGGAATAATTAATAGAGCATGTAAATATTACATGATAAATATAATAATCAATCAGAGGAGGTTAGAAAGGATTAGGAAGAGAGATTATTTACAACAAAACAATGGGAGGATAGATGTATGTCTCCCAAATATGCAACAAAGTCTAGAAAATTTAAGTTCTTTGTTTGGCAGTGTTTACATATGTATTTTTTACCCCAATTTGAGTCCAAATAATTTTTCCTTAGATAGATAGCAAGTGTTGGAGGTGTGATGGGGAAGAAAGAGGTAACTAGGAACATATTCCTGGGAGTGTAATGAGTTGGCAGACTTCAAAGATTCCCTGCAGACTGCTCTGTTGGAGATACTGGGTGAGTAAATTGGTGTAACTAAGGAAATTATTTTTCTGAGCTATGATACAGAATCGGAATTGCCTAGACGTATTGAGACCTTTCTAAGTCTAATTATGATGGGTTGCAAAAAGTAATTGCTAGAACATGGAAATCCAAATCTAAACCAGCTTTACTAGAAGTAGAGACTATAGTAACAGAGATAAAACAATTGGAATTAGGATCTTTAGAAAATGGTAGGAGCAAATTACATAGGAAAATGGGAATTGTGGGATCAATACATGCAGAGGAAGAACAAGGTTTAAAAGAAGGCAGGATTTGAATGAGCTATGTATTGTTTGACTGACAACGACTGAATATAAGTGATATATAATGTTTGAAGCTGCAGTTGTGTCAACATGGTTTGCAATGTATAATGTCTGCAACTAAAATTGTGTCAGTATGTTTTATTTTCATTTATATAAATGTAAGATTTCCTGTGTCATATGTGATAATTTAGTAAAGATGTTTCTTGTTTAAAAATATATATATTTATCTAAATGATCATAAAAAAATCACTTATATAACTGATTGCATAACTGAGGTCTACTGTGGAATTGGCATAGGTAAATTTAGATATTTCACCATGCAGTCATCTAAGGATGGCCTTTTGAAGTCTTTAAAGAAAGTGGTGTTTGTAACTGAGACAGTGGAAGTTTCAACCTTTAACCCTACTCAACATGGTTTCAGGCCTAGTCATAGTTCAACTTCTTTCTATCCTTCATGGACACCATAAACATAGCAAGAAACACTAGCAAGATAGTCTCCACACTATTCTTTGACCTGTCCAAAGCTTTTGACATGGTCTCTCACCTGAAATTCTTGCAACTATCTAGCATTTGTATATCTGCTCCTGCTTTAAATTGATTCTGACAGACACAAGGCAGCAAAAGGGCAAGGGTCTGTATCCCCTTACCTCCCTAACATCTCTGCAGTACCACCAGATTCTATCCTCTGTGCTCTTCTTTTCAATATATTTATCAATAACCTCTATACTGTCTCCTGCCAAGCCTCTCTCATCCAATATGTGGATGAATCCACACTTATATGGTCCTCTAGTAGTTTGCCATATCTCTTACAAAGAATCCTTCACCTCAGTTAAATCCTTCATCTTAACTGAGGTATGGCTTCACAATGCCCAACTTCTTCTTAACACCCCCAAAAAAACTAAGCCTCTCCTCTTCTCATTGAAAATATACTGTAATAGCAAACTGAACTTTCTAAATAATACCTCAATAGAAGTAGCCCCCATAAAAAAATATGGGGTATGATAACGGATGATAGTCTTAAATTACATCTTCACATGCAAAAATAGCAAATAAACTCACAAAAAAATCAGCATGCTCACAAATATTTCTTAAATTCAACTAGAAAAATCACCTTCACAACAACATTTCTCCTTCTCTCACTGCTAAAGGGAGTTCTAATCATATCAAACTGGTGGTAGAGTCTCTAGGTATCTGTTTTGAAGTTATATTTATCCTTATGTACACTGACACTCAATGATAATTACCAGTGGGTCTGAAGATGTGGTAGGTGGAAAACCCAGGCTTAGAAGGGGTGCTTTCTAAGGATTTGAATGATGTCTTGTTAACAACACATTCATGGATGTTCTCCAAATTTAAAAGTGTCTTGAGGTCAGGCAGTTTTTTGTTAAGACTCCTGGAGTTGAGTAGAGCCATCTTAATATCATCCAGTTTGGGACTGGAGGGGTTTATCAGGTTGTGATGTTCATTAGAATGCGCCGGGGGGGGGGGGGGTAGCTTTGGCCAGTATGCAATAGCCCTTGAACAAAAGATGTAGCCTGTCTTTAGCAAAGCAAGTTGGGCTGTTAATCACCATTCTATGGTGATATATACTAGATCTCTTTGGAGTGGCACCAACAATTAGTCAATTGCTAAATCCAATTATATTTTACTTGTATTTAAACATCATTCCAGTTGAAGGAGGGCTGCCACTCAGATCCAGTGGTTTACACCTAGATGAAGCTATCATGGTAAGCTCCAACATATCCTTCTGCATGTTCCTGATGAGGTTTGTGACAGATCATTTACCCCAAATGGACTACAATCATGTCATAGTCATACTTACTAGCAGAGAGGATGCTGAGTGCCCTAGTTATCTCCATTATGTTGGCTCCTTGGAGACAGCTTTCACCTGGTCCACGAACAACCCTGTGAAGGTGAAATCTGTGTGCCTAACAGTATAGTCACCAATAACTAGGATGTTTCCTGTAGCTGAATTATGCTTATTAGATTTGGGAGTGGCTTGCTGTTAGTGACATGTTGATGTTGGTCTTGGTGTGGAGGTATGTGAAGTAAGTGTGATAAGGAGTTTGCACTGATGCCTAATCTTAAGAGCTCTAGGAGGCTTGGGCAATGATTTTTTTTGACAGCATCAGCATGTAACAGTTTTCTATTGCTGATATAACAATGTTACATTTTTATGGGTAGGTGTGTAACAGTGCAGTGCTCCACCCAGAAATTAGTGGACTGTGAGAGGGATAAGTCATTATTGGTATTTATACCTGTCACAGATGACATCTGCAATATTAAGTAATAGTTTATTGTTAATGAGTACATGGCAGTTTTTGAACTTTGTTAGGATACCAAGGGCTCAAATGCTGGCAATGAAAGGGGATGGGTGGGATGAATTTGCTCCTATTGCATGATACCCAGTGCTGATGTGTAAAAATAGACCCTGCTAGGAGAAAAAGACTGTTTGCAAATCACCATGACATTTTCCACAGCCAACAGTGGTTATGGACAGCTCACCACAGTTTGTTTTGGCCCAGAGCACATTCATGCTTAGTGCATGCTGAATGAAGACAAATGTGAAAAATTAAAGCAGCGCATGCTACCCACTAATCAGCTATACCTACAGTGAGGGTGCACTTTCCACAACAGAACACAATATATATCAATCAAAAATAAAAGAAACCAATGCAAAACAGCTACATATTCAAGCCAGTAGTACTGAGCTATCTACATACAGTAGCCGTTAGCCTACTCCCACTAGACCAACTCTTGCTTTCACAAAGATGGCTACCACGGTGGGCCAGAAAAGGCTGTTACCAAACCAAAAGTTCTGATGAGGTCTGTACCATATTGGACAAAAGCACTTAATTTTGTCACCTACAATAACATTTCCTTGTTTACATCTACTTTGTGTGGTTTGGATTCTTGGTATTTTGTGGCACCCACTCCTTTTGCTTTGGTTCTTTCCTTGAGCTAGCTGAGTACTAAAGAAAGTTTGTGCCTGAATGCATGACTATTACCAGATCTTTGAAAAAGCTCACAAAGAGACAAAAGCTGCTGTCAATCTGCAGTCATCTCTTGAGGCAAATAGAGTTTTTAATAAACTAAAAAAATTATTTTAATGATTTTTCTACACCTAAAGAAATTCCAATCCCTCCGAGCTACACACTCTAGGGACCTAAACCTTGTCACCACAATAAACAGGACATGCTGGAGGGATAGATTCCTGTCCCAGAGACTTCCCATACTCTGGAACAGGCTACCCATCTATGTCAAGGAAAGTTTTTCATTAGCACTCTTTAAGAAAAATCTTGATGAGTGGATGGGAAATAGGAAATAAACCCCGGGGATCACTTCTGTGTCTCTGCTTGACAGTGGCACAGGAAAATAACTTTCCTGGGTGGCGTAAGCCAGGGAAACTTGTTGGCTAGGCCCTTGGTCTGATAGCCTAGTACCTACCTATGAACCTATGAACCTATGGGCTTATATGGTTTGAAATATTATTTGTTAGATAGGGACTTCGGTTTGGTAACAGGTCACCCCATCACCCCACAATGGCTAAGATGACAAACTAGTGGTAATACCAAGTTGTGCTTGAGCACTATACCTGCAACCCTTTTGGTACACAGTGACCATCAGACCTTGCACAGGCAACACAAATTCTGAGTTGTCCAAGGCCTTCAACGTATAGCTATGATTCTAAAATCCATAGTTTTGTGTTAACAGGGGTGTAGTCATAACATGCTGGTTACAAAACATGTGAATATGCTTTGCATGTGTTCTCAGAATGTATACTGCAGCATGGAATGGGGGAGCATTATCATAGCAATCAGCTAAATCACAAGGTCTTAACTTCTAGTTACTAGGGTATAGAAAAGAGGAGCCTGGAGGAATAAATTCAGAAAATTAGTTCTTCGCATAGAAGATCATCTGAAGGAATTCCTGGAAGTGGGGGATGATATAGAGCCCAGGCAAGACTATCAAATGAAGGGTAAGGTGGGGATAACCAGTGAAGTATTACATGCAGATTATACCTTGTGAAATGACTTGGTTTTAGTGTTGGACCCTGGAGGGGGAATGCAGTCTTTTTTTTATCAAATTTCTTTTTATTGAATATTTGTTCACAAAATATGCAGCAAAAGATAACAAGACATATACATGTGGTACAGTTGACATTACAAAGTGCATACCATAAGCATGTAATAATAGTTATTGCCCACTTTACTCATTAACATTCAAATTAGGTAGAATTACCATTTGTGTTACTACGAGGATATGGTTATATTATAAGTTAGTCCAAGAGCTTTTATCATATAGCAGTTCTCTTGTAAATTATTTTACAATTTAGAATTATCATTTGTGTTACTATGAGGATATGGTTATATTATAAGTTAGTCCAAGAGCTTTTATCATATAGCAATTCTCTTGCACATTATTGTCGACGATATGGTTATATTATAAGTTATAAACAAACACCGCTGAGCAAAACAATGGAGGATTGCAGTCTCATTTAAATCACAAGTAGCTCCTAAATCCAATAGCCAATGATGTAAATAATCCAAGTGCAGGCGAGGTATGTAAAAAGCAGGTTTATTAATAAAAGAGGTGGCGCTTTCATGAGCTTCTTCAGACCTATACAACTAAACTGTCTGTAAACATCAGTTTAAAAAGCCAAAATGGCCAAAATCCTGTCCATTATTTAAAGGTACATGGCTCATTAAAAATATCATGTAAAAAGTCATATATAAAATTCCTATACACCATCATAAAACAGTACGGCATTTCAAAACAAAGCCATTCATATTCATATCCATTATTGGAATAAATAAATCAAAAGTATGTGTGACAGATGGGGAGGAAAAATTTTAGTAACATAACTATCAAAACATTGACAGAGCATCTATGTATATAAAGGTTCAAAAGACCCTACTGGCCACAAAGTAAAAACTCTTCATAGCCTCTTAACATCTTTTGGACAATAACCTTCTTGATTTCAGCAGAGGTCAGGGGAACCCTTCCATTGAGACCTGGGGTGATATCTGCCCTAAACTTAATAATCCAATGGATTTCCCTGGTCTCTGTATAATTGTTAATGTCCCTCTCCTGTATGTCCTTGAGATCTGTTCCAAGATCCTGAACTTAAACGATGCTCTTGACCTTTGTCATTAGTGTGTTTGGATAGTGCATTATGTGTAGTACCTCTCCATGTGTGGTATACATGCTCACGAATCCTATCCCTCAGTGTCCTATTGGTCTTGCCTACATAGTAGGCTGGACAGACTGTGCAGCAGGCTAGGTAAACTACATCTCTGGACATACAATTGCCCTCGTCCTGATGTAGTAAATACCCGAACCATATGGATATCGGAAGACAGGGTCGGTTTCTATATATGGAAAAAATTGCATTTGTCATGTGGTCATGTAGGGACCCAACAAAGCAGGTGGATCATTATGGACCCTTGGGTAGCAGAGCAAACTCTTTAAGTTCTTTTATTCCGGTAAACGAATCTAGGTCGAGTACCTGTAAGGCTCTTAATAGTTGGGTCAACTGATAAAACGTGCCAATGCTTAGAGAAAATATCTTTAAGTGTACCTACATCCCTGGTGTAAAAATGGGAAATGCAATTCCATTGTCCATATTTGAACCGCCCTCTTGGCTATCCAAGCCATCACTGGCCTCTCACAGATATTTCAACAGCAGCATCTGAGAAATATGGTTTCGCTCTGTCTATCCTCAGATCTGCAATGCCCGCCATCCCTCTGGAGATATCTAAGTGGTCATAGCCACGTTCCCTCAATTTGCTGCTAAGGTCTCCTAATTCACTTGCCAGATGACTGTCTAGGGTGTATATCTAGACATCCGCATTGATTGTCCCTTCACTATGTTCTTGTATACATAGCCAGGATGCATGCTCGAGCGATGCAGCAGTGTATTCCTATAGCAGGTCTTGCGATAAACACCCGTGTTGACTATCCCACAGGGTAATTTATCAACAAAGACATCTAAAAGGAATAGTGGTCTTCACCAATCCATAGTAAACTTCAGAAAGGTGACAGACATGTTGATCTGTGTAAAAAAGGACTCTAATTGTATTGTAGAGCCACTCCACACAAGGAAGAGATCATCCACAAAACGCCTATAGAATGGTACTGACTCCTGAAACAAACTATTCTGAAACAAGAAGCTATGTTCCCACTCTGCCATCACCAAGTTGGCGTAGCTATTGGCACAGGAAGTGCCCATAGCTACGCCATCCTTCTGCAAAAATCTTGTCATGGAAACAAAAAAGATTGGATTCTAAAATAATAGCCAACAACATAAGAATCAAATCAACATCATACTTCAGAGGGAGGTCGGTTCTCCTCAGATATGCACCTACCATTGCTCTACCTTCCTCATTGGGTATAACCGTAAATAAGGACTGAACGTCCATGGTGACCCATATGAGGTCTTCAATTCCAGAACAAGTGTTGATGTATTGGTAGAAATCCAACAAAAACTGTCTGGTATCCTTAAGAATGAACCTATTGGCATCAACCAATGGTCTGAGTTGTGCCTCAACAAAAGTGACAGGGTTCAGTTGACCACCCTCTCCCTGCAACTATGGGTCTAAAAGGTGGATGTAGTGAATCCTTATGGATCTTTGGGAGACCCTGAATGGTAGGTAATAGGGGATGAACCACATTGAAAAATTCATATAGAGAAGTATCAATAACACCATTTTCAAAAGACCAAATAATATGGAGCGTATGCTCTCAATGATGCTGTCCACCCTATCATTGGTAATAGGAACATAAAACTTGTCATCAGCCAACATTAGTAGCATATCATTATTATACCTGTCCATGTCAAAACTACAATCCCACCTCCTTTGTCTGCGGGTCGGATAATAATCTCCCTGTTGTTACGTAGGAGTCCAAGGCCCTACGTTGTATAAGGCTGAGGTTATATTTCCTTCTCCTGTTGCCAGATTCTGACCCATTCAACCTATATATCTCATCTTCTACCAGTTTGCTATATGCAACCAGAGGGTGTATCGGGGAGGAATGTACTAGGTGTCCTAAACACAGTGGTATTAGCCTTCATCTCTGTGCTGTTGAAGAAAACCTTCAGGGACAAATTCCTGACAAAAAGCTTAAAGTCTCTTAAAGTCTCTTCGTATCTACTATCTGAGGTTGGAATAAAAGTGAGACCCTTAGAGGATTTGTGACTCATGTTCAGTCAAAACATGACTGGACAAATTGAACACGAGTCCTAATGCTTCCTCCCACATTTTCTTGATTGTCCGTTGGATGGACGATCCGGAAGTTTCCTCTTGTACCTCCCTTGGCATTCTGGAATGACTTCTCCTCGTTCGTAGGCACCCTGATGGGAAAAGGGTGTCTGCCATCCCTCTGGAGGGAGAATGGTGAAAAGTGGAATCCAAGGGGGAAATGGGATCCCGTCCATCAGGATCTCTACTCGATGCATAGGAGGAAACTTTCCTCCTAACGACTGGTTCAAGAGGCGGGACAGTTGGTTCAGCCCTGCTGACTAAAGATTCAGCCCTTCTTACTGAATCAGCATTGGCATCCAAGTCGGTGGTAGCTGTCGGCTCCAGCACAGAGTCCGTTCCGATGGGTACAGCGTTAACGGTACCTGCACGACCAGCTTGGTCTGTGGGGATGGCTGGGCCAATGTTGCTGTTGGAGCCAGTGTGATCGTTGTCCAGGCATGAGCCAGGAAGTTCAACCGTGCCTACATCGATTGCATCTCTATTGGGAGCACGGTCTGTGTTCCCTGAGTCACTGGTATTCCCTGTGGTGATGGAGGAAGAGGTACAAGTTCCGGGGGCCTGACGGTATGCACTGTGTGTATTGTTGGTATTGTTGTAATCATTGTGCCTGGGCCAAGTGAAGATGTTGCCCAGACGGAAATCCGTTGAGTCCCGCTGCAACTTGGCCCTTTTCTGATTCAGAAGGCGCCGCTCATAAACCGTAACATTGTCCAACAAAACAGATAAGGTATGGTCTACGACAGAGACCGGAAACACATTGAGTATCTCATTCTTCGCCTTCCTGACATCTTCTTTAAGTTTCTCCTCTAACGGGAGAAAAAAAACATTCATAAGTTTCAAATATTTGAGGCTTACCTCAATATTAAGCTGTTGCCAATCATACAATAGCTCCGGGTAGAGGGTGCCAGTTGTCGGCATCTTCAATACCCTTAGTCCTCTGGGCACCAGCCGGCGCTGTAAGCAAACCTCAAAATGCTGTCTCTGGGTTTGCATGCGCTTTAGTTTGAACAAATCCTGCTCCAACCGTTCCACTGCTCGATTTAGCCCTTCACGATCATAATCCAAGGTACTAGTGGGGGCTGAGCCAACATCCTCTTCTACGAATGACGCCAATGGATTCATTCCAGTGCGCAAGCAGTCTGCAAAACGGTCCAAAGACGGACATGATGTCATCGGTACTTCCTTGGTGCTAGATGGAGTATACGGCAGCTCAATAGAGGTCGAATCTCCTCCAATCATGCCTCCACTGGTTCAGATAAGCTCTAAGAATCTATAATGAATAAAGAGGACCAGTGGAGTGAATGCTCAACGGAACAACAAGCTCAAAGATAAATAGTTAAAAAACAAACACCGCTGAGCAAAACAATGGAGGATTGCAGTCTCATTTAAATCACAAGTAGCTCCTAAATCCAATAGCCAATGATGTAAATAATCCAAGTGCAGGCGAGGTATGTAAAAGCAGGTTTATTAATAAAAGAGGTGAGCGCTTTCGCATGAGCTTCTTCAGACCTATACAACTAAACTGTCTGTAAACATCAGTTTAAAAAGCCAAAATGGCGCCAAAATCCTGTCCATTATTTAAAGGTACATGGCTCATTAAAAATATCATGTAAAAGAGTCATATATAAAATTCCTATACACCATCATAAAACAGTACGGCATTTCAAAACAAAGCCATTCATATTCATATCCATTATTGGAATAAATAAATCAAAAGTATGTGTGACAGATGGGGAATTTTAGTAACATAACTATCAAAACATTGACAGAGCATCTATGCATATAAAGGTTCAAAAGACCCTACTGGCCACAAAGTAAAAACTCTTCATAGCCTCTTAACAACATTTGGACAATAACCTTCTTGATTTCAGCAGAGGTCAGGGGAACCCTTCCATTGAGACCTGGGGTGATATCTGCCCTAAACTTAATAATCCAATGGATTTCCTGGTCTCTGTATAGTTGTTAATGTCCCTCTCCTGTATGTCCTTGAGATCTGTTCCAAGATCCTGAACTTAAAACGATGCTCTTGACCTTTGTCATTAGTGTGTTTGGATAGTGCATTATGTGTAGTACCTCTCCTTGTGTGGTATACATGCTCACGAATCCTATCCCTCAGTGTCCTATTGGTCTTGCCTACATAGTAGGCTGGACAGACTGTGCAGCAGGCTAGGTAAACTACATCTCTGGACATACAATTGCCCTCGTCCTGATGTAGTAAATACCCGAACCATATGGATATCGGAAGACAGGGGCGGTTTCTATATATGGACAAAATTGCATTTGTCGCATGTGGTCATGTAGGGACCCAACAAAGCAGGTGGATCATTATGGACCCTTGGGTAGCAGAGCAAACTCTTTAAGTTCTTTTTATTCCGTAAACGAATCTAGGTCGAGTACCTGTAAGGCTCTTAATAGTTGGGTCAACTGATAAACGTGCCAATGCTTAGAGAAAATATCTTTAAGTGTACCTACATCCCTGGTGTAAAAATGGGAAATGCAATTCCATTGTCCATATTTGAACCGCCTCTTGGCTATCCAAGCCATCACTGGCCTCTCCAGTATATTTCAACAGCACCATCTGAGAAATATGGTTTCGCTCTGTCTATCCTCAGATCTGCAATGCCCGCCATCCCTCTGGAGATATCTAAGTGGTCATAGCCACGTTCCCTCAATTTGCTGCTAAGGTCTCCTAATTCACTTGCCAGATGACTGTCTAGGGGTGTATATCTAGACATCCGCATTGATTGTCCCTTCACTATGTTCTTGTATACATAGCCAGGATGCATGCTCGAACGATGCAGCAGTGTATTCCTATAGCAGGTCTTGCGATAAACACCCGTGTTGACTATCCCACAGGGTATACAGATCCATAAGGATTCACTACATCCACCTCTTAGACCCATAGTTGCAGGGAGAGGGTGGTCAACTGAACCCCTGTCACTTTTTGTTGAGGCACAACTCAGACCATTGGTTGATGCCAATAGGTTCATTCTTAAGGATACCAGACAGTTTTTGTTGGATTTCTACCAATATATCAACACTTGTTCTGGAATTGAAGACCTCATATGGGTCACCATGGACGTTCAGTCCTTATTTACGGTTATACCCAATGAGGAAGGTAGAGCAATGGTAGGTGCATATCTGAGGAGAACCGACCTCCCTCTGAAGTATGATGTTGATTTGATTCTTATGTTGTTGGCTATTATTTTAGAATCCAATCTTCTTTGTTTCCATGACACGATTTTTCTGCAGAAGGATGGCGTAGCTATGGGCACTTCCTGTGCCAATAGCTACGCCAACTTGGTGATGGCAGAGTGGGAACATAGCTTCTTGTTTCAGAATAGTTTGTTTCAGGAGTCAGTACCATTCTATAGGCGTTTTGTGGATGATCTCTTCCTTGTGTGGAGTGGCTCTACAATACAATTAGAGTCCTTTTTTACACAGATCAACATGTCTGTCACCTTTCTGAAGTTTACTATGGATTGGTCAAGACCACTATTCCTTTTAGATGTCTTTGTTGATAAATTACCCTGTGGGATAGTCAACACGGTGTTTATCGCAAGACCTGCTATAGGAATACACTGCTGCATCGTTCGAGCATGCATCCTGGCTATGTATACAAGAACATAGTGAAGGGACAATCAATGCGGATGTCTAGATATACACCCCTAGACAGTCATCTGGCAAGTGAATTAGGAGACCTTAGCAGCAAATTGAGGGAACGTGGCTATGACCACTTAGATATCTCCAGAGGGATGGCGGGCATTGCAGATCTGAGGATAGACAGAGCGAAACCATATTTCTCAGATGGTGCTGTTGAAGAATAATCCGGAGAAGCGAGTGATGGCATGGATAGCCAAGAGGGCGGTTCAAATATGGACAATGGAATTGCATTTCCCATTTTTACACCAGGGATGTAGGTACACTTAAAGATATTTTCTCTAAGCATTGGCACGTTTATCAGTTGACCCAACTATTAAGAGCCTTACAGGTACTCGACCTAGATTCGTTTACCGGAATAAAAAGAACTTAAAGAGTTTGCTCTGCTACCCAAGGGTCCATAATGATCCACCTGCTTTGCTGGGTCCCTACATGACCACATGCGACAAATGCAATTTTTGTCCATATATAGAAACCGACCCTGTCTTCCGATATCCATATGGTTCGGTATTTACTACATCAGGACGAGGGGCAATTGTATGTCCAGAGATGTAGTTTACCTAGCCTGCTGCACAGTCTGTCCAGCCTACTATGTAGGCAAGACCAATAGGACACTGAGGGATAGGATTCGTGAGCATGTATACCACACAAGGAGAGGTACTACACATAATGCACTATCCAAACACACTAATGACAAAGGTCAAGAGCATCGTTTTAAGTTCAGGATCTTGGAACAGATCTCAAGGACATACAGGAGAGGGGACATTAACAATTATACAGAGACCAGGGAAATCCATTGGATTATTAAGTTTAGGGCAGATATCACCCCAGGTCTCAATGGAAGGGTTCCCCTGACCTCTGCTGAAATCAAGAAGGTTATTGTCCAAAAGATGTTAAGAGGCTATGAAGAGTTTTTTACTTTGTGGCCAGTAGGGTCTTTTTGAACCTTTATATGCATAGATGCTCTGTCAATGTTTTGATAGTTATGTTACTAAAATTCCCCCCCCCCCCATCTGTCACACATACTTTTGATTTATTTATTCCAATAATGGATATGAATATGAATGGCTTTGTTTTGAAATGCCACTGTTTTATGATGGTGTATAGGAATTTTATATATGACTTTTTTACATGATATTTTTAATGAGCCATGTACCTTTAAATAATGGACAGGATTTTGGCGCCATTTTGGCTTTTTAAACTGATGTTTACAGACAGTTTAGTTGTATAGGTCTGAAGAAGCTCATGCGAAAGCGCTCACCTCTTTTTATTAATAAACCTGCTTTTTACATACCTCGCCTGCACTTGGATTATTTACATCATTGGCTATTGGATTTAGGAGCTACTTGTGATTTAAATGAGACTGCAATCCTCCATTGTTTTGCTCAGCGGTGTTTGTTTTTAACTATTTATCTTTGAGCTTGTTGTTCCGTTGAGCATTCACTCCACTGGTCCTCTTTATTCATTATATATTATAAGTTAGTTAAGAGCCTTTATCATATAGCAGTTCTCTTGTACATTATTTTACAATTTAGAATTACCATTTGTGTTACTACGAGGATATGGTTATATTATAAGTTAGTCCAAGAGTGTTTATCATATAGCAGTTCTCTTGTACATTATTTTACAGCTGTGAGCAATATTAGAGGTATAACATCAACCTATATAATGATAACAATCTACTCTACTAAACCTTATATACATATATACAAGTATGTCACCTTAATTATTGTGGTTACTAATCTCAACAGAGTGATGTGTTTACTATCCTTATATAATTAGTATTTAACATACTATTTATGACAGAATATCAGTTAAAGCTTTGCAGTATCTTTGATAGTAGGTTTGGTTCTTCTGACTTTTTGTATAAAGTTTCTTGGCCTATACGTGTTTTTTTGCCATGCTTTTGTATTCTGACCAGGTTAGTCTTGATTTGTCAATCCAGTTTTTTGCTATGTAAGCTTTTAATAGGGTGCATAGTGTTATTATAATATGTTTAGAGAAATGATTATTATTATTGCATTTGAATATATGCAGTATAGCTGTTTCCCATGACAACATGAATTTTGAATACCCTGATTTCTCTAAAAGGAATGTTAATGAGCACCATAGTTTATAAACTGTTTTGCAGCTCCAAAAGATGTGGCGGATATCTGCCTCTTTGTTAGGACAGAAGGAGCAATAGGGTGACTTGGGTGGGTTGAGTTTGTTAAGGTAGACAGGTGTATGGTAGGCATTGTTGAAGATCATGATCTGTGTGTATATTAACTTTTTGTATGGTGTCAGTTTCATAGTATTTCTAATAGCTAATTCCTTTTGATTGTCTGTTATGGTGTTATCTTTTCTTTCCCAAAACTTTGAAAAAAGATTAGTACTTTTTATAGTTAATATTTGCTATTAATTTGTATGTATTTGATATAATTTTCTTTTTACTTAAGAGCAATTTATAACTTGTTGTGCTAACTTGACATCTAGCTCAACTGCATTGATATCTTTGGTTATAGTACTTACTAGGTATAAGATTTGTTTAATTATCAGGTTATATTTATTGCTAGCTTTAAGTAGTTTCATGATATTTTCCATTGGAAGGTTTTTTAATTTGTAAAAATCCCATACTGTATAATTTTTTATTAAAGGGTATTTATCTAGATTTATCATAGTGTTTGCCAGTTTTATATATGGTTGCAAAAGCGTAATTGTGTCTTTTAAATTTATTATCAGAAGCTTCTTGAAAATTTCACAGTTGTTTACTAAGATTGGGTGATTTTTTAATGTCTTAAGAGTTTCTTGTTTTAAGAAGGGAATCTCTTTTGGATTAACTTTATAAGTTATAATATCCTGGTGAAATAATTTAATCCATAATGGGTACCATTAATTTCCTATTGGGCCATGATTTGCTATCTGCATGATGATGATGATGATGATCATCATCATCCCCTTTTTCCCATTTACATGGGGTCGGGGTATCGTATTAACTGTCGCCAACTCTCTCAATTCAGTGCCACTCTCTTGCCTTCTTCAACACTCATGCCTGACTGTCGCAGATCTTCTTTCACACAATCCATCCACCTCTTTGCTGGACGTCCTCGCTTCCTCTTACCTTCTTCCTGTCTGTCCCAAATCTCCCTCACCAGACTGTCTTCTGCTTTTCTACACATGTGCCCATACCATCGTAATCTGTTTTCTTTGATCTTTTCTGCAATTGGAGCTACTTTGGCTTCTGCTCTTATGTCCTCATTTCTTCGCCTGTCCCACAGTGTGCATCCTACCACCTTTCTCAGGCACTTAATTTCCATCACCTCTAACTTCTTCAACTGTTCTGCCTTTACTGCCCAGGTTTATGTACCATACATCAGTACTGGTCACACCACTGTCTTGTACACCTTATTTTTCAGCTTCTTTGGCATTCTTCTGTCATATGCCACACCTGATACTCTATGCCAGTTGGCTGCAGCCCCCTTGATTCTAGCTTTGACCTCTTCATTCAGACTACCCTTCTCCTCATCCACCCCTCCCAGATACTTGAAGCTGTTTACCTGTTCCACTATCTTCCCATCTATCTCTATTTTCAGCTTCTTGTGATTTCCCCAATCTGTTGCCATTACCACTGTCTTATCTGTGCTTAGTTTCATCCCATGTGCCTTCAGATTTGCATTCCATTCTCCTATCCTTTGCTGAAGTTCTAGATCAGAGTCTGCCCGTACTGCCACATCGTCTGCATACAGCAGCTTTCTTGCTCTGACCCCTCCAACCTGTTTGCTGATGTAGTCCATTACCAATATGAACAGCAGTGGGCTCAGAGCTGAACCCTGGTGTACACCCACTCCCACTGGGAACCCCACAGTGAGGCCAAACACTGTTCATACTTGAGTCACTGGGTCCTTGTACATAGCCTGTACTAATTCTACCAATGTTTCTGGGACTTCAAACCACCGCAGTACTGCCCAGATCATCTTTCTTGGGACCTTGTCATATGCTTTCTCCAAGTCTAGGAAAGCCCAGTTTGACTCTCTACTCTTCTCTAGTTTCTTCTCAAGTATCTGTCTCAATGCAAACATCGGGTCAATTGTGCTGCATCCTGATCTGAATCTGAACTGTTCATCTCCCATCTTACATTCTACTATTCTGCGTATCCATTTATCAATCACCCTCTCCAGGACTTTCATGCAATGTGGTAGGAGTTTGATGCCTCTGTACTGTCCACATTTGTGGATGTCCCCTTTGTTCTTGTACACTGGCATGAGTATGCTTATTCTCCAGTCATCTGGAATACGCCTTTCTCTCCACACTGCAATTAGTACCCTCAGGAGCCATTTCTCCCCTAGCTCACCCAGCATCTTTATCATATCTGCTGTGACCTCATCTGAGCCTGCTGCTTTCCCTGACTTCATTTTCCTTAGTGCTGGTCTTACTTCTTCTAAGCTGGGCTCCTCTTCTACTCTCATTGTAGGCTGTTTCTGGGGAAGTACCGCTTCTGTGGTGTTTTCTTCATTCAGAAGCTGCTGGAAATACTCCTTCCATCTGCCTTTGATGTCCTGTAGGCTGGTAAGCAGGTTGTTGCTGGAATCCCTTATGAAGGGTGTCTGACTATCTTCTTTATCTTTCTGTCTTTGCCTTGCAACCTGGTATAGTTTCTTTGTGCCCCTTACTGAGTCACTTTCCAGAAGCTGATAGAGTGCCTCTGATGCCCTATTCTTCGCTATTGCAACTTCTTTCTTAGTTTCTTTGTTAGCCAACCAGTAGTCCTTCCTAGCTTGGTCAGTCTTTTCAATCTCCCACTTCTTCCTGCACTCCTTCTTTCTTTTGATTACTTCCTGCACTTCTCCATTCCACCACCAGCTTTCCTTATGTACCTTATTTCCTGGCTCGGCCACATATCTTTTCTGTAGTCCTAACACATGCTGTTTTTAGGCGCTGCCACTCTTCTTCAACTCCACCTATTTCCTCCTCTTCTTGGGGTGCTAGAGCCCTGAGTAATTCCTTGAACTGCTGTACTTTCTCTCCAGTCAACTTCTAGGTCTTCAGCCTGGCCTCTGTTGACCTTACAGCCTTCTCTGACCACTGCTTGCAACTGATTGTGGCAACTATTGGTTTATGCTGTGAGACGATTGTTTCACTGGGGATGACTTTGCAATCATGGATTCTACCCCAGTGCCTTTTCCTTACTAGGAGGAAGTCTACCTGAGTTGCATGTTGGCTACTCTTGTATGTGATCTTGTGACTGTCTCTCTTTCTGAACCATGTGTTGGCTACTATCAAGCCATTTGCCAGACAGAAGTCTAGAATGGCTTCTTCTTCTTTATTCCTATTGCTCCACCCATGTGGACCCAGGCAGTCCTCATATCCTGTTCTGTCTGTCCCGATATGTGCATTTAAGTCATCCATTATCAACACCAATTCATGTTGTCCTGCTTTATCTAGTAGGTCCTGCAACTGCTGTCTCAATGCACTCTTTTCCTCACTATCACAACCCTGCTGTGGGGCATAGGCTGAGATTATGAATACTGTCCTATCATTACCCTGGAGTCTGATTGCCATGAGTCTGTCATTAATTCTGATGATATCCCTCACTGACTTCTGAAGCCTCTGTCTCACCACAATTCCTACACCATTTTTAGCCTGTCCACCACCTGAGTAGTAGAGTCTGGATCCCAAGCCAAGTGGCTTTGTTGCACTGCCCTTCCATCTCATCTCTTGGATACATAGGATGTCCAGCCTCCTCTGTATCATCATATCTGCATGATGTGACTTGCATTAATAATTTCATAGTACAACCGAAAATCAGGAAGGCCTAGGCCTCCTTTTTCTTTTGTTGTTATTAGCTTATTATAGATAATTTTGTACTTTGTGGGTACCATATGAACTTTGCCAATCAAACTTTTATCTTGTTGAAGAGGGTAACTGGAATTTTCATGAAAGTGGCATTCAGATGATATACAATCATAGGCAATATGTTCATTTTTATAACTGAAGCTTTTGATAAGGTAGATAGTTTAAGCTTTTCCCACTTACTAATGTTACCAACTATATTTGACCGCGTTTTAATATTATTATTAAACATATCAATTGTGTATGGCTAACATTTATACCTAAATACTTCAAGGTGTATTGCACTTTAACATTTGTCTCTGGAAAGTAAAATTCCTTATGTCTCAGTGGGTTAATTGGATAAATGTTTGACTTCTTAGGATTAATTTCATAGTTGGATACCATGGAAAACTTATCTATGGACGATAGGATTTTGTTTAAATCAGTATTGGGATATTGAAAGTAAATATTTAGATCATCTGCAAAGGCTATGTATTTTACTTGAGTGTTTGATACAGAAATAAGATGATGGTATGTTCTCTTGGTAATTTGCAGTAGTAATGCTTCTATATAAAAAATAAACAGGTTTGGTCTAAGTGGGCATCCCTGTCTGGTTCCATTTATTATTTGTATTGGGTTAGAAGTTTTCTTATTAATATAAAGAGTTGTAGTTGCTTTAGTATATAATGTTTTAATAATTTTTATGTATTCATTTGGGAATTCAAATTGATAAAGTACAAAGGGAAGGAAATTTTGATTTACTCTTTCAAGGGCTTTTGTTGCATCTACTGATAATGCTTATTCAGGGGATTTTTTTCCTTGGCACATAAGTGGGTTAGGGCATCAATGGTTAATGTGTTGTCTTTTACTTGTCTCTGACTCATAAAGCCTAGCTGTTCAGGTGCTATTATGACTGGGGCTACTTTCTGTATTATTTGTGCTAAAATTGTTGAAATTATCTTGATATCCAAGTTTATCAGAGCTATAGGTCTATAGTTGTTCGGATTTGTGGGATCTGTATTTGGTTTTGGCATAAGTATGGTTTTGGAGTTCAGATAAAGGTCTGATATCCCAACTTTTATTATATAGTTGTATAGTTTTAGAAGTATTTGTGTTATTTGTTGCTTAAAATGTTTATAAAATTCTGTGGAGCTTTCCCAGGTTTTAATTTATCAATAGCCTTACTTACTTCCTCTTCTGTCAATGGGCATTTGAGATTATTCGATTGAGATTCAGTAATCTGAGGGAATTCTAAGTTATTCGCAAAGGTTTGAAATAGGTTGCCATTAATATGATCTTGTGGATCATAAATGGTTTGAAATATTTCCTTGAAAACCCCTATTATTTCAATATCAGAGTTATAAATATTGTCTTTATATTTTATTTCTTGTATTTTACAAGTGGGGTTCCTTAAGTTGATAAGTCTTGCTAACATTTTGGAAGGGCTTTTAGCCCACTCTGCATATTTGTGTAGCATTCTAAGTTCTGTAAATGTATATTGTTGCATTAGAATCTCATTTAACTCATTAACCCCGAGTACCATCACACAGCGCCTCTGTGCTTACATCCGAGTGCGCTGTGAGACGGCAGTAATTGTATGCAGTTACACCAGAGTCCCTTCCACAAGCGCATCTAACTTTACAACCATATTGTAGCTCCACTGTTAAAAAATAAGTTGAAAAAGTACCTGAAATTTTTCAGGTACTTTCTCAAATTACTTTTCAGTGTGGCGCTACCTGATGTTTATATTTGACTTTTTAGAGAAAATCAGCTATAAATACAAGTAACCCATTCAGGAAATTCTCCACACATTGCAAGTAGTGGCAGCCAATCATATTATTCCATTTCAAGCCACCACTTCCACTCATAGTAGTATGGTAAGGTGAAAGCAGCTGATTAAGCCCCTGGACTGCCCGGTGCTGTGTTCTCTAGTTTTCAAGATAAAGTTGTAACTAGAAAGTAGAATATGTTGTTTTTGATGGTGATAACTTATGGCTTTCTTGTGGGCTTATTGTTTGCTATTAATAAGACGTTGGCTGAAGTTTGTGCTTATTTGCGTCTGTGAGGAAGAGCTAATAACGTAAGTCATACTTTGCCAATTGTTTATGTGCGTCCCTTTGCTTTTTGCTCTTTGTTTGTAATTGGTATAGTGTTGATAAAAGTGAAAACATCTCCTTTCTGGTGTAACTTTTACAGGAATATGTTAAGAATACATTAAGAAGCGTTCTTCGCCTTTGCTGAGAAACAGACATGGCCAGGTAGGCCTTCGTTGAGCGGATGAGGTTGGGTGGAAAAACTGAAATTTAATTCATATGGAACTTTAAAGCAACATGAGCAGACCATGTCATACATGTTTTTTTATTTATTCTTCCTCATTTGTTTTACGCAGACACACACTTGAAAGATTTGTAGTGTCCATGCCCTTGCCGATTTGCCGGTAGAGCTGTCACGCCACTTCTTTGGCGTCCAACATGTGATGTCACTGGGGAACTGTCTGCCTATACACTTCAGGAAAGCTGTGCCATTCTTGTTTTGATAGTTTGGGGGATTCCTATTCTCTCTTAAGATGCCTGTTGTCATATATTTTATTACTTAAACAGATGCGATGGGAGAAAAATATCACATTAGGGGAGCCTCCTGGGTGTTTGCATTCATGGTGGTGGTAAGTATATTTATGTGCTTATCAAAAGTGAAATTTTTTGATATGTTAATTAATTTTGAGGGTTGGTTCTTGTTGACTTATATTTGCTGCATGATGGGGTCAATGCCATGACAGACTGTCTTTTTTGTGCACGTTTTTACTTTTGCAGGCAGTCTTAATAGTGTGTCATTTTAGGTTTTATTCGAGTGAATAAACTGTGGCATAAGGTTCACGCGAACTGTGTTCTAATGTTTATGTTATTTGTTTTTAGCACCATGATTTTTTTCTGGCCTGATTGTATTTTAGGTAGTGTTTAGTGGAGAGTTTATTATTTTTTTCTTTGCAACACCATATAATTTCAGTGTTAAACGTATGTAAGTAAACTTGTCTTTAATAGTGATATAACAATATTTGGTGGTTGGGGTGTTGGTAGTTCCAGTTTTAGAACAGAGTGGTAATGATATTGTAATTTTATTCTGTCTTGTCTAAAGGTTTCATTTGGTTGGAATGACATGGTTGGTGATCCTAGCATTTATTTTTATTTTGATAGTTGAGTGTTTTTGAAGTGGCCTAATGTAAATTCAACTAACTATTTGTGATCTCCATGGAGAAATCAGTTCTATTTGCACTTGGAAGTAGAGAAGCATTTCACTATAAAGTCAACGCATTGGTACTAATGGCGAGGATGCTGCTGTTTAGCAAAAAATAATCACAATTTTTTTTTCTGATTTTGTTGAGCTGTAAAAAGTTTGTTTCTGGTTTCATTTTTTTTCCAACATCATCTTGTTTTAGGTAAAGCTGTGCATTTCATGGCAAGACATTTTTCATAATGTTATATAAAAGCACTATGTTAAAATATTAACAGTGCTTCTTGCATATGATGTAAGTGTCCGATACACGAGTTTCACCTGACGAACATCATGTCATAAAAAGATGCTTCTTTACCCTTGATTTGACAAAACAAATTCATTGTTTAATGTTGGATAGTGCAGTTAGATGTTGGGGCCAGAGAATACTGGCTCATATTCAGTACCATTCATGACTGCTGTTACTGCTGTTGTTTTCTCTTGTATGTAAGCAAGCTAATTTAATTTTACTGTTCAGCGTCGTGTTTGTGATTTCAATTTAATAAATTCTTAACCCTACATAATTGTATTTGTGATCTTCGTGTCACATGTAGAAATTTACGTTACAGTGCTCTTGTACGTCAGAGTATGAGTACAGGTCTGTGTGTACTGCCATGCATCTTTGTTAATTAACTGGATAGGTACTTGGCCTGATAACCCTTTTCAGGCATGACCGTTGCCATAAGGCATAAAAAAATGTAATAACAAGACGTTAAGATGCAGGTGCATTTTTAAAATGGTAAAAGTATAGTATTTTTTAAGTAATACTGTGAAAAAATGGACAGTAGAGATGTTGACAGAGAATTACTACATTAATGATCACTACTTTTTAAAAAGTACAAGAAAATAAGTTATTAAAAAAGCTCATTAAACTTCATTAAAACATTTATATATAGTACATGAAAAAAGAAGTGCTATTCAGCATATGAAAATATTTTATTTGGTTTAGTGTGAGAAGAGGTAGCATGTATTTTTTTTCATAGCTGCTTTTAAAGGATTATGATTGAGATCTTTGGTTATAACGATATTTCCCATTTGTTAAATTTGTCACTCCTAATTTTAAAATGCATAACAAAAGGGTGTGATTTAATGGTTAGTTAGTCATTTATAATGTACACTGTATGTATTTCTCGTAGTCCCTAATCTGTACACTCACCATTTATTTTAGGATTTATTTTCATCACTTTGTTTTCAGGGAGTAGGTTTGTTGCAACTTAATTTAATAGAAAATGATTTTCTGCATCTAGGCTAAATGAAAGTTTGCAAGCAAGAAATGACAACCTGATGGAGTGAACTTCATGCTTGAGTCAATGTCTGCAGAACTGTTTTGGGGGTTGCACTAAATGAGCTACTGCTTTTTGTTGCCTGTAGTTGGAACCAGTTAGCTTTGCATAGTTTGGGATGATTTTATTTATTATTTATTTATTTATTTCCAGTTTGATAACAAGTCCACTGGTTCAGTGGAGGCGGGAGAAAAGCTCCAATGATAATCAGAACAGATCTAAACTAATACACACAAAAACACACTCTGTTCTAATAGCATAATACTTTAACAATTTCCAAACAAGAATGAGGTGCATTGGGCACTATGCATAAGAAAAAGATATTAATGTTAGTAAAGTAGGAAAGGAAAGGAAATTATAGATAGAGTTTGAATGCAAGAGCAGGGATGCATGGGAGAAACGAATAAGAAGCAATTAACTTTTCTTACTGGAGTACTGTTCAATACATTGTCGCCTCACAATAAGAAGTGAAGGTTGTGCATCAGAGCTGACAAAATCTACTGCCAATCATTAGCAGAACAACAACAACTAACACTTTTGAATGGGTGGAGCTGTGTGTAAACCTCAACTTGGGACTTTCATACTGCTTGGGGTTATCGTTATTATGTTTACCAGTGTATGTATTTCAACCTGACACATTAGGTATGTTATTGAATCAACCTTATTTTGCGAAACATTAGAAACAAATTTTATATTGTCTCAGTCATGCAGATATAACTTGTCAAGACTGCTAGATCAATTTAAGCTGTCCACTTCCATATGTATTTATATAATCTGCATATTTGTGCTGTTCTTCCCCAGTCTTGCTCACCACCAGTCATGAGATTGTGAGAATTTTGCCTGTACCTGTCTTTATGCTGTTGAACTCTAGCATTTTCTACATTGGCATTACATTATTTTTGCTGGGGAGGGTGTTGCTCATTATCCAGCATTTTGTGGAAAAAATTCCCTGAACCTTTTGTTTTTAACTTTATACTTTACTGGGCCAATGAGCTATGTAATCTGAGAGCTGAGTATGTCCCTGCTGTTTTGTATGACTCTTCCTAACTCCTTGTTCTGGAGTGGTCTGGTATCTAAGAGAATGACCTGGACTACATGAAAAGAGACATGGTGGAGCTCTTGGATTCTGTGGCCCAGGCAGGTATGACACTAGCCATGAGCAGTATCCTACCATCACCCAGAATAATACCACAGTACAAACAAAAAATGATTGAATTCAAAAATTGGCTAAGTTTCTGGTATCATTCTAAGGGGATCCCGTATCTGTCTGCTTGGGATGACATGATTGACAGACCTCGATGCTTTGCCAGAGATGGCTTGCATCTGACACCCCTGGGTTTCCGGGTACTGGCTAAGGCTCTTGTCACCCCTATAGTGCCTTTTTTACTCGGTGTCCCTAAGACCAAATTACCACCATAACAGCTATGAATAAATGCAGTCTGAGGGTTATGCTGCTCAATGCTAAAAATCTAAATCTCAAGATGATGTTTACAAGGCATCCATGGGTTATTGTCTTTGCCCATTGATGCAGTGTTCTTAGCTTAGAGAGAGCATTACGTACCTGTCCACTAGTGATACTAGGGTGAGTTCCATTCATGGTATTTCCTTAAGGGTACGTTGCACTGGAGAGAGGGTTAAAGTTGCAGTTGAATTTATCAGCAAGGAGATTTGCTGTATCTGGTGGCTCTGTATTGGAGATATAATATATATTTCATTGGTGTTTCAGGGAAGTGCTTCTGCATACATGGTCAGACTGCTGAAGTGAGTGTTGGGCAAAATAGTTTATTGTGTCATTTTGGTGCTTACATATACACAACACAAACAACTGATGGGGTTACTGGGAGAAATAATTCATTAGTGTGTCACGGAAAAGCTTTTGCATAATTGAAAAATCCGTTTGGCCATTTTATTGTCCTACCACCCAGCTGTGTTATACTGATTCACTGGCTTACTGTAATTCGTAGCATGCTGCCATGTTCTGTTCTCTGAGCTGATCTATTTGTTAGAATATTGCAGTGTAAAAAGCATCAGTTATCTTTGCCTCAGGGTTTCAGAGATGATTATGATAAAGTTTTTTTTTTTTTTTCTGTTGCCAGCTTTCAAGTGTCTATGTGAATTAACTGGGAATAAATGAAACGATACTGGAATGAATAGCTGGTGGATAACAAGAACAGTGTTGATAAATATATACAAACTTTCTGAACATATATTCTGATTTAGTGTTTCTTTCTACTGAATAATGTCTGGATGTTGTGTGAGGCTTAGTTAAGTATGTTTTATTGCTGATTGTTGGCACTGGTCAACCAGATATTTTGAATATTATTTATGCCTCTTTCACTGCTGTGTCTTATTATAACCAGAGGGATGGTTAGGTGAGAAAAATGAATCAACCGGAAAAGTTACACATTTCTGTTTGCAATTCTCTTTCTCATTAGACTCAGTAGTTGACTGAGTTAAGGTTATTACTTAAAGACTACTACCAGCAGGGAGCTACCATATATTTTGGGCACTATCCGTGCTTTGTCATTCATGTGTGGAATTTAGGTGGGCGGAAACGCTCAGTAATATATAAGTGTTATACTATTTCTACTGAATTATTCATGTGTTCTTCTAACAGATGATACTGAGTCTGTGTTACATAGCAGCTGCACAAGGTAATATAATGAATGCCTACTCAACAGGTTATGTGCAGCAATTATCACCTGTGTCTGGACATGCATAACTTTGCTGTAATTAAATACAGGTCATTATCGCATTAACAATAACTGCAGTTACAATATATCACTGAGTCATTATCTCTTTTCAGGTAAAATTCTCAGCAGCTGTCACTGTCATTCAAATAATTAGAAGTCGTTATCACTTTGATGAATCCACAAGCCCAGATTTTGGATTTTTGTCTACATACACTCATTTCAAGCCACCCCCACCTTTCTCTCATTTTTCCAATTTGTTTGATACAAAGTAAAGTCCCCATTGTGGTTATATGCTTCATATTTTTGTGAGCTACTGCAATTGAACATTGTATCATGTAGTAATTTATTACAGATATTACAGTTTGTTTAGGACTTGGGTTATGGGAATTATGATTTTTTTCATATTTTGGTAAATAACTATTCTAGAGGAACAAGTAATTGTGCTAAGTAATACCCCATTTGGAAGACAGTGTTAGTCTGTACAACATGGTAAAAGAACTGTGCCTGTGGGTTGTACACATGTACAGATATCAGTTTGTTTACGACTTGGGCTCTGAAAGTTATGACTTTTTTTTATATTTTGGTAAATAACTTTGCCAGGGAGCATGTAATTGTGTTAAGTAATACCCCATTTTGACAACAATATCAGTACATACAGCATGATAAAAGAACTGTGTATGTATGTTGTACACATGTACCGATATCACATCTTTCAGGAATAAGGTTATGAAAATTACAATATTTTTTCATATTTTAGTGAATGACTTTGCTAAGGAAAGATGACAACGTGGTAAGTAATACCTCATTTTGAAGACAGTATTAATCCTTACAACATGGTAAAAAACTGTGGCCATGTACTGTACACATGTACATATATCAGTTTGTTTAGGGCTTATGTTATGGAAATTATGATTTTGTTTCATATTTTGGTAAATAACTTTGCAAGGGAGCATGTCAATATTCTAAGTAATACCTCATTTTAAAGACAGTATTAATACTTCCAACATGGTAAAATAAGTGTGTCTGTATGTTGTACACATGTACAGATATCAAAGTTTGTTTGTTTTAGGTTATGAAAATTATGATTTTTTTTCATATTTTGGTAAATAACTTTGCAAGGAAGCATGTCAATGTGCTAAGTAATTCCTCATTTTAAAGACAGTATTAATAGTTCTAACATGGTAAAAGAACTATGTCTGTATGTTGTAAACATGTACAGATATCAAAGTTTGTTTAGGTAAATAACTTTACAACGGAACATGACAGTGTGCCAAGTAATAACTCATTTTCAAGACAATATTACTCCTTATAACATGGTAAAATAACTGTGTCTGTAAGCTGTGCACATGTACATATATTACAGTTTGTTTAGTATTGTAGGATTATGAAAACTATATATTTCCAATACTTCTCATTATTATGCCCATATCTTTGCAAGGGAGCATGGTGATGACACAAATGATGCATCATTTTGAAGGTGACATTGAGCCACTCAACTTGTACACTGATATGCAGCCTCTGTCTGTTACAGGTGATGAGATATTATGCTTTGTTTATTTATCAATTATGAAAAATATAACATTAATCATATTTCTGTGAGTATCATCATAAAGGAGCATCACACAGTAATGGTTAAGGTATCATTTTAAAGCTGACATTCATATAAGCAAATTAAATACAAATTGTATGGGTCTACATGGTACATTGACCAAGATATTGTGCTTTGTTTTTCCAAAAAGGTAAAAATATGCACAATATCAGCATTCCTTTGCAAATGTTTAATAATGACTTAGATACAGACTATCAACATTTACATTGTTGGAAAGGTCAGTGTCTAATGAACAACTTTTAAAACTACATTTTTAGTCTAGCTCTTATAGTTAAAGAGTTATGAACATTTGTTTTCTGTATGGTATTACAAATGGGTTTTCTGAAAATGAGCTCAGGCTACACTGTTGTTCTTTTGGTGGAAGGAAGCAGACAGCATTTTCTGAACTGCTCCAGAGTGAGTGAGTTAAATGTTTCTGTAGACTTGCTATTTGTTTCTCAATAGTAGGAGTGCAATTTCTTTGTAGTTCAAGTTCAGAATGTCTTGGCTTACTTTCTATTTTACTTGTATTTTCCCTTCTATGTTTTTTGTAATATGCTTTTTGGATGAGGGTACCCCTAGCAGTGACTTTAAAGGCTGCCCATTAAATATCCAAAAATATATCACTGTTTGCAAAGTTTTCATTTAGCTCCATAAGAGAATTTATAATCTCTTGCTCCGCTTCTTTAACTTTCAACAGGTTTGAGTTTAATGTCCAGTTTGATGTAATGCGGGTAGTAAAATCAGTTTTATTTTGTGTTATTATTAGATTTATTTTTAAATGGTCTGATAATTATCTAGGTTCTGAGTTATACTGTACTTCATAATGAGCAAAGCTTTGAGAAATTAGAAATATGTCAATTCTAGACCAGGATTTATGGTATGGGGAAAAATATGTGTATCTGGTACCTAGACTGTCTGTGTTGTTAAGTTCAAAGGGATCTGTTAGGTTGAAATCTTCAATTAGTTCTGATAAAAATGTTGTGACTTGGGGAGATTGAGTATAATTTTTATTTGACCTATCTTTGAGTGGATTGATTGTTATATTCCAATCTCCACCAATTATAATCAGATGATCTGGGTGATTATTTAATAAGTTATACATTTCTATTAAGAAATCAAGCTGATAGTTACAAGGACCATAAACATTACAAAGTAATACAGGTTTATTGTATGTTGGAAGCAAACATGTGAAGTAGCTCCATCTCCCTTTAGTATCATAAGTATGTTTAATGATGCATCCTTTAAAAGACATAGTAATTATTATAGCTGTTCCTCTTGATGAGGTACTGTCCCCTGCTGCTATTATTTTCTGAATCCATGTAGTGTTTTCATCTGTTCATTTGTCCCATTGTTCCATAGTCATATGAGTTTCCTGCAAAAAAGTTATATCTGTCTTCGACTTGTATATGAGATGCTTAACTAGCTTTTTCTTCTTAATGTTCTGTAAGCCATTTACATTCCATGAGGCTATGTTAATCATGTTGTGTGAGTATTATTTTAAATATTCCTGTACCTGAATTAACTATGTGTGTTATAGGGGGGATCTTTGTCAAAGCATTTTGAGTAAAGGTTACTGTATGTTGAGAAATAATAGCATGAGAGGAGTAGGTGACATAACTCTCTTTCGGACTTTCCTTGGTGCCTGACCACTTACCACTATCCTCAGGGAAATGCAGTCTTGAACTTCCCTTGGGGACTGAGTGAGGCCTATATCTTTGGAATTTCCAGTTGGAAAAAGGCATCCTGGAAGGGTTGTGTGGGATTGATATCTGTGATAAAAGTGCCGCTTGCTTTCTTTGAAACTATGGACGGAGAGGATTCTTTTTTAACTCTACACATTACTAAATAAACCTGAGTTTTTATGTATCTCTTGCCTGCAGGATCTCATTGGAACTTAATATATACATATATGTGTCTCATAAAATATTGAACACTCACAAGAGCAAACCTACAAAGAGTGATCATTTTAGAGTGAATCTAAAATGACCTAAAATATATAAAGTAAAATATTTTTTTTTTGCAGGGGAGCAAGCCCCTCTGCACTCCCATGACCCCTGCTAACTATATATACTAACTCTGAGATCACACAACAGCAGGATAATGGCACATTTCCTTTCCCCACTGCAACAAGATCCCATACAAAAGGCTGCCAACAAAAACTCCATTTAAAAAAAACATTCAGTCATATGAGCATTCACTTTTTTTTATAACAGTAAAAATCTTTTGCTCATGTGAGCGTTCACTCTTTTAAATTGTAACCATGTATATATATATATATATATATATATATATATGTATATATATATATATATATATATATATATATATATGTGTGTGTGAATTTATGTGTGTATGTGTGTGTGTGTATATATATATATATATATATATATATATATATATCTATATATATATATATATATATATATAAAACATTTTCTTTTACATCGATTTGTGCATATCAAAACTCACTACAAAATAAAATAAATAAAAATAAACTAAACTGGTCTCTTTTAATAATCATTCAAAAAGAAGTCCTTACCAAACTTTCAGACATTGTCTTAAAATAGGTACTGATAGGAAAGGAGTTTTGCCAAGGGAATGTGTGAGGTTGGGGTAAGTGGCAGAAGCAGGGTTAGGGTTAGCACATAAGTGTGATACAGAAGGGCTGCTATGCAATGCTTACTTACTTAATTTGAAATTGAAATAGGGAAGTTGCTTGTAGAGTATTGTGTTGAAAGATAAAATGAGTTGATCTCAGTCTTTCTGAAGTACTTGGGAGTTTCATGAGACATACCTTCTCTTTTTGTGCATTTATCAGATTTCTTCAACCCACTTACTTAATAGTTAACTATGTAGGCAGTTTGGTATTTTGGCATGAAATGGA
Organism: Protopterus annectens; assembly: GCF_019279795.1. Classification (NCBI taxonomy): domain Eukaryota; kingdom Metazoa; phylum Chordata; order Ceratodontiformes; family Protopteridae; genus Protopterus; species Protopterus annectens. Next base: position 1,010,340,843 of record NC_056729.1, read on the forward strand.
GGTGGGTGCAGCTTTGCCCACTCCAGGCAATAACCTTGTCACTGCCTGTTTGTGCAACTGATGCATTCTGTTCATCTGTGCTGGTACAGAAAACGCAGGATAAATGACAGCTAAAATAAATGTGACAATATCTGTTTAAATGTTAGCAATAAAAAATAGGTTATTTCATGACCACCAATGCCAGAATCCTAATTTGGAGATGATGAAAAATTACCACTGATTCCATAAAAATAGGACAAAAAACCCAAGGAATATTAACTGTCTGTGTAGTGACACATCAGGGAATACTACTAACCTCTAAGCAGAAACAGCTGAAGACTGGTTGTGAGAAGCAACATTTAAGATACACATTGTGAAGCATTCATTATACCAGTCTAATTGAAATAAAATGTCTTACTTTTTTGATTTTTAAGCAAATGAAGGGTATTATGACATCTCTGCCCTACAGAGTACAGTTTTTAAGCTTTTTTCCTGCCTTCTATAACCTTGCCTTTCTTTCCCAGTACTGTGTCATTAGTCACAAGTGTTGCTTACATTAATAGAGGCCACATTTTTGGGAGAATAAATTGGAAAAGGGAATGCCAAATCACAAGGGAATGAATGTGGAGACATGACCTTCCTTTACACTGAAGGTGGAGACATTATTAGTTAGCTAGCTTTTAGATGACATGAATAAAATGAAAGCAATTTCTGATACCTGAATCAGGTCATACAGGAATCTTAACATTATATTTTGAAGACGGAAGAGCGGCATTATAAATACAGAGCTGCTAATGTTTACAGTGCGTGTTCAACTAAATCTAATATTCACAGTGGAACAGTTTCTGAAAAAAAAAATATTAGCAGCAAACTAAAAAGGCAAACTGTATGATGAAGATTCAGTTTAGGGAATAGAGGACATGGCCCATTTATACTGACAAATTAAATATTCTTAACCTTTCCTCATATGATATACACTGAAAAGTTTTTATTTTCTATTTTGAGTTTATCTCGTTTTCTGCAGGGATATGTGGCCTCAATAAAATCAATATGCATTTACAAGATAATAATCATCCACAGTTTGATTGAAATAGCCATTCATACTTTTAATGCAGCCAGTGTCATTTTAGTTGTAGAAGGTTATTTTTCCAAATCTATGTACATCTAAATGTACACTATATTTATAAGGTGCTGCTGTGTAACAAATGTGACTTATAAAGTCCTGAGTTAGAGTTTAGACAGAATTGATTACATATATATTTGTAAGAATAATGTTAAAGTGATTCATACAGTGTAGTATATGGTTTTAGAGACTATAATATGTTTACAGTTCCAGCTATATATACATACTACTCACATCCTGAATTATGCATTGACCCTGTTAACTATTTAGTAGGTACAGTAATAAAACAACCATCTTGATCTTTGCTATGTAGTATTCGCAATACAAAATCATTAATGATACACTGTGCAGCGGTAAGGTTTTTTATAACAAAATACACACTTCATTTAATTGTTGGTCTACTGATAAATTGAACATGTCACATTAGAGACTTTGCATTGCTTGCAGGATTCCTTTGATCAGTAAATGGCGAAAGCAGCTCACGCAAGAGTTCAAGTACATTTTAAATGTACTCTTAAAACTAAGCTGTAGTACAAATTTAACTAAATACAACAAAAGGGAAACATGATTAAAAACACATAAAATTTGAGATAATGTAAAATTATTAAAATACTAGGCTGAACAAACAAGTCTTAAGAGACCTGTTAAAGCCAGTCTGGGTGGGATGCTCCCATAGCCACCTGGGTAATTAATTTTGAAGGTGAAGGGCCTGACAGACAAAGGATTTAATCCAAAAAAGATGCAGTTTGTAACTTATGAACCACCAGCATCCCCATGGATGGCTGAGCAGCAAACTAAAATGTGACATATAACACAAGAGGCTCTTTCAAGTGACTGGGACCAATTTGTGCAGGGCTGGGCAAGAGACGTTTGTAATTGTATGATATTTAATGCAACAAATGGAGACTGAAGGCTCTAAATGACTTCTGTGATATGATGGTTAACATAATGTACTTGACGGTAACCAAGAGATGGCGTCTTAGATAGAGTGTAAGCTAACAATTTTAATGCCCAGTAACCCTAGGTATAGAAAATTGCAAAAGTACAAGTGTAATTAAATCAGTGCGTGCACAGCTACGGTGAGGTCCTCACATTGTAATAATTACTTGATGCAAGAGCATGCATTCTTTGCCACCACTGACAGTTGGTCACTGAGCATCAGTCTGTCATACCAGATGGCCCTGAAAACTTGAACCTTAAACACAAATTTGAGATTGTCACCCCCTACAGATAATACACTTTTTTATATTGTTTTTAATCTCACTGACTGCTGGCCATTAACCAGCCTGTGACTTACCTCCCAGCCCCCCCCAGGAACTAAGGATCTTAAAAGACCAGGCAGCCAACAGAAATTTTGGGTGATGGCCTTTACCGCTCTCCTATTTGGCTAATGTAGACATCTGCTTGCAGGAAGGCCTGCTATGTCTCCCTTTCCACAGGAACAAGTCTACTCCTCTACACATGACCCAGAAGGGTAATGTTTATTGCAAGGTACAGTGCTATTACCCACATCCCTGGCTTAAATCCTGCAAAGCTGTACCACTTAATCACAATGGCAGTCACTTTCAAGTGTAGACATGGCACTCTTCTTTTTCTCAAGATGGGCGAATCATCAAATAATCTCTCCTTTCCTCCTCAATTGGCTCATCCAATGGCCAGGTTACTAACCAAATCTGGGTCGTGTTCATGGGTTCATAGATGTTGGCTAATGATCACAAGGGTCTTTTTAAGCCTAGCCATGCATCCCAAATCTCTGACAAGTTCTGGTACCCTTGATAAGTGTAAGCAGGGGCTTGGGAAATGACACACTTACAAGCAGGGACCTGGGAGATGAACCATTTACAAGTTGCCTGTGTCCATTAGATACATAGGTGCCAAGACAGGGATGAATTTCCTGTTCCCCATCCAATTGTCCAAGCTACACTTGAAGTGGGTTAGGGAGGAAATTTGCTTCACATAGATGGGGAGCCTGTTCCAGATTTGGAATAGTCTTTGAGATACATACATCTCTCTCCAGCAGGTTCTATATATATCACAGGCAAGGTTTAAGCCTTTAGAATGGGTAATTCTGGTGCTGTTTGCTTTGCGGATATGCAAGAGGTCCAAAAGAGTGGGGTCTGGCAATGTGATGTATGTCAGGCATAGATCTTTCCTCAACAGCCTGTTGAAGACAGAATGCAGGGATAGGTTCTTGAGGCAGTCTGCATAGGACATTTTACTTATGCCCTGTATTCTTTTAGTGAGAAACCTCCGTGGACTTTCTACTTATTGGATGTGCCTAGGTGGGTACATACCAAATGGGGTATTATACTCAATGATAGGTCTGATGAAAGCCGAATACAGTGGAACAATGATTTCCTTGGACCTAGATGCCATACCTTTGTTTATAAGTTTCGCAACATAGAATGATTTCCTCACTACTGTATTCACGTGATGCTCAAAGGCTAGATTGCTGTCTGCATGCGTCCCACATTCCCTGACTAATGGGGCAACTCTAACGGGTGTGTTGTCAGTATGATAGTTACCAGGGGAGGATGACTTCCTGAAGGATACTATTATGCATTTCTTGGCATTTAGTTTTAGTCCATGATTCTGACACCAGTTGTTTGTCTGTCTCAGCCCTTCCTGGAGAACATTTGTGTTGGTGTGGGATTCAATAACAGCTCCTAATTTGCAATCGTCTGAAAATTTTGTCAGCCAAAGACCATTGACATTGGCCTTGACTTCAGAGAAGTAAATGCCAAAAAGGAGTGGTCAAAGGACTGATCCCTGAGAGACTCCACTTGTGACTGGCCTCTCTGTAAAGGTGGATTCCCTAATTCTAACTTCCTGGGTCCTGTCTGTGAGCCAGTTGGCTATCCATTGGGTGACATACAGGTTTGTACCTAACCTCCTGAGTTTGTCAATAATGCCCAAGTGGGGTATTGTGTCAAATGCCTTGGCCAGGTCAAGGTAGGCAGTGTGAATGATTTTGCCCTCATCCATTGCTTTGGTGATCTTTTCAAAGAAGTCTCCCAGGTTGAGTAGGCATGATCTGCCCTTGACAAAACCAAGCAGGATTGGATCCAGTGTCTGGATGTTTACTATATCTCTATTGATCATCTCTATGATAATTATTTCCATGGCTTTACATATAAGACCAGTGAGACTTATGCGTCTGTATTTTCCAGTGTCTGTAGATAGCCCACCTTTGTGCAGAGGGATGACTGTTGCCTTTTTCCATTCATAAGACATGAAACCTGTTTGGAGGCTACAGTTAAATAGTAATTCCAGAGGCCCTGATAGGTCATGTTTCATGCCATTTAGAAGGCATCCTGGGATATTATCTGGGCCATTAATGCAGTGTTCTTGGTCTTAGAGATAGAGCATCAAAGGACCTGTTCCCTAGTGATAGTAGGAGGAGTTATATTTGATGATATTTCCTGAGGGAAGGTTGAGAGGGAGAGAGGGAAAAAGTTGGAGCTGAATTTTGCTATATTTTCTGGCTCAGTATAGGTGGCTCCATTTACAATGAGCTCTGCTCACAGTTGTGTATTACCTTTACCTTTGAGGTTGAGAACATAGCTAAAGAATGCTTTGTGGTTGCCCTTAGCCTGGGAGGCCAAACTTACTTCAAATTTGGCTTTGGTAGACTTTATTTGTGCTCTGAGTTGTTTGTTTAGTTTGATGAGAGTGCATTTACCCTGCTGGGTACTGCACCTCCTAATTTTTGCCATGATTTTCTTCCTCCTGTTATACAGCCTATTGATTTTGTGATTCCACCATGGTGGCTTGTTTTTTTAGTTAGTCCTGTATGTCTTCCTGGTGGGTACAGCTACCTCTGTGCAGCTACTGACATGCTTGTACAGGGTTTCTGTGAACAGTTCTGCATAGGCAGAAGTATTCTCAGGGTTTATGGGGTCTTGCAATTTTGCCACATTCTTACTTAATAGCAGAAGGTTAGCCTTAGAATACTTCCTGAATATTTCAGGTTTAGGTGGGGGTCCAGGTTTTATTTTTAATTCAAAGGAGACCATTTTGTGGTCTGATCTTACCAGGGAAGGCATTACAGTAGGGGGTGTGCAGCAGTCTGCCATATTAGTGAGGACCAGATCCAGTATGGCTGCATCCCTGGTTGGTTTATTGACTATCTGTTCCAGCGAGTTTGTGTTTACAAAATCCAGGAATCTCTGTGCATGTACATTTGGTGTCGTATAGAATTCCCAGTTAATAGTGGGGTCATTAAAGTCACCCATGAATATGGTACTGGGTTGAATGGTTAGTGTTTCTAATAAGTTTAAATACATGGTATGGGTTTCTTGGGTCATACAGGGGACCTATAGCTTGAAAGGAAGTAGTGTTGGATTTTACCTATGGTGATTTGAACATGGAGCATCTCAAGCACATTGTCCTATTTGACCAGCCTTGAAGTATATTTATTTTTAATGTAAATGGAGACACCTCTACCTTTAGTCCCTGCCTGTGAAGTAACTAGCCTAAATGTGTAGAAGGCATTATTTTATTTATTTATTTATTGACATTTGTGGACTGGGAAAGTCCACTGGGCCAGAAACCCATTTTCAGTGGAGGTCTGGGGAGAAATCTCCACAATGTATCACAAAGTATTACAAAGTGTTACAAAATATTCTAATTTAACATAAAAGTAATCAAGGATACATGCATAAAAGCAGAGATATGCAATATGGTAGAGTACAGAGTTTACATTATTAATCTTTAAGAATCACCATGCACAGGTAAGAAGTCACATGTGTAGCAAAGCATAGATATGCAACGCTACCATATACAGTGTGTGTCTGTGAAAAATTTGCTTACTGAATGCAAGACTGAAATTATAGGACCTGCTATTAGAAAATTTCACAATAGGAATTAATTAAGGGACAGTTTTAAGGGGGACCTGTTTATTATTATATTATTATAGCCTTGCATTGTTGGTGTGTTCTCTGTGGCTTTAAACCATGTCGCAGTGACTGCACAGATGTCAGCATCTTCTAGGGTAAAGAGAGTGTTCCCATGAGTTACATGCAGCATGTTGGATGTTTTATATATATATATATATATATATATATATATATATATATATATATATAAGGTAATATTAGTTTGGGCATGATGTAGTGATTGCCTTTGTCCATTACAGACATAGGTGCCAGACCTGGGTGAATTTATAATCCATCCAATTCTACAGGTTACACTTGAATTGGGTTAGGGAGAGAGTCAGCTTCACATGGATTGGGAGCCTATTCTAGAGAGTGAATTCTGTGAGATACATATCTGCCACTCCAACATGTCCTGTTTATGTCACAGGCAAAGTTTAAATCCTTATACCTAGTATTTCTGATGCTTTTAGTCCATCCTTAGTGGCATCCAGTGCTGCAGTAGGCAAGGCGACCTCATACCCCCCAGGATGGGCAAGCACTCCCACCCCCCCTGTCTGCTCCATTACCCAAACTGCTGCTTGAACTCGGGTCATCTGGATAAGAGAAATGGTTTCATCCCTCTGCATCATTAAGCAGGACACCTTTTTGTTTTTAATGATGAAGTGCCTACAGCGCCTATGACACATTCTGAAATCATCATCATCAACCCCTTCTTCACATTTCCTACACGGGGTCAGGGTGTCGTGCCAACTGTTGCCATCTCTCTTGATCACATGCCACTCGACTACCTTCTTCGACAGTCCTGCCTGGCTGTTGAAGGTCTTCTCTGACGCAATCTATGCTCCACTTAACTTGATGCCCTCCTCGTGCATTCTACCTGTCTGTCCAAAATCCTCTTCACCAGATTGTCTTCTGCCTTTCATGGTCATCATATTTTATAACATTACAGAAGGCAAAATGACAAATAAATGCAAACATTCACATCTTGGATTGTCATAGCATAAGACTGATGCAATTATGAAAGATAAATTATTAGTGTAAGGCAGAAAAGAGAAAGTTACAGTTTAAAGTATACAGATAGTGAGGGAGGACAGTTTTGTAATGTAATAAGAGTACAGTGAGCTTCCATTAGTTTTTAAATTTACTTATGATTAGGAGAGATTTATTACAGGATCTTAGTGTTCTGATGTTACTGTATGGTCACTGTATGATTGTAATATGTTCTTTAGAGAGGGTCACTTTTCAGGCTTGTAGATAAGACTATAGGCAATGGCCAGTTGAGGGTAGGTGAGGTAGTTTGCAAGCTGTAGACAGTTTAGTTCATTTAAGGCTGTGTAGTGATGGATTTTTGGGAAATGTTTGTCATGAACTTAAATATTTTGTTAAAGCACGTGTTGAGTTTAGACTTAATAGTGTTAATTACATTTGTGAAGATAGAGAATGCATACAAAAGGGATGGGAGTAAACAGTTTGTAGATGTGGATTTTTTTTGTGATGTCCATAAGGTATTTTTTGCTGTATATAGGGAGACAAATTTTGTATGTGTTTTTTGATGGCTTGGAGAAGATATTTGTCATATATGTGTCATATATCAGATTCGGTAGACCAAGTAGTTTGGCTTCTGTTATATTTTTTATTATAATATTGTTGGATGGAAGAGCGTGGAATGTGTGTGTTTTTTTTTTGATTAGATTAAAATCATTAGTTTAGTCTTTTTGCATTTAGGAGAATGTCTGCATTGTCTAGCCAGGATTCTGTTGATGAGAATGATTCATGTGTAAGTTCCTGGAGGGTTTTAAGTGTTGGGGCAGCACAGATAAAGGTTACATCATCTGTATACTGAGCTTTGTTTGTTTCTTGGGAGGCGGTATGGAGTTTGTTAATAAATATATTGAATAGAAGGGGGCCTAGAATTGAGTCTTGTGGGACCCCGACTGTGACTGTTAGGAATGAGGAGACATCTTGTTTCCATTTTACTGATTGCTGTCAGTTTTTTAGGTAGTAGTGAAACCAGGTGATGATGAATAATTAAGGCCCTGGGAGGAAAGTCATTGAGAAGTTTTTGATGTTAAACTGTATTAAAAGTCTTTAAGAAATCCAGGACTAGAGCCAAGACTAGGTTGCCATTACTTCTATTCTGGTTGGCAGTATTGGTAAAACTAAGAAGAGCAGATGTACTTTGACTTGGACACCAGGACAGAAAATATTTTGGGTTGTGGATAGCAAGCTGCTGTCAGTAAGATATCTTAGCATGCAGTTTTCAAGAATTTTTGATAGATGTGGTAGTGTAGAGATAAGTCCGTAGATGGACAAGTCAGCTGAGTTGCTTCTTTTATGCAGCAGTATTATAAATTATTTCTTCTGGATGGTTGGGACATGGATTTCTGTTATGGAATGGTTAATGAGGATAGAGACAGGAAAAGTTAGAGCATTGGGGGAAGTTTTAGATACTCTGTTGGGATGTTGTCAGTTTTAGGTTTTGCAGGTATTTTCTTATATAGGTGGTTTAGATTGGCTGGAAGGAGAAAGGTGTGTTGCATGGGCTTAGAATATGGATGGGATAGTTATAGGGGTGGATGAGCTTTGTTTTGTAAGAGTGAGTATGGTGCTTATAAATTAGGAGTTAAACTAGGTTGCTATATCGTCTGAGTGGTTATTAGTTATTGGTGAGGGAGCTGTTTGACCAGGGCGTAACAGTTTGTTTATTGAGGACCAAAATAATTTAGGATTGTTTTGATGTATAATCTGGTGGTTAGAGAAATATGACTTTTTGTCATTGGCTATTCGTTTTTTTTTTTTTTGCAAGATTGCATAATACAACAGGATGCATATTAAAAAAGTGACAAATACATTAACATAATATATTCCAAGATTATGGAATAAAGTTCTTGCAATCTGATGTCAGTCATTTAGTGTTTGATAGCACCCAGCAAGAAAGAAATATGAAGTTCTAAATATAAGCAATCAGCTGATTAGCCTCAAGTCCGGTTAGTGAAAAACTACCATAACCATAAACAATATGCAAGCAGACTTGTAGTGATATAGTGCTTTGCAGATTAACTGCTTTACTTGAAGTAACGAATATGAATCAGCAAGAACTTAAAGTGGCACTTATTAACAGACAGGCCTGGTGTACTAAATTTCATGAGGACACAATGAGTTGGTTTGATTAAATATTTAGATGGCAATAGCAAAAAGTGCTGCTGTTGCCCATTGTAGTATGTCTTCTCCATAAACCAAATGCATGGGCACCATCTTTTACCATTCCTAGTATCCCTAGCCTCCATTACTGTATCTAATCTTCCAGTATGTAGAGTGCATCTAGACTTCATTTTACCCATCTTTTCAGCTTAGTGTTCAGAAAATCTAATACACAGCTCCCTGCTGGACTTTCTTTCCCCCAATTTAGTGCTTTTTTTTCAGGCATGCCCTGACTATATGTTTCACATGTTGTTTGCTCTAAATGTTTTTCTTCCATTATAGAGCTTGTAAAAATAACCGCTGTATCCCTCCTTACAAACTACAGTTCTTTCGCTTACAGTGGACCTTTAGTATCTTTGTATCTCTTTTTTAACCAACATGCCTATTTTTCTGAATTTTGCAAATATTGCATGGCCGCCTTCAAAGAGGTGGGCCATCTGCTCATTGTTTTGGAAAACTATCAGAAGTACCTGATGATTTCTTTACTTCACAAATTTACTCCAGAATTGATTGGTATGGGCCTCCAGGAGAAAGGAGGTTTGTCATGAGGCAGGGTGCTGGAAAAGTGAGAACTGTCATTACACTTTGTGCACCTGGAATATCTGTAAAATATATGGATTATTTATTTCTCTATTTATATACATATAAAGATAGATATTTATAATTGAGACTTGACAGAACATGCAGACACATACATGTTTCAAAGACCCAAACAATACAGAATAATAGATGGAGTGATACCTTAATGTATAAATATAATTATACTACTAAAAAAAAGCTGGAATAATAACCCCACAAGTTTAAATGGAAGAATGGGCAAGGTGTAAATGAAGATAGGTTTGAAAAAATAGCATATATGAATACATGTATGTTGGTAAAGTTACTGTTATGGTTGTAAAATATAAGGCGATAAGAAAGCAAGATAGAGAAAATAAGCAGTAGTCAGAAGATTCATCCCGCTCTCAGCTGACATGTCCTGAGAGCAGTGTAACATAGGGTGGGCATATACTGACAGAACCACCTACAGATCAATTAAACCAATTACTCTATAATTGTAGCACAGAGTGGGAGGTGCTGCAGTTTATCAATGCTGATGTGTTGACAGTGTTCTAACAGGTAGCCAGAGAGGACAAGAGCAGACCACAGAGATGAAGAAGTAGTACACAAAGGCTCTTTAGTGCTGAGCTATAGACAGCAGGCTAATAACAATCAGGAGAAGAAAACTGGAGACTGCAGAGATTAAGAAGTAGTACACAAAGGCTCTTTAGTGCTGAGCTATAGACAGCAGGCTAATAACAATCAGGAGAAGAAAACTGGAGACTGCAGAGAAGGATAAAACCTCAAAACAAACTGCATTCTGATTGATTAAATGCACTGTACCAGCCGCTTGTGGGATCACAGGCTTTCACTGCCAGCTACGTTATCTTGGGTTCCACTGATGGACTGGAGTGCCTGATTTAACTGTCTTCTGCAGGTGGTTGGGGGGAAGATTTTATTGCTAACTCATACTTTTTGGAACTTATTCATTAGCAGTAGACTACTGCCTTAGTTTGTTTTTCATTGCCTTACTAATTCTTTACTAACCAAACCCCCATTTTAGTACTTTGCTGCTGCCTATTCATTTGCTGTTCTGCCTTTCTTTTGTGCTTGTGATGTTTAATATTCAATCTTTTTTTTACTTTTTACTGCATATGCCTTTATTAAGTGAAATTCATTTTAATACCTGTTGTTGCCCATCCATTGGCTGTTTCAATATTTATTTGTGCCCAAATCTAATTGCTGAACACTTTACTGCTATTATGCAATTCATTGTAACTTTTTGCTTTTTGCTGTCATAATAGCTAGCAGTTATTACAATTCAGTTGCTATTCTTATTGGAAGGTTGGAATTCTGATGCTCTAATTTTTTAATATACCATAAATCCTAGAGTTAGGCTTATTATCTATTTCTCCCTTCCTTTCTTCATTTCACACAGCCCCTTTATTATATTTTGTTCCTCATTCACTAGCCTCACCCTATCACTACAGTAGAAGTCATCCTATGGATAGTCTATAACTTACCTAATCTGTCACAAGTGACTAACCTTTTATTATTACCACTGCCAATAGCCAGCTAGCCTTTTCAGCCAGTACCACAACCAACCTATTCATCTATCAGCCATGGTGCCACAGACTGTTAATTCTGTTTTCTAGTCCTGTCTAATCTCCTTAGATATTATGAGGCAGTATGCCATTTGACTTATGTTTGCTGACAAGAGCTGTTGCTAGCAAACAAAAAGTCCATCTGCAAGAGATGTGTTTATGCATATAACCTGTAGGCAGATGTATCAGGTCTTGTCAGGAAACATAAAACCATATATGATGTGGCAGCCAAAAAAGCCATGCAACACTTCAGCCTCATACTCATATAAGTGCACCGATATCCACACTTACTGCCACCATCACGGTGGCACATAGAGTTAAAGGAGTCACCAAAGCTAAAATTAATTTGCCCATAAGACAAGCAGAGCCTCCAGTTAAAAATGATAATTACAGAGATGTACTTAGTTATTAGTTACTCCTTTGTCACTGAGAGATTCTCCACACTGTCCAGGCTGTCAAAGGAAAGGTTTGTAGAATTAGCAACAGCAGCAGAACCCTCCAGGCCCTGGAATGTCCCAAGTATTAGCCTGACCTTGTCATTGCTCATGTTGGAGTGAATGTTTTCAGGAAGTCTACCTGGAGAGCAGTAATTGCATTCCTATTGCATGTTCCCTGGGAGGTGAAATTCCTTGTGAGGAGTAGAATTCTGTCCATGCCTAGAAAGATACCTATACAGAAATTAACCATCAATGACTTCAACATTTGTCTATATAAATAGAGTCACTTTAGGGGAATCCAATTTGTAACATCAGGGTAGACCACTGTAGACAAACCTTCCTGCTGTGCCAGGGATAGGTGGCAACTATAATTTGAGGACTCTCACATGCTGGTAAAAACCTTTTCTACCCCCATTATGCATTTTAGGTATAATGAAATTACTAGACATTACCATCAACTATTCTACCTACACTTCCCAGAATACCTAAATATACTCTCCCACCTGGAAGTCAGATGAAACACATTTTGTTAGGACACTTTAATTACCTAAATACCAACTAGTCTGCTTGTACTTTCAATAACTGTTACATTCAGGTCTTTGTTGACACCATCTGCTTCAGATACCTGTTGCAAGCTGTTTACATCCATTCTATAGATCCAAACCTCCTATAACATGTCTTAACTATCTCCATTGCTTTCTGCTCATCTCAACAAGTATTTCTGTCCCTAGTTCAATCCAACAAATTAGCTATCACATTCTGCCTCAGGACCAACCTTCCTAGACCTAGTAATTCATATTCATTCAAGAACTTCAGTAAAGCCAGCCTTATAGATTTTGGTGACTCTTTCAAAAACTTAAATGGTCCAGTCACAAGAATCCCTTAACAATGGCTCCCTAGCACTAATCAAGAAAATTTGACCTATTAAACAGCAGTAGAGAGAAAACTGTTACCTTCTGCTATAAACAAAACAAAGGTATATATCAGTTTCCCATTCAGGAGGGTAAAAGGTCTGACAGATTATATAGCAAGAAACTTAAACTCCTATCATACTAGTTGCTAAAACAAAATTTAACTAAATTAGTCAGGAAATCAAGATAAGGATGAACAGCACCAAGGCTGCATACAGGTACAAAAGAGCTACTAACACTAAATATAACCATAATATCTTTTATAGCCAAGTAGAAAAAACAATCTGCTATAATGCCCTGCCAAGCTCTGAGCTCATTTAAATGTTATTAGCCATACTGTCCCACAATCTGTAGCTAACATCATGTCTAATAAATTCAGCTTTTTTTAAGAACATTTTTACATCACTTATTTTTATAGGGTCTATATTAGAACATCAAAGTTTCAAAATTTCGAATGTTCTAATATCAAACCCTATTCAGAGAAAGCTGAAAATATTGAAGCAACAGAAAACCAAATTTTTTCCTAGGGAAAGAATTTGGTTGTCCGTTTCTGTTGTTTTGGTATTTTCAGTGCTGTGGTGGAAAGTTACGAGTCGGGTTCAGGTAAGTGTGCGATTGTGTGGATGTGAGGGTTAGGGTGGGTTAGGTGAGTTAGGGTTAGGGAGCGGGTGAGATGAGTGTGCAATAGTGACGGACCTTAGGGTTAGGGTTTGGGTTAAGGTAAGTGGATAGTTAGTGGTGTGTGTACAGTTTAGTGTAGGGATAGGTGTAAGATTTTAGGTGTATGTGTGTGGATTGCTGTTTGTTTGGTGTGCTTGTGTTTTGGAACAGCAATTTTTTTCCCTAGGAAAAAATTCTCTGTTCTGTATGTTCGATGTTTTCAGCTTTCACTGAATAGGGTTCGATATTAGAACATTCGAAGTTTGGAAACTTCAATGTTCTAATATAGACCCTTGTTATACAATGTTAGGAACTCATTGAATAATCAAGGTAATCTTATAGAATTAACACATTAAGAGTCTTGGTATTTCAATAGCAATGTTTCAAGGCTATCCCAATCACTAAAATTCTTAGTATGATTTACTGATCTTATTCTGATCATGTATTTTTCAGTTGTACATAGTATTGCTTTTAAATTTAAAAATTCTTCAAATGTAGGAACTGAATTTCATTTCCAGTTTTTTGTAATAACTCTTCTAGATACCAATAGGAGACTCCAAAACATTTTTATTGTATGACTTTTACAGATAAAGAAAGAATCATTAGTATTGTTGATCTAGTTAAAGAACAATTATAAGACCATACCCCCTCAAAAACATACTTATTTCTTCCCAATACACATTTAAGTTTTCACAATCCATAAACATGTGTGTCCAGGCAGCTCTTACATCTTTACTACATCTCCAACAGACTGAAGAAGTAATTTTACTAAACTTAGAAATTTTACAGGGAGTAACAACAATTCTGTGTATATATTTCCACATAAAAACTTTCCAGTATAAACTTGAAGAAGTTTGACTAGCTGATTTAAGTAACAATTTTTTTTCTTACCATCTATTGAATCACTCAATACATCACAATCTAAAAAGTTCCAGAATTTTGCATCAACATTATTATTATTATTTAGAATTAACTTGTATGACTTGGACAAGCTTATTTTGTAGGTCAATTTACTTTTGATAATAGCATTCATGTATTAATATAATGGAGAACAGTGTTCTGTTCCTTTTCAGGCATGTTAAGCAAGTTCATTTAATTTTTTACTGATGGATAACATTAGCTTGGTTAACATATTCATCCAGTTTATAATCTTTCATTAAATATTCTAGTGACTTAGCTTTTTCATTTTCAGAGCAATTAGACCATAATACTAATCCATTCCTTTTTAGTATTTTAATTTTAACATTGTTCTGAGTTCTCTTAAATCTGGAGGTGTGTACAATGGGAAAGCACAAAAATTTCCATTCTGGTATTAATGGAGTTTTAAAAAATATTTCTTAACTGTTTTAAGAATTGATTTCATACATACAGAATCTAAAGACTGCTGAAATTAATTTCCTTTTACTAACCAGGAAAAAGGATTGTTACATATTTCTAATTTATCATATAAAAATTTAGCAAAATCTGCTCCTGAATGGTTTTCCATTGACTAGTGTAAGTTGAGTCTAAACAGAGTATAATAGAGATAAAACGGCAACTAGAGAATAAAATTCTACATCTGGAGAGCTAATACCACCATATTCCCATAATCTTATATGATTTTTATAACCAGTTCTTGGCTTTTTATGATACCATAAGAATGAAGTTAACATTTTTCCTTATTTTCTTTAATTTTTTTTTGCCAGGTATTAATCTTTCACATCTATGGTTACAAAGATTCCATCTTTTATAAAAGGTACTTCTCCCATCTTATTAAGGATTGCTAATAGGATCATAGTATCATAACAGAGTACAAGGCTAATTGCCCTGGGGCCCTTATAAGCCTAGCCAAGAGTTTATCCCCAAAATAGAAACCTTCATCACCACCTGTTGTCCCTGTCAGTGAGGGACACAGAACCCCCTTAGACAAATTTGTGGTTTCCTATCCACTCATCAAGGTTACACTTATAAAGGGTCATTGAGGTACTCTGTTTGACGTGTATGGGAAGTGTATTCCAAAGATGGGGAAGCCTCTGGGAGACACAACTGTCTTTCCACCAGGTTTTGGTGATGTCACATATTAGAGTTAGGCCTTTCAAGCGAGTAATGCATGAGGAGTTAGACTTGTGGATATGGAGCATCTCTTGTAGGGTAGGATCCAAGATTGTCTTGTAGGTGAGACACAGATCACCCCTGAGTAATCTGTACAATACAGAGTAGAGTGATAGTGATTTGAGCCTGTCCACATAGGATGGGTGTTGGAGGCCATGGATTTTCTTTGTGAGGTATTTCTGTGGCCATTCCAGTTGGTGCAGATGTTTGGAGAGATACATACCAAACAGGGCGTTATACTCAATTATTGGTCTAATGTGGGAGCCTTATATAATGCCTTATATAATCATATCCAATCAAATATGGGACATAAACTTGTATTTTTTGTCTTGGAACAAATTATTTTGGACTCATGGGGTGGGTTTATGGATGAATACATTGAGAGCCATGAGTTGCGGTGGCAATTGTTTATCAATGTAACTATGTATCCTGGCTTGAACGAAACGTGTTCTATTAATTGTATGTTAAAACTATAACAGCATGTTGTTTAAGTTTTTTTCATCCTGGTTAAGGATTTAACAGTTGATTAAAATTTGGCAATCATTTGTCTATTATTTGGTTATTATGTTTACCAGTGTGATGTTATTTTTTGGATAAGTTGTTTAATTTAATTAGTTTAGACAAATCACATGATGTTATCTACAAGGTTTTTAAATGAATATGATTAGTTTGGTTTTATTGTTCTGATGTAGTTCCATGATTTAGAAATGAAAGCGCTCAACAATATTTTGTATTAAAAGAATTTTCCTTCAGCACTGGCTTGTGTTTTTTTGGTTTCCTGCATCACAGCAAGATTAAGTATAGATGAGATTACATAAAATTTCCTGGAGGGAGGAATTATTTTGTCACTCTGAATTATCATGAACACATCACTCAGTAATTCTAAAATATTTAACAGAAGCAGACTATATAATTCCATACATAAACCATTTAACCCTGGATCTTTACCATTTAAATTTTTGTTAGGGTAATAGGCTTATTCAGCAGAGATAATTGCTGGTCATTAAGTTTATTAGCAATATTTTTTAAATATTTGTCAATTTTGTAATTATCAAGATTATTATTTTTATCCTTATTAAAATCCTTGTGGGATTTTTTAAAAATATTAACCATTTCCTCTATGTATGAAATAAGTTTGTGTGAGGATTTCAGATTCAGAGATTGTATGATCTGTGCCTTTTTGTTTAACATCTTACTTCTATTAGCTAATCTACACAGATGTTTTCAAGTCATTACATAACTATGCAGTTTTATGTTTTCTAAAGCTGTGTCTACTTTATGCATTAAACTGTTTGATACTTGATAACAAAATAAAAAACAAAAAACAAATGGACCACAACTAGTAATAAAAACAAGTGCAGTTTATTCCAACTTCGCAAAAAGCTTAAATAACGTAGCACTTTCGCCTTAAAAATACATACAGGCTTCTTCAGAGTCATTTAAGCAACAAAATAATATACTTTATATAGTCAACTGACCATGTTGAGTAACCAATCAGTTTTTTGCAATGAATTTAAACTGAATTACTCCACTCCAATGAATCACTATGCTTGTTTTGACAAAAAACAAATAAAACCACCCCACAATCTATAATTTTAAGTTAGTTCAAGCAAATCAATTAAGATACTATATATTTCAGTTCTCTAAACAATTTTAAAAATGTTTTATCATTTAAAATTCAACACACAGTAGAAAAACATGTATCTTATAAAGTATTTTATATATATTTCATATGATGACATTTTGCTACATTAAACCACTGTTTGTGGACAACTTTACTTATATATATTCCTATATAAAAAAGTTCTACTTCATTGTAGAACTTATTCCTATGAAATCTCATTTGATTTTAACTTAAGAAAGGGCTTTATTGAAACTGAGTCATTTAAACCAGGTGGCGCTGTTGCATTCAGCCGTACTTTGTAATTCATTTTTTTAATAATTTCAGCATTATCTAATCTCTTTGTTGTTAAATCTCCCTTCACATATTAATCTTTTATTTCTAACAACTCTTTATCCCATTCTTTCATTTTATTACTATTTCATCTTCCCACTCTACCTTTAAAATGCATTTTAATGAGTCCCATAATATGACTATTAACCTGACTATTATTGAAATATAAAAAATTCTGTATTTGTTGCTTAAGATAACTGTTAAATTCTTTTAATTTTATCACATATACTAGGATTCTGTAAATAATCTAAAATTTCCTTATATCCACTAATACATTAATACTTAATGCATTATGATTAGATAAAGGACAGTAAATATGTAGAGGCATACATTCTATCAATTCTAGTTTGCATCCCATGCACATAAGAATAATGAGTAAAGAACAATGACTTATTTTCTGCTTTTACTATAAAATCAGCAAAATTATTATTACCACTCCGTTTAGTGCTTTAGCTGATGCCATAATTTTAGTTTTCTTCTTCTCACTTCTAGCTTCTAAACTAGATATGCAGTTAAATCCCCTGCTAAAATTAAAATACCCTTCCACTTATTTTGTAGCAAGTTTAGGTGATCGTTAGCCACTCTTGCACCTATTCCAGAGATCCAGTATAAATTAGCTAGTATACAGAGTTTGCCATTATACTTAATTTTTACAATGTATACATTCCATTGGGATCGTTAATGGATTCCATGATCTTAGGCATTACTGGTGATTTTCTCTAACTTATAGCAGTTCCTATCCTATGTTTGTTAAAAGAAGCAGATGTAACTTAAGTTATTTAAATATTGTATATCTTAATCTGTCAAGGGAGTCTGTTTCAAGAATATAATGTCTATTTAATGGTGGATATCTCATCAATCATTTTCAGCAATATAATACTCAAATTTCAGCTCTTAATTTTGAAATGAGTTATTTCAGGTAGTATTAGTGAATTGAATGACATATAATATGCAAAAAGCTTCAAAGTCCACATAACCAAACTTCAAATTTCAGCTTTCAGGATATTTTCAAAAATTTTATATAAATTTTCTATGTAAATTATATGAAATCTTGTACATTCATATTCCTGCCATATTTAGGTATATAGGTTCATAGGTTCATAGATGTGTACTAGGCTAATGGCCTTGGAGCCTTTACAAGCCTAGCCCATATGATTACCCTGGCATCATGCCACCCGACCTTAGTTCCCAGTGCCTCTTTCGAGTAGAGCCACTGGAGTGATCCCCAGGGTGAATTTTCTATTTCCCATCCACTCATCAAGATTTCCCTTGAAGAGGGCCAGTGAGGTGCTTTGTTTAAAATGTATGGGAAGTCCATTCCATAGCATGGCCAGTCTATGGGTTATGAACCTATCCCTCCAGCATGTTCTGTTGATTGTAGTAATGAGGATGAGGGCTCTGGAGTGTGTGGCGCAGAGGGATTGAGATTTCTTTAGATGTAGCATTTCTAACAGAGCTGGGTCAGACATGGCACAGATCGTTTCTATGTAGGTGATATGAGACAGAGAATAGTTGGACTTTTTTGAGTCTTTCCATATAGGACAAGTTTGTGAGTGTGTTTGTTTTCCTCTTTGTGAGGTACTTTTGTGGCCACTCCAGTTGTTGCAGGTGTCTAGTGAGGTACATGCCAAATGGGGCATTGTACTCAATGATTGGCTTAATGAGGGAAGAGTAGAGGGAGACAATGACCTCTTTCTTTCTGGATGCAAAACCCTTAGTAATGAGATGTGCCACATAGAAGGACTTTCTGACAACAGCGGCAATGTGGTGGTCAAAAGAGAGATTGCTGTCAACCTGTGCTCCCAGATCTCTTATAATATCTTCTGTGTTCAGTGGACTACACTCGATGTGGTAAAAGGGGATGATGACACTTTTTTTGGCATTGAGCTTAAGGCCATGGTTCTGACATCAATTGTTGGTCTCAGTGAGGCCTTTCTGCAGGATGTCAGCATCACTTGAGGAGTTAATAATAGCCCCCAATGTGCAATTATCTGTGATCTTTGTTCGCCAGAGTCCCTTCTTGTTGGCCTGGACTTCAGAGAAGTAGATACCAAACAGGAGAGGACCCAGGACCAAACCCTGTGTGACTCCACTCGTGACTAGTTGGCAGTCTGACTTGGAGTCAACTACTTTCACACTGTGGGTTCTATATGTGAGCCAGTTTGCAACCCACCTAGTGATATAGGGGATAATGATTTCTAGCTTAGTGAGTTTTTCTATGATTCCTGAGTGGGGAATGGTATCAAAGGCCATGGCCAGATCAAGATAGGCTGTATGAACCACCTTGCCTTCATCCACAGCTCTTGTGACTGACTCAAAGAAGTTGAAGAGGTTGAGCAACCATGATCTCCCCTTCACAAAACCAAACTGTGTGGGATCCAGAGTTTGGAGATTCCCTTTATCCTTATTTATTAGGTCCATGATGATGCATTCCATAGCTTTGCATATCAGACTCATTAGGCTAATGGCATGATAGTTCCCAGGGTCTGTAGTCACTCCTCCTTTGTGGAGAGGGATGACTGTAGTAGTGAGCTATTCAGTAGGGACAAAGCCTGAGGTGAGGCTGTGATTAAACAGGGCACACAGGTGAGGTGCCAGTTCACTCTGTAGTTCATGTAGAACATAGCCAGGGATATTGTCAGATCCCGTAGAAGCTGTATTCTTGGCTTTAGACAGTGCTGTTTTAACCTGTGCAGTAGTAATACTGGGTGCCTGGAAATCTACTGGTATTGTGATTGGTCCTATGGGGGGGTAAAGTTGGCACTGAATCTGTCGGCCAGTGTATTGGCAATATCTGTTGGCTTGGTATAGGAAGTACCATTGTGCAGTAGCTCAGAACAAATCTGTGCATTGCTGTGGAGATTCTTTACCTGATTATAGAAGGCCTTGTGGTTGTCTTTACTATCTGCTGTAATTCTGTCTTTCTAGCTAGCTTTAGAGGATTTTATAAGGGATCTCAACTTTTGTTGAGGCTAATAAGGTAGTTTTTCCAGTCTTGGGACTTCACCTTATTACACATCAATTTCCTCCTTCTGTTGTAGAGATTGTTTATAGCAGTGGACCACCAGATTGACTTCCTTTTTTTGGAGGAGGGTGTCTTGGTTCTATTGGGTATGGTGAGATCCATGCATTTGTATACGTGTTCATACAGTGCATTGGTGTATGATTTGGCAGTCATGCAACTGTTCTCCATTTGCATGGGTGCCGTGAGGTTAGCCACCTCTGTTTTTAGGAGACCAACGTTAGCTTTGGAGAAGTTTTTCATGGTGGTTGCCTTTGCAAGGGGGGGGGGTGGGAGGGATGTGGATTTCCAAGGTGATTAGTTTGTGGTCAGATCTAACCAGGGAGGAGTTGACTATTGGTGTAGAGCAATGGTCACCCATGTTAGTAATGATCAGGTCAAGGATGTTGCTACCTCTAGTGGAGGTCAGAAAAAGCTGGTCCAGGGCATTGGAATTAATGAATTCCAGGAAATGTTAGGCAAGTGTATTGGTACATGAGTAGCTTTCCCAGTTAATGGAGGAGTGGTTGACGTTGCCCAGCATGAGAGTGTTAGGTTAGACCCTAATATTTTCCAGGGTGCTTAGGAATGTGGATTGTGAGTCTTGGGACATGGTTGGGGACCTAGAGCAGGCTATGACCTGAATCTCTGTCTTACCCAATGTTAGCTGCACCTGAAGTATCTCTGATGCGTTATGTTGGACTACTAGTCTGGAGGTGTGTGCATCCCTTATGAATATGGAAACACTACTGCCTTTGAAGCTTCAGTCCAAGTTCTTGGGCTGAAAGGTGTGGAATGAGTTATAGCCTGGTAGTGCAGGGGTGCTTTCTGCTGCCTTGAACCAGGTCTCTGTTACAGCACAAATGTCGATGTTCTCCATTTTAAGGAGTGCTTCAAGCAAATGCATTTTGAGATTTAGACTTCTAGCATTGAGCAGCATGACCCTCAGATTGCATTTGTTTGTAGCTGTTACGCTGGTAATTTGGTCTTTATGCAGTACATATCTTTCTTATAAGGAGTTTGTTACTTAAGTATATATTTTTTCTGTATTATTTGGCCACTTATATGCTACCTTATTCTATATAACTTGTAGTTCTAAATTCTCCCATCCAAGAGCTATTTACTCATCAGTTCTCTATTAGAGATTACAGTACGAGTATATATTTCTTAATTTACTGATACTGCTGTATTATTAATCGTGCATAGTAGCTATTTAATTCCTTGTGCATATGCATATTATTCACAAGATGTTTACTCTTCTAATTCTTGTATTACAAGCAGTCTTAACTATATATACAAGATTGTTTAATGTGAATGTGTGTTTTTAGCCTTTGTGAACTGCTGCTTTTATCTAAGCTTCACACCCTGACATTATAATTTGATTACAGCTTGTGAAAATGACCACTCACAGCACATAATCGCTGCTAATTTCCTCTGTACGTTTCTCATTCTTCTTAATTCTTTTATACTGTTCTAATCAGAAACAGACATCTAACTTTACTTCTTTCTATTAATATGTACAGTTAGTGTTAATAACACTACTGCAAAATGTAAGCAGCAGGATGGCACAGTGGTGCAGTGGTAGCATTGTCGCCTGACAGCAAGAGTTTCTCAGGTTTGATTCTTGGCTGGGGTGCCGTCTGTGTGGAGTTTGTATGTCCTCCCTGCATTCACATGGATTTTCTCTGGGTGCTCTGGTTTCCTCCCACATTACAAAGACATGCATCTAGAGTGTTTCTCCCAGGCCTCTGCTGAAAATTGACTTAGTTCCAAGTTGGACTTTTCCAGTTAAAAAATAATAAATAAATAAAATGTCAGCAATAGCTCAGTAAAAACATTACTATTGCTTTTGTTTTACTAAGTCTTCCCTTCTAAGAAAAGAAGAAAAAGATGTTATTTTGAATAGATTTTTCAAATATATATTAAAAAAACAGGAAGTTCCCTTCTGTTTTCACAGATGTCAGTGATAAACATTCACCTAGATTTTCTACAAAACAGCTCAGGAAGCAGGCAGAAAGCAAGTCATGCAAGAATCCATCATTCTCACACAACTGGAACATTCTTTTGATCTCAAGCTTTTTTTAAGCATTACTCTCCACCAAAGGGGCTAGCACCCATCCCAGAAGAATGTGGCGCTCCAGATATCTCAGACACACAAGTAAAGACAGCCCTTGCAAAGGCCAAAAACACAGCATCAATGGGACCAGATGCTTTCCCAGGTTGTGTCTTACATGAGCTTTAAAATGAACTAACCCCCCATCTCAAATCACCATTCAAACTCAGCCTCTCTACAGGCTATGTACCCAACAAGTGGCGTACAGCAACAGTCGTACCACTCCACAAAGGTGGTGCCACAACTGACCCTGGGAACTATCGCCCTATAAGCTTGACTAGCTTGGTCTGCAAAGCCATGGAATGCATTATCATGGAGCTCATTACCAGGGACATTGGGAACCTCCAGACACTGGACCCCACCCAGTTCGGCTTTGTTAAAGGCAGATCTTGCCTCCTGAACTTGGTAGACTTCTTCGAAACAGTCACCAAGGCCATAGATGAAGGGAAGGTGGTCCACACAGCATATCTGGAACTCGCTAAGGTGTTCAACACCATCCCACACTCAGAAATCATAGACAAACTCACCAGCTTAAATATTAACCCCTATGTCACGAGATGGGTTGCCAATTGGCTCTCAGACAGAACCCACATGGTAAGAGTGGCAGGTGCCATGTCTGACTCTAAACCAGTCACAAGCTGAGTCCCACAGGGCTCAGTCCTGGGACCCCTCCTGTTCAGTATATATTTCTCCGAAGTACAGGCAAAGGTGGAGGGACTGTGGCTAACCAAGTTTGCAGATGACTGTAAATTGGGTGCAATAATTGACTCTCCAGCTGACACAGACATCCTGCAAGAGGGTCTCACAGAGTCAAACACCTGGTGTCAAAGTCACGGCCTCAAGCTAAATGCCAAAAAATGCATAGTAATCTCATTTGGGAAAAACAAAGTACCTACAAACTAGAACATAGATGGGAATCCACTAAGTACAGAAGAAGTAATTAGGGACCTGGGTACCCAAGTAGATAGCATGCTCTCCTTTGATAACCACATAGCCAAAACAGTCAGGAAATCCTTCTATGTGGCTTCATCCAGATCCAAGGAGGTGATTGTGCCCCTTTACTCCTCACTCATTAGGCCCATAATAGAGTACAATTCCCCATTTGGGATGTACCTCACTAGACACCTGCAACAACTAGAAAGACCACAGAAGTACCTCACTAAGAGGGTTAAGGGCCTTAAACAATTACCCTATGAAGCATGACTAAAAAAGCTCCAGCTCTTCTCAGTCGCTTACCGTCTGCTCAGAGGTGACCTATGCCTGACCTATAGGGCCATGTCAAACCCTGAACTAATGGACATGCTTCACCTCAAAAAAATGAGATCCCTCAGAATCACTCATTCTAGTGACTTGAACCTATGTACAACAATAAACAGGACATGCTGGAGGGATAGATTCCTGTCCCAGCGACTCCCCTCACTCTGGAATAGAATTCCAATCCATATTCGACAGAGCTCCTCTCTGACCCTTTTCAAGAGAAATCTTGATGAATAGATGGGTAATCATAAGTTCTGCCCTGGGATCACTTTAGGAGCCCTGTTGACAGAGGCCCAGGTTACTAATCTAATGGGGAGGCAAAAGCCATCACTCTGTGACTAGGCTTATAAATGCCCATGGGCAGATAGCCTAGTACTTACCTATGAACCTATGAACTTTATGTACTGTATGCCCAGACCTCCCATACCATCTCTGTCATCAGTACTGACCAGGTTTCAACCAGGTCTATATTAGTTCACCAAAATCGCATTGCAGCAAACACCTAATCGTCAACCCTCACACAGCGAAATTCATTTCAGCAATTCGATGAATTTACAGAGGGCAAGGAAATACTTGCCCTACAGCACAACTTTGTCCTTTTCTCCACTGTAGTGCGATCTTGGAGTTGGTATATATATAGTTAGGGGGATGTGGTAGTCAAAGCCCCCCACTTGGGTGAGTTTGATTTGCTTAGCTCTTGGTCTGTTGTGCTCAGGGCAAATATTTCCTTGTCCTTGGTAAATTCAGTGAATCGCTGAAATGATTTTCACTGTATTAGGGTCAATGATTAGGTGTTCACTGCAATGTGATTTTGGTGAACTAATATAGATCGTTTCAACCACCTTCTCTTAAAAAAACAAAAAAAAACACTTGTATGCGGCATGACAATATTCCCAGCTAGTTACTGGTAAGGTTAAAGTATCATCTAGCCAAATCACACCTAAATATCTTCAATCAAAGTATCTACACAGGTTATGCATCTAAAGAATGGAAAATGCCATAGTTATCCCCTTCCATAAAGGCAGCCTCTCTGATGACCCAGGTAACTAGTGGCCCATTGGCCTTTGCAGCTTTATCTGTAATACCGTGGGCTGTATTATAGAACTAATCAATAATGATATACAAGAGATCTAGGGTGTAGACCCTTTGCAGTTTGGCCACACTAACAGCAAATTGTGCCTTCTTAGCCAGTCTTGTCAGATGCTTTGCAAAAGTCATCAAAGCCCTAGAAAAAGAACTTCCTGACCATACCTTTTATCGAAACTTAAAAAGTTTGATGCTACTCCCTCCTCTGGCATCATAAATAAGCTAGTACAATTAAACATTAACCCCTTAGTAGTTCAATGAATTGCTAACTGGGTATCACACAGAGCACAGTAGATCAGATTAATGGTGCCATTTCCAAAACAAGAATATAGTTTTTCCTCAAGGTTCTGTCCAAGCCTATCTCTTCTTTGAATCTATTTTTTTGATGTACGGACAAATAAAAGTAACCTTGGCTTACAAACTGCAAAGAAGACTGCAAATTAGGCATAATCCTAAGCTCCCCTACCTAGATTCAATAACACTGCAACAAGGCCATGATCACAGTAATAAGTGCTGCTGAATTATGGTATCAACGTGCGTAATTGTAAATAAATGTAGTAGAACCACTTTTGGTAAAACTAGTACTCCTTGCTCAGTATTATATAAATGGAAATTAATTTAAGATTAACAAAAGGATACAGGATTTAGAAATTTACATATATAATGAGTTTTTCTTGAATAAACACATCTAAAGTATTACCAACTATCTTTCTGTTTCTTTTATTTCATTATTTCATCTGTTGTGGTTTCTTGTCCAGATCCCAGTCCATCCTAATTCATCTTTATACTGCCATCATTCACCCCATAGTAGAACACAGTATTTCATGTGACGCATATATCTCGGATCAAGTCCTCCAGCTAGAAACTCTGAAGTGTTTTATAACCAAAAGAATCCAAGGCTTAAATAACTGCTCTTATTTAGACAGACTAAAAGCTCATCCTTTTTTATGTTTTTATGTTATGTACTTTTGTGTAACTTATCCAGACCAGCAGTCATACCACATTTTGAAGTACTTGTATAGATGTAATTACATTTATAGTATTAAGTAGCATATTTTACTCTGTCGTTTTGTAAGTTTAGGTCATGCCTAATTATTCTGCTTTGTCTCTCATCATATCACTCCTATTCACCAGCATGCATGATTTGGGAGTTGTGATAGCATTGCATTTAGCAGAACACTGTGTCAAGTTTCCTATCTCTGAAGTTATCACAGGTGTCAACATTTTAGCAAAGTAAATGACTTAAAAATGTGAACCACATCTAAACAGTGTGTACCAGATGTAAACTATATGCACCAAACCTGTTTATTTATTTATTTATTTGTCCTTTGGTAACCGGGAAAGTTTGACTGAAGCAATAACCCATTTTAGTGGAGGCCCTGGAGAAAAGCCCCACAACAGATAACATTCTTTGCCTTAGATTTTGGTGTACCTTGTGGGGAAAAGAGCTCCCACAACAGATTGAAATACATTTACATAATATTGCTAGGAGAAATTGTGATAAAGAATACAATATGTAAGTGCTCCCCAGACTATCACAGCATGTAACAGACATTATCTGCATGTATCATATTTACACAGAATGTGGCAGACATTAGGTGGTATTCATAGTCATTAAACAAATGTGGTAAGGCTATCAAGACTGTCCAGAAATGAGAACAGCAAAACGACAATTCATAGAGACCACTTTAACTGATGCGTGATGACTGTGAATAAGATAAGCAAATTAAGTCATAATGAGATGCAAATGAGAAACTATGTAAAATAGGATATGGTAATGAAGCCTTCTCCTGCCTTTATTTATTTATTTATTTATTTCAGTTTGATTACCGGGGAAGTCCACTGGGCCAGAGGTGTGTCCATTTTGGAGAGAAAAAGGGAAAAAGCATAAGCAATAGGTCATATCCTGCCTTCTTGAGATTCATAGTCAAACTTTCTCACTTTTTCATGCCGTCTGCAGATTCATTATAAAAGGTGGAATCTTACCATTTCATAGGTTCATATGTGAGGTTTATAGGTAAGTACTAGGCTATCTGCCCAAGGACATCTATAAGCCTAGCCAGAATGTGTTGGCTTTCACCGTCCATATTTTCCATCTATGTTGCAATCCTCAGTAATGTTGACTCTTGCAACTAGCCTTGCTATTTCGCTGTATGATCCATTTGACTTGGCTGAGCCAAAACCACATGCATCCAGTGGTGCTTTCCAGCCAAGAAGGCAGAGATATAGGCAGAGTATTACTCATTATAACTTTGACAATCATGAGATACTTAACAAGCTCAGATTAGACAGGGATATTATCAGAGTCTTATTGAGTATGTATGGCCCCAAAAGGGGAACTGGGGGGATGTGTGGACTTCCTAACTTTGTGGATACTAAAGTATGTATAGTCCTCATTTACTTACCACAGGGACCTTCCAGAAACAGACTGGAGACACGTTGGGTATCTCACAGGCTTCTGCCATGAGGATACTCCAGCAGTTCCTGGAAGTACTCTTGGCTGATGTGGATCAGGACATCTATTTCCTGGTTATGCCTCAGGACTGAGCCCAGACTTTGTGTGGCTTTTATGGAGTGGCTAATTTTCCCTTGAGGTACCAGGTATGCTAGATTGTGCCCATGTTGCAATATGGGCCCAATCTAGTCCATGGGGAGAATGGTACCATAATAAGCAGGCCTACCATTCCATCAGTTGTCAATTAGTGTATGATGAGTACATGCACTGAAATTGAATGAAAATGTATCATATTGTTTTTTATGTTCTGCATTGTTTCCTCAAGTTGAATTATGTTGTCTGTTGAGGTACTTGCACATCAGATTATTGAATTTTGTCATAAATAATAATTGTTGGCCTCAGAGACAAAAAAATCATCATTTGTGAAGTGGTGAAGGTGAAGTGGCAACAGTTTTTGTTTACTAAGCAGGGTACCCATTTTAATTTAATTTTCCTTATTTTATTTTTTTGCTCTCCCTCCTGCACATCATGGTTACCAGCCCAACCCTTGTGCCCCTTCCACACTGGGTCTGACAGCTACTCCTTGCCCCCCTGGACTTAATTCTGGTAATTACTGGGATCGGTCACTGACTATGGGCAATGGAGCTTGGCACATGTGACCTTCCATCTGGGGGGGGGGCTTACTTATTTGGTCTACCGACTATTTTAGTGGCTTATGGTTTGGTCCAAGATAGGCATGTGCACTGCAGTTATGTGGCATATTGTCCCACCTCCATGGCAGCTCAGCTCAGCCAAGCCTACTGCTACCCCACTGACCACTCTTCCCCAAATGATCATCAGCCAGAGGTGAACATGAGCCATCTACTCCACCAGGGATGGGCACACCTATCCTTCCCTGCCACTCCGTCAGTCACCTGAGTTGCTAATCAAACCCAGGTCTAATGGGTCATAGTCAGGGCTTTATCCCTCTATGCCACCAGAGTGGCAGTGTTTCTCATAATAGATGTGTATTACTAGTTTTAGGTTGCATTTAATTGCCACCTGTAACAGTGGTAATTACTGAGCATTAAAGGTGTTAATCTTTGTAATTTAATGTTATGCATACAGCTTTCTTTCCACAATTCCATGAGATTTTAAACAGTAGCATTACAGAAAAGAAAGGCATACAGTTGAAAAGTGTCCTAATCCCCCACCCATTTTTTACTTTGTTTAATAACTTATTCCCCCTTCAGATTTAACATTGACATGTGTGTGAAGGTCAAATTTTAAGCAACAAAAATGTCACACTTGAATCATAGTAGGTCAAAGTCAAGCGTGTAATGCACATCTCCTAAAGACAGACTAGGAGATGGCCCACGTGATTGAAGAGGGGTTGTCATAAGAGCTGGATGGTGAGTTGGTCCGCTGTCATGACCTTCTTGATGCAGGTGATCCCTCAATCACTGATCTGACAGTGCTGCAGTACCGGGATCAGGTCCTCAAATTAGAGGTCCTGTTAGGTGTAGAGGAATGCTGATGTAGTCTGCATGAAATTTGTTGTGCTGTTCTCTCCAAATAATTGCAGTACTTTATTGAGGAGCACTTGTAGTCTCATGAGATGTGCCCCCATGTGTCTTGACATTATCCCATTTTCTTCACTTCCAAGTCTGACTCCAACCTAAGTCTGATAAGCCCTTACCAGTGTACAAATGGAGGTGGCCATGGATGCTCCATGTGCCACCATACCATACATCAGTGTGATCATGGAATTATCCCTACTCTGTCACTTCCATGCAATTCTGGAAATATTCATGTATACCTTGGAGGACACTGACCATGCCCAGCTGACTACCTGTGGCAGTGCATTGAGCCTTAACAATGTCACATCACATGTGCTGCTGGGCAGATAATTCTTTATGTGTTCCCATTCTAAAGGTATCAATGTAGAGACTATTACCTCTGAATTTCTGCCATCATAGTGAAATATTCCTCTAGGTTTGGCGAT
This sequence comes from Protopterus annectens, assembly GCF_019279795.1. Classification (NCBI taxonomy): domain Eukaryota; kingdom Metazoa; phylum Chordata; order Ceratodontiformes; family Protopteridae; genus Protopterus; species Protopterus annectens. The sequence continues at coordinate 1,010,370,113 of NC_056729.1, forward strand.
ACTGGTGTACAGGTGCATGGACTTTTTCCTTGTATAAGCTGAAGTGTAATGTCAGTGTTTGACTTTGTGAGGCACTGTCATTTCATTCAGAATCACTAACATGTTGTGGAGTATGAAATTCTGCCATTAAACATGGGGACTGCATGCCACTTTCCTCAGGCTGCCTCATGAATACAACTACGTCATCATCATCATCATCATCATCATCATCGTCATCATCTTCATCATCATTGTCAAGCCATTTTGCTGCTAGTATCTTCCAAAGTTATTGGTACATTGGAACTTTTTGTCTCCACTGTTGTCCCTCATGAATACAACTACGTTATTATCATCATCATCATCATCGCCATCATCTTCATCATCATTGTCAAGCCATTTTGCTGCTAGTATCTTCCAAAGTTATTGGTACATTGGAACTTTTTGTCTCCACTGTTGACCCTGTAAAAGTGATTTGAAAGCATTGCCAATAAAGTAGTAGCATACACTACTGTATGCTGAGTTAGGAGGTGTGGCGGACACTTTCCATACACAATACCTTCATCATTATTCTGTGCAGATGTGGAAGGTTCAACTGTTAATAATTACTTTTGTGTGATTAATGTGACTGTTCCATGTTAGCTTTCATTTCTCTATATAAATGTATATTATTATTTTTAAACCAAACTTCCTGAGCAGACATATGTTGCTGCTGCAGATTTTGGTAATTCCCAGTATCCATACCGCCTGTTATTATTTGAGTGCCATCACCTTCTGTGTTGCAGTCATCCTCACAAATGGAGAGGATGTATTATTACTCATCTTTTTGGGGGCCCTCCCTCAGTACTGGTACAGGCAATTGCATTCTGCCTCACCCTGGGTCTAGCAAGTCCTAGCATATATTTTGCCCTCTTCTTGCACTGTGTTAATGTATGGTTCCTTCCCTCAACTACATTAATGCCCATTACAACTTGATTCCAGGCTTTTGCCATCTCAGATAATTTGGTCTACTCTTTACCAAATAGACATTTGACATATGTCATAAGTGCTGCCACGAGGATAACGTTGTCCTTTCTCTGCCTTGATCCTTTCTTTTGCATTATTGTTGCACAGAAAAAATAGTATTCCACAGTCATATATCAAAACCATTTTGATGTAATCATCAGTCAAACAACACAACAATGAACGCATGCCTACTATCTTCAGAACAAAAGTTAGGGAACACAAGCCCCATAATTATATGACATGCAGTCCAGCCAAGTAAAGCTGTGTTGATATAATGTTTGCACTATTATGAATACATTCACAATAGTAAGGAATGCAGCTTGTTAACAAATTCATCCTTCCTCTAATCCCTGCCACTTTCTTGTAAACAATATTGTCATTTTTCATTCATCATCGACACTCAGAAATGTCCTAGTAAACACAAATGTATGTTGAGCTAGCAAAACATTATTTATTGTTTATTTTACATTTGATAATCAGGAAAGCCTGACTGGACACAGGTCCTTTTTCAGCGGAGGCCTGGGGTGAAAAGCTCCACATACAAGATGCAAATACCATACACATATGATACAAATTACAGTTTGAGCAAAGTAGAATGAACAATAACAACAAACTATGTGCAGTATAGTAATTTCCAGTAGTGCAAACAATGTATACAGTATAGTGAAACAGAAAAAATGCAGTTTAATGGTTATATAATTTGTGTTCAGAGATGGCTTGACGCTGTAGCTTGTAGGTATCAACACCATGCATAGACTTATCTGTGAGGGGTATGATAAAAGCCCTGTTGAAGTTTTCCCTACTATGTCTGGGTTTGAGAAAGAGTTATACACTGACTATTGTATAACAGAACAGACAGGAGTTTAGAAGTCAAGTCTGTCCTAATACTGAAGTTAGTAGTTTGTTAGTTGGTTGACGGAAGTGGGTTGGGTAGCTTCAGAGGTAGAGGTTGTGTTAACCAGGGCTGGTGCAGGAACATAGCCATGTGTCTGCCAGATGACTTTTTAGCATTTGTTTAAACTTTGTTAAGGAGGACTGGGATGCTATATTGTGGGGCAGAGCATTACATTTTTTTAGATATGAAGTTGGAGAAGAGGGAATCCCCAGCTGTGTTGGCTTTTGTTACTTGTAATAGTAAATAGAGCAAAGTGATCTATTGTTTGAGTGTGGAATTATTACATTTTGGAGGGCAGGTGTTTTGTCAGTTTGTTGAAGGATTTTATGGGCAAAAAGTATTTGGTTGTAGAAGAGGAGCTGGGGAAGTTCAAGCCAATTAAGTTGTTTAAGAGCTGAACAGTGATGTGATCTGAAAGGAGAGTCTTGCAAACCTGGCTATTTTTTGTAGCAGGAATCGAGTGTAGCTATTTCAGTCTTTCTCCAGTTTGTGAGTATTGGGGAAGCATAGAGGAGTCTAGATACGAGATGGGTGTCTGTAATTGTTTATTTCTGTAAAAAACACCCAATTTTTTGTAACTTCAGTACTTCACAATTAAATCACTGCATTTCTACCATGCATGCACAGTCACAAAATGACACTAAATAAATGATTTTCTTAGTGATTACTAATCATTTCCAAGGCTGCTGTAATGATTTTCTATTTACGTGATAGTTTCACATTATTCACTAAAGCCATTGTACTATGCCTGTCATATGAGTAAAACTAAATATTTTTTGAAGTGAACTCAGTAATCTTATACCTTTTTGAACTGTTTTATATTACTTTGCAATATTTGTTATTTTTCTCTTACTTTTAAAAGTCTATGTTTTCCTAAGTCATTTGCTATCTAACTTGATTAATCACGTTAATATGGAGGTGTTAAAATTATTCATGCTAATTCAAGGTAATTTACACATTTTGTGTGCAGATTAGGCCCTGTTAAGTGATCTTTATGAAATGCATTAATACATGAACGTGTAATGCAACTTATGCATGTAAGTAGGTCTCGGCTACTTGTGAACACAGTTGCGGGGTGATGTCCTCTGTAGAGTAGGTCTTGGGCTACTTGTGAACACACTTGCAGGGTCATGTCCTCTGTGGATAGCAGCAGAGTCTGCTGCAATCCTCAGGAGTCCCCAGAATGCCATGGGACTGTGTGGATAGGCTCAATTATTCTCTAAGTTGATTCTGTTTAAAAAAGGTAAAATGGAGGCATATGCATGTGAGTTTGCACAACCATGAAGTGCAATCCCTACCCATCTAAGATCATCTGGCACACCTTATTACCTCAAAACACTCAATATTTAATAAAAGCTGGTACTCATACAGACACACACAAACACATGAAAAATGTATTTCTGCAAAAAGCACTCCTGCACCAAAAAAAAAAAGAAACTGTTTGTAACTGCACACGTAATGAATAAATGACATACAGGTGCAATACTCCAAAAGAGTAGGAAAGACAATGCACAGCAGCACAAGAAGGGATTGCAAGAAATATAAAAAAAATGTTCATTCATGACTGTAATCCACCATATAAATGAAATGTGAATGTATTCCTTTAAAAAATGTAGGTGACAAAGCATTTTTGGTTAAGCCAAACTTGCTAATAATAACAGTACCTGGTCAAATGCTCCTGCTGAATAACCAAGTTTGGTTAATATGATGTTACACTTCAGAGGGAGTGGTTCTAAATCTGTGAACCACAACCCTGCTCATACTTCCTTCATTCTGTTATCAGCACTTTAAATGATGGCAGCACCTATGAAGGCACTAGGCTGCCCTTCAAGCTGGTCAGATAAAGGTACCAAAATAATTCTCTATCTTCTTAATGATTCATGCCTGGATAAGCTCCAGCCACGCGTTAAGGGTTCCATACAAAAAAAAAATAGATATCTGGCAAGAACTGGGTGAGCAACTACCAGATCTGACAGAGATCACCCCCTCTGCCCTTCAGTGCTGTCAAACGTATGAAGATCTACAGAAGCGCAGGCTCGACCAGCTGACCGAGTAGGTAGACCAGGTTGTGGCAAGAAGGCTGGAGTTCTATAGTAGCTATATTTTTTAATTTTTTGACATATTAAACATAACTTTAAAAAATAAACTATGAGAAGTTTTGCATAATTGAAGTTATTTGGTAGAAGAAATATATGTAACTGCAAATATGTATCTGTAATGCTATTATAATAATGCAAAAGAAAGCATAATCATATTTGTACATAGAACTGCATCTGTATATAAATATATGGAATATTTACATGATAAGATACTTTTCTATACAAATACAGATGTATATGTATGAGTTAAAAAAAAATATATATATATATATATATATAAAAGTATGCATATAGCCTGTAAATTACAGATATACTTCTGCTCGAGTACACTTAGAACTCTTTCATCTATATAAAGTATGCATTTAAACACAAAAAAAATCACCGCATTTCGTTTACAGTATGTATTACCTTTGTTAGTAGTTGAAGTTCATGCAGATAGTTTTTGTAAAGAAACAGATTTGTTTGTGTAGTCCAGAAAATATTTATTAGTATAGCAATTTGTATAGGTTCATATGTTCATAGGAGATTACTAGGCTAACAGGTCAAGAGCCATTACAAACCTAGCCAGTTTTATCCAGATTTTACCCAATTTTCTATCTCTAGGGGAAAGATATTTAGGGTCAGATTGCACTTGAAGATGGTCAGGGAAAGGCTCTGCTTCACGTGAATAGGAAGCCAATTCCAGTGGAGTTGCAATCTCTGAGACATGTAGCTGTCTGTCCAGTATGATATATTCATGTCAGAAATCAGATTTAGATGTTTAGATCAGGTAACCCTCATGCAGTTAGTTTTGCAGATTTGCAGCATTCCAATGAGAGCTGGGTCAGAGACTGCTTGTAGGTCAGACACAGATCACACCTCAGTAATCAGTAGGAAACTGAATACAGTGGTAGGGCTTTTAATCTGTCCGCATATGACAGGTTGGTTATACCCTGTATTTTATGGTGAGAAACTTCTTAGGATGCTCCATCTGTTGTAGGTGTCTGGTGAGGTATATGCCAAAGGGCGCATAGTAGTTGATTACTGATCTGATGAGGGCTGAGTACAGTGGTATTATGACGGGTCTATATCACATAGTCAAAGTCTTATAACTTCAAACACATAATGTTCGAACCATTATGTTTGAAGTTACAAAACTTCGTCTATGCATTAAAAAAAATGGAAAACAAAATAAACTGTTTTAAGCAGGGGGGCAAGCCCCTCTGCACCCCCCTGCTATTTAAATATACCAACTCCGAGATCGCACCCCATCGAACAAAATGGAAACCTCCACTTATGGAGATTTAAACTGAAACGCTCAAACTTTTGCAAATTTGAACTTATAGTCTTGACCATATGAGGTTTGAACTTGTAAAAGTTCGACTACATGATAGGAATCCTATTGTGACATCCTTAGATCTGCATGCCATGCTGTTACAATAGCAGGATTCCCTCATCACCATGAACACATGATGGTCAAAGTTCAGATTACTATCTATCTGAGTACCCTAATCTCTCACCACTGGGTCCACTATTAGAGGGATGCTATCAATGTTATAATTTGCAGGGGTATTTGATTACTCAAAGGGTATTATCGTGCACTTCTTTGCATTTAGTTTGAGGCTATGGCTGTGACACCAATCATTAGTTTGTGTCAGACCTTTCTGTATGATAGCAACATCTTTTGGGAAGTCAGTGATTGCCCCAAACTTGCAGTCATCAGCAAACTTGGTTAGCCAAAGGCCATCTACATTTGCCTTGACATCTGAGAAGCATATATCCAACAGGAGAGGTGCCCAGCACTGAGCCCTGTGGTAATCCACTGGTTACTGGCCTCTTGCTGGATGTGGATTCCCCCACATATGTCCTATCTGTGAGCCATCTGGTGATGCAGAGGTTTAGTTGTAAATATATCTATCATAACCAAATGAGGTATTGAGTCAAGTGCTTTGGCCAGGTCAAGGTAGATGGTATGCACTGTCTTACCCTAATCAATTGACTTTGGTGATCTTCTCAAAGAAGTCCACCAGACTGACCAGGCAGGATCTGCTCTTGACGAAACCAGACTGGATTGGGTCTAGAGTCGGAAGATTTCTTATGCTGTTGTTAATCAGATCCATGATTATCCTTTCCACAACCTTTCATATGAAACTCATCAGACTTATGGGTTGGTAGTTTCTTGGATCAGTGGATGGTCCCCCCCTTGTGCAAAGGGATGACTGTTGCTGTCCTCCACTCTACTAGGACAAAGCCAGTCTAGAAATTGTGGTTAAGTAGAGATCTGAGTGGGTCTACTAAGTCATGTTTCAAGCTATTTAATAGGCACCTTGGGATTCAATCATGTCTCATCAATGCCATGTTCCTAGTTTTAGAGAGCAGAGTGATGACCTTTTCTTTTTTGATAAAATGCCAAGGAATAGTAGGGGGTATTTCATGGGGTGTGACCCAGGTGATGATGGGGTGAAATTTGAGATGAATTTATTGGCCACTAGGTTTGCAATTTCTTCTGTCTGAGTATAGGTAGTGCCATCTACACTTAACTCAGCACATTGTTGAGTGTTTCCCTTAAGATTTTGGACATAACTAAAAAATGCTTTTGGTTATCCCTTCCTTGGCTATATTAGTCTAATATTTAGCTTTTGAAGACTTGACTAGTTACCTTATTTGTCTGTTGAGACTAATGATGGATTTTTTTTCTCTGTTGTACACCCTCCCACTTACGTCTAGAGAGGATTTTGTTTCCTTCTTTTGTATAGTTTATTTATGACAGGGTTCCACTAGGGTGTCTTCTTTTTCTGGCTAGATCTGGGTTTTCTTTGGTCAGGTACTACAGTTTCTCTGCAGTTGTTTAAGTGGTTGTAGAGGGTATTTGTGTATACTTCTGTATATGGTAAAATCATTTACTTATAGACAAAACGAAGCACAGCGAGTATATAAGACCAAGTTGTACTTTATTTAGGTTTATAGACAAAACGAAGCACAGCGAGCATATAAAACCAAGTCATACTTTATTTAGGTTTATAGGCAAAATGAAGCACAGCGAGCATATAAAACCAAGTCGTACTTTATTTAGGTTTATAGACAAAATGAAGCACAGCGAGCATATAAAACCAAGTCGTACTTTATTTAGGTTTATATGCTGACTGTGCTTCATTTTGCCTATAAGTATCTGATTTTACTGTGTCTTGGTTTATATTACTATGGCAATACATTTACCCTTGGACTACTTTTATTCTGCTACTTCTGTATATGCTTCTATGTTTTCAGCATTAGGGGAGTTTAGGTTTTGATGGAGGTACTGCTGTTACATTTATTTCACAGGAGACCAATTTATGATCTGATCCTACCAATGAAGATATTTTGCTGGGGGTGGGGCAACGGTCCCTCATGTTTGTGAGTACCAGCTGTTCCAGAGCATTTGGGTTGACAAAGTCCAGGATTCCATGAGCCTGCATGTTAGTTGTCATATATGTTTCCTAGTTTATGGAGGGGTAGTTAAAATCACCCCTGAATAGTGTGTTGGGTGGAAAGGTAAGTGATTCTAGTAACCTCAGGTATGTGGAGTGGTTTTCATGGTTCATGGTTGGAGATCTGTAGCTAGCGATGATATGGTGGGGGATTTTGCCTGTGGTCGGCTGGACATGGAGTGTCTCAAGTGAGTCATCCTGCCTGACCAGTCTAGATGTGTGATTGCTTTTATGTTGTAAATGGAAACGCCTCTTCCTTTCATTTTTTCCTTTTCCGAGGGAGGTGTAATAGGTATTGTAGCCTTGCACTGCTGGGATACTTTCCATAGCCTTGAACTCTGTCTCTGTAACTGCACAGATGTCAGCATTCTCCAGGGCAAGGAAAGCTTCCAGGGAGTGCAGTTTCTTCTTAAGACTCCTAGCACTGAGTTGTAGTACCTTCAGCTTGGCATTAGAAGAACATGTTAGGTCGGTGGGACTGTTGGTTTGGTACTGCCTAAAAAGACACTATGGGAGTGGCTAATGCCCTGGCCAGTATTCAAAAGTCTAATATACTAATTTCTTCTACATGTACAACATGACTGAACTCAGTCAGGTGCCACATTGTAATCAGAGAGGAGGTGAGGGGAGGTAGGTAGAAGTTGCAGTGTCAGGTGAATGAGCAGCAGGTAGTTTTGTGAGAAATGACCAGTTGTATTACTTCTGCACACATTTCTAAACCATCCCCTTGTATGCTTACAGTTATTAGGCAGACAACTATCAAAACACCCATTATTCTCCTGAAGTATATCTACTGCATCCAAACAAACATATACTAAGCAGATGCAACAGTAAATGAAATGCCTTGCATAGAGTTAGTAGTTTTATCAGCAATGCTAAGGAAAAAAAAGGTGAAATACGGGTAAATAAAAATTGCCTTCTGTCTTCTCTATCTGCTGGATGAGGAGATTACTTACAATAAACTCCACACATTCGGAGACTTGCAAGATTGGCTGAAGCCACTTGTAAGCTTGAATAAATTAATTACTGCAGTATTCCCTCATTTCATTATATAACTGGAAGTATTTATAAAGGATGCTAACTGAAGGCCTACACTGCTTTTATTATATTATTGCAACCCATTTTATTACATTATTGCAATCAAATCTAAAATATATGTCATGGAATAAATACAATATTCTGCCTTTTACTGATTTAATTAGTATGTATATCTACAAGTATTTATGAAGGATACTAACTGAAGTCCTAAAGTATTTTTGGTGCAGTAATAATGTATAAATGCAGTATGCTGTTATTAACTAATTTTATTAGATATATAAGTACAAGTATTTATAAAAGGTGGTTTTAGTACAATATTGCAAACAAATGCATATGGGGCATAACAGTTATGACGTATTATCATTTGTGCTACTATAATAGAATGCAAAACATAAACCCCACCAAAACATCATAACAATAAATTCATTCTTCCCAAGTATGCATAAGCATTTCCCATATCTTTTTTCTCATGTACGTATAAGCATTTCTCATAGATTCTGTTTTAGTTTAATAAAGATTTATAAAAATAAAACTGTTACAATAATAAATTGAATGCTGCCTAACATTGTGTATGAATTTATTGTGAGTATTTTATCTTTGTCTCTCCCACCTTTTCCTGTCTTTTTCATATTTTAATTATTCATTCCTTTGTCCTTTTTGTTTTCTTTCTCATCCATGTATGCTTTTTTTTTTACAGATCCAAATTTGTCAGGAGCAGCCCAGCCACATTCCTCCCAGGTTAGAGAACATTCCCCCACTGCTTATCCAGGATCGTCCTCACAGGGTCAGTGTGGTGGCACTGACCCTATAGGCACCCTGGCATGTGGCAGCCTAGCAAGCCTTACTGAACAGGGGCTTCAGGACTTGGTTGAGGACATGATAAAGCAGGTCATGGACAGACAGCTTCTCTTAAGTGGGTGTAAGAGTCAATGGAGCTGGCTCTGATAGCACTATCACAGGCCTCTGCCCCCTCAACATTGGGGTCTTCTAGTGCAACACAATCTGGCAGTGGAAATGTTTGAATCTTTGTGGACTGGGGACTGGTGTTGGGCATCACTCCTTGACACCCCCTTCCTTCCATTATCATCTATCCTATACCCTCTTACCTACTTCCAAACCACATTACATTTTTATATTAAAATATTTGAAAAAAATAGAGGGTCTATCACCCTCCAAAGACATGGTACTCCCCTCTCCCACCTTCTCCAGCAGAACTCTTTTGATGTATTCCTACTCTGTTTCCCTTTTTGTTGTATTTCCCTTTTTTTCAGTCTGTCCTATCTCTTCTTTTTCAGTCTTTAATGAAAACATCAGGGTGTCCACATAAAGATCCCCCTATATAAAACATAATGAACCCCTTTATTTATGTAAACTACTGCATAGTCGGTCTCTTGCCTTAATTATTTCAAACTTGACTGTGAATAACAGTATTTGTCCACAATATCCAAGTGTTTACAAGTTATACAAAGTCTAAAGCATTAACACAGCCCTTCACATATATTTAATGCTTATCTTTAGGCATTTTATAATTTTATATATAGAGTATGTGTGTTTATCAAAATGCCTTCCCATTTCCTTAGCCAACATGAATAACTTGCACTTAGTTTATCTGCATTTAAGTGTAGCGGCAGTCTTAGTGGAAAACCACTATGCAGTTAAGAAATCACAGACTATAAATACCATCCATAATACCAAACTTAAAGAATGTGTACCAGATATAAATTGCATGCACCACACTAACACAGTGCTAAGCAGACATGAGCAGTGTACACCAAACACACTAACACAGTGCTAAGCAGACATGAGCAGTGTACACCAAACACAGATAATGTGTTTTAGATATAAAGTGCTTGCACCAAACTAACACAGTGCTAAGCAGACATGAATAGTGTACACTAAACACACACAGTATAAAAAGCCTTTCTGCAAATAAAAGACTTAATAATAGATAAACATCTTGTCGGGTAAAATTTCAGACTTATGATTATCATTTGTTTTCTTATAAGTAATAACCATTTCTTTCTCTGTTATACTAGCTCATATGGTCCATCATTGTCTCTTGAATTGTGTATTTAACAGAACTCCAAAATATAATTAAGCTAAGAATGGATGCCGAATGTATTTTATCAAGTAACTGGTGCTTTAAAAGAGGAAAAAAGTTACAAATCATCAGTAAATTAATTTTGTCCCATGTTCCCTGTTATCCAACGTTTTTCTTTTACTTGTGCTGCACAGAGTAATGGGAAATCAATATGAGTCTCTGCAGCAAACAACTTCACAACTGCATAACAACATGAAATTGGAAAGTTTGTCTTACAGCTCTGATTTCAGAGATTGCATTACTTGATCCCTTATCTTTTTATGAACTGCATTCTCTTGCGATGTGGTGCTTGGTACTAAACATATAACTATGAAGAGTTTATAAAAAGTATGCCTTGCTGTTTATGTTATCTGACTTTTTATGAACTTCAATGCAAACTAGTAGGAAACAATTTCTTAGAAATTCCATAGTATTATAAATGCAACTGAAAAATAGATTCATAGATTATTATTAGGCTAACTGCCCTCATGGGCCTTTTTTCAGCCTAGCCAATTACCCTCTGTGAGAATCAAACCCTGCATCTTGTGTCTCTAAGGTAAACACCTAAACCATTACGCCACCCTCCTTCATATAAAAGAATTTATATGTGAATAGAATTTTGTATTTCAGTAGACTATTTCTTTATTGGGAAGAGTTTCAGTTATTCTGACTCCCAAGCATGTCAACTGAAATGTAAACCTCTAACATAACAGAGCTTGAAATAATGTGTGATTCTACACAATAATATGCATATTTAATGAGTCTAAATCCACAATCTGCGATGGCAGTGCTTGTAATATCTGAACAGTTTATTTTGTAGCAATGGAATAAAATAAATGCCAATTAGTGCAACAGGAACAATGACAATTCCTCTTTGTTTATATGTTTCTTTCTTTCCTTTTAGTTTCTTTTATTTTAAATTTACATCATTTCCTTTCCTTGTCAAGGCAGGTACTTCAAAATTAAATTATAGAAGTGTGGTGGCTGATTTAACAGTCCAGTACAGAATATTGGAAAGTCTTTTCAAGAGCTTCTCACATATATCAGTTCACATACTACTTGGTACTACATAAACTGAGATAAGAGGTGAAATGACCTTCCAGTGCTCTGTATGGATTTTTTTAAGGAAGAAAATGTGTTGTCTCTAATGTCACCTGCCAGCCTGTGAAGGATGACTGACAACAGAAATTGTGTGACTACAAAATAAAAGGCAGTTCTGTACCTGTTAACCCGTTGATGATATATACGATCTAAAAGAAGGAGGGTGACGTTATTGTTTTAAGTCTTTCTGTGCTCTCTATTGCAAAGCCTTTTTTAGTCTTAACCCTAAACGTTGGATTATAAGCCTCTGTGGATTCCATCTTCTTAACCATCTCTGGTAGTGGATATTAGTAAGGAACAGTAATGGTCAGTTAAACCACAGCATTTGATACAGTTGTCAGGTGGTCAAGAAAACTTAAGAAGGAAGAGTTATATACTGCTTCTATGGAGTTAAATCATTATTGGACAATAACTATTATTAACACATTTAGAGTAATGCATATGGTCAGGTTACAACCATTTCAGCTGTCTGATGTAGGATGTAGAACACATTAAATAATATATGTTTCTGGAGCCTAATAGAGTACATGCATGTACTCTGTTGATGACTATAATATGACTTTGACTACCTGACTAGCTTTCTAATTACAGGTCAGGATTTTTAAGTTTTTAAATTTATAGATAATTGTTCTGGCAAATATATAAACTCTACCTGAGTAACCACAGCAAATGTCTCACTATTTTAGCAGTAGTCCTTTCCCTTATACCAAACCCCAGTATGTTTAGACACAGATAGAATGCATTCCTAAATGTACATCATCATCTTATTACTTGTGTGCATGCACAAACACACACACACACACACACACACACACACACACACACATATACCCAAGAATGCAAATACACACACACACACACACACACACACACACACACACACACACACACACACACACATACCCAAGAATGCAAATACACACACACACACACACACACACACACACACACACACACACACACACACACACACACACACATACCCAAGAATGCAAATACACACACACACACACACACACACACACACACACACACACACACACACACACACACACACACACACACATACCCAAGAATGCAAATACACACACACACACACACACACACACACACACACACACACACATATACCCAAGAATGCAAATACATACACACACACACACACACACACACACACACACACACACATATACCCAAGAATGCAAATACACACACACACACACACACACACACACACACACACACACACACACACACACACGCGCACACACACACACACACACACACACACACACACACACACACACACACACGCATATACCCAAGAATGCAAATACATACACACACACACACACACACACACACACACACACACACACACACACACACACACATACCCAAGAATGCAAATACACACACACACACACACACACACACACACACACACACACACACACACACACACACGTGTGCACACATGCATATACCCAAGAATGCAAACACACACACACACACACACACACACACACACACACACACACACACACACACACACACACACACACACATACATGTGCAAGTATGTATACATGCATACATACATACATACATACATACACACCACTCACCTGGGAAACACATGCATACAAGCACACATACACACAGAGATTATTGTTTTAAACCTCTAATATCTTATTAACAGCAATAATAATATAACATTCAGTAATACACCTAAAAATAATTACTATTAAGTACAGTGTCCGAGTTTTTACCCTAACAATAAAAAAAAATAACATCCACCATGCCAGGTATAGTCCACTTAACTTTTATAATCTGCAAGCTATAACTGCATTACATCCTTGTACTAACTGGACATAGCCATAGCATATTTAAATAGTGGGCCTGGAGTTGATTACAATACAAGTAATTATCAGTCAACTCCTAGCTTTTGTTTCTAAATAACACTGGAGAGTGTTACCATGACATATCATTTTTAAGATGGAGATAGCTTGTTCTAGTAACATCCATGTAACTTCATATAATGAAATTAATTTGTGTTGAAAAATAACTAGGCAGATTGGACCTAAGTAAGGCACAGGGAGGAGACAGAATCAGTAATAATGATATTAGAGCACTTCAGCATGAATGTAAAATACCCTTGCATCTGTTGTTCACTAGGTTATTTAAGTAAGGAGAGGTTCCTCAAGACATACTAGATATATACTTGTTAAAAGCATTTTAAAGAGGAAAGGGGACAAGGGCAAAACTCAGAGTAATATAGACTCATCTGTCTTGTTTCTTGTTTTGCAAAAATAATGGAGAAGGGTATTTTGCATAAATTATTGTCAGAACTGAAAAGGTTGGGACTCAAACCTATACATCAGCACATATATATTGAAATAGATCTATGAGTACCAATAGCATCATGTTCTATAACAATATTATAACAGTTGTAAATAAAAAAGTGTGTTGCAATATAATTCATATAGACCTGTCTTCATCCTTTGATAGTGTCATGCAGAAAACACTGATTAAATTAGAAATTAGAACAACTATTATATTTATTTATTTATTGACATTTGATTACCAGGACAATCTGACTGGATAGAGGCCCATTTTAAGTGGAGGCCTAAAGAGAAAAGCTTCAAATTGTTACAAAACATTTTGAGAACAATAATTTTACAATCTTTAAAAATAAAAACATCTGCAGTTTAAATAATTATAACAAATTAGACATTATATAAAAACATTGGTTAAAAATCACTGCAAGTTATATGGCAATCTTTTAATATTTAGAGAAAGTTTAGCCAATTTGTAGAGAAATTAAAAATAAGCTAGTCTAATATAAACAGGAATTGCTATATGAAGTGAGGGAAAAAACAGGCTTATGGTATATTTAGAGAGAAAGTCAGGGAAGTGAATTTGGTAGAAGTAAGGAAGTAAGTGAAGAAGGGAGAGTAAGGAGGTGTAAGGAATGAAAAGGTACTTGTTCACATTTAGGGATATGGTTTATCCTGGTTTTGAACAAGAACAGAGCCAGGTTTTAGACAGGAGATCTTTCAGAGTGTTTTTGAAAGATGAGAGTGAGGGTATTGACCTGATGGATACAGGTAGGAGTTCCAGGCCTTAGCAACTATACAAGTACAGACAATGCCCAGCAGATTTGGTAGGTTTCTAGACAGACAGGAGTTTTTGGTCACTTGATCGCAATGATGGACTGGAAACATAGTTGTGTAGAATGTTTTTTAGTGCTGGACGGGCAGATGGATGCTGGATAATTTTATAAGTGTTAAGAAGTTGTGTATATGTTAGTTGATGAGGCAGTTTCAACCCAGTTAGGCTTTTTAGTGATACACGGTGGGTTCCTAAGGAGGTATTTTCTGCAAATTTAGCAACTTTGTTATAGCATTCAAGTTTTAATTTTTGTGAAGCCTGGAGTTTAATAACGATGGTAGCACCATAAAGAAGTGTGGGGGTGATAAATAGCAGCAAGTATAGTTTTAGTTGCGCCGGTGAGAAAGGTTTTGCCTCTGTGTCATAGTTTTTGAGTTTTCTTCTGCAATTTTGTATAATCAGGTTAAATATAAGATTATCATCCACTATCACCCCTAATAATTTACTATGAGACGTGACCTCAATGACCGTATTAACAAGCAAGAGGACTTTAAATTTTGTTTTTTCATGAGAGAGTGATTTGGGGAAAAAGCAGTATTTGGTCTTTTTTGGGTTGAGCATGAGTTGTGAGTTATGAAACCATGTTTCAGTGGCTATTAAAGCTTCCTAAGTATTTTTTTCATGGTGTACTATGTTGTTAGATGTGCAAATGAGAATGGAATAATCTGTGTATTGTATTAGGGTGGCCTGTTGTGTGCATGTATAGAGGGTGTTGGTGAAAATGTTAAAGAGGAGTGGACCAAGGATAGTGCCTTGTGGTACACCGGTGGTGACTGGGAGGTAAGGAGTGAGCATGGAGTGCCATTTTGCTGACTGATACCTCTTGGACAGGTAGCTTTTGAACCGCAGAAGGGTGGGCTGAGAGAGGCCTAGTGAGGACATTTGAAGTAGAAGTTTTCTGAGACAAAATGTGATGAAGGCTTTAAACAAGTCTAGAAATAAGGAAGAGCCTAGTTTGCTGTTATCTCTAGCCTTATTGACAGTGTCTAAATAGGTTTGAAGGGCAGTACTAGTATTATGGGAAGGATGGAAGCCATATTATGTAGGGGCCAGGAGTTCTTCCTGCAGAAGACAGTCTAGCAGTTGTTTTTTAGTACATTTTTCAAGTATTTTGGTGAGGGGAGATGCAGTTTGCTATAGGTCTAAAGTTATTAATGTCTGTTGAATTTCCTCCTTTGTGCAGAGGAATAATGTGTGAATTTTCTAGAGGGAGATGTTAAAGTTATAAATAAATAACATTAAGAATTTACCTTATATGCTTTTAGTCAGGAACAACACTTCAGGATGTGCAAACATAAATTTTATTCTTACAGCGCTGGGAGTTGGTCTTCATAATTCTTGATGAAGCATTCTCACTTTACATACAAAAACTGTAATTTTATACATTTTCTTATCAAACTGCTCATGCAATTTCATGACGTTATAATGAATGTGTCCTATAAATAACTTTGCAAATGTTCTCATCCCTCGTGATTTTTGCCTTAGACTTCAGTTGAACACCTTCCTATACATCATTCACCTGCTTCCAAAGGGTCTTGTTTCTGACCTTGGATGTTTCAGACCAGCTTTAGCAACAACACACTCTTAGCCTGGAGAAGTCAGGCTAACAAATTCATTTTTATATAACTACATGCCTCACTTCATGCAACACATACTATTCCCTCTTATTACATACTAAAAGAATACAGTTAAAAAAAAACTCAATACTGTAGCTTATGAAGCTGTATTTTTCCCAGCCCTTCACATAAATTATATTTACTTTTTAACAATCATATTATAGCATCATTAATCATTAATAAACTGAAATTAATATACATTTTAATAAGCTGGTCTTGTCCCATAACATTTTTCTCCCTCTGACACTATCAGTGTCATACCATACATATAATTATATTTTTATTTTTCTTAACTTGATAAAATACACCTCAGCGTCATAGTAGTCATCATCATTTTTTGTCACAATAGAACTGTCATTGATTTGTGCATGCAGTGGCATTTCATGTGCAGGTGAGGTTAAACATCTTGTAATCACAGCCTTTAGAATAGAAAATGCTAAAATGATTACAAATATAATAAAAATTACAATGACAATACCCTGGATTATGTTAGTTCCCAGGTTACCAAAAATACTGCCCAACCATCCAAAAAGTGTCCAACATTTGGATGGGCTGTCCAACTCTTTGGCCCTTTGTTCCATGAAGTTTGCTGTTTTTTTCCTGTTCATCATGATAGTCACTAATATATGAACAGCAATGGCTCCCTATGAGGGCACATGACCCCCCTTTTGCAGCAAGCATTATATCAAGTGCCATTCGATTCTGCAACACCACAGTTCGCATTTCAGTAATGTCTCGATTTGCCATCCTGATGTGATGTGAAGTTTCATTGGCCACCTTCTGTAGAATTTGGGCAAGTATGGCGATTTCAAGCATTGTCCTTTGCACTCCATACCCAGGATTAAAAATTGAAAATACTTGCTCAGTCCAGTGGATTGCTCACTTATTTATCAGTCTACCTGTTGGTGGGTGTTTGAAGTGTTGAATAGCAGGAGTAATATAGCCTAGAAAGCAACATCCAGACCAGTTTGTAGGCAACCAGGGGTAGGTATGATTACCACAGATGTAGTAACGGTCACTTATCATGCCCGTGCCACGCCCCCACTCATAACTTTTTAAGTGCACAGAGTCTAACAAACTGTCATGCCTGGTGTCATTACATTTGCTTTTCCCTACTGGTACAGTCCCATTTCTGGCATAACATGTCTCCATGTTGTGTGGTTGCAAGTTGAAGAGACACAACCTTTGAAAAATCAGTTACATTATGCCAGGTTAAGCTGATGTCATTAAGGTCCTTTTCAAATGACACCTGTGATGCAGGGATGGGAATCATGGGAATCCCTGCCTTAGAATGATGAGGTATATGCAAACATATCCAGCAGTTTGTTTTGTTTAGATATTTGGCATATTGCCGAAGGACCAGCAAGAAACTGTTTTCTCTCGACCAGTTTATAGAAGGGAACAGCAGCAGAAACAAAGCAAAAGTACTTGTTGTCACTGGATTCATCATGGACTGCTACTGACGATGACCTCACTGGGCAGATAATTTATCTGTTAGACCTCGATCTCCCTCTGTTGGCTGTGATGATTCATCTGGGGTCCCTACACGACAGGTCTTCTTGCAATAAGATGAATGGATCCACGTTGATAGTCCTGCACAGTGAACTGTGGTTAAAGTGGTAAGTAGGACCTGGAAAGGCCCCTTACACCTCAGGCTCAGGCAGTTTTTCCTCTGAAAAACTTTCACATAGACCCAGTCACCCAGTTGTAGTTGATAACAGGGTTGGTCAGGAGGCTTTGATAACGCTGCTCTTACTGTTTGATGATATTGCTGCAACATTTTGAGGAGTTTCCTACAATAAGAAATCATAGTATAATCTGACAAAGTTAAATCGGCATTTCCCACTGGAGGGGTAGCTGGAAGGGCCATGGGTCTCCCCATTAATATCTCATATGAAATCAATTTTCTGGTGGCATTCAGTGAGGCCCTCATATTCATCAATGCTAAGGGAAGGGCTTTGGGACACTTTAAGTTCATAGGTTCATAGGTAGGTACTAGGCTATTGGCCCTAGGGTCTATATAAGCCTAGCCAAACAGTACCCTGGCTTTTGCCACCCAAGAAAATTATTTTCCTGTGCCCCTGTCAAGCAGAGCCACAGAAGTCATCCCCGGGGTGAATTTCCTATCTCCTATCCAGTCATCAAAATTTTTCTTGAAGAGTGCTAATGAGGAGCTTTGTTTGATATAGATAGGTAGTTTGTTCCAGAGTACAGGAAGTCTCTGAGACAGGAATCTATCCCTCCAGCATGTTCTGTTTATTGTGGTAACAAGGTTTAGGTCCCTAGAGCATGTAGCTTGGAGGGATTGGGATTTCTTTATGTGGAGCATGTCCAACAACTCTAGGTTTGACATAGCTTTGTATGTTAGGCAGAGATCGCCTCTGAGTATGCGATATGTGGCAGAGTAAAGCTGGAGTTTTTTGAGACGGTCTGTGTAGGGTATCTGTTTGAGGCCAGTAATCCTCTTTGTGAGGTATTTCTGTGGCCTTTCCAGTTGTTGTAGATGTCTTGTGAGGTACATACCAAAAGGGGTGTTGTACTCTATAATGGGTCTAATGAGTGATGAGTAGAGGGGAACAATGACCTCTTTTTTCCTGGATGAGAAACCTTTTGTGATGAGGTGTGCCATGTAGAAGGATTTCCTGACTACTGTGGCAATGTGATTATCAAACGAGAGACTACTGTCCACCTGCGTCCCAAGGTCTCTTATCACACTTTTGGTGTTAAGTAGACTACCACCTATGTGATAGTTCATGGGTACAGCGTTTTACCAAAAGGGATGACAATGCACTTTTTGGCATTGAGCTTGAGGCCATGGCTTTGACACCAGGCATCTGTCTCAGTGAGGCCCTTTTGTAGGATGTCCACATTGTTAGGAGATTTGATTATGGCTCCTAGTTTGCAATCATCTGCGAACCTTGTTAGCCAAAGACCTTCTGTGTTAGCCTGTACTTCAGAGAAGTAGATACCAAACAAGAGAAGACCTAGGACTGAAACCTGTGGTACTCCATTTGTCACTGGTCTGAAGTTGGATTTAGAGTCTGCTACTTTCACAGTGTGTGTTCGGTCAGTGAGCCAGTTGGCAACCTATCTTGTGACATAGGGATTTATACCTAGTTTAGTGAGTTTGTCTATAATTCCAGAGGGGGGATGGTGTTGAAAGCCTTGGCAAGATCTAGATAGGCTGTGTGTACCACCTTACCCTCATCTACAGCTTTGGTGACCGCTTCAAAGAAGTCTATCAGGTTTAGGAGACATGATCTGCCTTTTACAAACCCAAACTGGGTAGGGTCCAGAGTTTGGATTTTACCAATGTCATTGTTTATAAGTTCCATGATGATATGCTCCATAGCCTTGCAGACCAGGCTTATCAGGCTAATGGGGTGGTAGTTCCCGGGGTCCGTGATGGCTCCCCCCTTGTGGAGTGGGATAATTGTTGCTGTGCACCATTCAGTGGGCACAAAGCCATAGGTGAGGCTATGATTGAACATGGTACGTAGGTGGGGTGCCAGTTTGTTCTGTAGTTCATGTAGAACCCAGCCTGGGATGTTGTCAGGTCCCATGGAGGCTGTGTTCTTGGCTTTGGAGAGTGTGTTTTTTACCTATGCAGTTGTGATTACAGGTACTTTGCATTCTTCCGGTATAGAGATGGGTCCTTGAGGGGATGAGAGAGGGGTAAAGCTAGCACTGAACCTGTCTGCCAGGATGTTGGCAATATCAGTTGGTTCTTTATATTTAGTGCCATTGTGCTGTAACTCAGAGCAGATCTGATTGTTGCCATTGAGATTCTTGACATAGCTATAGAATGCTTTGTAGTTGTCTTTAGAATCAGTGGCGATCTTGTTTTCATAACTAGCTTTGGAGGATTTTATGAGGGATTTCAGCTTCTTACTGAGGCTGACCATGGAGTTCCTCCAATAATGGGATTTTACTCTTTTTTGCAACAGTTTCTTTCTTCTGTTGTAGAGTTTATTTATAGCAGGGGACCACCAGATTGGCTTCCTTTTTTGGAGGATAACATCTTGGTTCTGTTAGGGATTGCACAATCCATGCACTCGTGTAAGTACTTATAAAGTGCAATTGTATAGGATTCAGCAGTCGTATCTCTATTCTCCATTAGCATGGGTGTCGTGAAGTTTGCCACTTTTGTCTTAAGAAGCATGAAGTTGGCGTTGGAGACATTTTGTACGGTGGTTTCCCTAATGGGGGGTGGGGCTGGGATGTGGATGTCTAGGGTGATTTGCTTGTGGTCGGAACTGACCAACAAGGAAATTACCTCTGGTGTGGAACCAGTTGCCCATGTTGGTAATGACCAGGTCTAGGATATTGCTGCCCCTGGTGGGGGTGTGGATAAGTTGATCCAAGGCATTGGAATTTATGAATTCCAGAAAATGTTGAGCACGAGAGTTGGTAAAAGAGTAGTTCTCCCAGTTAATGGTGGGATAGTTGAAATCGCCCATTATTAGGGTGTTAGGTTGTACCCTAATATTTTCCAGTGTATCAAGAAATGAGGAGTGGGAATCCTGGGGCATGGTGGGGGATCTGTAGCAAGCTACAATTTGCATTGTGGTCTTGCCCAGAGTTAGTTGCACTTGGATAATCTCAGATGCATTATGCTGAGCAACTAGCCTGGAGGTGTGGGTATCCTTAATGAATATGGACATGCCTCCACCTTTAGTGCTTCGGTCCAAGTTAGGTGGCCGAAAGGTGTGGTATAAATTATAGCTTGGTAATGCAGGGGTGCTCTCTGGAGCCTTGAACCAGGTCTCTGTCACTGCACAGATGTCGATGTTCTCCATTTTAAGGAGTGCCTCGAGTGAGTGCATTTTGAGGTTTAGACTTCTAGCATTGAGTAGCATTACCCTCAGATTTTGCTTGCTTGTACCTGTTACGGTGGTGAATTTGTCATTTGAATATTGCCTAAAAAAGGCACTATAGGGTTGGCAAGAGCCTTAGCCAGTATCCGGAATCCCAAGGGCGACAGGTGCAGGCCATCTCTGGCAAAGCATCGTGGTTTGTCAATCATGTCATCCCAGGCAGACAGATATGGATCCCCTTAGAATGACACCAGTGGGTTTCAGCACAAATCTTCGAAATTTTATTTTTAAGAGTCCTGTTTACCTTTTCCACTAATCCAGATGACTAGGGATGGTTGGGACAGTGAAGACTCAACTTAGTATTAAAAGCTTTACATTACTCTTTAAACAAATTATTATTAAAATGAGTTCCCTGGTCACTGTTAACAATGCTGAGTATACAGAATCTCGGTATATAAGTTTTTAATAAATGTGACTGCATCAGCTTTCTGACATGGGTAAGCGTCCATGCTGAGAACATACACACTACCACCAAAATAAATTGTAAATTATTAGTCTTAAGCATCTGGATGAAATCCAGCTGTATATTAACAAAAGTTTCCCAGGGTGGAGGTAAACATGCAGATTAGCTGTTGGCATGTTTGCTTATGTTATATTCCAAACACTACAATTTTGTTCATACTGAAGTATCATAGAGGAGACTTGAGGGGCATACCAACTTTGGGTAATTTGATTAAATAAAGCTGTCTTACCTGTCTGTGCTGGTAGATGATATGTCCTTACCAGGTAAGGTAGCAAAGAGGCAGGTGACACCATTCAGCCTTCCGAATGTTGCCATATGCCATCAGAGAATTTTCTACATCCATCCTTGAGCCACCTCAGAACTTCTTCCTCTGATGCTTCAGCTTGAAAGGCTGACAATTTTGCAAAATCAAACACGTCATTACTGTTGTAGTTTGTTGCTGTCTTGGTCTGCTAAGTTGTTACCTTTTGTAACAATGTTTAACCCCTTTTGATGTGCACAACATTTGATTACAGAGAGCTTTTTAGGTAATAGAAGTGCATCTAACAATGATTTTATGTACCCTGAATTTTTAATTTGATTTCCTGAAGAGGTTAAAAACCCTCTCTCTTTCCAAAGTTGCCCAAAGTCATGTACCACCCCGAAAGCATAATGGCTGTCTGTAAAAATATTGGCCACCTTGTCTTTGGCTAACTCACTGGCTTTTTGCAAAGCCACTAACTCAGCTGTTTGAGCAGAGTGAACACCCACTAATCTTTGTTGCAACTATATTGTTTCCTCGGTGCAGACTGCTATTCCCGAGATCAACTTTCCTGTTTGATCTCTTCCAAAGGAACCATCCACAAACAGATGCATGTCAGCATTGGGTATAGGAGTGTCCTTTAAGTCTTCCCTAGGAGAAAGAAAATAGTTACACACACAATCACGCTCTTCTTCATCCTTAGCAGTAGGCAACAGAGATGCAGGATTTAGAACAGGACAGTGGATCAGAGAAATAGATGGATCAGAAAGAAGTGTAAGTTCATATCTAGTTAGATGTGCAGTCGAGAGTGGTTGAGTTTTCATTTTAAGCAAAAGAGATGATACAGAATGAGGGACAGCTACTGTGAGATCATGGCCGAGCACTGGCAATTGTGCATGATTAACTAGAATGGCAGCAGCGGCAACTGCCCTTAAACAAGGTGGAAGTTCTGCCAGTTCTTTGTTGCCAAGCAGCTGCACCTTGTTCCCCTCGACCAGCACTTTTGCTAAATCCTCTAGCAATTCCTCTACCCCTTCCCCTGCTCCTACCTTGACCCCTTGGGTTCTCCAGATGCCTGATTTGTAAAGTTAACAGCTTATCCTCAGTATCCTTCCTTTGTTTTTCCTGATACTCTGTAGAGTGATTTGCAGCACTTAATAAAGACTCTAAGTCTTTCCCTTGCCAGTCTATGAGCACCTGCTTTATTTGATTTTGTACAGGGGCTTGCAGACCCTGCACAAAGGCTGCTGCAATAGCTGGCTTAGCTTGCTCTTCTGGGTCTGGTATTCCTGAATGACTATCAAATACTGTTTTAAGGTGACTCAAATAGTCTGCAGAGGCTCCCCCTTTATTTTGTTTACATGCCTGTATTTTAGACCAGTCAATCCTAACTTGACACACATCTGTAATCTTGTTTAACAATGCTGTTCATTTATCTATTAATGCATTTCCTATGAGAGTGAAATCTGTTATTTCAGCCTTTTCCAGTAACTGCTTTCTTATTTCATCTAAAGTAACTACCCTCAGCAGTTGATTTAAATCTGTCAAAGTAGGATTGTATCATTCTATTATAGTTTTTAATTATTCTTTAAATTTTAATGGATCTTCTCTAATATTTGTAAAATTTTTAGACATAGTATGCAAATCAGCAGGGGTCCAAGGACGATGAACAAGTTCCCTATTGTTAGCCCCCAAACATTCCCTGAGAAGTGCCAATAGATCCCCTCCAGAGGTTGTAATCTCTTCTTGTTGTACTGTTATCATGTGAGCGTGTATGGTAAGATACAGGAGTGTCAAATACTAATGCCCCTGTTGGGGAAGTAAAGCTGTCTGAGAAGGATAGGAAGAAGAACCCTCCTCAACTGCAGATGACTGTTCAAAAGATGAAGACTGAACAGGGGAACCAGTCTGAGATGTACCAGTATCACATGAACTGGGTGTCCAATGGACAGCAGACCAATAGGTAAGAGTCTGAGAAACAATGGACTCTTGTACAGGAGGTACCCGTACTGGTGCATATGGGGGGGGGGGGGGTGCAGTAGCTACTGGAAGATTATCATCCTCTTCAGAAGTTTCTGCTTTCTGGCCATCCTCACTTTGTTCCAAACCTGCTAAGACAGGATAAAGGGATACCTTTTTACTTTCTACAAATTATATTTGCTTTTTAACAATCATATTATAGCATCATTAATAAACTGAAATGAATATACATTTTAATAAGCTGGTCTTGTCCCATAACAGAGGGAATATGGGATTCCTGGATCGACCTATTTATAAGGATTGAGAAAGGACAGGCAATGCTATCGGCAGCTATTTTTAGGTACTCACTTGAAAGGTTATCAGCTGAAGAAGAACACAGTTTGAATTTGTTTGAGTATTTTTATATAGAATGTGGGCACAGGTTTGGAGGTGAAAGTGGATGTCGTGATATGTGGCTGTTGTGCAGGGTTGGAATTAGATGTTGAGGAATCCTTGGTTAGAGATACTATACTATACTATACTGTCTATAAAATAAGAGTTGAATTGTATTGCAATTTTGATTAGTGAGTTATCAGGAGAGGGGTTTGGGTTGAATTTTTGGCTGGGATGTAAGATTTCTTTAAGGGATGTCCAAAATTTTAGGTCTTTGTTTAGTGTTATTCTAAAACTTATTTTAGTATAGTTTTAATATGCTTTTTTGGTACAATTGTGAAGAATTCTGAAGTTTTCAAGATATTGAGGTGTTTTATATTTTTAAAAACAATAAAACAGACTGACCAATGTATATGAAACTCGTTTATTGGAAATGAACAGAAAACAAATATAACTTAAGAACTGAGTGCTTTCGTCTTTAAACCTTACAAGACTTCATCAGAATGACAATCTGCTATGACAATAGGCTAGATATAACAAACCTTTAACCAATTAAATAACACACTTGTGCATAATTAAATGATGTCATACAGAATAGATGAAGCAACTTGTCTAGGAAAATAGCAGTCCTACTATATTGATGTGTGTCGGTTTAAAGTGTAAAAAGTGGTAGAAAAATAAATATACTAAAACAATAAATATATATCTTTCTACACACCAGATCTAAATTAATAATAGTAATATAGTAATTAAAGCAATAAAAATTCAATGACAATTGATACAAAATCTATGTATTATAACATAGTTGGCGTCCTCTTAAGAACACTTACTAACAAAATAGTATCATTAATACCAGGGCTAGTCAAGGCAATGAGCCTCATTTAGCAAGTTAAATATTTGAATTCAATAAGTGTTTCTAAGTCTCTGCTAAGGTTTGAGGCAACCATTCTGTCTATAGCTGAAAATAAAAACTTCTTGAAAGAAGGACATCAATGGCTGTGTCTGCACAAAGCATTAGTTTTTTCTTTTTCGTAATACTTTAGACATGTTCACGGATTCTTCCTTTAAGTTTCCTTAAAGTCTTTTCCACATAAAAGGTACTACAAGTGCTATAGGTGGACAAATAGACTGGATGGGAAGTGTTGCAATTACACTTCCCAGGGCAAGGGATGGATCTTGCAAAGGTGTCAACCTTAACAAATGGTCCTTTGTTGATAAACCTACACATACTGCAAATTTCCAAATTTTGCATCACCCCCTGCCCCACTGTTATGTTGTTTCCACTAGTCTATGACTCCAAGAGCACCTTGATATTTTTACCTTTGGATTAAACTATCACTGGAGCTGCCCCCACACAAGATTTCAATGTTTCAGGAAACACAATGTCCCAGTTGAATCTAATAGTGTTGGTATATTGTACAATATCCTTGCTGGATTAAATTGAAAACACCAGGGTAGACCTGTAAAAAGTGACCTTCTTTCTCCCTGTGACTCATTGTATTGTTAACAGTAACATTTAATTCCACTCCACTCTTGGATTTCAAGATTGGTGAAATGCAATCATTCCGATGACCTGCCATCTCAGCTTTAATATTCACAAGTAGCTGAATGGGATACCCCTTTCCAAAAACATGCCTATTAAATACTGTATCTCCTGCTCCAACACCATGTCATCCATTATGAGTCTAGACAGCCTCACCATGTGGCCCTTATCCACAGACGTTTTTTGGTGAAAAGAGTGACAGCTGTCAAAATGGAGACATGTTTGAAAATGTTTCCTTCCTATATATGGTGGTAGTAAAGCACTCATTGAATACATTCTTCTCCAGCATGACATCCAAGTAATTTACACTATTAATTCCAATGGAAAAGGTAAACCTGAGAAAATATGTTGGATTCTGTCAATAGTTGTAAAATAGTTCCCATTGGTCAATAGTATCTTTCCAAAGGATGAAGACATCATCCAAAAATGTATCCCATTGGTCAATAGTACCTTTCCAAAGGATGAGGATATCATCCAAAGATTCATCCCATTGGTCAATAGTATCTTTCCAAAGGATGAGGACATCATCCAGAAATGTATCCCATTGGTCAATAGTACCTTTCCAAAGGATGAGAACATCATCCAGAAATTCATCCCATTGGTCAATAGTACCTTTCCAAAGGATGAGGACATCATTCAGAAATCTATAATATCCATGCATTAACGAGAGGAACTCAGTGGTAAAAACTACTTTTTCTTCCCATACATCCAGCATTACATTAGCAAAGAGTAAGGCACAAGCTGCACCCATGGCTACCCCAGATACGTGATGATAATACTCCCCTTCAAAAAATATAACATTGTTATTCAGTGTTAAATTAAGAAGGGTTGTGATAGTATGAATGTTCTGAATGGTTAAAGATGTATAATCAGATTAAAAAAAACATAAAACCATTCTATTCCAATGTCATGGGGGATAACAGAAAAGGGGTCCACTACATCTACTGTGATAAAAATGATATCTTTGTCAAACTGCAAGGTATTTAAAATCTCAAGGAGGTGCATGAATCTTTTAGAATGTAAAGCTTTGAGTTCAACACTGTCTAGTACTTGAAGTCAACATACTTTGCTATGGGTTTAGCCCCCCTCCCCCCCAGCTGAGTCATCTTAAAGGGGGTCATGTGTACTTCTGTTGATTTTGGGAATACTGAAGATAGAAGCTATCTTTGGTTTTGGAATGTTAAGATATCCCATTGTTGGTGCTCAACTGTCCCCTGCATCACCAAGTCTGACAACAAAAAATCAAATTTGGCATATGCAATATTTAACAGTATCCATTTAAGTGACTAAATTTATACTTTTTTCAACCTGCTATGCCTGTCTTTTCCATGAGTCCCAATACTTCCAAGTATCTTATCCACCCTTGATTTGTTGACCATAAAACATGTGAATCATTTCTGCATCTTCAGCTCCACATCTCCAACATTTTAATTTAGAAAGTCCATCTATACTGTGCTTCTTTATTGAGTGTAGTATGCCACAAATGAAGGATCCTCATTTGCTGATCCTCCACATACAACAGTTTTTTGAGATGACATAAAAGTTTCCATTTGTCTTGCCACTCTGGTGGCATTGAAGAATAAAGCCCTGCTGAGTTGACTCGCATTCAATTAGTGGTTCAGACAACTGATGGATTGGTAGGGAGGGATCGGCTTTTCCATCCCAGGGAGGGTGGGCAGTTCCATGGGTGTCTGCAGTGAAGATCTATGGTGGAGGCTGGGAACAACACTAGTGGTTACATGATGTAAAGGGGTTTAGCATGAGGACATGGCTGAGATGATATGAACATGAGATAGAGCACTGCAGAGGCACATTACATTTCCACCCATGGCCGTTATCATGGAAGCTGTGAAGAAGGGTGAAATGAAGAAAAAAATAGGCTTGAAGTAGGACAGCACTATCCCCCCAGGATGCCTGTAAGATCCTAGCTGGCCCCAGCTTAAATTCAAGCAGTAGACTAGGGGTGAATGGAGTGCTGATAGAACAAGCAAAGCATGTGGGACACTGGGATGGCTGTCAAAATGAGAGAAGAAGAGGAAAAAAAAAGAGCTCAACAAAAAAGTTTCCAATTGTCTTGACTTATTTCCTCATTAATAATTTCCAAACATATCCATACTCTCTCTCTAGCCTAGATCTTCATTTAATTCTTCTTTGCGCTTTGATATTTATATATTATTAAGCTTCTTCTACCCTTTCTAGTGTTGCTCCAATCATTCCAAAGAGACTCTCTTTGTTTGTTCCCTTGTATAGTAGTTGAGCAGTCAACTTATGTCTTCATCAATGTATTCAAAGTAAAGTTACAGTGGTCCCTTAGCTGAAAACAGTTTTGTATTTTCTGGAGATGAAGGACTCTTTCCTCCTGTCCAGTGTCTTCCTAACCTATCTCCCTTAACTGTTCACATTCATGTATGCCTTCTTCATGCCATATTGCCTCTTCATGTCTAGGAAATCTATCTTTAATATCTACCTGATCCTGGATCCTCTTGTAGAAAGATGCTTTGTAGCACATATCACCTAGTTGTTTAATCACTGTCTCCTAGTTGTCCCTACGTGTTGGTTGTGATATTTCTTTGCAAAGAACCATAGAGACCCCTTCCCATAATCCTACATCTTTAGTCTCTTCATGCAACCCAATCCAGTGTGCTGTATTAAATGTCACAGCCTCTGAAGCAAGATGTGTAAAACCCAATCTTTCTGTAGAGGGTATGGTTAGGAGTTACTGTCTTGAAATTCTACAATCACTTGCTTCACCAACATACTGTACAAGAAGGACATAAATATTGTCTACCAAACTGTAGTCAGTTCATACTGGGATGTGTCTTATGATATATATAATCTGAAGGAGAATCATAATCTTGATAGCATTTATTTTGCCATATATTGTGTATGAACCAGCACCTCACTTTTTAAGAGTTTCTTATTACTACCCCTTCATATATATAACTCAGCTCTAAACCTAGGTAGGTGGGAAACTGTCCTTCTTGTTTTTCTCCAACTGCTTCCTGTCCTTTCTCTTCTCTCACCCTGATAAACACTGTTTATTACAGACCATATCCATTCCTTCCACTATTCTGAGCCTGTCGTATATATCCAACACTGATGTGAAAGTTTTAGCTTTGTTTTCCACCATTAAAAAATAGTGTGTACAGCTGAAACATGGGACTGTGCCCAGTTCTTTACTTTTGTTATAGTTCCTCAAAGACTCACAAAGCTAACTCTTCAATTACTAAGAGAAACAATCTTGGTGATAGGGCAATATTGTCTTATCCCTCTGGAGATTTTTCTTTTGTAGTCATTCCTTCATTTATTAAAACATCAAAGGAAGGTTTATCATTTATCATCTTAATCCATTGAATGAATACATCCCCAAAATCCCTTCTCCACAATACCTTAAACAGCAAGTCTTAATGCATCATATCAAAACCTTTTTATTTTAATATGGAATAAAACTACCCTAGTATAATGATGTGATGAATTTCAGGAAAACTAGTCAGATTTCACTATTTATCAATACTCTGTCTGCCTTTAGAGACCGCTGATCACCAGAAAGCTTAATAACTGTTTTCTAGGTGACAGTTTGGAATCTGTGCTTGTATTCTGATCCTGGTGAGAGTAGGAGCAGAGTGCATTGATTCCTGACTCTTTCTGGTTGGAAAGTGAGTGCTTAACATACCTGATTGGTCTGGTTGCTATTCAAGGCATCTACCAGAAAAGTGCTAAAGCCTGCAGACCCTTGCATCATCTGGGATAAGACTGTGGATCATCAAACAGGCCGTGGCCTGCTTCTCTTCTTGGGAATGATGCTAACATTTTGCTTCTGGTGAGAGAAGAAACAAAGGAGTATTGTATCCCAACAGAGTGAAGCTGTACTGAGACCAGCATTAGTAGTAGCCAGGCAGTAACCATGCATGCGACTCCTCGCTTTTTATCATATCCTGACAAGCTAATTCTTTATTTTCAGTAAGTACTGCTTGATTTCTTCCTTACTTCCGTATATCTGACTAAATACTTCATCTTTAAATTATCAGGGTGTATGTATTAGTTTCCCCTCAAGTGTTTAGCAGTGCTCTGTACAAACTCAGACACTTTGAGTGACATGTTCCCTTTAAAAGGCTTCAGTACTTAATATATTGAGCTCCTATCCAGGCATGTCTAAAGGTCAGTTCCCTGTGCTTTCTCCTGTCAACCTGGTGAACTCGGGCAACCTTAGGCAATGTAGCAACTGCCTCATGTACATAGACAACCCTCTCCTCTTACCTCCCAAAACTATGACTTGGGAGAGATGCACATATATAGCCAAACTGGAAGCCAAGCACTCTACAGCCAAGGCTGGATTAGCCAGTCAAGAGGAGAAGGTTAACACCTGCACCACACCACATTCAACACATAGCCCTCCAGAACATACAGCACCACAACCCTCACATAGTAACATAAAACACACACCTAATTTTGTGGAGGCTCTCAATATAAATCTGCCCAAACAACAGAGACCTCTGAGGCAGAAACACAAACAACCACCACATCCCAGCACAAACCATGAGACACATAGCTCACATAAATAGTGTGCCACTCAACCAAAGGCCATAAGGCAAAACAACTTACCCAATACACAAGTCATAGGTGACTCAATAGTAAGCCACATTGATGTCTCACTCACTAGGTTGAATAATGAGAAAGTTATGGTCAGCTGCCTGTTGGGTGCACGGATCCACCACATAACACACGCACTTAGGTCACTCCACAACAGGTACAAATATGACTCTGTTATTGTTGCTGCATAGTGATTTAAGAGCAGAGTGATTCCCTTGTTATTTATTCAGTGCTTTAGTTATTACTGCATGGCAATTTAAGAGCAGAGTGATTCCCTCGTTATTTATTCAGTACTCTAGTTATTGCTGCATGGCGATTTAAGGGCAGAGTGATTCCCTTGTTATTTATTCAGTGCTTTAGTTATTGCTGCATGGCAATTTAAGGGCAGAGTGATTCCTTCGTTATTTATTCAGTACAAGTTTTACTCTAGTTGTTGCTGCTGCATGGTGATTTAAGGGCAGAGTGATTCCCTCGTTATTTATTCAGTACTCTAGTTATTGCTGCATGGCGATTTAAGGGCAGAGTGATTCCCTCGTTATTTATTCAGTACAAGTTTTACTCTAGTTATTGCTGCTGCATGGTGATTTAAGGGCAGAGTGATTCCCTCATTATTTATTCAGTACTCTAGTTATTGCTGCATGGCGATTTAAGGGCAGAGTGATTCCGTCATTATTTATTCAGTGCGAGTTTTAATCTAGTTATTGCTGCTGCAGTGCTGCATGGTGATTTTAGAGCAGAGTGATTCATTTACTCAGTGCACTCATCCATTATAGAATGACAATGCAAATGGATGGTGCATAATAGCATTTTACCTTGAAAGAAAAAAATTTACACAACAGTACGTTATTACTACTGTATAGAAGGTGGTATTTGAAAACCTATTCAGAATGCATAAATAAGTTTTAAACAAGTGAATAGGCTGGATATATGTTTGACCTTCTATGAGATGGAGAGGTAGCACTGTAGTAGAATGGGGGGCGTGCTGTGGCAAAACACCATTACAAAAAGCAAACTCTTGTAACTGTTAATGCAACAAGAATGGGGTTTTTGTTGTGACAACCTCTCTATACTTAACACAAATGTACACTTTCTTTTCATTTGTTGTGTGTTATATGCACACATACGCCCACCAACTTCTAAATTTAAATTACCAGAACAGACGTACTCAAAAGTAAAAATCTCCTGGCTGCAAACCACTATCCACATGTTGTAACAGTAGACTAAGTAATACCCCACCCCCTTAGCTGCTTGACTGAATGTCAGAAATTCTGGAAGTCGGATCGGTGAGGATTTGTTTTCTGCACTTCGGTTGGTTGGAAAGACTGAGCTGCTCATTAATCATTGGTCAACATATCTTTGTCAGCATTTAGTGTTCTCAGATAAATGCATGTTCTTGTGAGATTAGGTTAACTCGGTACTTTCCTTGTTTTTGTGCCTGAACCATTTAAGCACAAATTTGATAACGCTACTTATCTCTTAACACATGACAAGGATTTGTACTTTGTGGGAATGCAGCTGAAGCAAATGTATGGCATATATTCCAATACTTGCGACAGACTAATTTTGACTAAAATTGATACACAGTTTCCGTACTACTTTTGAGTTCCTTTGCTGCTAGACATATTGATAGCAGCTCTAGATTTCAGTGCTTGACCCTAGTTTGCTTATCCCACCCTGTTTTATCAACTAAACTGCCTGTAACATGTTTATATGTGGCTATGCACATTATTTTATTTATGTTTAGGGAGAAGCAACTCAGCCTGGCAAATAAAAACTTGTGGCTGCACCTGCCACTCCTAAACACACTAGTTTTCTTAACTCTACAGGCTATCGTACTTTATCATTTTCTTTTGGGGGCCCATATCTCTGAACTGTTCAGATTTTTGCCTCATTTTTTTGGGTCTGTTCCTCAGAAAATTTGTGTATTTTTTTATTTTTTGGCAAATCAGTAAGGATTTAATTCACTAAGTGATGGACATTTGAGTTTCAGACTTCACATCCTTCAGAATGCATGGTAGAACAAGACCTCTTATTCTAGCAACTTTTTAAGATCAATATTTAAAATTTGTCCCTATGTATGGAGCTTTGTCCACCCCATTATTTTTGCCTTTGTCCAAATTTTTTGTGCTAAGAGGTTGAGATCTATGGTCTGCGGCCATATGTTGGTTGTCTGTTCTTCAGTTTGCATTTGAAAGTTGATATCCCAAGATTCCATTGGAGTGACTGGGGTTACATAATTATGTATGTACACTTTATGTTAATCAGCATACAGATAGATTTGTATCTATTTTTCATGGGCCTCTGTCCAGATTTCTGATGTTTCCAGGTTGAGAGGTATAATCTGCACCACCGGAAGGGCTTTAATTGCACACACCCTGGAGGGCATTATTGTGCTTAGAGAATTGGTTCTCTGTAAAACTGCTGTGTTTTACTGACTTATTTTTAAGTACTATATTATTGTTTTTTTATATTTTTGATGTGAAATAGTTCCTCCGTCTAATGTTTCAAACTTTCTGTTGTGTATGTTAATGGTGTTGGAGGAAGTATTTTATATCAAAAATATATAAAATAATAATATAGTACTTAAAAAGAAAGAAATAAGTTCGCAAAACATAATTTTACAGACAGCCCATTCTCTCTCTCTCTTTCTCATATACAGTCACTTTTACTTTTATATAAACATACACACACACACACACACACACACACACACACACTTAGACACACACACACACACACACACACACACACACACACACACACACACACACACACACACACACACACACACACACACACACACACACACACACACACACACACACACACACACACACACACACACACACACACACACACACACACACACACACACACACACACACACACAGTCTCTCCTGCTTTCATGCACACATTCACTCACACAAGATCACTGTCACTCTCTCTCGATCTCTCTCTCTCTCTGACACACATACACACACACACACACACACACACACACACACACACACACACACACACACACACACAATCTTCTCTGCTTTCATACATGCATTCACTCACACAAGATCACTCTCACGCTCTCGATGTCTCTCACACAAACACAGTCACTTCTGCTTTCATACAGACATTCATACCTCTCAACCTGGAAACATCAAATATCTGGACAAAGGCCCATGAAAATAAGTACAAATCTGGGTGATGATTAACATAAAAGTTGCATACATAATTATGTAACCCCTCCCACTCCAATGGAATTGTGGGCTATCAACTTTCAAACACAAACTGAAGAACAGCCAAGCAAAATATGGCCCCAGAGACCCAGACCCTTTGCTAAATGGTATTTTCTTTTAAATGCGTAGCAATGATGTTCACTGGGAAGGGAGAAGATGATGAACCTTAGGATTTTGTTTTTGTTGACTTGCAGTATGTGGCTTTTATGGTAAAAGTAGGGCATTTAATGGTAGGTAATATTCTAATCTTAGCAAAAGAATATTATAGTTTGCTGAGACCTCCAAAAGTCATTCTTCATGGCCTACTGATCAGTGGCGTAGCTACAGTTTGTGTCGCGTGGGGCTGTCTTTCAGTTTGCCGCCCATCCCCCCTCACAAAGTCATGGTCGAATGGGGCCTCCCCATATAGAGCCCTCCCCCCTTCAGCCATTCCAATGTCCCATTACTTGGCTATTTCACCCCATTTACCATAAACACTGTAATGTGCATACTGCTTTACTTCGAAGATGATTTGGATTTCATTTATTAGTTTTAGTTTACATTTTACAGCACAAACACTAATGACATCTGCTAAACAAAGCAATACAGTCTCACAATGAAAATAGACTTAGCATTAAAACTTCTCCGCCCTTGAAACTCACATTCATTAAAACAGCATTGAAACCCGCATTCAAAGAAAATACATCTGGCCAGTGGCAGATAAAGATTAACTTTGGGCGGTTTTCAAATCATATGCCCCTTGCACATGAAATATACATGTGTTAGTTGATACATCTTCCTGATTGTATTAAATTATATTCCTTGTATAATACAGTACAGCTGTTAGAGGGCATTTTAAATTTGTTTTGAAATTTTTTTCAGTAAACAATAAAACAAAATGCATGCACCAGTAATGACAAAATTGCCCAGTTCAGATCATTTCCATCATAAAAGTCTACTCAAACTTCTACAGTCCATCAGTATCAGTAAATATGCACAATCCCTGCAGAAGTAAAAGTCATCTAAATAATTCCACACTAAAGATATCTGTACCTAATGAAGAGGTTGCTGCTGGCAAACAACTTTATATTTCTTTGTTTCATCTACAAATAAAGTGCCTGTTGCCTTTGAGGAACAAATTGCCTATGTTACATTAAAAAATGATAAGCTAGTAATATTGCAATAATGAATGGATGGCAAACTGATAACAGGTTCATAGTTACTAGTTATTGGTGCAAAAAGTACAACACAGTACAGTATCAGCAATGCATCTACATACTGTGAGAGTAGAACCCACAGCCTTCTGCACCAAAAGCAAGTATTCAACCTGTTATGCTATTAACAGTGGAAGCTAATTCAGTATAAGCAGCACTAAACTTCTCTTCCCCTGAAGCTCTTAGCTCCTTGTAAAATCCACTCGACACTCAACTGTATCTCTCAACTTTGCAGTACAACAAATTTGGAAAAAAACAAAATTTATTTGGGGGGGAGAAAAAAGCCCAAAAACCAAGGGCACATTTTAAACATTGCTTGTATAATCTTGAAAAGTTGCTAGAATAGAATGTTGTGTTACCACCATGCGTTTCACATGTTAGAGGGCATTTTAAATTTGTTTTGAAATTTTTTTCAGTAAACAATAAAACAAAATGCATGCACCAGTATTGACCCTGTGCACTATAGTCAGAGAAGCATACCACCATGTCAAATCAGCTGTTTCCTGAAAGACAGAAGACTGAAACCTAAATGGCACTCATTTAGTGAATTCAGTTCTCACCATAGCTCTCAACCTCTTAGCACAAAAAGCATGGACAAAGCCAATACAGGGGGAATACAGCCCCAAAAATAGGGACAGATTTCAAATATTGATCTTATAAACTTAGAAAATTGCTAGAATAAAAGGTTTTGTGTTACCATGTATTTTCTGAAGAATATGAAGTCTGAAATTCAAATGCCTGTCATTATTTAGTAAATTCAATCCTTCACTTGATTTATCACAAAAATCCAGAAAACCACAGATTTTATGAAGAACAGAACAGAAATATGAGGCAAAAACATGGAGAGCTTTCTCAAGTGGTGGTGGGTAGCCAAGAGACTGATTTATAATCAGACCTTACCAGGTAGGACAACACAAAGGGGGCAGTGCAGAACCCCCCTAATTTGGTGACTACTAAGTCTATGACATTCAAGCCCCTTGTGTGGGTGTGGATTATCTGTTCAGAGCATTTGTATTAACATAAGTCCAGAAACCTTAGGGCGAGTGTGTTTTGTGCTCACATATGACTCCCAATCGATGGAAGGATAGTTGAAATCACCCATGACCAAAGTGTTTGACTGTATAGTGAGTGACTCAAGTAGGTCCAGGTAGGCAGACTGGTTCTTGCAGTTCATGGTGGGGGATCAATAGCTAACAATGATATGGAAGGCAAACAGCTGCAAATGTGTCTTCCAGTTTCATCATCTCATAGAAAGACACAGATGAGTGATGCTAACTTTCAAGATATATCTCTCAAATGATGTATGATTTAGCCATTCTGCTCTGCTTTTATTGCCCTGAAATTTACACTTCCTTCCAGTTGATTTATTTATTTATTCATTCATTCAAAATGATAATAAAGGTTCCCATTAGTCCAATTCCAAGAAATTAATTAGTAATAGGGCTAGTGTTATAAGATTTAAGTGTTTGCTATTAACCTGAATGACAGAAGGAAGTATTTTTATAGAGTGTGGTAGGCTGTACTGATACAATTGAGGTATTATCTACGCAAGTAAATGTGCAATGGATTTGTCTGCCAAGTTTCAACATCTCCGGTTCCTGCAGTGGTAATATTAACTAGATACACATGATATAAGATATAGTTGCTGGCAGCTGGATGAACATATTTAGTAAAATAACCTTAAAGGTTACATGTATTTATTTAAGTATGGTTTTAGATTGGAGCCAGGGTACCTCTACTGATTTTTTTACAGAGCAAAATAAGCAGTATTCACCAACAGTAAATGCAATGTATTCAAGTGTAAAATAGGAATTAGCAATGTGGTTACTGATAATCTTAGCCAGTGAGTTTTCTAACATGGTGGAGCAGAGCATAAAGTTAAAATTAGATACAGTTATACGATAAAGACTAAAAAGAGAGAAAATTAAATTTGAACCAGTGTAATGCAATCATTAATATTATGGGAAATGACTAATTCTATTTTCCTTCCATTATCTTGAGTTAACAGCGAGTTAACATTCCACACCTGCAACCATTCATCATTCATCCATCTATCCATACAGCCATCCATCCATCCATCCATCCATCCATCCATTTTCTATATGTGCTTTCATCCAGTTAAGGGTAGTGAGGGCGGGAACAGATCTCAGAAATCATCTAGCGCAAAGCAGGAACCAGTCCTGTTTGTTGGCCTGTCCCACTGCAGATAAGAAAGTCAAGTAGCAAAAATGTTTCATTGACTAGACTTAAACTTAAACCATTTAGACTTAAAACCTCTTCTTTCAGTAGACACACACACACACACACACACACACACACACACACACACACACACACACACACACACACACACACACTTAAATACAATATAGAAGTTTCACTTTTTTTAAATATTTCAGTGATTTCTCTTAATCTCGTGTCTCCACATTAGAAACACTTTAGGCACATTTTATTCCCACCACAACTGTCCTATAAGAAAGATAGTTCTATGGCAGAGTAGGCAAACAGTATGTGCGAGTGATTAAAACCAGTTCCAGCATAATGTATCATGCCATACCTCAGTAGCGAATATGTTTTGTTATCAATTACCTTGTAGCAGCCTGTCACCTCAGTGCAAACCTTTCTGTTGTATGAGAAGACTGCTTCCCTGGCTTGAGTAGATCCTTTAGTGAATTCCTATATAACCTGACAAAACCTTATGTCAAGAGTTTCACTCAGTGAACTGTGGACCAATAATTATAACCAAATGAACATCAATGAATTGGTTTGTAATCCTTCTCTTATGTAGGTGGTTGCTTGAGCTTTATAATGGTGTAGAAAACGAAAGCGTTTTTCACAATTCTTAAGGGGAGAAAGAACACTTGACAGGGGAAGAAGACATGAGCTTAGCACTGAAAGCACACCTGGCAGAAGAGCACATAAGTTTAGCACCTGCAAAACCGTGTGCCAAGAGTTTAATTTAATGAAGTATGGACCAGTAATTATAACCGAATGAGCATCACTGACCTCCACTTTTCAATGTGTTTTTGTATTGTATTTGTTTTTTTTTTGTTTTTTTTAGGAGGGTTATTTAGTTATTCAGTTAATGACTGTGTGTGTGTGTGTGTGTGTGTGTGTGTGTGTGTGTGTGTGTGTGTGTGTGTATGCCTAACATTGGACATCTCTTGTCTCTTTTTCATACCAGTTCCCGATACATCAACTCTCCTGTCCCACTTTTCATATTTTATATGTTTTTCGTATTTTGTTTATTTTTTGGGGGGGCATTATTTAGTTTTTTTTGGCTGGGTTATTTAGTCAATGACTGTGTGTGTGTGTGTGTGTGTGTGTGTGTGTGTGTGTGTGTGTGTGTGTGTGTGTGTGTGTGTGTACTTGTGTGTGGTTGTATACCTAGAGTACAGAAGTGCCCTTGGTGGGTGGAGTTTGACTTTCGTTTCACTACGAACTCGCACAGTGTCCCATAAAAAGTTTCACTTCAAAACATCTTCTGTTTAGGTTCATGTGAGATTACTAGGTTTGTAGTCCATTGATGAGACTAGCCTAGATTCCCATTTGTTTCTAAGCAATGACTGGTTAAGTGACTTACTCAAGTAGGCAAACAATGGCTGAGGGAATTAACCCCTGCACACAGGAATTAAATCTCACAGTCTTAATCCTCTCCACTACTAGACTTCTGTTATGCCAGCAATGTTGTCTGAGAATGTTATGAAAAATTTTGAAGCATTTTGGAGAGATAGACTTTTATATGCAAGCAGTACAAATAGCCAGAAAAGTGGCTAAAGGGACAATTCTTTGGAAAATGGGTTCAGGTGACGAGAGGTTAAGTCAAAAAGATAAATATGGCAAAAACATGTTAAGACCCACAAGTGGCAGGTAGTTTAAGAGGTGTGCATTGGCTAATTGATGCTGCTAAAAGAAGTAGTAAAAGAGTGCATGCAATTGGGTATGAAAAAAGGTTGCCTTGGTTATTTTTACAAAATGTTTCTACTATGCTCAAACCAACCAGGGAGCATTTTTCTTATTAACTGAGTATCAGTGACCAATATTGATCTACACTGGCAAGTTAGTATTGCTGACCTATCAGTAGTTTCAAAGCACACATTTTGATTATTTTAATACAGTACTTATTGATGTCCTATCAGCCACGGTGGTACAGCGGTAATGTTGTTGCCTCACAGCAAGAGGTTCTCCTGTTCGATTCATGGCTGGAGTGCCTTCTGTGTGGAGTCTGCATGTCCTCCCCGCGGTCGAGTGGTCTCTGAAAGACATGCGTGAATGGGCGTGTCTTCGCTGAAGGTTGGGTGTCAGGCTGGCAACTAGGCACCATAAAAAATCTACTGCCAATCATTAGCGGACCGGAGTTCTGCTGTGGCGACCCCTAACTGGGAAAAGACAAACAACTTAATGATGTCCTATCCAAAACACTTAGACTGAGGCATTAAAAATAAGTCCACTAAAAGTGTTAAAGAGGTTTGCAGAAGGATTCTCACTGGGAGGCACAAACCAAAAATAAAAAAAAAATAAAAAAAAAATAAATAAAATCAGATCAAGGCTTTGAATTTTTTTAACACTAATATTTTGTATTGAAGCACTTCTGAAAAAGCATAATATATAACATTGTACTGTATCATGTGCTGAACTATATAATAAATAATAATATAAATGATATTCACTTTAACGCCTCCAAAACTATTTTCATATTAAAAGAACATGCAGATCCCAAAAACCCAGATAGTTATAGACCCATCTCCCTTTTAAATATAGATACAAAGATCATAACTTCGATACTCGCAAACAGATTAAAAAACCTAATAGAGAAAATCATTTCTCCAGAACAATCCAGGTTCACACCACATAGACAGACCACCAGTGAAAACACTCTAACATGGGATACATTGATATCTTTTGCAAATCAGAAGAACATTAACATTTACGCAATGGCAGTAGATGCCCACAAGGCATTTGATAGGGTCAACCTAGAATTCTTACTTCAAACATTAACTTATTTTGACATACCTAATAACGTTGTACAGGTTATTCAAATTCTCTATAGTTATCCCATTACATCTCTTTACATAAATAAAACATGGTCAAATAGAATTTCGATAAAAAATGGAACAAGGCAAGGATGCCCACTATCACCTTTTCTATTTAACTTATACCTAGAACCACTGTTTTTATATATTAAACAAAATGTTTATGATAATCCCCCCTCAATACATAACCTCAGAATATATCTTTCTGCTTTTGCAGATGATTTAAATATATATTTCACTGCACCAAACTCCGATATGACCAAAATAATAAACACAATTGAACAATTTTCCTGTATGTCTAATTACAAACTAAACCTTAATAAAACTAATATCTTCCCTTTGAGGCCAAACAGGCTTATTTCATTGATACCACTTTTAGACACCATAAAAATAAAGGATGAAATTAAATACCTGGGAATCACTTTTTTTAAAAACAATAAGGAATTCTGCAAACATAACATAACTCTTAAATGGCAAAGCATTATACAAGACTGTACAAGGTGGAACAAACTTAAGCTTCCATTTCTGGCCAAAGTCTCGATAATTAAAATGAACATACTACCTAGGCTACCGTATATATTTATGACATCACAAATACCTATACATAATAAATTCTTTAAACAAATTCATACCTCCCTAGCAAAATTTATATGGGATCCTAAAAAGACCAGAATCTCATACCAGAAACTAACACTCCCCAAGAACAAAGGGGGTCTGAACCTACCAGATTTTAAAACGTATTAGTCTATTATCCACACTAACAGAATAGTGAGAATAGCAGAGTATAACCTGTCAGCAAAAACTTGGTCACTGCCATGGGTGATAATATATTACAGATACATCAAATCACTAGGCATCAATCCCAAAGTACTTCCCTTTTTGAACAAAAAAGATCTACAAGCACACAAAATTATAGACCCTCTAAAACATTCTATAAACATAACACAAAAACTATTTTATTCCTTAAACCTGGGGCAAGCTCTGATAACATTACAACTCCTCCATAAAAATCATAATTTAAAAATAAATAACAAGATGCTAGATTTAGATTCCTTTCCCCAATTAAAAGAAAAAAAATACAAGGTATCTACCCACTACTTAATTGTACTATCCAAGAAGTGAGAAATAATCTGAATCTACCTAAGTCTTACATCAAAATGCTTAGACAAATCAAAGATCTGTGTTCCAGTTACCTCCAAAACCTTACCATACCCAACAGTGACATGGAAAAATGCACTCTGCTCCAGGAGACTATCCTCATGACTAAGAAAACTATAACAAACTCATACAAAATGATAGGGGAAATCAAATTCCAGAAAGACCTCCTTTTCTCTGACTATTGGAGGAAAATACAACCATTTTTGGATGACCACCAAATACAAAATGCAATTAAACTAACACTGAAAAGCATACCCCTTAAAAAACTGTTGTACACACAACTTATGATAAATAACAACACATATTTCACACCTGCATTACTACACAAATTCAGTGCAACAAAATCAATGTACTATCCACACTGCAAGGATCAGATATCAGATTTAATGCATATATTTTGGAGTTGCAAATGTGTCTATAAACTCTGGAATTCACTGAAATTACATTTACAAAAAGTGGGATATCAATCATCAACACTTACATGACAATTTACCATATTACATATTCGCCCATCTAACTTCTCAGTAAAACAAGCAAACTCACTTTTAACCATATTCTCATTAAGGAAACTATATATAGCCCTCAAATGGATAGACTCTATGAACATCTCTTGGGAGGGTTTTAAGAAAGTGGCTATTAAACAACTATTAGCTCACAAAATATTAATGGATAAAAGAAACAAAAACAGCAAAACTCGAGCAACTTAGGAACAAACCTTTAATATCATACTAGCATAAAACATCATGCACACTATAGAGTAATGTGTTATAAGGGAACGTAACAATATACCCACAAACTAACAACAAAATATGGTATTGCAAACATCGATGTATGTGTTGTCTTTATATTGTTTAAACTTGTTTAAGAAAGCATCTGTGTATATAGTGTAAATAGGTTTGTTATATGACCTTCATGTTCCTATATTGACTACAATGTATAACTTTCTCTTATGGTCATGTTGTAAATATGAAAATGTTTGTGTCTTTTATAAATGCAAAATGAAAATAAAAATTATTGAAAAAAATAATATATAACATTTTACAATCATAAATGAAGTTAAGGCTTGTATTGTGGAATGCTTCAGCTGCACCCTAAAACGATGACAAAAATGTTTAACATTTTACTGATCTTAATCTATATAGATATATAGACATATTGCAGATTATTAAAGGGAGACGAATTACTGAGGTATCAAAATGAATCCCCCTGATTTAGCCAATTCCAATTATTTACATGTCAGGAAACCACTATCCAGTTACCCTAAATCATCACCATTATCATTAAATCCCTTCATCCCATTCTATATTGTTCAAGTATCACATCACCTGCCACCATTTATCTCGACTTAGAGCCACTTTCCCACCTTCTTTGACAGTCAGTTTTCTCTCGTGCACTCCATCTGTCTATTGACTGGATGTTCCTGTTTCCTTGTTCTATCTTCCTAGCTACACCAAATCTTCTTTAATTAACTGTTTCTGCTCTCTTGCTCTTGTGATTAAACCACCACAAGTTGTTCTCCTTGACCTTGCCTGCAGCTTTAGTCACTTTGACCTCTGCTGTGATATTACAATTTCTTCATCTCTCTTATGGTGTGCATATTACTGCTATCTCAAGACTTCATCTCCATCATTTGAACTTCTTTAGATGTTCTTCCTTCATTTCCTAGATTTCTGTACCATAAAGATGCACTAGTCACAGCAATGTTTTCTGCACCTTACTTTTCAACATCTTTGCGTTCTTCTACACACACTATCGCCACTATGTATGCTATTTGGCTGTAATGCCACTGAGTCTAGCTTTGACATCCTCATGTAGAGTTTTTTTCTCCTCACTCATACCTCCCAGATACTTGAAACTGTTAAACTGTGACATTTTTTTCTTCTATCTCAATTTTTAACTTCTAATTTCACCATTTGCTGCCATAAGCACTGTCTTCTCTATACTCAGCTTCATCCTATGTGTTTTCAGTTTTGGGTTTCAGTCACATATATGCTGAAATTCCTTCTTAGAGTCTGCTTATAATACCATATAATCTGCATACAGCAGTTTTGTTGATCCTATTTGCTGTTGAAATCCATCACCAATATGAACAGGAATGGGCTCAGTGCTGAGAGCTGATGCACACCCACTTCCACTGAAAACCCCTCTGTCAGACTGGGTCCTTGTACATAGCCTGTCCTAATTTTGCTAATGATTCTGAGACTTTACACCATTGCAGGACTACCCAAATTAGCATTTGTGTGACATTGTCATATGCATTTTCAAAGTCTTGAAGTGTCTAATTGGACTCTTTCCTCATCTCTGACTTCCTCTCCACCTTCTATCCCTTTTGAAACACTGGGTTAGTTGTACTGCATTCTAACAAGAATCCAATTTGCATGTTCCATTGTCAGTCACCCTCTCCAGCACTTTCATGTAGCATGACAGTAGTTTGATTTCTATCCCTTGCCCTTATTCATCATCCTGTCAGTTTGTGTTCACCTGCATGAGAATACTTACCTTCCAGTCATGTGGGACATGCCTCCCTTTCCATACAGTAATGAGTAACCTCATGTGCCATTTCCTCCCCGACAGACTCAACAATTTCACCAATGATCTTAAATGCAGGGTGAAAAAAACTTAAACTTTTAGTAGGAGATAAGGTATATGTGTCACAAATTAAGAAATAATTTAATAAAGGGTGTGAAATAATTTTACAGATAACATATTCATTATTTTCTTGTATAATTAAACCTGTATCAGTGTACAAATGTCCATTAGAAATATAGGTGCTAGACTTGGGGTGTATTTCTGAATTCCCATCCACTGGTCCAGGTGTCTTTTAAATAGGGATTGGGAAAAGCTATGCTAAACATAGATGGAAAGCGTCCATTGTGTCCTATTTATGTCCCAAGCAAAGTTTAAATCCCTAGATCAAGTAATTCATTTTGCAGATATGCAAAAGGCTCAAAAGAGTGAGATCTAGGGATGCCTTGAATGGTGGGCACAGATCGCCTCTCAACAGTGTGTAAAAACAAAATGAAAACTCCAGCAAAGCTAGAACTTCTACTGAGTGACCTCCCAAACCTCTTGTATCAGAGGCACATGGGATATATGCAAATGATCCTTATGAACATCAGTTGTTTCAGCTAATTCGTGATTCTGAATGCCCATGACTTGTTTTGTCATTTTAATGGACAATTTCAGGCCAATAAAGCCAAACCCCACTAGCTATGGATATGCATATTTCGGCCTTGTTATGACCTCATCAGCACAGCACAAGCAGAGTGTTTGACTAAGCATTAGAAACACAGCCTTAGGCCTTAGGCATAGACATAGGCCAACTAGGCAGCCACCTAGGGCGCCGCTGTAGTAGGGGTGCTTTTCCAGTATTTATTTGGTGTAGGTAGACTAGGATGGGGGGCACCGAGTGGTGTGGTGGGGGGCACCGTGGAGCCCTTTTGCCTAAGGCACCAGTTGACCTAAAGCCCCTCCTGCTCTCATTTACTTCCCCTTTCATTACTATCAGCCATACTCTTATATTACTCTCTTATTACTGTACCCCTTTATGCTTCCATTACT
This sequence comes from Protopterus annectens, assembly GCF_019279795.1. NCBI lineage: Eukaryota > Metazoa > Chordata > Ceratodontiformes > Protopteridae > Protopterus > Protopterus annectens. The sequence goes on from NC_056729.1 coordinate 1,010,414,787, forward strand.
ATTCTAATACTTCCTTCATAGACACCTAAGCTTATTATTGCAAAATCACAAGATACATCTACCAAACTTACACATTACCTACTGTCACCATTTTATACATGTTTGACATTTTCTGTTGTAAATATTGGAAATAGCATCACTGTCATATTTTTAAAACTTTTATTAAATTATCACTTAAGACATCAGTACATATACATGAATAGAAAGGAAACAAACTGTGTTAACATTTTTTTTTTCTTTTACATACATTATTCTTTACACACACCTTCTTTCTTTATAACAGTTGTCCTTCACTCCAGCATTACATAAATTGTTTAATTCCTGTCTTCCCATAAACCTTACTCTCCTGCTCATTACTCTGCATATATTGTTTCCAAAAATTCCATTTACTTCTGTGTAATTTGCTCCTTCCTTTTTCTAATGATCCCACTTCCAGTTCTTTTTCTCTTTAACAGTATTCAGTACTTAAGTTACAGCTAATTTATATGTTGATTGCCATTGTGTTGAAATTGTATTTTAGCAGTCAGTAGCTTTAAACTTAATATGGCCTTAGTATGTCTAGTCAATTCAGGTCCTTTATGTCAGCCCAAAAGAATCATTTCCTTAGTTACAGCCATTGTTCCCCCAGTATTTCTGACACAGTAGACTGTTGGGAAGTTTTAAAATCTGCCAACTCTTTACACTCCTAAAAAACATGTTTCCATTTACCTCTCTCTCTTTCTCATCATACCACCAGCATTTGTCCATTCTGTTGACCAATAGATTGCACTGTATATCCCAGTTACTTAGTCTTCCCAGCTTCCTTATTTCCGCATTCAGTAAATGAAAACAAAAATGTTCAACTTTGTGCCTCCTTGTTAATTGCTTTGTTGCTGTGCCATAAACTGATTGCTGTTTCTAATAACTGACCAGAGTGTGGGAAGCCCTCTAACTAACCCCCAATTCACACTCCCCCCTGTTATTCTACCAGTATACTTTCCATATACTCATTTCACCTGTGACACCCATTCTCTAACCTTCCCCAAACATCCTTACTGCTATCGTACAAACAGTCTTGTATTTTCTTGTTTCCCAACTTTCATCTAGCAATTAGCATCATTCCCAAAAACTTTTCTCCGAAACATGCTGCTTTGCACAATACCCAGTTATACTCAGACTCCCTCCCCAACAGTACTACAATACCCAGTTATACTCAGACTCCCTCCCCAACAGTACTACAATACCCAGTTATACCAGTTATACTCAGACTCCCTCCCCAACAGTACTACAATACCCAGTTATACTCAGACTCCCTCCCCAACAGTACTACAATACCCAGTTATACTCAGACTCCCTCCCCAACAGTACTACAATACCCAGTTATACTCAGACTCCCTCCCCAACAGTACTACAATACCCAGTTATACTCAGACTCCCTCCCCAACAGTACTACAATACCCAGTTATACTCAGACTCCCTCCCCAACAGTACTACAATACCCAGTTATACTCAGACTCCCTCCCCAACAGTACTACAATACCCAGTTATACTCAGACTCCCTCCCCAACAGTACTACAATACCCAGTTATACTCAGACTCCCTCCCCAACAGTACTACAATACCCAGTTATACTCAGACTCCCTCCCCAACAGTACTACAATACCCAGTTATACTCAGACTCCCTCCCCAACAGTACTTCTCTGTTATTTTACATTTTAACTTCTACTTCACCCAAATAAACTCTCACTACTTCCTATCTTAACTACATCCTCATACTCTATCCATTCAAACTCCTTTATTTCTAAGATTTGAGAAACATAAGAGAAGATACCAGGAGAACATAACTCTCTTCCTTCATAGAAAGTGCTTGCTCCCTTCCTACCTTCTACGAGCTTTCAGACTCCACCATCTGCACATATTCTTCACCCTGCAACTTCCTTCCTTCTTGATTCCTACTTCCCTACTACCTGCCATCACTAAAGTATAGATTACTTTTCTTAATCATTCTACTCCTCACTTTATCCTCTATTCTTCTCCTCTTACTATGCCATCTCTCATCCTACCGTGACTCAATAATAGCTCTCAACATCTCTCCAACTCGGTCGCAACCACTTATTCATACTTTATCCCTGAACTTTCCACTTATCACACCAAACCTATTTAATAATACAGCTCACCTTTACCCCAAATATAGACTGAATAACTCCATTTCAACTCAAATCAAAATAAAATTAAGCGGAAAAACACTCTCCAAAATGCAAGAATCAACAATACCCCGATATAGTAAAATCCTCCTAGAGCTAGACTTTCACCCTCGTCCTGGTCCCACATATAACAACCAAGAATATTCTCTTTCACACACGACTCTAAACCCACAATGATCTACCCCCAACCCTGGTAATCTAACATTTGTCCCAATAAATATTAGAAGCATAAGAAATAAAACTACTGAACTACATGTCTAGATTACACAACACAAGTCTAATATTCTTGCTATAACTGAAATTTGTCTTAAATGCAGTATAAACAACTCTGAAATTACACTTGTCAGATATAATGTCATCTGTGATGACCATATAAAGAGGAAAGATGGTGGCATTACTTTAATATTTCCCAAAAATACCACATATTCCCATACAACAAACCAATACCAAAATTCAGTTCAGCAGACCTTCTTGTCACTTTCTTGAAAATAAACAAATATGTGTTACTGTCCCTTATATCTCTCCTCGTGAAAATATAGCTATACTGGAAGATATTCTACATTAGATATCCAAAACAATTCCACAAGAAAAAATACAGTTGGTGCTGTCAATATCAACTAATTGGCTATAACCTCTAACTCCCCTACATCTACCATGCACTAAGAAAGTCATCAAAGCAATGGATAAGGTCAAAATGGTTCACACTGTCTACCTTGACCTGGCCAAGGAATTTAACACAATTCCCCACTCAGGGATTGTTGACAAATTCAAGAGGTTAGTTACAAACCTGTATGTCACCTACTGGATAGCTAACTGGCTCACAGACAGGACCCATGAAGTTAAAACTGGAGACTCCACCTCTACAAAGAGGCCAGTCACAAGTGGAGTCCCTCATGGATCAGTTCATGGACCACTCCTTTTTGGCATTTACTTTTCTGAAGTCAAGGCCAATGTCAATGGTCTATGGTGGATTAAATTTGCAAATGATTGCAAATTAGACGCTTTCATCAAATCCCACACTGACACAAATGTTCTCCAGGAAGGGATGACACAGACAAATAACTGGTGTCAGAGCCACAGACTAAAACTAAATGCCAAAAAATGCATAATCCAACTGTAAACAGATAAATCCTGTGGATAAAGGCTAGTCCAACAAACCAAAGAAGCAAAGTACAATAAAACCGAAGAACCAGCCAGCACAGCTTCAGGCGATAAACAGACTCTTTAATTTGGTAAGAGCTTTCACATCATATAGACACTTCATCAAACCATAAAACTTAAGTAGAACAGTCAGCATTTAAATACTATTTTAATATGTAATTACAAAATGAAACACTAAAACAATTAAACAATCAGTTATGTGGGGGGGGGGGCATGATCTTAACCCAGGTTTCAAGGGTACCATACTATTTAACCCAAAGTTTTTATCAGCTTGCAATAAGATACTCCATCTAATTTTCACTTGCTTAGTTTTATTAGTTAAATCACCTCCCCTCAAAGCATCAAAAACAGTTTGTAACACTAAAAATTTAAAAGAATGTTTAACATCAAATAGCTTGCTATGCTTCGCCAGTGGTCTAGTCATATTCTTCTTATGTATATTGCATATGTGCTGTAAGACTAGTCTGGAGCATTTCTCCCTGGTCCGCCTCTGAAAATGGACTCTGTCCAAGTTGGACTTTCCTGGTAAATAAATATTAAATAAATAAAAAAAATAAATAAATAAGATGCACTCCTTAAGAGTGCGATTGATTTTCCCTACATAAAAGCAGGGACACAAAGTACATCTATCACGATAAACTATATTTCTGGTAGTGCGGTTTGCATTAATGCATTTTCAGGTTATAACAAACTCCTGTATCGGGATAAATAAAAAATGTAGAGTTGCCTATATATTTGGAAGCGCTGCATGACCCACATGAGAAAATGCCAAGAGCCTGCACATACATATTGCTATTAATGTTTTGTTTCCTATAACAGAAATCTGTCTTATGTGATTTCTTATTCTTAAAAGTAAATCAAAGTTCCAACCCTACTACTGATTTCAATTTTTCATTGACCATTAAAATACGCCAAGTCTTTTTTATTGTATCACAAACTAAATGTCTATCACTCAAGTAAGTTAAAGGAACTCAAGTTATAATGGATTGCGGGTTCAAATTCATAGTGGAACCACAGCTTAAAGTATCGTTCACAGAAAAATATGATCCCTCACTATCATTCCTTGTCTGTTTAACTTCTTTTCTTATTCTATCTACATCTTTCTTAGCATAACCTCAATCTATAAAATTGTTGCTAATTTCATTAAAAGACATTTGCAGGGCCTCATCATCGCTATTTAATCTTGATGCCCATAAAAACTGATCTTTAGTAATATTCCTATATAGAAAAGCAGGATGCATACCAGATCTGTCTAACATATTATTTCTTCTGCAAGGTTTGCGATAACGTTTGGCAGTACTGCAACCATATCTGTCAACCTTTTAGTGTAATTAATCTGGACAAAACCTGACAAAATGGGGGACAAAGGCCCAAAAATAGGGGCAGATTGTGAATATTACCCTTATAAACTTAGAAAGTTGTTAGAGTAACATGGCTTGTGTTGACATACATTTTCTGATGGATTTAAATCTGAAACTCAAATGTATGCCATTAATTAGTGACTTAAATCCTCAGATCATCCCAGTGATTGGCCAGAAAATCACAAATTTTAATGAGGAACAGACGAAAAATATGAAGCAAAAATCTGGACATTCTGCAAAAATCTGGACAGTTGAGTGGTATGAATGAAACCATTTTCATTTTTAGTTATACTGACATCAAGAAAATCAGTTCTGTCCCTGGAGAAATTAAGAATAAATTAAAAAAAAAGTGGTGGTACTCTCAAGATAGTCCACAAACTAATATAGACCCTATAATGAACCATTCCATACAGAAAAAGATGTAATTTGTGAAAATTATCTCCTACCATATTGGCGTAGCTGTTGGCATAAGCTGCGCCCATTTCTATGCCAAGTTTCTGTAGGTAAAAAAAAAGTTAATTTCTATTATCACATCACACTCATTGGATTGGCTGGCAGGCATAAATTAAGTCCTTTATTTAAGACTGTGCGCAGCTTATTAGATATTACAAACTTTTCGTAGATTACATCTTTTTTGCATGGGGTGGCTCATTAAAGGGTCTGCATGAGTTTGTGAAGTATCTTGAGAGTACCACAACTTTTTTGAAAATTTACTTTTAGTTTCTCCAGGCATACAGCTGATCTTTTTGATGTCAATATAACTAAAAATGAAAATAGTTGCATTATTACCAAACTTTATAGCAAACCTTGCAGAATAAATAATCTGTTAGACAGGTTTAGTATGCATCCTGCTTTGGTATATAGGAATATTATTAAAGGTCAGTTTCTACAGGCATCTCGATTAAATAATGATGATGAGGTCCTGCAACTGACTTTTAATGAAATGAACAATGATTTTGTAGATCAAGGTTATGTTAAGAAAAATGTAGATTAAATAAGAAAATAAGTTTAACAGACAAGGAATGATAGAGTGAGTCCACATTTTTCTGTGAACAGTACTTTAAGCTGTGGTTCCACTATGAATTTGCACCAACAATCCATTATAACTCCAGTTCTTTTAACTTACTTTAGTGATAGACCTTTAGTTTGTGATATAATAAGACTTGGCCTATTTTAATGGCCGATAAAAAATTAAAATCAATAGTAGGGTCGGAACCATGATTTACTTTTAAAAATAATAAATCACTTAAGAGATAGTTGTATTATAGGAAACAGACCATTAGTAGCTATATGTCTGTGCAGGCTCTTGGTACAGTCCCATGTAGCTCATGCAGGGCTTGCGAATGTATAGACACCTTTACATCTTTTATTCGTCCCAGTACAGGAGTTTGTTATAAACTGAAAATGCATGCTAAATGCACTACCAGAAATACAGTTTATCCTGCTAAATGTACTTTATGTTCCTGCTTTTATGTGGAGAAAAACAATCGCACTCTTAAGGAGCGCATCTTACAAGTACATAATCGATACATGGAAGAAGAATATGTCTAGTGCACTGGCGAAGCATGGCGAGCTATTTGATGTTAAATATTCTTTTAAATTTTTAGTGTTACAAACTGTTTTGGATGATTTGAGGGGATGTGACTTAACTAATTAAACTGAGCAAGTGGAAATTAGATGGATTTTCTTATTGCGGGGTGATAAAATATTTGGGTTAAATGCTATGGTACCCTTGAAACCTTTTAAGTCACGCCCCCTGCATCATTGATTAATTGTTTTAGTGTTTAGTTTTTTAATTGGATTTTTAACTTGTATTTAAATGCTGACTGTTTTACTTAAGTTTTATGGTCTGTTGAAGTGTCTATATGACGTGAAAGTGCTTACCAAATTAAAGAGCCTGTTTATCGCCTGAAGCTATGTTGGCTGGTTCTTCTAAGAAATGCATAATAGTATCCTTTGGGAAGTCATCCTCCCTGGTAACTATCATATGGAAAACACACCCCTTTGAGTTGACCCAGTAGTCAGGGACTTGGGAACACGCATAGACAGTAATCTAGCTTTGATCATCATGTGTCTACGGTAGTGAGGAAATCATTCTGTGTTGCGCAACTTATAAACAAAGGTATAGCATCTAGGTCCAAGGAAGTCATTGTTCCATTGTATTTGGCATTCATCAGACCTATCATTGAGTAGAATGCCCCCTTTGGTATGTACCTAAATGGGCATATCAAAGAAGTGGAATGTCTACAGAGATTCCTCACTAAAAGAATACAGAGCGTAAGTAAAATGTACTATGCAGACCACCTCAAAGCCCTATCCCTGTATTCTGTCTCCTACAGGCTTTTGAGGGGAGATCTCTGCCTGGCAAACAAGGCATTGTCAGACCCCACTCTGATAGACCTCCTGCTTATGAGCAAAACAAACAGCAGCGGAATTACCCATTCTAAAGACTTAAACCTTGCCTGTGATATAAATAGGACCTGCTGGAGAGACAAGTATGTATCCCAGAGACTATCCTGTCTTAGGAAGAGGCTCCCCATCCATATGATGCAGAGTTCCTCCCTAACCGAATTCAAGTGTAACTTGGACAATTGGATGGGGAACAAGAAATTCATTGCTGGTTTGGCACCTATGTCTCTAATGGACACATACAACCTGTAAATGGTTAATTTCCCAAGCCCCTGCTTACACTTATCCAGGGTACCATAACTTGTCACAGATTTGGGATGCATGAGTAGGCTTAAAAAGGCCTTGTGGTCATTAGCCTAGTAAACACCTATGAACCTATATGGCACATCTAATTAATAGCCACACACATTATAGCAAGACATCAAATTCCTTATTAGACTGGATCCTAGTATCAGACCCTAACACATTCCCACCTTAAGTACAATGTCAGCGTCTCTCTCAGTAACCATCTCCCAATCTATGCAAACAGACATCTCTTAAATGGCATGTTTATAAAACAACATGCAGCCTGTCCAAGTTTAATCCAGAAATATTCATTATTAGCCTATTATCTGTTAACTAGAATACCCTAAAATCCTCCCCTTAGATGATGCTGTAAATGAATTCTGTACAACTTTCCTAAATATCCTAAATAGCTTTGCTGCTCCTAGAAGGAAGAAAGTAAAACAAATAATGCATTTTGGTATTCAAAAAAGAGTAGATTGCTATTGTAGGATAGAGAAAAAGCGTGGAAAGAATGGCAAAAATATAAAACACCTCAATATCTCGAAAACATCAGAATGCTCTGCAGTCATACTAAAAAGTAAATAAATGAAGAGAAAAAACTATTATAATATTCAGAACAATAGTAAAGACAACCCTAAAAATAATACATTATCCCTCTGCACAAAGGAGAAACAGACATTACTAACTTTTGACCTATAGCAATCTTAACTCCCAGCTCCCTGCTCGAAAATACTTGAAAAATCTATTAAAAAACAATTGCTAAATTATCACCGGCAGCAAAAACTCCTATCTCCTTACAATAAAGAGCTCCACCAGAAATTGGTCAGTATTGATCAGTGCACTACCCCAGTAAACAGATATAAACAAACAAACAAATAAATAAATAAATAAGACAGAAAGCATTTCATTAAGTTCTACAAAACACAGGAAAATATTATCAGCAAACTACAAATTGTAATATTTTGCTTGCAGTTCTTAGCATATCGTTAGTTTTGGATACTGTCCCCTTCTTTCTGTTGCCTGCCCCCCCCAAAGGACCAATCACAATACCAGTAGATTGCCAGGCACCCAGTATTACTGCTGCGCAGGTTAAAGCAGTACTGTGCAAGGCCAAGAATACAGCTTCTATGGGACCTGACAATATCTCTGGCTGTGTTCTACATGAACTATAGAGTGAACTGGCACCTCTCCTGTGTGCCCGGTTGAATCACAGCCTCACCTCAGGCTTTGTCTCTACCGAATGGCAAACTGCTACAGTCATCCCTCTCCACAAAGTTGGAGTGACTACAGACCCCGCAAACTATTGCCCCATTAACCGGATGAGTCTGATATGCAAAGCTATGGAACACATCATCATGGACCTAATAAACAAGGCTGTAGGGAATCTTCAAACTCTGGATCCTACACAGTTTGGTTTTGTGAAAGGTAGATCATGCCTGCTCAACTTGGTCGACTTCTTTGAGTCAGTCACCAGAGCTGTGGATGAAGGTAAGGTGGTTCATACAGCCTACTTTGATCTGGCCAAGGCCTTTGATACCATTCCCCACTTAGGAATCATAGAAAAACTTACTAAGCATCAACCTCTATATCACTAGGTGGGTTGCAAACTGGCTCACAGATAGAACCCACAGTGTGAAAGTATCTGACTCCAAGTCAGACTGCCGACCAGTCACGAGTGGAGTCTCACAGGGTTCGGTCCTGGGTCCTCTCCTGTTTGGTATCTAACTTCTCTGAAGTCCAGGCCAATATGAAGGGACTCTAACTGACAACGTTTACAGACATTTGCAAGTTGGGAGCTATTATTAACTCCGCAAGTGATGTTGACATCCTACAGAAAGGCCTCAATGAGACCAATGACTGGTGTCAGAACCATGGCCTTAAGCTCAATGCCAAAAAATGTGTCTTCATCCTATTTAGGAAAAACCCAGTTCCCTTGAATTACCACATTGATGGTAGTCCACTGAACACAGAAGGCATTATAAGAGCTCTGGGAACACAGGTTGATTGCAACCTCTCTTTTGACCACCACGTTGCCACTGTGGTCAGAAAGTCCTTCTGTGTGGCACATATCATTACTAAGGGTTTTGCATCCAGGAAGAAAGAGGTCATTGTCTCTCTCTCTACTTTCCCTCATTAGGCCAGTCATTGAGTACAGTGCCCCATTTGGCATGTACCTCACTGGACACCTGTAACAACTGGAGAGGCCGTAAAAGTACCTCACAAAGAGGATCCTAGGCCTTAAACACTTGTCCTATAGGGCAGACTAAAAAAAAAACTCCAACTATTCTCTGTCTCATATCACCTACTTAGAGGCGATCTCTGCTAGACTTACAAAGCCATGTCTGACCCGGCTCTATTAGAAATGCTACATCTAATGAAATCCCAATCTCTCCGCACCACACGCTCTAGAGACCTCAACCTCATTACCACAATCAACAGAACATGCTGGAGGGACAGGTTCATAAACCAGAGACTACCCATTCTATGGAATAGACTTCCCATACATGTCAAGCAGAGCACCTCACTGGCCTTCTTCAACAGAAATCTTGATGAGTGGATGGGAAATAGAAAATTCACCCCGGGATCACTCCAGTGGCTCTATTCGACAGAGGCACTAGAAACTAAGGTTGGGTGGCATGATGTCAAGGTAATCCTATGGGCTAGGCTTGTAAAGGCTCCAGGGCCATTAGCCTAGTACACACCTATGAACCTGTGAGTTCATTTATACAACCAGTAGGCTTTAGCATGCTTTTGCTCACTAACATATGCCCTGAGAATCATTAATTCCCATACACACTGCACTTTTGCCGGAATAGTACTGCAGAAAGACTCTGTAAAGATGTGCACCTTAACTCCACTTGCAGCATAGAACCAACCATAACCAGGATGGGTTTCTATTGATTTGCTGAAGGTAGTTACAGCAAACATAAAAAGATCAAAGTATATTTGCCAAAGCTACTTTTTTTTCAACAGCAGAGTGTTGTTTGACCTTAGAGTCTGAGCTGGATCATGGTTTAATGGGGTTGCAGGCAGGGTAATTCTGATGACCCATTACTTGGCAATTCCCCCAATTACCATAAATACTTTTTAAACCTGTCAGTGTGCATACTTTTTTTTTCTTTACTTCTACAATGATTACAGATATTTGAATTTAATTTAAAACGTTTATTTCAATTTTTATGAAACAAATAATGATAGTTATTTGGTGATTTAATTTACATTTGGGCCATTTACAAACCATGGGCCTCTTGTACACATTTTAGGACCATGTATACATACATGTGTTCTTGATTCACCTTCTGGATTGTATTAAATTATATTCCTGGTATAATACAGTACTGTTTACAGTATGTTTTAAATGTGTACTTTTGAACATTTTTCCTGTAAGCAAGGAAACAAAAACGTATGAACTGATACTGACTAAACTACACATTTAGAAGATTTAAACCATAAAAGGCCACTCAAACTTCTATCATTACAATCCAGCAATATCAATTAATATGCACAATCTCTGCAGAGGTAAAAGTTATCTGAAGAATTCCAAACTAAAGAGAACTGTAACTACTGAAGACGTTGCTGCTGGAAAACAACTTTGCATTTCAGTGTTTCATCTACAAATTCAGTGCCTGCTGCTCTTGAAGAATAAATTACCTGTTAAATTAAAAAAAAATGGTGTACTTGTGGTTGGCAAACCAGCAACAGGTTTATGATTACTAGGCATCAAAGGAGGACACACTCAGGAGTGCAGCATCCCATCAACCCTTGTGCAATAGTGTCAGCAATCAAACTACCTGTGGTGGAAAAAGAACCCACAACCTACTGCACCAAGAGCAGTTGTGCTACCTGTTATACCACTAACATAGAACACAGATGCATGACATTGACAGATTGTAATCCTCATGATTAATTAACAAACAAACAAACAAATAAATAAATAAAATTAGAGGAGAGCTGGCAATTGGTGAGGAGGTTTAAGGCATTTGCATGCCATTAGTTAATAAGATTCAAGGTTTGACTCTGAGCAGAACCACTTAACTAGACAGACCCCCTAACTGAGGCATTACACGCACACACACACACACACACACACACACACACACACACACACACACACACACACACACACACACACACACACACACACACCTGTTGTAAAGGAGCTGTGCTGCATAGTGACCCAGGTTGCTCTGCATTCCCAGCTTCCCACGCTGTGTTTGCAGAAGGATTCAAGTTTTTTTTTTACTTAACAAATATATATTTTTATTTTTATAACGAAGCAAAGGTGCCCCAACCACCCATATCCAACATGAGCCCAAACAGCTGTCTAGGTCACCTAGTGCCAGATACGGCTCTGCTCTGAGTTAGTATTTATAAGTTTTGAAGGTGGGATATCACCCCCACATGGGAGGTGCGGGGGGGGGGCTAAAGAAAAAGTTTCCTTGGATGCTCGATGAAGGTAGTTTTGGCAAATGCTTTTTGTACTTTTTATGTTTGCTGATCCTATCTTAAGCGACTCATCATGAATCTGACCTGGACTTATTACTGATTTCTATGTAGATTCTTTTACAGAAATTCACATTGTTCATTTTGTGGGGGAACTTAACATATAATTATTTATAACAATTACTGTAAAGTGTGCTTCGTTTCCTCATAGTACCCTTGAGACTTTTTATTGCAAACCATTTTGCTATTGTACTCACCCTAGTCTATCACCTAGAGGTGTTCCTTATCATTATTGTTAATTGGCATTCATTCTGTTGCTTGCTGTATCCAATTATCTTTTCAAAAATGTGAACAGCTTGACTGTGATTGTTTTCACCTCATTAAAGCTAATTAATACTGTAAACTGACAGGCCACTCTATGCATTATGCCAGGAATCCCCACGTTTATTGTTATTCTTGAGTTTCAGTGGTACTAATGACAGCTGCTCTGCTACCCTGATAATGTTGCAAAAACTGACAAAGGCATTTCAGGTTAATTTTGTATTGGAAATCCTGAGTAAGACACAAATCTGCAGTCTAACATGATGAATACTATAGCCCATTCAAGCAATGCCATGCTATCTATGGCACGAGTGACATCGAGTGGAACTAATCAGCTCGTGAAGTCATTTTGTGACAGCATGCTGTGCAGTGTGCAAATATGTGCTGTACTTATATGTGAGTATGTATGTATATGTATTAGTACATGCACGCGTGTGTCTTGAAATATACATAGCCACTGATTAGCTACCCTTGCATTGTGAATTGCACGTTCAATTTCAAGTGAGTACATGCTAGAAGCTTATTTAATTAAGAGGAATAAAATGTAATCAATTAAAGTCCATCTTAATTTAATCACACAATTAAGTGGAACTCAGTAACCACTAGTAAAACCCCAAAACAGAGCAGAATGATAGATATTCCAAGTAATATTTATACTTTTCCATACATCAAAGTGACATACAATTACCTCTCTGATAATTAATTTTTTCATAATAATTATTTCAGATAGCAGTGTCAAAAATTGGGTCTGTATTATACAAAATGTACTAAATAAAGAAATTCATGACACAAGAGTTTACTGTAATTGATTCTCGATTGCTTCATTACTTAAAATAAGTATTTTATTATAGCAAGAGATCAAGGATTTGAGATACGTGTGTGCATATGTGTGTGTGTGTGTGTGTGTGTGTGTGTGTGTGTGTGTGTGTATGTGTATGTGTATACTTGCTTTGTATATGTGTGAGTTTGTATGTGTACAAGTATGTATGTTTGTGAGTGAGTGTGTTTGCTGAGATAGTGTATATCACACACTTCTTACATGTACAAGTTGGAAAGTTCATGCAGTATACTGACGCCCAAGGTTTTGTAACAGTTGGAATGTCTATATTTTTGTGGTTTTGTAGGTCCAGGAAGTTCAAGAATTCACATCCACAAATAGCAGTACACATTGAGCAGCAGCACAAAAATATAATTTATTTCTGTTTGTGAATGTTATCTCAAGAAGACCTACAAAACCAGTTTGTATTGTTTTTCTATATTTTTGTGGTGTTTATATGTGAGAAAGTTCATGTACTAGTTGTAATACATGTCTTACATGAGTATGTAAGAAATGTGGATATACTGCACTAACATAATGAGGTTGGCATCACTGTAGAAGGATAAATGACACAAAATCATTCTTCACTGTGATTGTCTAGACATGTCTCCAAGGTGCTGGAGCCTAACTTCCCTTGCCCCTTATCCTGTGAAGGTAGTTCTCTGAATTAGGGTGGGGAGAATACATTTTCAAGGACACATCACTGTGAAAAGATGGGCTTTTGCTGTCCCTTATTAATTCCTCTGATAGTGCTACCAAAAATAAAGTAAATGTATATATATATATATATATATATATATATATATATATATATATATGTATATAGTTTACTATCAAAATTCTGAAACGCAGATGTCTGAGTAATGACTTACTCAAAAAAAAAAAGTTCAGAAATGAAAACATCGTTCACTCAAAAACAATGAAAGCGGTAATGTCGATAATTCAAAATCAACATTATTGACATTACCCAACTTACCTTGGCTTCTGGTGATTTCCTACAAATGTTTGCAGGGGGACAAGCCCCCCCTGCACCCCCGATATGGGATGCTAATTCTATTTTCCAGTTCCAACATTGCACTGCAGTGAGGAAAAGGATAAATTTCCTGATCCCCACTGTAGTGCGATCTCCAGTCAGAAAGCCAACCTCACAACAGCGAATGCACACAAGCATTCGCTCTTGTGGAGTTGAATATTTTCTGGATCTGTGTTAAATGAACTTGAAAGTAGCTTTTCAACCATTACAATTGGTATAACTGCCTTCCACATTTTTGATAGTAAACTGAAATGTATATATATATATATATATATATATATATATATATAGTGATATTGTTAAAAGCTCTGAAATGTACCTCTTCCCCTATAGCCAACTTGTGGCCTGGTCTTCCCTTATAGCCGACTTGTGGTCTGGTCTTAGTATAAATTTACATTTTGATGCATATTAATCTGTTTTTTATATTTCCAATGTATGTGGTTCATAATACTGTAGCAGGAAAATGCAACAAGGAATGTTGGAAAGGTATCTGAAAGCAGCAAATAAAGCAGAACATTCACATTGTATATAGACGACATAAGAAAAATACATTGTTAATTATATGCAATCTCGGAACAATGTTGTGAATTCTAAATATATTGATGCTAGCCTTGAATTACAGTTGATATGATAAATGCCTAAATGATGTACATATATTTAGTTTCTGAAACAGCATTTAGTGATTTTGCTATCTTTTCACCTACTTAAAACCACCTGTTGATGATTTTAAAGGAATCCACATGGCCAATCCTATTTGGAGTGATTGTAGTTCCTGCTTTGACACAACTTGCAATCCTACCATTTCTTCCAGAAAGTCCCAGATTCTTGCTGCTTGAAAAACAGGATACCAAAAGAGCAGAAAAAGGTGCAGTATATAATTTAAAACTTGATATTACTAATAAAACTATACATTTCAGTTATATAATATGACTTCTCATACTTGAATGAAAAAGAAAGAATAATGTCAACATTTTGTGTCACTTGGAGTAAGGATTTTAAGATCTGAATACCACTGAATATGTAACGATTGCATTTATTCTGCAAGAAAAGATATGTCTGGGCTGTAAAATATGTTTTATGTTGACAAGAATCACTTAATAAGCAAACCATCTTTAGAACTATTTAATTATTTTTGAATAATTTATGTTAGGTGGCTCCCTGCGGTATGGTTGTTATGCATCATTACACAAGGTTCAGTCTTGTTTATGTTGTAGATTTTATTGTGCTCAGCAGCTGCCCCTGAGTCAGGATATGCACTGGCAGCACTAATTTTCAATGTTTAGCAGTAGATCATGTTATGAGTTTTGGAGAGGGATTGGATCTGTATAATAATAACACTGGATACACGCTACTTGTTAGTAACGGATGAATGCAGAAGGGGGAGGCATTGCTCACTACTGCATCATGGTACATGTGACTCTGAGGCCGTTTCCTTAATATGTAGCACTTTCTGGATGACATCATGGCACTGCACAAGTGTTCCCCCATTTGTAAAATGCTGGCACTCAAGGGAAAGTAGAGCACTAAAAACTATCCTAATGAGATGATGTGGTGGAATGTGAGATACTCATGTGTAACTGAGTCTATGCTGGATTGTGCTAACAGGTGGATGTAGCAAGGCCAGGATATGGACACATAGGTGGTTCTAACCACACACTATAGCATAGGCAGAGCATAGTTGTATAATGGAGTTTAGGGGTGTTAATACAATCAGAACATGTGGCATAGGATAGGACATTTACTGATATTTGAAGATGTTTGCAGGGAAAATGTCAGTAACCAAGTACAACAAGCACATCATGTTTCAGTGTTAGTAGCACAGGTTGTTACTTCCAGTGTGTATTACTACCACTCATGGTATAATTTCATGACCCATGGAGTCCTTTCACAGGTTTGGCATTTCTAAGAAGGGTTACATTATTCCTTCTTTAGTATAGTATTGGATATGATCCTGCTAGAGATTCAACTAAGACTTGCTTTCTGACTATCCATTTGGAAGTTGTAGGCAATCTGCTCCATGTACCGTTGGTTACAGAAAAAAAAACTCCAAGTGTATACTCAGTTTTTGAAGCCATAAAGCGCACAGCAAGCACTGTCCGAAAGACTGTAACTTGGTCTGTTATGTTTGCTCTCAGCTTCCATGCCTCTCAACTATCCAGATTTTCACAGAAAGTCTAGATTTTTGCCTCATATGTTTGGTCTTTTCCACATAAAATCTGTGTTTTTTGACAAATCACCGAAGACTGAAGTCACTAAATAATGAAATACATTTGAGTTTTAGACTTCATATCCTTCTGATTTTTATTTTCTTTAGAACTGATGCATTTATGATTGATAAAGTATCTTGAATTACATTATTAGTTGATATGCTTTGAAATAAGGTTATGTTGCATTAATGAGGTCCACCACAGAATCTGTTATAAGTTAAGTTATAGAACAGAAATGACAACACTGGTTAAACTACCCTGTCCATGTCATTCAGCTTCATAAGCTGTATCATATCTGTGGTTAGGAGAGTTTAACAACGTTATAAACACAACAACTATTCAAAGCTGCAAATCTATCCAGAACTCAAAAGAGCTGCTAAACAAAACCCAAGACTACTTTACAAGGTTAGTGTGTCTTTTACAAAATTAATTTAAAAGCTGCTTTAATATAACATTGACATTATTAAAAGAGCCAGTGTATGCATGTGTGTGTGTCAATAAAACTAACTAGCTACAGATGTTATTTCCTGCCAGGAAGACTTAGGAGCATCATTTTCTCTTCTGATCCCACTGGAAATGATTCAGAAAAACTGTTATTCATATATCAATGTCACAAAGCTAGTATGTGTGACTAACTAAGCGAAGGACAAAAACATTTATTTAGCAATACATAATAATATAAGGGAGCGGTTACTCAGCGGCCATCTTGGCTCCTTCCTGTTTCTTCTGGGGTATTTTAATGGATAGGCATGAAAAAATATATCTGAAAAATGTCATATAAAGAGCTAGGACTTCTCAGCTTATTTTGTGAAACATCAACTGCATTTTATTAATCTTAGAAAAAAATTATTCGTTTAATATTCTTCATCATGATTCAGTCCTTAAGAAGAGTTAACCACGTAAACTTTATAAAAGGAGATGTGGACTGATAAAAAATAAAATCAAAGTACCATTAATGCCATCATATATTATATTTATACTGTATTGTAGGTGAAAAATCCTGCAACATCCTTTTAATGCTAAATCTGCTTAATCTAAGCTGCGGTAACGTGGAAATATTATATGTGGCAGCACTAAATACAGTATTATATTAATCTAAGCTTTCTATGAATTAAACCATTGTGTTGAAATTCAGGAGAGAGTTAAATCTTATCCAAATGTAATAGTTTGATAGGAATATCAAAAAAATCAAAACAAACTTGAATCTGCTTGAATCATGTTATTTACATGTTTGTTTCTTATTTATGTGATTGCTCTATTACTTTGAACATTATGTTTGATATTTTTGATTTCCTAATACTCCAGCATTGCAGAAATATTACTTATTTTAATACAATATAATACAGTACAACACACTACAGCACAGTCACAAGCTACAAGCTATTTTTGCCTGACTAGTTGCTATACCAGTTATTACCAAAACATTCAGCTAGAGCAGCCTTAAAAGAAGACAAATCTGCACAAGTGTCCATGAAATATGCAAACAAATTACATTATTTTGCCAATATTTTGTCAAACCTTTTCCTAGGGAAGAGCAAAGGGGCAGTTGCCCCATGTTCAGGAAGTCAGAGGGTATAATCGGATGATCATCAGTGCCAAAGTGGATGTCAAAGGAAAAATATACTTTAAAAATGATCAAAACATGGTAGGTTCAGGTTAAGGCACTTTAATCTTGCAGCAAGGAGACAAAAACGTTCTAATACAGAGTTTGTCTAGCCAGAAACAGGAAATACTTTCATTTTTATACATTCTTAAACTGGTTATGTCCTACCATGCTGACGTAACAGATTACCACCTTTTTCATCATCATCTGCTGACCATCTTTCCCATGAATTTCTGCTGATTTATCAATTTTTATGTGAAACTTCCTGAGGAAAACAACATGGCCTTGATTACTCCCAGTTAGATACATGTTATGTTACCATTCAAGATACTATGGCTAATTCAAGCACAATGCTAGCAGTTCATTTCTCTAATAATCCTTTGTCTACTTTATCTCTAAATTACTACAGCTGCAGAGGTTCCCATCCTCTGAACAGAGCTGTTTTTCTAAAATCATTACATTTATAACATAAGGCATTGTTCATTCATTCGCTTCTGACCTAGCAGATAAACACCTGCTTCTCAAGTACATTTCCACAAGGCATAAACATGAATATTGCTGTGCTAGAAGTTACTAGGTCAGAGGGCAACTTGCAAGTTTCAGAAAGCATACTGCAGTTTTCAAAAAGCATCTTTTTCAGTCTCATATGAAACTCAATTTGTATAAAATACAGTGTATGAAAAATAGAATGAAAAGCGTATTAAAATACTTGGTTATTAATTGGCATTAAGCATACACACATTAATACATATTTTTCTAACAGTGGACTACTAACATTGTATTACAATCTGTACAGTAATTTGCAGTTTGGCACTGACACAGTGCTGGTAGTCATTAATTTAAGCAACTTAAGTACTCAGTTGTAAGCATGAATATTTAAGATAGTCTGAAGAATTGAATGAGCTTGTTTTTGCTCCTTTACTGTAGTTTGAGGGGGTGTCAGAGGTGCCCGAAGTGCCATTTCACCCAGATATACTTAGTGAACCTGATCTTGCACTCTTTTTTAACCCTCAACAGTCCCATAAAAATGAGGCCTTCAGTACTTTATAAACCAGTGTTAAGTTGCCTATTTGCAGCCTGTTATTTGCAGGGACAAGTTGCTGTTACACTTTGTTTCCCTCTATAATAATGCTTCTTTTCCTAATATTAATTTATTACATCTGTACTGTGTGAACTCTAACATCAGCTGTCTCTTCTTTGTGAAGGGGTACCATAGCAGGCTTCCATATTCAGCTTTCAGACTTATTAGAGATACGTAAATAATTCTTAACCAGTTTCTCATCGATTTCATAAAACATTTTTTGACTGTATAGTCAACATGGTGATTAAATCTTGTTATTTTTCTTTTTCATATAGCTTTGATTTACATAATGCATCAGGTATACCAAAGTCCACATTTTTATTAATATACATATTTATAACCATGTTTTTTTCTGCCTATATGCCAGACGTATGCATTTCTGTAAATGTTGTCATTGTTTTTGGTGATGGGTTTTCCAAGCTTTAGATTGTCTATATTGAAAGAGTGAAAAATATCTTTTTGAATCTATATATTAAACAGTTACAGGGTGAAATGATACAGCCATGGATTGACCGTTTGGGGGACTCCTAAGTCATATCCCATGGCATCTCTAAAATCGTTTCCCAAGGTAACCTGCTGCTCCCTATTACTTGACCACTAGTCAGTCCAGTCTATCAAATAGGATGAAAATACAGAATTTATAAAATGTATTGACAAGTAGTTTATGATTCATTCTATCAATGACTGAACTAAAAACTATGTAAACTATGTCCACCTTGATGTTATTTTCAGCAGGTGTTAGTATACTAATTTTGTAGAAAAAAAGATTGCAGGTAGACACTGGATGATAGTTAACAGAAGCATGTTGGTAAATACTGCAAATCCCTGTGGTTTTTAAAGCCATGTATCAGCATTTTAGTATCAGAGATTCTGTAAGCTTCTCTGTATCTGACCATAATTTAATGGGTCTGAAACTATTAGGACCCATTCATACTAAGTATAGCCGTCTTCAAATCAGACGGCATTCCTTTCATCTGAAAGCATGCCTAAATATTAAAGTCAACAAATGGGTAAAAACATTCTTAAGTGTTTTCAGATCTTTATTACTCCATCCTTACCTATAAACTTTGTTATGGACTAACTTATTTAAAAGGGAGACAGTTTCTGCTGTCATTAGAGGAAGAGTGAGATGATCATTTTGCACTTCTGATGTGAATAAATTTAATGCTCAGAAAAAAAATCCTACTTGTTCTTAAGTTCACTGTTTTCTAATGCAATGAAATCTGTTTCAGGTTGTGCATTTCTAACTTTTCAAATATATTTGAAAGTAAGACTTCATGTTTTCTTTAATTTTATCAACCTTCAGAACTATGACAATTAGGACATACTTGTGAAATAGTAGTAATAATAAATATAAGGATAATTATTTCTTTAAAGTAAAAGTTTCATGTTAACAGAGCATGTCTGCTAGTTAGAATGCAGATGATGCCTTTGGTTTATGAGTAATTATACAAACTTATATAGTGCTGCAACTCCTGTTCAGTTATACAAAAAGGTAAAGATTATATTATATTATATCATATTATATTATATTGTATTATATTATATTATATTATATATTATATTATATTTATTGTATTGTATTGTATTATATTATACTGCATTTCATATCTAGCATTCTGTATTAATGCCAAGTATTTACACAGTAAATACTCCATAGGATGAATAAACTTTCCTGTTTTTCTATTAGAACTTATTTACTCCCCCCATTGCATATTTATTTATTTCCATTTTTTAACCAGGAAAGGGAACTGGTCAAATGATTCTTTTCAGTAACAATCCAGGCTTATATGAGTATACATAAAACATAGCAGAAGGAATACATGCTCATGATAACATTTTACAGATCTGTTATTGGGTCTGCATCATATTATTATTATTTTTTTTATCCTACACCTAATCATCAAACACTATCCATTGAAGTCCCTGTTTACTGAACTGCCTAAACAGCTCCAATGTTTTCTGTTGAAACAGTGGAAAATATTTCACAGGTACAGTCTCTCTGTAGTCTTTATTACCAGAAGAACAAAAAGCAGAATCTCCTTCTGTTTCATATCTCACTTTTTGTTGGACAAACATTTGTATTTCCTCTTTAGCATGTACTTCATCAAGAAATTATTGTATCCCTCCAGGGAAGAATACCTTGAAGACAGCTGGGTACAGCAGTTTGAATCTCACACCTGCATCTTGACATTCCCTGAATAGTGGAATGAATTTACTCCTCTTCTGTCTGGTATACAATGAGTAATCATTCACCACAAACTCTCTGCTGTCTCCCACTTTTAGTACTTTGTCCTTCTGCCACAGTTTTGTCAGAATTGTCTCTTTCTGTTGGTAGGATTGCATCTTTGCTATTAAAGGCCTAGGTTGCTTTCTCATAGTGATGTTTGGAGCATCCACACAATGTGCCCCATCAGTTAACAACTCCTGCTGTGGAATACCAGTCCAGTTGCTTATTTGTGCTGTCATAAAATTGATACAGTCTGTTACTTCCAGCTTCTCTGGTATAGCTGAAAAATCTCAGGTTTTCCCTACATGCTCTGTCCTCTTATTCTATTATTTTTTTAAACATCTCTTCCTGAGCAGTCTCATATTCAGCCAGCCTTTTCTTTATTTCATCTTCTGATGTTTGCAGCTTTATCACCTCATGTCAATATCTGTTTAAAGCTTCCATTTTTTGCAGCCTTTTGTTGTTTGTGTTTCTGTACTCCATCAATGTTTTGTTTATTTTAACCAGGTTTGTGTGCAGTTGTCTTATATCTTCCTGCAGGTTGCTGGAAGTCATGTCTGGAGGTTGCATTGCTGTTTGCTGAACAGCTGCAGAACTTTCCCCAGTCAGTGTTTCTTCTTCATGTTTTTTTAGCTGATTGTTTTCCCGGTCCTCTGTATTTCTTTCTTCCTGGCATCCAGGCAGTACATTTACTAGACAGTTACTGAAACCTACCCATAAACAAAAACGTCTACTTGTCTTCTCTTTTGAGTTTTCTGTTTTCACACTGGGAGAGATAGAGTTAAGCTGTTACACAATGTGAAGCCATCTTGGAAGTCCAAACCCATTACATCTGTGATCACATAAAACAAGTAAAAACTAAACTTTTACATGACAATGATTTTCCCCTATACCCCCCTGAAATTAAATATACTAAATATACAGTTGTAGAATCCTGGTGAAAGAAGAAGCTTCCTTAATTATATTATAGTCAAACTGTTGCAGGTCAACAGTAATATAATGTGACCACTTTGACCAATGACCAAAATTGCCTAAAACAGAGGCATGACATAAATGCATGCCATGATGAAACCAATGTCACCCATATTTATAGGTTCAGAAGTTTATATTTATGTACTAGGCTAATGAATACCAGGGTACTCCAACCTAATTGTGTCCCTATGTATCATGGGTGTTTATTTGGAGGGAATATGTTAATTAGAAGTTTATTTGGAGGGGGTATGTTAATTAGGAAGTTTCTAGAGGTTATGTGGGGAGGGGTGTGCTGGTCTGGGCATTACTGTCTGCCTCTCTCTATGAGAGCCATGGGGGCCAGACCCAGGATGAATTTCCTATTCCCCTTCCATTGGTCAAGGTTAAGCATAAATAGGGTTAGGGATGGACTCTTCTTTACATGGATGGCAAGCCTATTCCAGAGCATGGGGATCCACTGAAATACATAGCTGTCTCACCCATATGTCTTATTTATGTCACAAGAAAAATTTAAATCCTTGGATCTAGTGCTTCCGATGCTGTTTATTTTGTGGATGTGGAAATGGTCTGTCAAGCTGGATCCAAGGATGCCTTGTATGCCAGGCATAGATTGCCTCTCAGTAACCTGTAGGAGACAGAGTATAGCAAGAGGGCTTTAAGGTGATCCATATAAAACAATGGGCCAGATTCAATAAAGCCTACATTAAGAGTACACTAAGTGTACACTATGTGTAGTCAATAAACTTCTTATCGCATTTTTGTGCTTTCTAGTCACTCAGAAAGATTACACTAAGTGTACATGTAGTCTACACTTTGTGGTAACCTTTATGAATCCCTGTCAATACCTAAAGTTGCAATAATATCAGTAGGAAAACTAAAATTAGTAGGAAGAAGGTGTTAGTTATATCTGAGTTGTCTGTTCACTCAGAACAGAGTACACTTAGTGTAGGCTTTATTGAATCTGGCCCAATGTGTTTATATTCTGGATTCTCCTGGTAAGGAACCTTTGTGGGTTCCAACTGTTGCATATGTTTGGCCAGATAAATGCTGAAGGGGGCATTATACTCGATGGGTCTGATAAGGGCCAAATAAAGTGGCACTATGACTTGCTTGGACCTGGATGCCATGCCCTTACTTGTACGTTGGGTGACATAGAATGATGTTCTTACTATATTGGCCACATGTTGGTCAAAAGTCAGATTGCTGTCTACATATATTCCCTGATTTATGATTACCGGTTCATCTCTTAGGGGTGTGTCATTGATGGAGTAATTAGCCTGGGTGACAGGTTTCTCAAAAGGCATTGTAATGCATTTCTTTGCATTGAAGTTTAATCCGAGTGTTTGGCACCAGCCATTTTGTCTGTGTTCGACCCTTTTGTAAGATGTTTGTGCCATGGTCAGCAAAAGGCCTCAATGTTAACCTTTACCTCTGTGAAGTAGATGTCAAATAGAAGCAATCCCAGTACATACCTCTGCGGCACCCCACTACAGACCAGTCGCTCAGTGGAGGTGGTATCTCCAATCCTGCTTTCCTGGGCCATGTCAGTGAGCCAGCTGGCAATCCAATGAGCTATGCAGGGGTTTCTGTCCAGTTCTGTGAGTTTGTCAGCTATAACTGAGTGGAGTATAGTATCAAACACTTAAGCCAGGTCCAGGAAGGAGGTATGCACCATTGTCCCCTCATCCATTGCCTTGGTGACATTCTCCACATCTGGTAGGCATGACTTTGCCCTGACAAAGCCCATCTCATTTGGTCCAGTAAGGTTGCCTATGTTTTTATTTATCATTTGCATGATAGTTTGTTCCATGGTTTTGCATATTAGACTAGTCAGACTTTTTGGATTCAGTTGATTGTCTACCATTGCAGTCTTCCATTGTACAAAGCGTGTTTTTTTGTATATATATATATATATATATATATATATATATATATATATACATATATGTGTGTATATATACAGATATATATATATATATATATATATATATATATATATATATAAAACTAGCATTTACTAAATGTTCAATGTGTATTATTATATTGGAGCTTTTCTCCCCGGGCCTCCGCTGAAAATGGACATTTATCCAGTCGGACTATCCCGGTCAACAAATGTAAATTAAATATATATATATATATATATATGTATATATATATATATATATATATATATATATATATATATATATATATATATATATATATATATATATATATATATATATGTATGTGTATATATATATATATATTTTTTTTTTTTTTTTTTTGACCTGTGCAAAAGACATTTGTTCTCTGTAAACAGAAGAAAGGCTCACATAGTGTACTTGAAGTTAATCCAGCAGAAAAGTGTACCAACAATGCTAATGCAGCAATAACAGTTCTCGAGTTGAACTACAAGAAACAACTTTAAGGAAGAAGCTTTAAAAGCAAAATAATGTTACAGCAAAGAATGGTTAATTGCTTTCATCCCTCCATAAACCTGGTTCTTTATCAGAACTCTTAACTAAAGCAATTAAGCATCTTGATAAAAATCTATTAAAACCATCATCTGATTCAGTTAATGAAAAATTTAAAAATTTTAAAGGGACAGGCCACACAACACACTAATCGTTTACATCATTTGAAATAATATAGACAATAATCATAATAGGATGTTTGCAGAACATGCATGTTTAAAAGACTTTGTGCATACACAAACCTAATTATTAAAACTATATATAAAAATAATATAGAAAAGTTATATCTGTTGGCTAAATTCATCCTAAATCAAACTTGATTAATGGAACATTAACCAGAAATTTAAAATGTGGTATAGAAACAACTTATTGAAAAGGCTTTAAAACGCTTGATTTAACACATTGTGATCATTTACAGAATATAATCATTTTATATAAATATGTGTGTATATTATAAATCAGCTGCTTTGATTTGTAAAATGGGAACAATATTAATGTGGGCATTTAAACCAGGTGCAAATGACACATTTAATCGTAGCTGCCAAATAAGCTCCCTTTTTTGCTACCTCTGTTTCCCAAAAGCTACCCCTGTAACTCTTTGGAACTGTTTCTAATATTCCAAATAGAAACTTTTTAAAATGGGTATGTAAGGATATGTTTAAATAATGCATTTCATTTGTTCGCTATCACATCATCACTCTTTAGTAGTTTGTCCCACAAACTCACCCTATTTCTTATTATATAGTTATGTTAAAAAGTTGAAAATCTATTGATGCAAGAATCTTCTGTTGCCTCATTAAGACTACTATCTGACATGTTTAGCTTTATTTTTTCATTAAGCAACTAAAGCCCAGAAACCATCTAGTTATGTAATTCTCCCAGCATGCAGATAGTGTTTATCAAAACCAAATTTGGATCAGTAGAACATAATCAATTTGCTGTTCATGAATTCAGAATGTTAAGCTATGTTATCATTCAACCACAAACATCTTGTCACTGTAAAAAAAGTGTTCTGTGTTGTGAGGTAATAGTGCCCATAAATAATGGCACAAACAGAAGATTATTCATTTGGTAGAAAATAAAACAAAAAAATAGTTATCATTAATTGTAAATGTGAAAATATAATAACCTGAAATGGAATTCCTTGTATAATGTATTGCACTGTAATATTTAAATTACCACTTTGTTTTAAATAAAGGCTTTATTAAAGATTTTAAAATAGAAACATCTAAAAGCTAAATGCCACATACACAATTACAAAATTATGTACAGGTAGCTTACCAGCAAAGATTGAAAACAATGAGGAATTGAGATAGCTTCCCCTTTTTGTTTAAAATGCAAATTCATAAACAACACATGCAAAAGACTTTACAGTAGCTTTCAATCCTTGACCTAATTCCCTATCTCTCTGACCATTTTCTATCATTATGTACATGTTGCCTGTATTGCATATTGAAGTAGAAGACTTTCTCTTTATAAATAGGGAAATAACATTATTAAATATGTACCATTTCATTTTTATATTTCCTGCTGTACTTGAGAACTTTGGTGAAATTTTAGTGTTTCTGTAATTAAAACTTTGGTGGAAAATGTTAGTGATTTCTTAACTTTGGTGTACTTGTTTAGTGATTTCATAATCATCACAGATTAAATATTTCCTTCATTGTAGCACATGCTCTTCTTGTTCATCTAGTTCTTGATTTGATGAAGTAAGACACGGTCATAACTATCACAAAGCTGTAGTCCACAATTATTTTTGATTTAATGTTAAGTATGCGGCTAAATCTATGTGATGTGTGTTTTGATGGCAGTATCACTTAGTGGCTTTATAATAAAGATATATGATTATATAACAATTAAAAAGTATATGAATGGGTTAAAACTTGACATTATTAGAGAGAGAGTTGTAACTGAAAAACAGAACGACCTAAACTATAAAACTCAGAAATGCATGAAAGTCGTCTATTAGTAAGAATCCGATTGAGCTTGTCCCACACGTGAAACTTATAAAGCACTCTTTCTCTGGAGAATGAAAACAGTATAAGGTTTAGTGCTTTCATTCTTTGCATAAAACAGAACTTCATCAGCACAGCAGACATCAGTGAAATCTTGATTAAATACCCTGACAAAGAACATGACTAATCACTGCACCCAAAAAGAATATAAATATAAATACAAAATGCTCACACAGACAGCATATAGAAATAAATTTAAATTGCCTTGAGGGAAGACTGGGTGAGCAAGTAAACTACACTGAATGTTTGCTAAAATAAAATAGCTGGGTACTGGATAAGGTAGATGATCTAGAAAACTAGGGAAGAAATAATGTACATTCTTAGTGTGCCTGAGAAAATGGAAGAAGAAATCTTGCTTAATTCCCTCATCAGCTAGATTGCAAAAGTGTTAAACCTTCATGAGGGCTTGTCATGTGGTACAGAGAGAGCTCATAGATCTCTCACACAAACTCCATATTATGTCTAGAATTGTCAAAGCCTTCCCATATTTAGACAAGGAGCAAAAGAAAAACAAAATGGTGAACAAATTAAATGAGTGTGAAACAAACCATAAAACCTGCAAACCACTTTTTAATGAAAAATACGAACAAGCACCAATATAAGGTTTAGTGACATCAGTGAAATCTTGCTTAGATACCTTTACAATGTGACTAATCATGTGACCCAAGAAGAAGAAGAATAAAGATATATAATGAATACAACACTCATGAATAAATATAAAATATTATGATAAATATATGTGTATGTAGAAAAAAATTACTACAATAAAAAAATGAAATTGTTTGCAATTTCAGTAAACCTTTAATGTTTATTGATTCATTTAAACCAGGTACTGTATCTGCAGCCAACAACATTTTTTTTATGGTTTACTTTGAGTGATACTGGTGAAACTGCAGTTATTAGCTTTTTCCATTACCATTGATCTAAACAGTCATTGTTTTTGCAGAACAATTTATACAAAGAAAACCCTTATTAACAACGATTTACATAACAGCAGTTAATATCCTCATTTTATGAAGCTGGATGTTATTTTTGGGAAATTCATTTGCTTAAGTCATTTGGTTAATAATGATGATACTTTTGGGAGAGAACCTGAATTTCTGGAAGTTGCTGCTTGCAAAAACAGGTTATTGTACTGAAAGATTAAATTATATTATTGAAAAAGTTAAAGCCACTAAATGGCCCAAGTTTCAACTGATTTTGTTATATTTTTGTTTATTTAAGGATAAAAATGAAAGTTCTGATATGTTTACCAAGGCTTTCCCATTGTCTGGCATTAAAAATATCATTGTGGATAATTGAAAAATGATTACTGACAATCAAGATTTGTCTAAAGTCATAGGTTTGGAACCTAAGTTTGTTTTTAAAAATTGAGCAGTATTAAAAACATCTCAGAAAGAAGAACTTATGGAAACAACACTTGTATTGGGCCATTAGGTACCTAGCAAGCTCTTTCTTGCAAACAGTGATGTTTCATCAACAATGAATGTACAGTAGCCTTAAAACACAACAGCAAGGAGACTTTTAGTCAGTTGTGATTGACATGTAAGTTTAAAGGTTTAGTTTTTTTGACAACATGTTGTTCATGTGAGAGCATCTAAGACCATTAGAATATTACCAAAAATGATTTATGAGCATAATCTTGCCAGAAAAAAATAGTGATTTGTCAAATGTGCTAACCAAACATGCCAAGTGTTGCAGGGATTTTAAGAGGTGTGTGAATTTTATGTTAGATCAGCTAGGTGACACTACAGTGTGTGTTGAAATGAACACTGTTAGAAGCTAGAGAAGTGAAATGGCAAGTTTTTAAATATTGTTCTTATAAACCTGACAGAATAATAGGTTTACGCTTATCATTCATTTTCTGAAGGGTATGATGTCTGAATCCCAAATGTCTTTCATTATTCCACCTACCTCTTCTTGTACTTATACCAATAAAAGCCCTTTTCACTGAAACCAGTCCCTACCACCAATATAAATCACTCTTGCTTAAACTAAAACCATGTTCCCCTCTACTGATAACCTCCCTCCCCTCTTTCTCAAGCTTGTTGCAGATTCTATAGCCTGTCCTGTATCAATTCTAGTAAATAGATCAATTCAAGAAGCTACAGTCCCTGACATATGAAAATCAGTCTATACAATACCTGTACAGAAAGGAGGAAACTCTACTGACCTTTCCAATTTCAGACCCATAGCCATTCTCTCTCCACTCTTAGAAATCCTCAAAAATGTATACACTCTCAGCTTTTCAAACTACTTCTTTTCCTTGACCTCTCTAAGGCCTTTGATACAGTATCACACTCTAAACTTCTATCAAAACTATCAGAGCTCAACTTCTCAACTTCCACTCTTCAATGATTTTCCTCCAATTTCTCCAACAGACTACAATCTGTCAAATGTCTTACTTCCTGTTCCCCCCTTCCTATCTATCCAATTAGGAGTCCCCCAAGTCTCTATACTGGGGAAACTTCTGTTCAATATCTTTACTAACAATCTCCACACATCTTGCAGCCACTCTTCCCTTATACAATATGCTGATAACTCTACACTTATCTCATTCTCTGACATCATCTCTCATCTGCACACACGTACTCAAAATTAATTTTGCTCCATTGAAAGATGGCTTACTGAAAACCAGCTCATCATAAATCCAAACAAAAGTAAGCTCCTTTTCTTCCTTCCTAGAAATCTCGCCCATCTCAAATCCACATTCACCATTTCATCACTTAATACCATCATCAAAGCAGAACCTCACACTAAACATCTTGGTACCACTATCGATGATCAATTAAAATTTGACCTGCACATCCAATAGTGTATCAAAAAATCCCACCAAAAACTAGGACTACTCTACAGAAATAAAAAAAAAATCCTTACATCAGACTCTAAACTTACTCTGGTTCAGGCATTCCTACTATCTTGAAAAACACACGACCAGCCAGTAATTCACCAGTATCTTGCTTTCCTTTATTTCAACGATCTGGTACCTCGGCAATTCGCCTTCAAGGATCACAATTAATTCAATAAAATCATCACATTTATATATATTCTCATTTTAGCAATTAACAAGTTAATCTCCTAATTAATTAATTAAACAATGAAAAAACTTTTAAAGTGACCATAAGCTGATCATAAATTTCTGTGATATAAATGTAAATATATAAATAAATAAATAAATAAATGAATGAATGAACATATATTAAACATAAATAATTCATTAAATACCTAATTCTTGATTCATGCCATTAGGCTTTAAGGTATGGAACTTAAAAAATCATTCTAGTTTCAAGCTCCAATAGTTTACCTACAACATCATCTCCCCTTTGAAGGAAGGGCTTTCCCAAGACACTAAATGTTAAACTATTAGAAGACCCACCATGTTTCTCTTGAAAGTGCTTAGCAACAGGTCTAACCAGATTTTGGTTCCTTATATCTTTCAAATGCTCCATAATCCGTACGCTTACCATCCTTTTTGTTTGTCCTATGTACCACATATTTTTACATAAACATCCCAGAATATAGACCACCCCTGTTGATTTACAATTGAAATGATGTTTAGGAGTAAAATTTACATCATTGATAACACTAGGATTTATAACCTTATCACAAATATTGCAAAAACCACAGAGGTAGGTACCCAACTTTGAAGTCATGATATTCTCTTTCCTTTCAATTAAATTATTATTTAACAATTCCTTAAGATTTTTCCCTCTTTTATATGAAAACGTGATATGTTTATGGAATAAATGACCAATGGATTCATCCTCACTGACTAGATACCAGTATTTTCTGACCAATGACACTAGTTTACCAGAAAAGGCAGTAAATTTCGTTACACAGAAAAGTTTTTCAACTTCTTTATTCTGTTCCATAGTCAACTCTTCATGTCTGGATTCAGAATTTATCATCTCTACTTTTCTTCCAAGTAATTTTCTTCCAAGTAATTTATCCCTACATGCTAATAACTGTGTTTTGTTGTAACCTCTTTCACCCAACCTCAACAAAACTTTATTCAATTAATTGTTTTTTTCACTAGTGTTACTAGTATGGTCAGATTATTTATATATTTACATTTATATCACAGAAATTTATGATCAGCTTATGGTCACTTTAAAAGTTTTTTCATTGTTTAATTAATTAATTAGGAGATTAACTTGTTAATTGTTAAAATGAGAATATATATAAATGTGGTGATTTTATTGAAGCAATTGTGATCCTTGAAGGCGAATTGCCGAGGTACCAGATCGTTGAAATAAAGGAAAGCAAGATACTGGTGAATTACTGGCTGGTCATGTGTTTTCTGGATTTTCTTTGACTCAGTGAGGTGTTTTGTAATTCCTACTATCTTCCCTACTCTAGCAGCTCCTATCTTCACTAATTTACAATCCACATTACTCACCAAGCTTGAACAAACTTATATAAGATTGCTAGATTTGCCACCAACCTTTCAACTCACACCATTGTCTTGCAATAAAGAAACTGCACTGGTTAGAATTCTCTCAACAACTTCTACTTTCACATCTACATGTCACACACTTCTTTCTCTAAACACCTACTGCCTGCCCCTCCTTCTCCTCCATAGTATCCTACTACACCCCTAATCAGTCACTATGCAGCTCCAACCAACATCTTCTTGATAACTATAAACCCAATAAAAACATTGGCAAGCTACTATACAAGCACTCAGTGTCCCTGGCCTGGAACAAACTCCCCTCCAATGTAAGAAACGTCACACATGGTAACCACGTCAAAAAAAGAACTAAAACACTACCTATTAAACTCATGGTCCTGCACCTGCAATGACCCTATTTAACTCCTCCCTCTCTCCCTAACTTTTCCACATTACTTTCAGTCCCTTTACAGCTTTTAGTCTTATGATTCTATTTCCAGAAGGCCACAACTGAAATGAACAGAGTAAGCCATGGTGGTGCAGCTGTAGCGTTGTCGCCTCACAGCAAAAGGTTCTCCCGTTCCATTCTCGGCTGGAGCGCCTTCTGTGTGAGTCTGCATGTCCTCACCATGGTTGAGTGGCATTCAAAAGACATGCGTGAATGGGTGTGCCTTTGTTGAAGGTTGGGCATCGGGCTGGCACCTCGGCACCGTACAAATTGGCTGCCAATCATTAGCGGACTGGAGTTACACTGTGGCAACCCCTAACTAGGAAAAGCTGAAAGAAAAACAACAACAACAACTGAAATGAACAGACTGGAAACAGCACAGCTAAATAAACAAGTATATTTTTATTTCTAAGCACTTTCACCTTCAGTAAAGGCATCATCAGAGATTAGCTCAAAACACCGCAAGTAAATCTTGCAAACTTAAGAATTTTTCTTTTCACAGGAGCAAGTCATTTTGACAAAGCTCTCATCCTTCCATCTCCAAAATGAGGAACACTCCCTCTCATAATGTGGAACAATTTGGCAAAATGTGGAACACTTATTAACAGCTTACTAACAACTTTAACTAGGAAGCTCATAGACTAGTTAAAATATGATATTTTTACTTGTATATTAGTTATTTTAATGAAATAATACAATTCAGCTCTATTTACTATGGATATCAGTTTAAAAAACTACCGAATGTGTGACAAACCCTTTCAATGTGGAACTTTGAGGAACATTAACTTTTTAAGAACCTCAATGAGGAATGTTCCTCATAATGAGATACACTTGATAGCTATGACTTTTGACTCCTTAGAATATACCATTTCCTTTCTTAAATCTATTAAAATCAGCAATCTTTAGGAAGAGCTGGAATGGAGCCACACAAGTGTAAAGAGACAAGCAGAGAAATTTGGATACAAGACTATTTTTTTCTAACAAAAAATAAAGAAAATCATGAAAATTGAACTTTAATGTAATGGACTAGTGTGTTTATTTAAATCACCTCAGGAAATCCAAATCCCTTAGCGCTACACACTCCAGGGACTTGAACCTCAGCACAGAAATAAATAGGACATGCTGGAGGGACAGATTCATATCCCAGAGGCTACCCTCACTCTGGAACAAAATCCGAATCCATGTTAGACAGAGCCCCTCACTGACCCTCTTCAAGAGAAATCTTGACGAGTGGATGGGAGATCGTAAGTTTACCCCTGGGATCTCTTCTGTGTCCCTGCTTGACAGAGGTACAGTAAACTAACCTTAAAAGGGCTACCTTCTGTGACCTACTATACAGAGGCACAGTCAACTAATCTAAAAGGGTGGCGAAAGCCAAACACACTCTGGCTAGGCTTATAAATGCCCTAGGGCAGATAGCCTAGTATGAACCTATGAACCTATAGCTAGATCTGTGTGTGTGTGTGTGTGTGTGTGTGTGTGTGTGTGTGTATGTGTGTGTGTGTATGTGTGTGTGTGTGTGTGTGTGTGTGTGTGTGTATATGTGTGTGTGTGTATGTGTGTGTGTGTGTGTGTGTGTGTGTGTGTGTGTGTGTGTGTGTGTGTGTGTGTGTGTGTGTATGTGTGTGTATGTGCATGTGTGTGTATATATGTGTGTGTATGTGTGTATGTGTGTGTACGTGTATGTGTGTGTGTGTGTGTGTGTGTGTGTGTGTGTGTGTGTGTGTGTGTGTGTGTGTGTATCTTACAAGTGTGTGTGTGTGTGTGTGTGTGTGTGTGTGTGTGTGTGTGTACGAAGTAGGTAGGTGTGTGTGTGTGTGTGTGTGTGTGTGTGTGTGTGTGTGTGTGTGTGTGTGGAACAGCAAGAACTAGTACATAATTTATCTCATGTTAATTTAACCAGTGATGACATTAATCTTCTGAATAGAGGCTTAAATTTCATCCCTAGAAGTCAGAGCAGGTTAACTGATACCATTTTGGATTTGAAGTTATTCTGTAGGAATGTAATGCTTAAATTTATATATAATAATTCCCAAGTAGAGCCTCCTCAAACCAAGGATTTTGTCTTTAAAAACTTGAGTGATTATGTACCAATGCATCTCACTTTAGCTAAAGCATTTTTCAAATTGACTGAAGATTAACTATATAATTATTATAATAGTAATTTGAGAACAAATAGAGAGAGACGGAGAGATAATTTGACCCCCCAGGAACGTCAGTGTCTTAGAAAGTTGCAGAGTGACCCCATCATTATTATCAGACCAGCTGATAAAGGTGGTAAAGTTGTTGTCATGGACATGTCTTTCTATGTAGAGGCTATGACCTTAATGTTACAGGATAAGTTCTATGAACCTACTTCTATTGATGAAGTACATTCCATTGTTAGATACATTAGTAACACACTTCACAATATATTTAGAAGTAACTTGATAGATAGGGAGTTATATGAATACCTCGCGATTCGTGCACCTGTTATACCAATTATACAAGGACTCCCTAAAATCCATAAAGATGAGGGGAACCCACCCATTAGACCGATTGTATCCGGTCGCGGCTGGGCCACTGAGCATTTATCAATCTTTGTAGAAAAACATCTGAGATGTGTGTTGAATGATAATGTTACAGTGTTAAAGGACTCTAAGCAGTTCTTAATTGACTTGTATGAATGTATTGACCACCAAGGGCCATCATGTGATTACATCTTTGTTACCTTTGACGTCCAATCTCTGTTCACTGTGATTCCCAATGACATAGGGCTGGATTAATGGTCACATTATTTGCAAGTGCATAGTAATTATACTGCAGTGTTGATAGATCTTATAGTACATTTTCTAGAACTGGTCTTAGAGAACAATTTTTTCATGTTTCAGGATCAGATTTATAGACAACGTGATGGCGTAGCTATGGGCACACTTTGTGCCAATAGTTACGCCAATATGTTCCTTGCTTACTGGGAGGAGCACACTCTATTTAAGAATGATTTATTTTGTAGACACGTTGTGTTTTATAGAAGGTTTGTTGACAACCTTTTTGTCCTTTGGGATGGAACATCAGCACAGTTGGAACTAATGTCAAAATATTCACAGAAATTAAAACTACATTTAGCAGTCTCCTTTATTAAATCTTTAAAAAGATCCATTTATTACTGAATAATAATTTTATTTTTTTCTGTCAAGCTTAGCTGATGGATTTTATATATACAGGTATATATATATATATATATATATATATATATATGTTACATTCACTTGATTGACAGTTCACTATATCAACAAAGAAAAAGGGTGGTTCATTATATTTCATTGACACTCATTACACTAAGATGTGTGAAAAAGGTATAGAAAGTATAGAAAATGACTGTTGATGACAGCAGCTGGAGAGACCACAAAGGTACCTAACCAAGAGGATTACTGGCCTCAAACAGTTGCCCTATGCAGCACGATTGAAAAAGCTAAGACTGTTCTCTGTTGCATACCGCTTTCTCAGAGGCGATCTCTGTCTAACATACAGAGCCATGTCCAACCCAGAATTGTTGAACATTCTCCATCTTAGCAAAACCAAATCTACTCAAGCTACACACTCTAGGGATATAAACCTCAACACAACAATGAATAGAACATGCTGGAGGGATAGATTCCCTTCGCAGAGACTTCCCTTACTATGGAACAGGGTCCGATCTACATAAGACAGAGTCCCTCACTATCACTCTTCAAGAGGAACCTTGATGAGTGGATGGGTAACAGAAATTCCACACCGGGGATCACACCAACAGCACTACTAGATAGGGGCCAAGGGTACTAGCTGCTAGTACAAGGGTCTAGGGAACTACTAAAGGGGTGGTGAACACTGCACAATGTGGCTGGGCTAATATATATGCCTTCAGGCAGATAGCCCAGTACCAACCTATGAACCTATGTGGTTTTGGAGGATAGGAGCTACAATGCAAATTAGTGTTGATCAGTATTTTCACAATGACAATTCCCTCTATGTGGTTCCACCATGTATAGAAGTTTAAGTATATGTGCTGGCAGTGATTCAGTGTGTAAGGGGCATTTTTTTTCTCTGTGGGGGTCAGTGTATTTTTTTGTTAGGGGGTGTGGGGGTTCAAGGGGCCTTGCCTCCCTTTTGGAGGTATATTTAGTATGTATGAAATTGTCAATGAAAGGAGTATTGATCAAATGAGGTTTAGATTAAATGAAGCACTGTTTTTTTTCTTTTTGATCAAGTGAAATGTAGTGATGTATAATAATGCGTGTGTGAGAGTGTGTGTATGTGTATATATATATATATATATATATATATGTATATATATATATATATATATATATATATATATATATATATATATATATATATATATATATTACCAACATTAATAGAGAAAACCCATACTGACTTAGACAGACACAGGCTAATATCAAATATACTAACTACAATACTAGATACAAATCAGACTGGTTTTATATTAGCTAGGCAAATGCAGAATAACAAAATGAATGCTTACTTCAATTAATTATACTAATAACAATTAACAAGAACTAACCATAATTAGCCTAGATCTAGGTAAAGCCAGAATTCTGTAAGCGGGTGTTATTTAACTATTTTTTTTTTAAATATACAGATTTTCAGTTTATATATTTTATTAATCACATTTATCAGCATTTATTCTCATGTGATAACCTAGGATATTTCATTTTTTCAGTCAATAAGAATAAGGAAAGACACAAAACAATGTTGTCTCTTGTCTCCTTTACTTTTTGTTTTGAATATTGATCCTCTAGCAAATTTAATACAACATAACAATGTTATAGTAGGGTTTAAAGTAAATGATCAGTATACTTACAAAATGTAGTTATTTGTTGACAGTGTTTTCTTGCATGTAGCTAGTGAGACATTTCCCTGCGAGCTACATCACTGAAACCAGAAGGCTGCAGTACTACTTTGCTGGACATGGAAAAAGTTTGTTAAAAATTTAACAAAGGAATTGTACAGGCAGTGGGGAAACATGATCAAAAAAGTACAACCTTAGTGATGGTAACTGTCCCAAGGGATTGCCATGATGTTCCATGTTTCTAGTCCTAGTGCACAGCTGCAGAGATTGTGCTTTTCAGCCAGATCACTCTACAGTGAAGTGGTGTTACAGCCTTCTGGTTTCAGCGATGCAGCTTGCAGGGAAATGTCTCGCGAGCTACATGCCGGAACCCATTGACAAAATAATGTTAATTTACAATATTTATTACATACTATTAAACATAAAATTCATTAAAATATTTTAAGTCAGTATCAGGTCTAAAGACCAATCAGAATAAAATTTAAAACCTTATTATTTAAAAATATTTAAATTATTTTATGGAAATATATTAACCGGATATTAACCATAGTAAATATTAAGGGAGTTACTCTTACATACAAATGTAAAGAAATAGCAAAAATAAATTAAAAAAAGTTTAGACACATTAAAACAAATTAAAACAATTAATAAATAATGGAACAAGTTATTATTTTCTGTGGAAGACAGGCTAATTTTAATTAAAATTGTTTTTTCTTTAAATAATACTATACATTATAATTGATACTTTCTAAAGAATACATTAAACAATTTACCAACATTGGTTTGAAGCTCTTATGGCACCACAACAAACTTAGAATAATACTGGGACAACATGCAAGAGAGTGGAAAGATGGTAGAATATGATATCCTGACCTAGAAACATGTGATATAGCTGCGGCGATTGAAACAACAGCTTTAGGATTAAATTCTGATTATTCAGCCAACTGCATGGACACATTTGGTTAAATAAAGAATCTATCACTATACAACATATACATACAGTATCTTGAATAATAATAATGTGAAGTGGTTGCTAAATAAATATTTACTGAAAAACAACAACA
Source organism: Protopterus annectens (assembly GCF_019279795.1). Classification (NCBI taxonomy): domain Eukaryota; kingdom Metazoa; phylum Chordata; order Ceratodontiformes; family Protopteridae; genus Protopterus; species Protopterus annectens. Next base: position 1,010,452,097 of record NC_056729.1, read on the forward strand.
ATCTAGCAATGCATTCAATTATTTAGAATTATTAAGTATAAATACCAGGAGATAAAAGCATAGAGCCAGATTCCAAAAGAGCTGCCATCAGTTTAAATCAGCCTTGATTCTGAAAGACTTGCTCTCAGTGCAAATGACTTACTTTAGTGTAAGGCCTATCTATAAACATGCTTACATAGGGATTAGATTCAATAACACCTGCTCTCAGCCTGCTGTCAGTGTAAGTGGTCACTTAGAGCAAGTTTTTTGGATTTGGGGCCATACTATTTCTCATTGTTCTCTGTAGAATTTTCACCAGGACTTTCAAAATATTCTAAGCATAAAAATAGTGATTTCATTTTTTTAATCAAATGTTAAGAGAGACTGAAGTGCTTATTACTGACTATTTAGTGGGCATATATGATATAGAAATGGAAAACTGACATAGTACAAATCAATGGACTGTTCTTAATCTCTAAATTTGGCTTAATGTCAGGTATAATTAAAAACAAACATCTACTTGTTCTTGCGTCTCTAAATCTCAAAACAAATGTCGAGACAGGAATGGCATATTTATCCAACAAAAATGAAATAAGAGCTATAAAATTTGTATCAAAGATAATTATAAGGATTATGATCTCCAAGTGAGTGGCTCAACTTTATCTACAATAGATGAACATGATTTTAATATTTTCAAACAATTATATAATCTTTAATTTGAAGATTTTTACCTTGGAAATTTTTAAATAGATTATAAGATTGACATCATATGTTTTATGATCTCAAAGTTCTACTACAGTTTTGATGAAACATCAGTGTTTCTTGAAAATACTGTGGTCTGATAAATTAATATTAACTAAACTTTTGGTGGTGTTTGATGCTGCAATTCCCAGCTGTGTAACCAAGTCTCAAGGTTGTACCTTCTATTACTGGAATTAGCCAGGAAAATGACCACAAAGAAGTGGAAACATGATGTGACTCCTGCATTTACAGAATATACAAATACTGCCACTGTTGTGTGCCTTAAAGAAATTTACATTATTAAGATGAAACCAAGCAAAATAACTGCAGAATATAATTACTCAATAAAATTGAACAAATCAATAGGGAAAAATTACCTCTTTTCTGTAATCAGTGTATGGCTGTCTAACAATTTTTAGTAATGTGTTTATCAGGAACTGATGTAGACATAGTAGTTATTACTTTTATTATGCTAGTGTGATTGTTCTTGCAGATTATATATTTTTTAAATATCTTTATTGAATTATCACTTGTGACATAGGCAAATGTATATGCCTATAAAAGTAATCAGACTGTATTAACAAGTTTAAGTTTACCAACATTATACTTCACATATATTGCTATATATCATATAACCCAAGCAACATTACATAAGTAATATGAAGTGGTTGACATGTTATAAGTTATATCATCATTGATATTTCTAATTATGTTTATGCCACCAACTAAGTTTTTATATTGGTTAACTTTTTGTTCTTTGTAACTAGAAGGGATGTTAGAAAAATTTATTGACTTTTAATTACTCCTTGTAATAATGATCTCTGGGTGAGAGTGCCATTTTATTGTGATAGGCTATATGCTGCTAATTTAAGTGGATTTGAGGGCCTTCTTACCTCATATTATAGTTATACACACAGCAATCTTAATCAGTGTTTTGGGCTTGATAATTACTTCTGATTTTGTCTATGTCCTTTACCATTACAAATTCAGTGGTTTATTTGTTTGAATATCATTTCTGGAATTATGTGTAATGAACTCAGAAGACCCGATTAGAAACCTAGACACAGTCATTCAAACACATTACACTAATAAGAATGGTATCCGAAGGAAACTGTAATCTCAGCTAATGGCCATACATTCAGCACAGTATGCATACCATGAGAAAGTTGTTTGCTTGATATTCAAAAATAAACAGATCTCTCCCAATTGCTAGGAAGCATACTTATGGAAATTACATAAGAGAGAGTACATAGGTAAATGCAAATAGTCAAATTTCTCACATGGCTCAAAAGAAATACTCGAGGCAAGCATCACACTAACTATTGAAGATGGTAAAGAAAATTAAACCATCTAAAGCTGGAGGACCTGAAGACTTCATTCCAATTATATATAAAGCATTGAAAAAATTGTCAACTGCTATATATTATAGAAGAGGACCCATAGACTACTAGCTAAACCAATCAACCACCGTATTCATTCTAAAAGTGGGCTTGTACTCAACCATCAAGAAAAGAATATAGGCTTATATCATTAAGTAACATATATTTTAAAAATCAGTACCTTTAGTCTGACTAGCAGGTTCAAGGCAAGTAGCCCTGGTGTAATCTCATCCTTCTAGTTGTGATTTATGGTAGACAAACACCATGAACTTTGAGGGGGTTGAGTGATCAAGTGTAAACTTTTATTCTTGTGTACACATTACTGGGCATTTTACATAGCAGGGCAAAAAGCAAGTCCAGTGGGGTCAGTGCTCTAATCAAGTTAACAAATTCAAAGTAAATAAATAAATAAAATGGTGGAGGAGGGAGTTTCTGGATATCTGGACTTTGTTTTGTTAAATAATGCAAAACATATATGTTCTGCTAAGGGTCATTCTAGAACAAATTGTTATGGTGTGTAAAAATCATTCCAGTAGTGATATGCTTTTATCATATTTGTGTTGTACAATAACTGACCACATAAATCAGCTTTTAACAGATGATGTATAGAGAAACTATGTAAAATAAATTTTAATGTCAGTATTAAGCCCACCTTGGGTCTCCTTTATAAACAGACCAGTCTTGATTGGATTAAGTCAGTCAACAAATGAAAACAAACCAAAAAATAAAATAAATGGGCATCATTAAAGCAGGAGAATTGCGTCACATGGAGCAGTTGTTGTTATGTCTTGTTAAGATTGCTTACCTTCTTTAAATCTTACTTGTTTGCAATATTAATTAATTCAATTTTATCTCTAGATACCCTCTTAGTCTATTTCAGGGTCATGGGGGAGCTGGGAACTATCTTGTTAGTGTGTTTGAAACTACAAATTAAAGCTGTAGTTCATATTGCTCAACCAGATATGTTTTAACTGAGGAATCAGCATTTGTTAAATGAAACTATAACTGTCTTTTAAGTTTAAGGCAGTTATGTTGATCTGCTATTACTAGATCATAAAATTACACTTCCTGTGGCACAACACAGCAACAACACAAGCAAAAGTAGATAATTAACTAAGGAGACTTTAAGAGATAGCACCTAGAGACAAAATTAACACGAGTGCTGTAAAGTAGTTTGTATCCAAAGAAATCAAAGTAATACCACAAGACTTAACATTAGCAATAGTTGTTCCACATCATGTGAGCAAAGAAGTTGCAAATCTTTTTGCCTTACTTCCAGTATTGTCAATGTGTTGTACATTCTTTACCTTAAACAGACACAACCTGCCTCAGTCCCATTCCTGTGCAGATGACAACTTCACACCTGTATTATTATTATTATTATTATTATTATTATTATTATTATTATTATTATTATTATTATTATTATTACTGCCCCTTCTACTAGTTTCACAGGTATGTGACCTAGCCCATTGGGTGGCAGGGTATGGTATTAGCCTTTGTAGGTCAAAATACAGTGAGACCAGAAGATGCCTTGTTGATTTAATGTTACAGTGTAGTTTGTAGTGCACAGCAGGAAGTGTGGGTCACAAAGGAGGGTGAACAGCCTGCCAGGTATGAGGTAAAGATCCCTTAGTGAACTAGTACAATATATGATCAAGGCTAAGAACTACCCTTTTGAAACAATTTAAAAGTATTCTGTGCAGGTGAAAGACCCCAAATCTTGTTTCACATGTTAGTGATATAGCTGGAAACAGATAATGTGACATTATGCTTCCAGGCTGAGTTCAAGAATTCTCATTATTCTGCAAAGATAGTAATTTTAGAGAGAAAGAGAGGCAGGGGAAGAGAGAAAGAGAGAGGGAGTGAAAAAGAGAGATAGTGAAAGACGTGGAGACAGAAATTAAAAATGTTTTGTAATGGACGTCAACGATTCACACCTTCATTTCTTGTTCCTCTTAATTTTTGGTGAAATCATCCCTCTATTTCATTGACCTTTGTGAAACCAAACTGTTACCAAGTGATGCAAATGTGAGATCAGTTGGGGTATATACCTATTTATGTCTATGTATCTATTTGTATCTCTCTATCTCTGTATGTATATATATATATATATATATATATATATATATATATATATATATATATATATACATTACAGCAAACATATGGAAACGAACACATACACACACACACACACACACACACACACACACACACACACACACACTCACACACACACACACACACACACACACACACACACACACACACACACACACACACACACACACACGCACACACACACGCACACACACATACACACACACACACACACACACACACACACACACACACACACACACACACACACACACACACACACACAAATATGCATGCATGCTCTCTCTCTGATTTATTTTGTATTAATAATTTCTACCTCATCTATTACTGAACTCTATTAAAAATGTGTTTCTAAGCATGTAATAGTTCTAGGTTCATCACAAGGCCCAGCATATGACCTACAGACAAGCAAACTGTGGTAGTAACAGACCTTTAATATCCAATAATATCATAGAAGTTACAGGGAAAATTCAGATTTTGAATACACAACTATTTATCCATATACAGGCAGTATGGCATGAAAATAAACATGGGCTGATATTAAAGATGTCCTTTAGATTGTTTCCAATACCGTTATCAAATATATATATATATATATATATATATATATATATATATATATATATATATATTTATATAGTTCCCAAAAAGTTCCAAATTTATTTTTAATTCCAGCGTGAAGGTAAACTCACGTCTTGTGCAAAAATCATTTCAGATACATTAACTCACTTCAGCAATTTAAATTATTTCTGTCTACTTTCCAAGGTATTGATGCCTGCTGGTCATTTACACAGATAGATATATTACCTGTACATACTTTGGTATCTCTACCAGACATAGAGGAGAAAGAATGAACTACATCACCCTGACTTTAAAAAGATCGCTGATAAATATGCATTGCTACAGAAATAATTTGCAATAACTTAAAAGCCAATATATATGCAAAGATAATTTTAAATGTACATCTGGACCTCACCATCATGTTACAGGCCACCCTCACAAACTCAGGAACCTCACATGGCCTTCCTGAAAACACTAGAGGGGATAAATGTATCACCAAACACCATCATACTAGGTGACTTCAATTACCCTAATATAGACTGGGAACACTACTCAAGCCCAAACACCCTAGCCCAAAAGTTCCTGGAATTCATAAACTCAAATGCCATGGAACAACTAGTCACCATCCCCACAAGAGGAGAAAACATACTTGATCTCATCATCACGAACATGGGAGCACAATGTTCAACACCGAAGTATACCCCTCACTGGTGAGATCAGATCACAACTAATCTCGCTGGAGGTCCTCATCCCACCCCCACCTGAAATAAAAAGACCACAGTAAAGAACTTCTCGAAGCCGACTTCACACTTCTAAAGACTAGTGTGGTCTCCTTTAAGGCCCCGAGCCGACGGAAAACAGTACTCAAGCCGCTGAATCACTTACAAATGCCTTCTACCAGCACCTGCAGGACTGCATGGATAAGGCAATCCCAAGCAAAACAAAGACTCTTTGTACCAAAGGCAAGCATCCACTCTGGTGGACCCCAGCCATAAACAAACTCTACAACAAAAGGAGGAAGCTACTACAAGATAGAGCAAAATCCTTAAAAGGTAAGACACCCTTGATCACTATAAGTAAAAAACTAAGAGCTCTCATAAAATCATCCAAAGCAAATTTTGAGAGAAAAATAGCTAAAGACTCAAAAGACAATCATAAGGCCTTCTTTAGCTATAAAGAAACCTGGGAGGAAACTCCCAGATATGCTCAGAACTAGTTCATAATGATGTGAAGATTACTGATCCTACAGACATTGCCAACATACTGGCTGACAGGTTCAGTGCAAACTTCTCCCCCAAAAGGAGAGATATCTATACCAAGCGATTGCAGCCCCCAAACATCTCCAACGCCCAAGTGAGAACTGCTCTCTCCAAAGCAAAACACAGCATCCATGGGACCTGATGGTGTCCCCGGCTGTGTGCTCCACGAACTCAACGAGGAATTAAACCCACAGCTAGGACAGCTGTTTAATCATAGTCTTACCTCTGGATATGTACCCAGGAGTGGCGCACTGCAACTGTGGTCCCACTTCACAAAGGCGGTGCCTCCACCGACCCTGGAAATTACCGGCCCCATTAGCTTGACAAGCCTTATCTGCAAAGCCATGGAGAGGATCATAATGGACCTCATAAATAAAGACATAGGGAATTTGCAGACTTTGGATCCATCCCAGTTTGGCTTTGTCAAAGGCAGATCATGCCTTCTAAACTTGGTTGACTTTTTCAAACAGTCACCAAAGCCATTGATGAGGGAAAGGCAGTCCATACAGCCTACCTCGATCTGGCTAAGGCCTTTGATACAATACCCCACTGGTATCATTGAAAAACTCATCAGCTTAAATGTTAACCCATACATCACAAGATGGGTTGCAAACTGGCTGAGTGACAGAACCCACAGGGTCAGAGTTGCTGGCGCCATGTCAGACTCAAAGCCTGTCACAAGTGGTGTACCACAGGGCTCAGTCCTGGGCCCACTCTTGTTTGGCATCTACTTTTCCAAGTACAAGCAAACACAGGAGGGTTATGGCTGACAAAGTTTGCAGATGACTGCAAACTGGGCGCCATAGTAGAAAACACATCTGACACAGATATCCTTCAGAAGGGTCTCACAGAAACGGATAACTGGTGCCAGAGCCATGGCCTAAAGTTAAATGCCAAAAATGCATAGTCATACCCTTCGGGAAAAACAAGGTTACCCCTAGCTACCAAATAGGTGGCAATCCACTGAGTACAGAAGAAGTTATCAGGGACCTGGGGACCCAGGTTGATAGTAGTCTGTCATTCGACACCCATGTAGCTAAAGTAGTTAGGAAGACCTTCTACATTGCCCACCTTATCATGAAGGGATTCTCATCTAGATCAAGGGAGGTCATAGTCTCCTATACTCATCACTCATCAGACCAATGATTGAATACAATGCCCCATTCGGAATGTATCTGACCCGACACTTGCAGCAGCTGGAGAGGCCACAAAAGTTCCTCACCAAAAGGATAAAGGGTCTCAAACATCTGTCCTATGCTGCCCGACTGAAAGAACTCCAGCTCTATTCAGTCGCCACCGCTTGCTCAGAGGTGACCTTTGCCTAACATACAAGGCCATGTCAAACCCAGATTTGATGAATATGCTTCACCTCAAAAATCTAGATCCGCCAGAGCCACAAGGGCGGGAGACTTAAACCTCGACACGGCTATTAATAGGACGTGCTGGAGGGATAGATTCATCACCCAAAGACTCCCTATGCTGTGGAATAAAATCCCGGTATATGTGAGGCAGAGCACCTCGCTGGCCTTGTTCAAGAGAAATCTTGACCAATGGATGGGAGATCGCAGATATACCCCAGGATTACCTCAGTGTCACTGCTCAACAGAGGCACAGCAAAATAATGGGTATAGTTCCCCATACTAAAGGGGTGGCTTAAGCCACAAAACTATGGGCTAGGCTTGTAAATGCCCTCGGGCAGATAGCCTAGTATGAACCTATGAACCTATGAACCTATGGGAACCAAATAGTTTTTGTTAACTTCAGTTTCACTGAGAAAGGAATATTCTAAGTGTTTAAGCAATGTACAAATTCACACAGTTATGTTTTGCTCCATAGTTCAGTGCTAAACCTTTGTTTCATAAGCACCAAATCTGAACTCAGCCTAGTTTACATTATTTAAGTTTTCTGAACCATTCTATAGTATTACAAATGGAAGCGCATTGTTTAAAAAATTAGATTGTAACAAAACTATTAATATAAAAGGGAAAAATGTGCTCTGATCGTTTATAAACTGTTAAAATAAATCTCTTCAGCTTGCCATTCTTGCTACGTTTCCAAAAGTAAGATGGTGACTGCAAATAAAATTTAAGCCATTTTTCAGCAGAAGTGCTATCTAAAGTGTTCTCTTTCTCATAATAGAGTATCCTCAATGGATGATGGCTATCCACAAGCAGAAAAATAGATCACATAGATTAGATCTTCACATTACACAATGATGTAGTGTCCTCTAACAACCATTCAAGAATGAAAACATTGAAAACGTACTTTCGGTATAAAACAGACAGAATTGTTGATCTTAGGATTGCATAACAGATGAGCTCTGCAAGATTACTATGGTCTCACTGATAAGGCACAACTAATATTTCACAATCAATAGAAGCATGTTTAGGATTAAGACCTTTAGTACCCTAAAGTCTCTTACTAATGTGTGAAATTCTGCTGACTGAACTCAAGCAAATGCACCAATTATGATTTAATTCACGAGCTACTATAATCAGTCAAGTCTGAAAAAGACATTAACAATGTATTTTTTTGAGTTCAGGGCTGTTCATAACATTTGATATGCAATGGGTAGCCACAGTTCATCAATCTAAAAGAAAAGGAAGTATATGCTTTAGCAATGAAATAAATATATAAGCGGTAGGACAACTTGCTAAAAAATATGTTGCTGTTGCTGGTCTTCTTAGGTGTTATTACTTTCAAAGATAAAATGAGAAGACAGATAACTGCAATGCAATGACACTGATACTAGTCCTTCACTCTGTACTCACACTTAAAATAAATTAAAGCAAAAAAAGAGCCCTTATTTAAGCTGTTAGCTAGGAATGGGCATTGATGATATGTCAGCTCTACAAGAAATCTATAGATTTAAAGATGTGTCTTAAACAGGTAGTAAGAAAAATGAATATAGCAATTGGGTATAAAAATGTTACTTTTTATCAGTAACAAAGCAAACAAATGGCAGATTTTAACGGAGATTCAATGCCTAATGCTAAATATTCATTACCTAGGGTTCACTCATTAGCTGGGATTCAGTGCCTAACATGTCTAACACAGCTGTATAATAGCTAACATGATAATACTAAGTAGGACAACATGGCTGTAAGGTAACTATCAGTTAAACAGGATGCATGTAGCACTTCCTACGTAGGAGAACATGGCTGTAAGGTAACTATCAGTTAAACAGGATGCATGTAGCACTTCCTAAGTAGGACAACATGGCTGTAAGGTAACTATCGGTTAAACAGGATGCATGTAGCACTTCCTAAGTAGGAGAACATGGCTGTAAGGTAACTATTAGTTAAACAGGATGCATGTAGCACTTCCTAAGTAGGACAACGTGGCTGTAAGGTAACTATGAGTTAAACAGGATGCATGTAGCACTTCCTAAGTAGGACAACATGGCTGTAAGGTAACTGTTAGTTAAATAGGATGCATGTAGCACTTCCTAAGTAGGACAGCATGGCTGTAAGGTAACTATTAGTAAACAGGATGCATGTAGCACTTCCTAAGTAGGAGAACATGTCTGTAAGGTAACTATTAGTTAAATAGGATGCATGTAGCACTTTCTAAGTAGGAGAACATGGCTGTAAGGTAACTATTAGTTAAATAGGATGCATGTAGCACTTCCTAAGTAGGACAACGTGGCTGTAAGGTAACTATTAGTTAAATAGGATGCATGTAGCACTTCCTAAGTAGAACAACATGGCTGTAAGGTAACTATTAGTTAAATAGGATGCTTGTAGCACTTCCACTATCAATTACTTACTGAGCTAAGCTGTGTTAGTAAGTTTGATAGGAGTCTGGCTTGTTCATGAATGTGATTAGACTTTCCACCTAGTAGGCGATGTTAGTGTTAAAAATAGGGTGCTTAAGCAATATGTTTTCCTAATGTTTATTTGCAGGATATCCTATAGTTAGCTAAGCAAATGTTGGGTGGGAGAAAAGTAGAAGAAAAATTGTATTCATTTGGTTTTAGTGGGAGGGGCCGGAACCCTTTAGTAGTGTGCACACTGTTAGATAGCTACATACATTAAACCGACAAAACATATGTAGCTTATGGTTATGAGTTGAACATTAATCATACTTTAAATGTTCTTTTCCATGGGGGTCTTGTTTGTAGATAATTGGTCTCACTGAGTATATTTGCAAAATTGTCAGGAAGCTGGATGGTGATGTGATATATAAATATTAGTTTTACTGTCTACAGTTTTACGTGTGAACGCTGCTGCAGGGCACCATGTAGTGTGCAAAAACTGGGCTAGAAAATATCACAAACATAGAGGAAGACACTGGGAAGGAAGGAATGGGAAAGAGGAGATTGAGAAAGGCAATACTTTTTGGGTGGGGGCAGATGCTTTATTTTATTTTGTTTTAGGAAGGGTAGATTGGGAAGTATGTAAGGGCTGTACAGGAGAAAGAGGCAAGGTACAGGGATGGATGCAAGGGCAGAGAAGCAAACACAAAATGCAGACAAAGGTGAACTGACACAACAATGTATAGAAACAAAGTGATGGAGAACAATTAGTGATGGAGACGACTGAGCTGCAAACAGGGGATGGAGGTGACATATAAATAAGGGGAGCACCACAATTAGGGATAGGGTGAGGTGACAACTCATGTCTGTCACCCCACTTAGGAATCAGGCAGTGGTGAGTCTCTTCTATAGCTGTCCTGTCTGAGGAGTCATGCCTCAGATGGCACACTGGCTAGTGGCAGGCAGTAGGGTGACTCTGTTAGTCACATAAAGGTTTGTATCCTGGCAGTCAATGCAAATGCTAGGCTACTGATCCACCAACTCCATCACCACCTGTTCAGACTCATGCCAGGTAACCCAATACAGTGTCATCAGAGAATTTTACAGTACCCCACCCCTGTACCTTTTTTCTGTTTTTATGGTAGGTAAGGCAATGTGCACAAACAGTGATACATTTCAAAAATGTTATAGAAAAATGTCCTCTATAAAACACTTATAGTAGTCAGTACAGTCCCTCATGCTTTAGAGAAAAACATTGTTATTGATGTCTGACCAGCTGTTTGCTGTTTCAGATGAAATACGATGTCTTTAATTTCATAGAAAGTGCAAAACAATTCATATCCATTTTGTTCCATGAATCTGTGCAATATATTCAGAGACTGAATAATGTCATGGGACTGTACTGGAGCAGTAGAGACATCATCCTCATCATCACTTTCTTCGTCTTCTTTTCGGTTGCCCAGTAGTGCACTGTTCCTGAACAAGTTCACAATCAGCAGCCATTTCTTCTGTTTCAAGTTCTTCAGCAATTGCAGCGTACTACCTTACCTTTCAGCTGTACCAGATTCTTCGGTATTTCCCAGTTTTGAGGGCAGAATAGTGGGGTGCCACGAATTCCTGAGTGGCCCCTTCAAATCCCCATTTTATGACATTAACAAACCATATTCATACTCCCTCCACTGTCATTCTGATTAAAGGCAGCCAGAAACTAATAATATAAATTATTTTCCTTTCTCAATGGTAGCAAATCTCCTGAGACAAAACAGTATGGGTAGCTCAATACCACACTTGCTACTCGCAGCAACACTTGCCTCTTTGCGCCTGTCAGTTCCACTTCTGAGTTTTGTAACTTTCCTGTTGATGACAATAACACAAAGTTTTTTCATTACAGAATCGTCTCTAAAGTATGGACTGCATTTAGCAGTTCAGCAAATGTCATTATATCCAATCTTAATTATGTACAACACACAGAAAAGCTAAAATAAGTAGATATCTCCATCTTTAGCTTTTATGTCGGGCTTGTTCTGATTGCTATTTGCTGAATCTCTATGAAGAAGGCTAGAATTTGCAGAGTCCATGGAATTAGCTTCCCCCCTAATTTTTCTTCCTGACCTGATGCAATTGTACATTGGGATATGAGTTTAAAAAATGTTCATTGCAATACCAGTCCCTCTGTTTGAGTCTCACTCCTACCCCTCCTTGAGATAGGCTGATTCACATCTGGTCAAGTTTACTGAGCTGTCAGTCCCCAGGAAGGGTGGCGAAGAAGCAAAGCTGCTTGGCTCCTAGAGTCACCATTGACTCATTAAGTTGTGAAACTTGTCTGACGCTGCATGCAAGTTACCTGAGACAGGAGAAGAGTCGCGGGTGCTGCTGCCATGGATATGACCGGATGGTGCTGCTGTCAAGGCATCTTTCTTACATTTGTGTTCATGGGCTCGGGAACTGCAAACTCCTTGTGGTTTTCTGTTAGGCAACAGCACAGCAGTAGCAGCTTCCTCACCCCATTCTTGTCACTCTGCCAAACCTGTGGAAACTGGGTAACAGTGCTGGGCAATGAGGACATAAACACTGGAGGAGTGAAGGAAAAGGTGGATGCCATACGAGGAGAAGAGAAATTGTGAGAAAACATGGTAGTCACAGAATGAATAAAAAGGCTGTCTAACAGAAGTGTGAGACCGCTACCTGTGGATCCTGCATGTATTAAAAATAATATAGGACTGCTGGGGAAATGCAGCACATTAAAAGTCATTTTAAGGTCAATAAAACATTTTTGGAGGTGGCTTTGCACCCTGCCTGCACCCTCTCTTATACCCATGTTACTGAGTCACTAATTCCAAGATTACTGTCTCTCATAATAAGGGGAATGAATACTCAGTTACTGTGACCTCTGACTTATAGGTTTATGGGTGAATATCAGGCTAACTACTTTTAGTGTGCATATCCATATCTCTGTCTATATCTATATAATTATCTGTGTGTGTGTGTGTGTGTGTGTGTGTGTGTGTGTGTGTGTGTGTATGTGTGCATGCATGTGCGCACTTTGCTGAAAATCTCTGTTGCAATCCTTAACATTTCAATAACAACCCCAAAAGAAAGAAAGAAAGAGAAAAAAGAGGAAGAACAACTGCAATGGGTTAGTTGTAATAGTTGGAAGAAATCTCTATACCAAATGCATTTTTCCTTTTAACAGGTGTGTATTTTCAGATAACAGAGAAGTTATTAGGAAAATAGAATCTTTGAACCACCGAGATACAGACTGAGGCAATACAGAGACTGATGCAGAACTAAATCTTAAGATTTCAGAGGAGCCAGATTAAAAAAAAAATACTCTAATGATGACAGCATCAACATTGGACCAATGAGTAATATTTCCTGTTATTCTAGTACTTGTAGCCTTCAAGGAAGCAGTACCATTAAGACTGAAAATGATACACCACCCCACAATTACAATATCACTTTCGTCTACGTTCTGATTTTATACATATTTTTAGTTCTGCTAAAGTTTTTAATTGAGAATTTCTTTAGAGAAAATAATAATACAAGCTGTTTTTAACAGTTATAATTTTCTCTAGTGCCTGTAGGCTGTCACAGTTCTTGCCTGCCTGACATTATGTAAGGCTTCATTTGTGCTGCCAGGGTAGCAAACCATTGCACATCTGCAGATCCCCCTTGATCCATGTCTCCAAAACAAACCTGAGGTACCTTTGTTCATGTCCAGTAAGGTATATACTTATTCCAGTAGTATCCTCCTTTTAAACCTGTAATTAATTTCAAGTATTTAGGTATAACTTTTTTCAAAGGTTGGCATCATTCAGGAGGGATAACACTTGCAAAGTCTGGAGTTTTGTTAGTAAAGTTATGAAAAGGTGGAATAACAGGAAGCTGTCTTTATTTTCTGAGGTTTCCATTTTGAAAATTAGCATATTTTCTGGACTATCCTTTTATATATATTTCCCTGTATCCTATTTCTGTTTCTTTCTGTAAAACCACACACAATGTATTTTTTGAAGTCCATATCATTCCCCAAATATTATCTAATTTCTTATAAAAATGCACTCTTCCAATATGTAATAGAGGCCTTGCAATAGCTGAGTGTTATCTATATTTTCAAATTTTAGGCCCATTAATGTTTTATGGCAATTGGATTGAGGACTTATGGTGTTTCATGGCAGCAAAATTTTTGCTGTGCTCCAGATGCTGTTTGTTATCCACTTTGCCATATTTTCTCAATGGCCCTGTAGCCCAGATATACTACACAAGTTGTTCTTCATACCACACAATCTCTCAGAGCAAGAAATCTTGTCAAAGACAAAAATAATGGTGGGCAAAGGCCCAAAAATAGGGACAGATTTTAAATATTGCTCCTGTAAATGCAGATACTTGCTAGAATAAAATGTTTTGTATTATACATATTTTCTGAGGGATATGAAGTCTGAAATTCAAATGTCTGCCATTATTTATTATTTAGTGATTTCAATCTTCATGTTCATATCTCACAATTCCATTGGAGTGGGTGGGGTTACATGATTCTGTATGCAAATTTTATGTTAATCATCATCCTGATTTTTGGCCAGTTGTACCTACTTTTCATGGGCCTTTTTTCAGATTTTTGATGTTTCCAGGTTGAGAGGTATGTGTACCCCTCAAAATCATACACCGTCATGCTTGAAGGGATGCAAACGTTTTATGTTGATCTTTTTCACTATTGTATGTGATGTTATCTGAGTTCGGTGGCACAAAACTAGCTTTCTTGTAATAGTTGACTATCACAGATTGTGAAATTTTATTCCATGCTTCTCTTTGCATGCGTAATGAATCCAGCATGAATAGCGTTTTGGCAAGCCCAGCTGCTATTTTCTGTGATTCGGACATACTGTCTATGATATCTACAACGTGCCACAGGACCAGTGAGTGGTAGTGCTTTTTGAAGCAAGCAATAATGCCTTAATCCATTGGTTGAATAAGGGATGTCATGTTTGATGGCGGGAACTGAAGCTTTACATTCGTCAACCTTACATCACCACTATGGCAGCACAGTTGTCACACAGCAACAAGATTTTCCTTTTTTTAGCTCTCATTGAGCTGTCAGTTTTCATAAGGTTCATAGGTTCATAATAGGCTATCTGCCCTAGGGCATTTATAAGCCTAGCCAGAGTGTGTGTGGCTTTCGCCACCCCTTGGAATGAGAATACTATGCCCATTTAGGGTTTAGTTTACTGTGCCTCTGTCTAGTAGTGACACAGAGATGACCCCCGGGGTAAACCTATGATCTCCCATCCACTCGTCAAGATTTCTCTTGAAGAGAGTCAGTGAGGGGCTCTGCCTAACATGGACTGGGATTCTGTTCCAGAGTGTAGGGAACCTCTGGGTTATGAATCTGTCCCTCTAGCACATCCTATTTATTTCTGTGTTGAGGTTCAAATCTATCCCTCTCGTGGCTCTGGTGGATTTGGATTTTCTGAGGTGGAGCATGTCCATTAATTCCGGAATGGACATGGCCTTGTACGTCAGGCATCGATCGCCTCTGAGTAGGCAGTATGCGACCGAATAGAGCTGGAGTTTCTTCAGCCGGGCAGCATATGACTTATGTTTGAGACCCTTGATCCTCTTGGTGAGGTACTTTTGGGGTCTTTCTAACTGCTGCAGGTGTCAGGTAAGGTACATCCCAAATGGGGCATTGTACTCAATTATGGGCCTGATAAGGGAAGAGTATAGGGGCACAATGACCTCTCTTGATCTAGATGTGAATCCTTTCATGATAAGGTGGGTAATATAGAAGGTCTTCCTAACCACCTTGGCAATGTGAGTGTCAAATGAGAGGTTACTGTCAACTTGGGTCCCTAGGTCCCTGATTACTTCTTCCGTACTTAATGGATTACCACCTATGTGGTAATTTGTGGGTACTTTGTTTTTCCCAAAGGGTATGACTATACATTTTTTGGCGTTCAGTTTAAGGCCATGGCTCTGGCACCAGTTATCCGTTTCTTTGAGGCCTTTCTGAAGGATGCTTGTGTCCACTGGAGTATCAGTTATGGTGCCCAGTTTGCAGTCATCTGCGAACGTTGTCAGCCACAATCCTCCTATGTTTGCTTGCACCTTGGAAAAATAAATGCCGAACAAGAGGGGTCCCAGGACCAAGCCCTGTGGGACACCGCTTGTGACTGGCTTAGAGTCTGACATGGCACCAGCAATTCTGACCTTGTGGGTTCTGTCCTTGAGCCAGTTTGCAACCCATCTTATGACATATGGGTTTACATTTAAGCTGGTGAGCTTGTCTATGATGCCCGAGTGGGGTATTGTGTCGAAGGCTTTTGCAAGATCAAGGTAGGATGTGTGAACTGCCTTACCCTCATCAATGGCCTTAGTGACTGTTTCAAAAAAGTCGACCTGGTTCAAAAGGCAGGATCTGCCCTTGACAAAGCCGAATTGAGTAGATCCAGTGTCTGTAGGTCCCCAATGTCTTTGTTTATGAGTTCCATAATGATCCTCTCCATAGCTTTGCAGACCAGGCTCGTCAAGCTTATGGGGTGGTAATTTCCAGGGTCCATAGAAGCACCTTCTTTGTGGAGTGGGACCACTGTTGCTGTACACCATTCTTTGGGTACGTATCCTGTAGTAAGGCTAAGATTAAACAGCAGCCTTATGTGCGGGTTTAGTTCCTCTTGGAGTTCATGTAGCACGCAACCCAGGACACCATCTGGTCCCATTGATGCTGTGTTTTTAGCTTTGGAGAGGGTGGCTCTCACCTGGGCATCTGAGATGTCAGGGAGGCTACACTCTGCTGGGATAGATATTTCTCCTTTTGGGGGGGAGAAATTTGCACTGAACCTGTCTGCCAGTATGTTGGCAATGTCTGTGGGTTCAGTGTATTTTTTGTCATTTTGGATTAACTCTGAGCATATCTGGGAGTTTCCACCCAGGTTTTTAGCATAACTAAAGAAGGCCTTGTGATTGTCTTTAGTGTATTTTCCGATTTTTCTCTCAAAGTTGGCCATGGATGATTTTATGAGTGATCGTAGTTTTTTGCTAGTACTGATCAGAGATGCCTTCCCTTTTGGGAATTTTGCTCTGTCATCTAGTAGCTTCCTCCTCCTGTTGTAAAGCTTGTTAATGGCTGGGGTCCACCAGACAGGACGCCTGCCTTTGGGGGAATGGGTCTTGGTTTTATTTGGGATTGCATGATCATGCCATTCTTTCCAAATTTCAGCATTCATGCAAGAATTCTTGTTTGCTTTGTAAGTGATAGGTAACTTCTTTATGTTCTTGAAACACCTTGGGATTTTGCTTTTCCTGATCAAAAAAGGATCAAACGTCTCACTACCATCCGTATTACAAGCTAATAATAAGGTCATTCGATCTTTCACAGCCTTTGAAGTAGTAGCCTCAACACCTTCAAATGTCAATGTTCCATCCTGTATAACTGTCCAATATAACTTCATTTCATCAGCATTGAAAATGTCTCTTGGATTGTAATTTTTCATGATGTCTGAGAAAATGTCCACCACCCATTGCTCAGCTCCAAAATCATCTGTGTCTTGTTTTTCACCATGCTGTTTTTGACCACAGTGTTGTGGCATCCCTTCCATCTAGCTATCCAACCTGACATAGGTTTGAAATCATCAACTCCTATGCTTTTCACTAGTTGATTGGCCTTTTCCATTAACAATCGACCACTAATGGGAATTATTTGACTTCCAGCTTGTGCAAACCGGTGCAACAGGGCATCCCTGACATCTTCAGCTTTCCCGACGCTCTTGCGTTTGTGATTAGGGTTGGCATTTGTTTGCCACTCTTTAATAATTTCTTCCCTGTTTTTCAGAATTCTTGAAATTACACTTTGATGCAGGCCTAACAACAATACAATAGATGTTTGAAATTCTTGAATATCAATTATTTTAATAACATCAACCTGCTCAGCTAAAGTAATAGTCTTTTTAAGAACTTTCTTCGACATTCTTGTAATATCCCTCAGATAACTTATAGAATTTCTGCTCACATAATGACTACAGTATGTACACATAAATACACCCCATGGTCACAGCTCACAACAGTACTGGCTATGCAGTTATGCAAAGTAAAATAACATGGAGTGATCTACACAGGATCTGACACGGTTATGCATTTAAATGAAATATGCAATTAACCAATATGCATTAATGGGGAATACAATCCAATACTTTTTCATTGACTAAAAAGGGGACTGAATGGACTCTCTGCATTTAAGAAGAATATGCTTTTATCAGATATGCATTTAAGTGGAGCTGATTGTACATGTTTCCAAAGCAGTGCAGTGAATGTTAACAAGCAGCCATGGTGATATTGAAAGCCTGGAATGGACTGTGTGAATACAGCACAGTACAGAGAAGCATTCCACACTATACAAAGCAGCAAATAAATTAGCAGTACAGAAAGCAGCTTATAAACAATGCAATGGCAATATATATGGCCTGAGGTAACAGTAGCACACAGCCATTAGTCATGCCCAAGCACCCTAACAGTGCATACTTCCAGTAAAAGAGTGAGTAAGATGAGAAGCTGTACCATGTCATTACCAGCACTGCACAAATGAGGCGGCACAGTACATTAAAGTGGGGGCAATTTGCCAAACCACAACATGCATCCAGGATTGTGTCAGGAAGTGACATGGCCTATACACAAGGGCATTATACATTACTAATGGATGGAAATTTGTAGTTGAGGAAGTGAAAGGCAGTCTACATGCAGTTACAGACAGTCTGTTGTACACAAGGCACATACAAGGTCACAACCAGTATCACAATATGAGCATGAAGTTAAAAAGACGGAACACAACCAGAGTCTAGTCAGACAATTGAACAGTAGGGCCAGACAAATAAAGAGACCTTAGTAATACACTTAAAGGATTGGCCAAGTACCAAAAGAATTTATTTGTAATGAAAGAGTGATGAATGCTGTACCAGGGAATACTATGACTTTAATATAGACTACAACACATTGAACTGTAGCAACATGTGCTCTAACTAAAAAATGAAGTACTTCAATTGGTTGAAGCCCATATTATTACAATGTTCATTCCTCATCTTCTTAGACATGGAGAAAGCCTATAACAGGGTCACTAGAAAGCTGATTTGGGCAGATGTGAGATGGTTTGAAGTTCCAGAAACATTAGTAGAATTAGTGCAGGTTATGTACAAAGACTCAGTGACACAAGTATGTACAATGCTCACACTCACAGAAAGGTTCCCAGTGGGACTGGGGGAGTCACCAGTGTTCAAAGGCATTATGACATTAGAGCCAAAGTATCTTCAACTGCAGAAAAGTCAAGGAAAACAGATTATGGTGTCTCTGGCACATGTCCAAGAAAACAAAGAAAATATGGGATAGACAGGAAAAAAGGGAAGAGAAAACAAGGATGCCCAGTAAAGAGATGATGGATTGTGTGACAGATGAACTAAGGCAGTCAGGCATGACTGTCAAAGAAAGTGACAGAATGACTTTGAATCAAAAGGGTATCAACTGTTGACTCAACACCCCAACCCCATGTAAAAAATTGGAAAAATGGGGTTGATAATGATGATTTTTTTTGCATATACAGGGGTGCTGCTGCCTATATTCACCCAGGTGAGCTATGGCAAACTACTAAAGTATGATAGTTTCAACTAATGAAGGACATGGAACAGTTGTTACAAACCCAGCCCAATGCAATGTTGACTCTGCATGTACAAGAGTGACTAGAAGACACAGTCTGCCATGTATGTGTGACTAAGACTCATGCTTGCACATGCTTACCTCACTGTAATATATAATGGTGACAGCCATAAGAAAAGAAGCCCATGTGGAATGCTTGTTTGTTGAAGAGATCACCATCGCTATACAGTCCTCCTGAAAGGCAGCACATTTTTATTTGGGTGATAAGGTGGACCCACAGAATAGGTATTTCCATAGCTGATGCTCACGGTCCTGTTCACTTTGTATCCAGGAAAGCTAGATATTAGTTGACATCTGATGCAATTCCATTATGGTCTTCAGCACACCATGCTCTGTTGTATGTAACTAGCATTATGTTGCCAGAGATGCCAAATTCTAGAATACAAGGGAAACCAGGAGTCCATCATGCTCCTGCAAGTTTTGTATGCCTCTGGGTGGCCAAAGCAGTCCCACAGCTTCCAGGGCAATTCTGCAAAAGCATCCTGAACCTCATTCTCTGTGATGTATACCACAGTGGTTATTTGTCTAATATGCAGAGGGAATGACTCCTGTGTTCCATACCTGCTTCCCAGGCTCTGTGCCTGTACCTGCCACCACATAATCTGCTTGCAATGAAACTGACATCCCTTCACCTTGGCTTCTAGAAACATGTCTTGCAGCACCAGCACTACTGCCTTCCTGAAGTCTGTGATGACAGTCTCCAATTCCAGATGGTCATTGATGCCCTCCACAATGTTCACCATAGAATCATAGGAGGTTACTAGGCTAATGGCCCCAGGGCCCTTACAAGCCTAGACAAGTTCAACTTGTGTTCCCAAGCATGTCTGGTTCCAGTAAACACTAAAATCAGCACCTATTGCCCCTGTCCAACAGGGACACAGGTAGAACCCCAGGTGAATTTCTGATTACCCATCCAATCATCCAAATTACGTTTAAATAGGGCCAGTAAGGGGCTTTGTTTAACATGAATAGGAAGCTTGTTCCAAAGGTGGGACAACCTCTGTGAGACAAATCTGTCCCTCCAGCAAGCTCTGTTGATGTCACATACCAGGGGTCCTTTGACTGAGTGACCCATGTGCCTTTTGACTTGTGAATGTGCAGCATTTCCATTAAAGCTGGGTCAGAGGGGTCTATATTAACACAACAAAAATTGAATTGCGTGAGACCAGTTTGAGCGACACCCAAAGTGCGAATATTGCAAGAATGAACAGAGATCGCCATAGGGAACTCTTCCCTTTACTTCAATGGAGTGTGATCTCTGAGTTGGTATATTTAAGTAGTGGGGGTGTGGGGGGTGCAGGGGGGCTTGCCCCCCTGCATAAAACAGTTAGTGACAGTTTTCGTCTGGTAGTTTTTTTTTAACAGTTTTGAAATATGTGAGATTCGTGCTTTAGGTGTCGCTCAAACTGGATTCGCGCAATTCAGTTTTCGATATGCTAATATAGACCTGGGTCAGAGATTGCGCCATATGCAAGGCACAGGTCACCTCTGAGCAGTCTGTATGGCACAGAATAAAGTGACAATGATTTCAGTCTGTCTGCATAAGACAGATCTTGAAACCTTGAATTTTCTTTGTAAGGAACCTTTGTGGTCTGTCCAATTGTTGCAGGTGTTTGGGAAGGAACATTCCAAACAGAGCATTGTACTCTATTATTGGCCTGAGGAGGGAAGAGTACAGGGGGGTTATAACCTCTTGTTTTTCTGGAGATAATGCCCTTACATATGAGATGAGCAATATAAAATGCCCTTCTTACCACTGTGGATATATGGTGATTGAAGTTAAGGTTGCTGTCGACTAGTGTGCCCGGATCTCTTGCCACTGGCTGTGTGCTTAGGGTATTGCTGTTGATGTGGTAGTTTGCAGGAACATGGCCATTGCTGAAGGGGATGCTAATGCATTTTTTTGCGTTAAGTTTAAGACCATGACTTTGACACCAGTCATTAGTCTGAGTAAGACCTTCTTGAAGGATAATGACATCGCTACGGGTTTCAATG
Organism: Protopterus annectens; assembly: GCF_019279795.1. NCBI lineage: Eukaryota > Metazoa > Chordata > Ceratodontiformes > Protopteridae > Protopterus > Protopterus annectens. The sequence continues at coordinate 1,010,473,582 of NC_056729.1, forward strand.
ATCACTTCCAGTTTGCAGTCATCAGCAAACTTTGTCAGCCACAGTCCTTTAGTTTTAGCCTGTACTTCAGAGAAATAGATACCAAACAGTAGGGGTCCCAGAACAGATCACTGTGGAGCACCACTGGTTACGGGTCTGCTGGATGAGGTGGAGTCCCCTATTTTGACCATACAAGTTCTATGAGTATGCCAGTTTGCAACCCATCTGATAATATATGGGTTGATACCCAGCTGGGTGAATTTATCAATGATGCCTGAGTGGGGGATTGTGTCAAAAGCCTTGGCTAAGTCTGGGTAAGCCATATGCACAGATTTGCCCTCGTCTAGGGCTTTGGTGACTGTTTCAAAGAAGTCTACCAAGTTTAACAGGCATGCTCTCCCTTTGACAAAGCCAAACTGGGTGTTGTCGAGTGTTTGGGGATTTCCTATATCTTTGCTAATAAGGTCCATGATGATTCATTCCACGACCTTCCAGATAAGGCTGGTTAGGTGAATGAGCCTATAGTTCCCAGGGTCTGTGGATGCACCCCCTTTGTGCAAAGGGATAACAGTAGCTGTTTTCCATTCCACTGGGATGAAGCCAGTGCTTAGGTTGTGATTGAAAAGCATGCCTAATAGTGATGCCAGTTCCTGTTTTAACCCATGTAGAACACAGCCTGGGATGTTATGTGGTCTCACAGAGGCTGCATTTTTAGCCTTGGAGATTGCATTTAAGACCTGCTTCTTGGAAATACTAGGTTGGGGACAGGTGTTAGGGATGCTTTGGGGTATATGTGGCAGGAACAGGGGAGTGAAGTTTTCCATGAACTTGTCAGCCAGCAGGTTTGATATATCCACAGGTTCTGTATATGTAGTACCATTAACTTCGAGATCAGTGCAAATCCTGGCCTTACCTTTGAGGTTACAGATGTAACTAAAGAATGCCTTGTGGTTATTCTTAGTTAGGAAAGCTAAACTGGATTCTTAGTTAGCTTTGGAAGACTTCACTAGGAGTCTGATTTGCTTACTTAAGTTGAGGAGGGAGTGTTTCCAGTTTTGAGACTGTTTCTTCCTACTCTTAGACAGCAATTTCTTTCTCCTACTGTATAGCCTGTTAATGGCAGTTATCCATCAGGCAGATTTGTTTTTCCTTGTAGATCTTGCTTTGGTTCTATCAGGTACGGCAGAATCAATACAATTGTACAGGTGCTCATATAAAGCATTGGTGTATAACTCAGCATAGATGTTTGTTCCATCAGTGTGAGGAGGGGCCATGACGCTATTTATGTTGTTATGTAAGAGGTTGTAATTTGCCTTGGAGAAGCATTTTAGTTTAGTTGTTGCTAAGGAGAGGGGATCTTGTGTTATAGTTATTTCTAGCAAATCTGATTTTTGGCAGATCTCACCAGGGATGGCCACTCTCTAGGGGTGGTGCAGTGGTCCCCCATGTTGTTGAGCACCAGATCAAGGATGTTTGAGCCCCTTGTGGATGTGCCAACCAGCTGGTCCAGTACATTGGATTTAACAAAGTTCAGGAACCTTTGGGCAAGTCAGTTAGAATATGTATAATTTACTCAGTCAATAGATGGGTAATTAAAGTCACCAAAACCAGGGTGTTTGGTTGTATTTTGACTGACTCAAGTAGATCCAAGTAGGCTGAGTGGATGTCCTGATTCATGGAGGGACATCTATAGCTAGCAATGACCTGAAGAGGGGTCTTACCTACAGTCAATTGCACCTGCAGTAATTCAAGGAAATTGTGCTGTTTAACCAATCCAGAGGTTTATTTATCTTTAATGAATACAGGTACATCATCTCCTTTAGTTCTCATGCCTTCAGTTTTTGATCTGAACGAGTGGAAGGAAATGTAACTTGGTATAGCCGGGGTGCTCTCTGTAGCCTTAAACGAGATCTCAGTGACTGCACAAATGTCAGCATCTTCCAAGACAAGGAGTGCTTTGAGTGTGTGCAGTTTCTGGTTTACACTCTTAGCATTTAGCAGCATCACCTTGAGGTTGTTTTTAGAGGGTATTTTTACATTGGGAATTTTATTCTTGTGACATTGCCTAAAAAAGGTACTATGGGGGAGTGGCAAGAGCCTTAGCCAGTAACTGAAATCCCAGGGTGACAGTTGAAGACCATCCTCTCTTGCAAAGCATTGATGTCTGTTGACCAGAAAATCTAACAGGACAAAATACTGGTCTTGGAACTCATCACATATACTAGAGGGAGCTGATTCTGTGTATGTGTGTTTGTTTGTTTGTTTGTCTGTTGTAGCTCAGAGCAGTTCCTCTAAACTGGATGCTAAAAAAAGGGCAAGCTGTAATTTTCTCATTTGTTACATCCTTCTGAATGCATAGTTATTTCAGAAACAGGCATTACTGAAACGCTCATAGGAAACAGACAATGGCTTATGCAGAGCAGGAGTTGCCGGAATCTTTACATTGCAGCATTCCACATTTCCTAAAAGTCAGATCTGAAATTAATTGGCAAAGCTTTACAATTGAAGGGAGACAATACTGTGATAGCTACCTGCACAATGATCAGATCACCTATAGCATTTCAAAATGTTAAGCTTATGAAGAAAAACAAGCAGTATTTGGAAGTTTACAATACAGTTTCCTAGCTATATTTTACATTTCACAGATAACTGAATAGTATGACAGAGTACTGAATAGTATGACAAAGTAAATTACTCCCTTTTCCATATGTCATATACTTTAAGAATGCCCTAACAAGTCTATTACAGCTTTGTTGTTACTAGACATCATCACTGGTGCATCTTTCATCATCCATATTTCCACTGTATGTCAAGGAACTGTGCCTGACAGCATGAGCTAATGCATCCATTTCTAGGGATGTGAATGTCTGTTTGGATGATGTCCTTGCTGATGGCCTTTTGTGTGGCCTGCAAGCACCCCAGACCAAGGAGCTCGAAGAACAATATGTCTCAATCAGGGAGTTGAACTTCTTGTAGGTTGTGGAGCTTCTCATACTTGAATTCTAATGTATGTTGGTACTGGGCACAGAAGCCATGAAAATAGAGTGGATCTGCTGCACATTGGCCAAACACTTATTTAAGACTGAGCGAGGTAAGTGTGGCAGCTAAAGGAAGGGAGTTGTAAGGGTGGGATTGCAAATTAGTGAATGGGATGGGAATGTAAGTTAATGGGCTGGGGTGAGTTTTTTTAGGGAGCATTAGAGGAGATTAAGCATAAATAGGAATCAGGGATTTTAGGTTAAGGAGTAGGAGGTTAGTTTTAGGTTTAGGGAACAGGAGGAAAGTTTAGTGTTTGGGATTAGGACTGGAATTTGGGTTTAGGGAGGAAGACTGGACTTCTAAGTTTAGGGAATGCTTTTTGGTTTGATCATACAGTTTGCATATATCAAGACACTACAACCCAGTGCATGAGTATGCAAAAGCAGCACATAACTCCCCACCCCAAAATATATCTTAAGCCCTTTCAGTTCACTGTTGTCATAGAATGGGAGGATGCACAGATTCATAGGATTATGCTGCAGGCACCTCTGCCATCAATCCTGGTTCCAAAGCTGGCCTCTTCCACCACCTTAAGGACACAGATGCCAGATGACTAGACAACGGCCTTATCAGATGTTACACCAGTAGCTGAGAGTCCGATCCAATTGAAGGCATCATACCAAACACCCTCCCAGGCTCCCTTCCAGCACTGCAATCAAGTGTGCTCATCCTATTAACCATGGATGCTATGAAGAGTTCAAAATTGGCTTCACTCCAGAACATCTTTAGCAATAAAAGGAGAATAAAGTAATTCACCACTTTGAGAGTAAAGTCTGCACTTGAGCACTTCTGACCTTCAGAGCTATAGACTCTCAGACCCTTGGGGAAGAAATCACACAGCAGATACTGAAATGATTAGGGGAGCTCATCCATGAGGATCAGAAGTCACAAAGTAGTCAAACATGCAGATGGCTATGTAGATATCCAGACATGCAAATAGATGGGGTTATGATGCCATAAATGCAGCATCCAGGGCTTGTACTCTTGATTCTGTAATTAGTAGGCATGCTGGGCTGACAATTAAGTCACTGATGCAAGATATCAAAATGCAACTCCTCAATGCATCATTGGACAATGGCTTGCCTCCCAAAGTGATTTTTATAGAGGTGGACAAAATGAGTGAGATAGTGCAGCCAGTGAGACAAATGTTCTGTCTTCTTATACTAACTTGCAGTAGCACATTTGTCTTCATACTCAATAAATAGAGGAAGACCAGGAATGACAAGATCAGTACAATTAAAAATTTTATTTTCACTTTATTCTACAACAGTAATGGAGAACTAGAAGGTGGTAGTCAGTAACGCATGACGTGAAGTACAGTACAGTGAAACCAGAGGTGAACACCTACATTCCACTTTGTACTTGATCTTTAAAACATGCTTTTGAATTGTTTGAATTGTAAAGACAGAATGCAGTGTGCCCCCCTTCCATATGCATGCGTGCGCACACACACACACACACACACACACACACACACACACACACACACACACACACACACTCACAAAAACACACACACACACACTCACAAAAACACACACTAGTAAGTGCAAAAACACATTCTGCAAAAGGCTTTTCCAACCCTGGAATGGAAAAGTGTTAGTCTGCAAAGATAGAGAGCTGAGAGCATGAGTACATGAATAAAGTTAACAAAACAAAAATTAAGAGTGTTGAGGACAAAAAAGGTTGAGGTAAGGTGGTGTATGAAGAGCCTGCATAATAAAATAAAAAATCATACTATGAACAGGGCAGTAGAGGACTAACTTCATACAAAGCATTACAAAAGGTGAAAAAAGAAGAGGATGCTCCACAAATGTATGGGGTCGAAGGTATTATTCAAGAAAAGGGTAAAATCAGAGGATTCTTACAACAAAGGTTAATTGCAAAGTGGTACATCCATGGCAGGAAAGCAAACAATGTAAAAAGGAAATAGCATTATTCCTTGTAGTAGCCACAAACTGAATGGCTGCCATAAATGTACTAAAAGTGTTGGGGTGCAACCAGAGGTTGAGTGTACTATAGGCTGTTATTCATTTGGGAGAATAGAGTATGGCCTAGATTTCCTAGATTTTTCTGATGCTTAGGTTTAACTCAGTCGGGCACTTTGACATTCTCCACTTAAAGTGTTGGTGAACAGCCGGGGGAAGAGTCTAGCCTACTAATTACTTTGTAGAATGGATAATGGATTATACTTCTTCCTTATTAATGTTTAGATTTAGCTCAATGTGGCACTCAGACATCTGTCATGTAAAGTGCTAGGGGCAGCCAAGGGATGAGTCCAGCTTGCTAATTATTTGGTAGAATGAAGAAGAGTCTATACGTCTTAGTTGCTGCTGATATTTAGGCTTAACTCACTAGCTATCCTGATGTCCTCTGTGTAAAGTATTTGGGACAGCTTTAAAACATCTTTAGTCTCCAGGACCTCCACAAGTTTACGCAAACAACAAAATAACAATGCAGTACATAAATAAGGGGATACCAAATCATACCCTGTTTGCAGATTTGCTTTGATAGCCTGGGAGACAGTAAGTCAATTCAAGTTTGACTCTTTAGGCTTAATAACATTCTGTCAGAGCAAAACTTGATTGCAGACAATCTCAGCAGTTCCAGGACAAACTCCTATGAGAGAAAACTTTACCTTGGGGTCTTCCAAGAGTTGATCCAACTGTGGGGAGCACCTCAAGTAGATCTATGTGCTTCCTTTCAGAACAGACAAATAAAGAAATTCTGCTCCAGGACTCCTTGCAAACATGTCTGGAAGACAGATATTTTCTCATTTCTATGGATGGGAATGCCCTGGCATGCCTTTCCACCCTTTCTACTGGTATCCTAGATTCTTAGGTTCATAGGTAAGTACTAAGCTAGTTGCTCTTGTGGACATTTTAAGCCTAATTAAATTTTCCTTCAAAAGATGAGAATCAGACATTGTACCTTTTGTTTGTGAGGCAGACTCCTTAACCATTATACTGGGTCTATATTAGAACATCGAAAGTTTAATAGTTCGAATCACTAAAGGTCGACCTTTATTGATCGAACTATTAAAATTTCAAATGTTCATAAAAATAAACTAAAAAGAAAAAAGAAAATCTAAAGGGTGTAGGCAGGGGGGCAGGCCCCCCTGCACCCCCACACTCCCCGCTACTTAAATATACCAACTCCAAGACCACACTACATTGAAGTAAACAGAAGTCTCCCCTTATGGATATTTCCATTTACCCGTTCAATGTTCTGCGCTTTTGCTATTCTCATGTCGACAATGTCGGATTCAACATTGTTGGCTTTTGAGAATATAATATAGACCCCATTATACCAACCCCAAACTTACAATCTTTTGATAGGAAGTCAGATGCCTTATCCATTATACCACATAGACTCTCTAAGAATTGTGGTGGTGACTTGCTTTTAGCCTATGCAATAGTGTTTCTTCTTTCTTTTCAGTCTGGCCAAGAGTAATTACCACAGGCTTCTCCGCAGTCTGGATTTACTCACACAAAAGAGGGGTTATTTGATATATCCTAACCTGAAAAGTTTTCAGCTAATTGCTTGGAGGACAGATTGTTTTACCTTTTAGTCACCTTTTTTCTGAGGATGTGGATTAAGTACTAAAAGAGGTGAAAAACTGCTACTAGGGAATCATATATGTGCAAGTGGAAAAAATGTTCCAGCTGGTGCCAGTACAAGAATCAACACCCTCTTCAGGACTGCCTGCCTCTGTTTCTTGGTTATTTGTATGAGCCACCATCCTTTGGTCTATCTTATTCCTCTGTCAAGGGGCACTTCTCTGCCCTTTGATCCCCACTTCTAACCATACTCAAGTTAACTCATTAATACCTATACAGTGCGGAATGTCACACCTATAGCAGCCTACATACATTTTGCATTTCAGAGGATTTTTTGAAAAATAAACTTTAAAAAGTATAAGATAAACATATGTAAATACTTTGTGAGCAATACAAGCTATAAAAACTGTACAAATAGCAATGTTTTCAGTAAGAAGTATTATTTTCAGTGATAAGTGAGTGTATTCATAGTCTTTTCTATAAATACTGTAATATATTATAATGAACACATACCCCAAATTATTTTTTTTTTGAAATTTCACAAATTTTCACATCTTAAAAACTGTACAACCTAGACATATACTGTTAGAACATTTTTGTTAACTAGACATAGGTTTTCACATGACATCAATACATTCCTCTAGGAGTGTATGTTAAACAATTTCTGAAATGGGTATTATATATCATTCCACCTAGGAAACAGATGGATCCTTCTTGGAATCTAAACTTTATGCTTGAAAAACATACTGTTTCTCCATTTCAACCAGCTTATCTGGCTGAAAAGAGATGCTAGTCATGGAATAATCTTTTACTCATTGCTCTGACATTTGAGTCACAAGCGTTGATATTGAGTCAGTCTTACCTCATTTTGCATAAGGACAGAGTTTGTCTGAGAACTAATCCTTATCTTATGCCTAACATTATCTCAGTTTACTTTAGTCTACACTATTTATCATTCTGTCTTCTTTCCTGATCTCAAGAATAAGGGAGAAAATATTCTTCATACTCTAGATGTCCACAGACTGCTCATATACTGCCTAAACAAAGCTCGAGCCTTCAGAAAAGCTGATCATTTGTCTGCCACAAATTTAAAGGGAAACAACAACTAGTGTCAAAGCACACTATTTCCAGAAGGTTGTTCCATGCTATAGCTTTTAATTATACTCACCTTAATAAACCAATCCAGTCAGAGTTAGGGCCCATTCCACAAGGGCTTTGGCTTCTTTGGTGGCTTTCTAGGAAGGGGCTGGACTCTAGAAATATTCAAGAGGCAGTAATTTGAAAGTCTATGCATGAATTTACAAAGCACCACAAACTGGATTACTTTTCAAGATCCAGAACATTATTTGCCAGGACTATTCTCCAGGGGAACCTGGAGCCTTTTGTTTATTGGCTTATTGCCTTTTTTAGTTTTCTAAGTTGTGGTAACCTAACCATATAGCTTATGCTACTGTAATAGTCATCTATAGGTTAAATATCATACAGTTGTTAGTGTAAACTTACATTAATAGAAGATATTTTAATAGATCACTGTTGCGGCAGCCAGCATCCAATCCCTCCAGCCCCGTTATTTTGCCTGTTTTCCTGTTGTGTTGCAAAGGTATGAATGTGTACACTTTTTTGTATATAGTTTATTTTTGGGTTTATTTACTAGCATTGTTCTTTCAGGACTCTTGCCTCCCTTCATAGGAAAACATTTGATATGAGTTTATTTGCACTCTAGCTCCTTTTATGTGAGCTCCTCTCAAGCTCCAGACAATTGGAGCATGTTGAAGGTTCCCCTAATATTTGAAGAGCTGGCCTGTCACAAGGGGTAGAATTCATATAGCTGAGGATTCTGCAACAGTAATCTAACATGCAAGCTACTAGTATAGTAGGTTTACTTATACATCTGTGCTTCCTCTGCTTAAAGCACTGAGGGTAACCAGTGGATGATTTTGGAATTTACTGTTGAGCTAAACCTAATTATTTCATAGAACGGAGCACTGGCTTTACCTCTTAGTTGTTTCTGATGTTTCTGTTTAACTCACTGGGCACCCTGATGTCCCCTACTTAAAGTCTTGGATTATAGGTACAGGATGAGTCCATCTTGTTCATTATTTAGAAGAATGGAGTGCAGTCTACACTTCTTAGTTGTTGGTGATGTTGAGGCAGCCAGGGGATGAGTCCAGCTCACTAATCACTTGGTGAAATGGAGTGCAGGGTACACTTCTTAGACACTTCTTAAACATTGCTGATGTTACGTTTAACTCAGTGGGGCAGCCTGATTTTCTTTGTTTAAAGGGTTTTAGATAGCCAGAGGATGAGTCCCATTCACTAATCAAATGACAGAATGGAGATACACTTCTTAGATGTTGTTGACATTTAAGTTTAACTCAATGGAGGAGCACTACATCCTTTGTCCCGTGAATCCTGAATTCTGCAGATGTAATGGGAAGCAGTGAACTTCAAAATGGGTCTCTGTATCTGTGTTAACTAGCATTGGAGCTAGTTATATATACCAGTCAGATGTCTGTAATTTTTGGTTCTGATGAAGTCCTGTTATTTATTAGGACAAAAGCGCTCAACTGCAATTATGTAATATTTATTTATTTATTTATTGACATTTGATGACCAGGAAAGTCCACTAGGCCAGAAACCCATTTTCAGTGGAGGCTCGGGGAGGAAAGCTCCAAATATAGAGAGTTAATACAGAAATAATATTCAAAAAAAAAGAAAAGAAAAAAAGTATAGAGTTATGTTGTATAGTACAAATTACAATGTGGATAAAATATGCAATAGATTGACAAAAATCACACAGATAATCTCACAGTATCTTATAAGTTAATGTTAGTCAGTTCAAGTGGTAGGACTGGAAGTAAAGAGATTAATAGTGTAAATAGAGATTTTAAGCTGACATGGAAGGAAAGAAGGAAAGAAGGTGGGAGATTACCTTGGTTTACGGAGGCTCAGTCATGTGGTTACAGGGACATTTATGATTACTGAGGTAGTGGCATTTTAGAGCAAATTTAAATGATTTTATAGAGTCCAGTTGAGTGATAGATGAAGGCAGTACATTCCATAATAAGGAATGGTATAGGAATAATGGCAATGTCCAGCTTATTTGCTGGGTTTGGATATACTTAGCTGTTTAATAGTGGACCGAAGATTGTGGGTTGGGGTGTATACTTATAAAATTACTCTGAAGTGAAGGGCAGCTGTCTGGGTTATAGATAAGATTATGAGCAAGAGTTAATTAGGTGTAATGTAGGTAGTGGGGGAATTATAACCATTTCAGTTCTTTAATGGCTAAGCAGTGGTGTGTGCGATTTGGCATTTTAGAGGCAAACTTAACTATTTTATGATTGTAGTTTATTCATAAGTGATGTTTGGAGATTAGTGAAAGAGGGGCTTTCATAGAGGAGGGAGGGGAGTAGTAGACCGTTTGCTAGTTTTATCTTTGTGGGCTTATCCATGTAAAGTGTATGTCTGTAAAGTTTGCCAAGCGTAAAGTGATTTTTTTTATTACGTTTTGAATGTGATTCTCAAAGGAGTGTTTGTCATGGATTGTAATGCCTAGTAGTTTTGCTGATTTCACTAATTCGATTTCAGTATTGTTTTGTGAGTATATTTTGAAGTTGTGAGTTGGAGCTTTAGATGAGAATAGTAAGAGCTTGGATTTTTTGGGATTAAGTAGAAGTTGTGCATTGTTTAGCCACATTTCAATACTACTAAAGGAATTTTGTGTTGTCTTTAGATCTGAGAAGTTCCAACAAGGCACAAAAACACTAAAAAACTGCAAAAAGTGCCAAGGGACACGAAGAACACCAGCCAAGTGACAGTAAAGGATATTTATTCAAGCAAAGCAGATGTTCCACAAAGCACATTAACGCTTCACAAATACAATACGTTTTAATTCATAAACTTCATCAGATGCGGTTTGTCGTTCGGCTCTGAGAGCTCGAATCCCTTTCTTCCAGCCTTTTCATTTTCTCCTCAGAGAGCACCCGGTCTCTGGGCTGCACCACAGGCTGCCTTATGCCTCGGCGCTTACTGCTGTATTCAAAATTTTAAACTATGGAGCGCGAACGTGAGCACGGACCTCATATTCAAACCACATCTGATGAAAAAAAGTATTGTATTTGTGAAGCGTTAATGTGCTTTGCGGAACATCTGCTTTGGTTGAATAAATATCCTTTATTGTCACTTGGCTGTTGTTCTTTGTGTCCCTTGGCACTTTTTGCACGTCTGAGAAGTTGCTTGAAGAGGAAATGATAGTAGAATCATCTGCATATTGCATAAGTGTACTATGTTGGGATGCAGTATGGAGATTATTAATAAAAATATTGAAAAGTAGTGGCCCAAGAATAGACCCTTGGAGAACTCCAGTATTATTGGGGAGATATTAAAATTGCTTAATTTGCCATCTGACAGATTGTTTTCTATTGTTGGACTTTATTGGCCTGAATTTGTCCATTAAACGTTTAAAAAAAAAAAAAGTCATGGTCATTCGGAATCGCCTTGTAGCTGAAACACCTTATGTTCATAAGGGTCATTTGCATATATCCCATGTGCTACTAATAAAAGAGGTTTGAGGGGTTACTCAGTGGAAAGTTAGCTTGGCTAGAATTTTCCCTTAGTTTTTACTGATTGCTTAGGTAACTGGAAAACCAAGTTAGGGTGTGAAAAGAATATATAAAAGTATATATAATGTAAAATATACCTCATTTTTATGTATTTCTGAGGTTACTCTTCATTTTCTTTTTACATCTGTGCACGGAGGTTTTGGAATCGGACCTACAGCATACTCCTTTACGGCAGATGTTTTTGTGTGTCTCTGTATCTGTGTTCCCAGGGACGATTGTGGTATAATTTGCTTTGCCTAGTTTTCTGTTTTTCCACTTATTTGTGATTCATTGATACTGAGGTTGGCATCTCCTCATCCTGCATTTGCAAGTAGGCTCACTGTTTTATGTGTTGTACTGCTTTTGAGGGTATGTTTGTTTTGCATTAATGTCGTTGTCCGTGGCTACATGTTGATATTTGCAGTCCTGTCTTTGCAACATATAGTTGTAGCCTAGCCTTCCTGTAATATGTTCTATCTCTGTTACTATACTGAGGCCATTTGTATAGTTTTGAGCTATATGTCACTTTCACCAGTATTGCTTTTTGTGTTGACATCTGGTTGCTTCAGTACATCATTTAAGTTTTATGTATGAGTCAGTGTGTTGTTATTCAACACAGCCCACATTTTGCTATTCAAGGGAGATGTTGCTGAGGAGGTGGCTCTTACTGTCAGATCACTTGGCCCTGGAAGGAGGACTGGAGTTTCATTGTTGGTAAGGATTTCTAGTAGTAATGTGGGCTTCTACTCACTGCTTAAGAAGCAGGCACCCTACTCAGGACAGCAAATTCATTGTTAGGCATTGAATGATATAATGTGTGGTATGTCTGCTGCTGTTACTTCTGGCTGTATACATTGCCTTTCTATTGTTTGTATGATGCTTTCTTTACTGTTTGGCATTCAGTTCTTTGTGTGTTGTCAGATGCTTCTCTGTACTATATAGCAGTACTATGCACCATTCCTGATTTGTGATGTCACTGCGGCTAATTGTCAACATTCACAGTACTAATTTGTCAATAAGCAGCTGACTTGGTATACTGTTTTTTTTTTAATTACAGTTCGACATAGCTTTATTTGACTAAAAATACCACATTCAAATGTGTTTACAGGTAGGGAAAATAATTTCTTGCTTTGCAGTGTTTTATGGAATATTTACCAGTGAAACATTACAATTTATTTCCCTGTAAAGTCCATTTTTGCAATATTAGATTTGTGGGGATCATTTTCCATGTGCAGTGTTCTGTGCTACATGAGTAAGACACTATTGGGGGTGTGCACCTCTATGTTGTCATTTAATCCATTTTTGCAATATTAGGTTTGTGGGGATCATTTTGGATGTGCAGTGTTCTGTGCTAGATGAGTAAGACAGTGTTGAGGGCATGTGCCTCTATGTTGTCTTTTAGTCCGTTTTTGCAATATTAGGTTTGTGGGGATCATTTTGGATGTGCAGTGTTCTGTGCTAGATGAGTAAGTCACTATTGGGGGTGTGTACCTCTATGTTGTCATTTAATCCATTTTTGCAATATTAGGTTTGTGGGGATCATTTTGGATGTGCAGTGTTCTGTGCTAGATGAGTAAGACACTATTGGGGGTGTGCACCTCTATGTTGTCATTTAATCCATTTTTGCAATATTAGGTTTGTGGGGATCATTTTGGATGTGCAGTGTTCTGTGCTACATGAGTAAGACAGTGTAGGGGCGTGCACCTCTATGTTGTCTTAGGCCATTTTTGCAATATTAGGTTTGTAGGGGATCATTTTGAGTGTGCAGTGTAAGATAGTGTTGGGGGTCTGTACCTATGTGTTGTCATTTTTCATTATTTGTTAGCTGCCTCAGTTTTATTTGCAGTATTACAGCTGGATAATTTGCTTGTGTAAATAAGAAGATGTATGTCTGCATCATCATGCTTGTATGATGTCTTCTGTTAACACAAATTATTTTATTGATGATGATTCTGTTTCCACATAGTGTTGTGAATGAGATATGTATCATGTGCCTTGTGGTAGCTGTCATTAATTAGATTGTGAGATCTACATGGCGGTAGGTCATGAAGGTAGAAGCAAATTATCATTTCTGCATTTTTTATTATTGTAGAGTATACTCTGTTAGGTGAACCAATAGGATGAAACTATTAATCTGTGTTTCTGGTCATATGTCTGGTTATGCATCGGGAGCATTTCTCCCTGGGTCGCTGCTGAGAATGGGCTCTGTCCCAGTCAGACTTTCCCGATAAAACAAATGTTAAATAAATAAAATAAATTAGATAAAGAATTTTTGGATTTGAGCAAGGATCTTTATGGGCCTTCTGGGAGGTGAGACCATTGACTTTTAGGTTGCTAGTTGTGCCAGATCTGTGGTGATTATGGGAAGAAGGAGATTGTCCTTCATGTCAGATAAGGAAGGGGATTGTCTTTTATATCAAGTCTGTAGAGTTATTTGATTTTGCATTGTGAGACTTTAGAGTGACATGGTCTGAATGTTTCTTTGACTGCAGCATGTGAGACGTCAACAATATCAGGGGTTTTATTTGTATGTTCAAGAACTGTAATTGTTACCTTTGGACAGTGAGGATTACGTGCATTTACAGGGATGTATGTTAACTCTAAAATTGCTGTATAATGGAGTATTCCTTCTCCGAGTTACAGCATTCTTGGAATTAGTACATACAAATAAGGGTGGGGGATGGTGAAGGATTCAACCCTTCATATTAAGGACTTTTTATGTGTTACAATGAGTTTCATGCTTTATTTTTAAATTTGGTATATCAGACATACTTTTGGGACTTGCAGTGAAGAGGTCAAAATTCCAGTATGGTTCTCACCGTCAGAGATAAGCATGGATGGAGTTCTTGACTTGCAGTTTAAAGAAAGTAATGAGGTTGAGTGCAAGACTATAAAATATCATGAAGGCTTAGTGTGAGGTTTGCGTCCATAGTGGTTGGTGTTTTTGCATTTTTTATGGTATAATGGGGGGAGGTGTCCAGGAGAATGTGATATAAGGCATATGTGTGATGTTTGTGCAGGATGTGAATTTTTATATGGTTTTGAAGAGTGTGGCTACCATATATGGTGGGGTACCAGAGAGGACATTGTAATATGGAAGCAACTGTTCCTGACTTGCAGAATATCCCTGAATTGCCTCATATAGTTATTTTGCTAATCTGTTATACTGAACAAAATAGTGTTCCTGTTTTTGTATTTCCATTGTTCATAGTTTCATAGGTTGGTACTAGGCTATTGGCCCTAGGGCCTATACAAGCCTAGCCATAACAATTCCCTGGCTATTTCTTCTCACAGTATTTACTTCCCTGGACCCCTGTCTAGCAGGGCGACTGACGTGATCCCCGGGGGTGAATTTTCTATCTCCCATCCAATCATCAAGGTTCCTTTTGAAGAGGGCCAAAGAGGCGCTCTGCTTGACATGTATGGGCAGTCTATTCCAGAGCCTGGGGAGTCTCTGGGTCAGGAACCCATCCCTCCAGCATGTTTTGTTCATTGTGATGACAAGGTTTTGATCCCTGGAGCATGTGGCTCTGAGGGATTGGGATTTCTTTAAGTGTAACATGTCCAACAGCTCTGGGTTTGACATGGCCTTGTATGTTAACCAGAGATCGTCGCTGAACAGACGATATGCGACAAAGTATAGCTGGAGTTTTTTTAGATGGTCAGCATAGGGCATCTGATTTAGGCCTGTGATTCCTTTACTGAGGTATTTCTGCGGCCTTTCCAGCTATTGCAGATTTCTTGTGAGGTACATACCAAACGCGGTGTTGTATTCTATAATGGGTGTAATAAGGGATGAGTACAGTGGGACAATGAACTCCTTTTATCTGGATGAAAAGCCCTTAGTTATGAGGTGTGCCACATAGAAGGATTTCCTGACTGTTGGGGAGATGTGGTTATCGAAGGTGAGACCACTGTCCACCTGTGTCCCTAAGTCCCTTATCACACTTTCGGTGTTTAGTGTACTGCCACCTATGTGGTAATTCATGGGTACATGTTTTTTTCCCAAAGGGGATAACTATACATTTCTTGGAATTGAGCTTGAGCCCATGGCTCTGGCACCAAGCATCTGTTTCTGTAAAGCCTTTTTGTAGAATATCCATATCATTTGGGGGTTCAATAATGGCTCCCAGTTTGCACTCATATGCGAACTTTGTAAGCCGGAGTCCCTTAGTGTTGGCCTGTACTTCAGAGAAGTAGATGTCAAACAAGAGTGGTCCCAGGACTGAACTCTGAGGTACTCCACTTGTCACTTGTCTGGAGCTGGGTTTGGAGTCAGCTACTTTTACAGTCTGCGTTCTGTCAGTAAGCCAGTTGGCAACCCATTGAGTGTTGTAGGGATTAATGCCCAACATAGTAAGTTTATCTATGATTCCAGAGTGGGAGATGGTGTCAAAGGCCTTGATGAGCTCCAGATAGGCTTTGTGGACCACCTTACCTTTGTCCACAGCTCTGGAGACTGATTCAAAGAAGTCAATCAAGTCCAGGAGACAAGATTGGCCCTTCACGAACCCAAACTGCGTGGGGTCCAGTCTTTGAAGGTTGCCAATGTCTTTGTTTATAAGTTCCATGATAATACATTCCATGGCCTTGCAGATCAGGCTTGTCAGACTGATGGGGTGGTAGTTCCCAGGATCCAAGGTGGATCGGCCCTTGTGGAGTGGGATAACTGTAGCTGTGCGCCACTCAGTGAGCACAAAGCCTGAGCTGAGGCTATGATTAAACATGACACTTAGGTGAGGTGCCAGTTCATTTTGTAGTTCATGTAGTACACAGCCTGGGATGTCGTCTGGTCCCTTGGATGCTGTATTCTTAGCTTTGGAGAGTGTGTTTTTTACCTGTGCGGCTGTTATTACCGGAATTTGGCAATCCTTCGGTATTGAGATGGACCCTTTAGGAGGTGAGTGGGGGGTGAAGTTTAAACTGAATAGATCTGCCAGGATATTGGCAATATCCTTGGGATCAGTATACTTAATGCCATTCTGTTGTAGCTCAGAGTAGATTTGAGCATTGCCATTTAGATTCTTGAGATAACTATAGAAAGCCTTGTGGTTGTCTTTGGAATCTTTGGCAATTTTATTTTCGTAACTAGTTTGGAGGATTTTATGAGGGAATCTTAGCTTCTTACTGAGGCTGGTAAGGAAGTTTTTTGCATCCTGGGATTTTCCTCTTTTCTGCAGCAGTTTCTTCCTTTTGTTATTTTTTGTACTTTTCCTAAAGAGCTTATTCTGTGTTGTTGAAAGACTGTGGTACGTTAATGGCAATTTATTCAAGGTTAATTCAGGTTAGTTGTAGAATATTGTTGTCTTTTTGCATTTAAAACAGTTCTTATAATCTTTTCCATATTGTCTCTTTCTTTAGTTCTTCCTACTCATTTTCTACCCTGCTCATCATCTTCCTTTCCCTGACTCCAGTCTTCTGCTTTTCCCACAAGTGATTAGAATCATATTTCTCTGTCCTGTTAACATGCTGCTTTGTCAAAAATTCCTCCCACCTTTCCAAAATGTCTTTCTGTGTTTCACCCATTCTTCCGTAACTTGTCTAAATTTTTATTTCTCATTTTGTAACTAAGCTTACATTATTGTTTCTTGCACTGCTTCTGTCTGACTTCTTTCCTTGACAAAACATAATGTTGAAGACACTATTTTCTCTAGTTACTTTGCAGGTCACATTTTTCCATATTCATACTTCCTTTTCTGTATCAGACCCCCCCCCCCTGCCCCATCCCCAGAACTTCAACTGAAGCCCTTCACTGTGGTAGGATCTTAGGATCATATGAATTTACTAGACTATTGGCCTTGAGGCCCTCATAAGCCTAGCCCATGTTCAGACAAGTCAGCAGCCGATGCCCCTGTCCAGCAGGGACATAGGAGGAATCCCAGGGATGTATTTTCTGTTTCCCATCCCGTTATCCAGGTTGCGCTTAAAAAGAGGTAAAGAGGTACTGTTCTTGACATGGAGAGGGAGTCTATTCCACAGATGGGGCAGTCTCTGGGACACAAATCTGCCTTGTCAGCAAGAACTATTGATGTAGCAGACCAGGTTGAGGCAATGCGTGTGGGTTACTTGAGTGGAGTTTAACTTGCAGATATGCAGCAGTCCCATCAAGGCTGGGGTCCGATATTACCTTGTATGCCAGGCAGAGGTTACCTCTGAAGAGTCTGTATGAAACTGAGTAGAGGGATAGGGATTTTAGCCTATCTATGTATGGCAGACTTTTGAGGCCCTGGATTCTTCTGCTGAGGAACGTCTGTGGTCTCTCCAGCTGCTGCATGTGCTTTGTGAGGTATATGCTGAAAGAGGCATTGTACTCAATAATGGGCCTTATAAGAGAAGAATACAGGGATGTTATGAGCTCCTTGTCCCTGGATGAGATACCATTACTTATAAGGTGGGCCATGTAGAAAGCTTTCCTTACAATGGATGCAACATGTTGGTCAAAAGTCAGGTTGCTATAAACCTGGGTGCCCAAATCCCTCATGACTGATTGCATGCTTAGGATGTTATTACTGTGGTAATTTGTGGTGGCATCACTCCCCCAGAGGGGATGCTGATGCATTTTTTTGGTATTCTGCTTGAGGCCATGTTTCCCTCACCTGTCATTTATTTGGGAGAGACCCTCTTGGAGGATGTCCACATTACTAGGGAATTGATGACAGCACCCAACTTGCAGTCACCTGCATACTTGGTCTGCCAAAGCCCACTGGTTTTGGCCTCCACCTCAGAAAAGTATATCCCAAATAACAGAAGCCCCAAGACTGAACCATGGGGTATGCTGCTTGTTACAGGTCTACTGCTTGAGGTGTCTTCCCTTATTTTGACTAGGTGGCTTGTGTCAGTGAGCCAGTTAGCTACCCTTCTGGTAACATATGGCTTGATGCCTAGTTGAGAGAGTTTATCTATTATTGCCCGAGTGAGGAATAGTGTGGAAGGCTTTGGCCAGGTCAAGGTAGGCGGTGCACGCCTCCTTCCCCTCATCCATGGCTTTGGTGACTGTATCAAAGAAGTCAACCAAATTCAACAGACATGCCCTCCCCTTGACGAAGTGAAACTATGTTTGTAGGTTGCCAATGTACTTGTTAATGAGGTCCAAGATAATCTGTTCCATGGTCTTGCAGATCAGGCTAGTTAGGATGATAGGTCTATAATTTCCTGGATCGGTGGATGCTCCATCTTTGTGCAAAAGGATGACAGTGGCTGTCCTCCACTCAGCTGGGATGAAGCCAGTACTCAGGCTTTGGTTGAATGGAGTGCCTAATGGTGCTGCAAGTTCCTGCCTAAGTTCATATAGGATGCAGCCTGAGACATTATCGTGCCCTATAGATGCTGTATTATTTGCCTTTGAGACAGCAGTGATGACCTGTGCCCTAGATATAAGGGAAAGGGGGCAGGTACTGGGGATATCCTGATTTACTGATAGAGGGACAGAGGGATAAAGTTTTCTCTGAATCTGTCAGCCAGCAAGTTTGGTATATCTAGAGCATTTGTATATGTGGTGTCCTTGACCACCAGTTCTGAACAGATCTGGGTGCTTCCTTTGAGAATGTGGACATATGTGAAGAAGGCCCTATGATTGTCTCTAGTAGATGTGGCCAATTTGGAATCAAAGTTTACTTTGTAGGGTTTCACTAGTGCTCTTATTTGCTTGTTCAGACTAAGGAGAGATTGCTTCCAATTAGGCACCTGCTCCTTCTTGGTCCTGGACAGCAATTTTTTCCTTTTGTTGTAGAGTTTATTTATTGCAGATGTCCACCAGACAAATTTACTCTTTTTTGTGGAGGATGATTTAGTCCTGTTGAGTATTCCTGATTCTATGCATCTATATAAATGCTTGTATAGTGCTGTGGTGTAGTTTTGGGTACTGTTGCCAGTTCCTAGAAGGGGGTGAGGCTTTGAAGCTGTTTATACCATCCCTCAAGAGGGTGTAATTAGCTTTAGAGAAGGTTTTTTTTTAACCCTAGCTGGGGGGGGGGGGGTGATGACTTCGAAAGTGACTGCTTTATAGTTGGATCTTACCATGGAGGCTGATACTGCAGGGATGCTGCAGTGATTACTCATGTTGGTTAATACCAAGTCCAAGATATTATCACCCCTTGTGGGGATATTGACTGTTCTAAGGCATTTTCATTGACAAAATCGAGGAATCTGTGGGCATTTGTGTTCTGGCATGAGTAGTTCTCCCAATCTATGTTTGGGTAGTTAAAGCCACCCAGGATCAGGAAGGGTTGAAATTTGAGAGATTCATAAAGGTCCAGATAGGTGGATTGGGCATCTTGAGTCAAATTTGGGGGCTGGTAACTAGCTATGATTTGTATAGGGGTCTTGCCAATGGTTAACTGCACCTGGAGTGTCTCCTGTGTGTCATACTGTTTGACCAACCTGGCAGTGTGTATGTCTTTAATATGTATTGAAACTCCACCTCCTTTGGCTTTACTCCCCACAGTTTGGGGTCTGAAAGTATGATAGGATGTGTAACCAGGAAAGGCTGGGGTGCTCTACGAATCTTTAAATGAGGTATCTGTGACAGCACATATGTCAGCATTTTTCAGGGTTAAGAATGCTTGCAATGAGTGCAGTTTCATGTGTAGACTCCTAGCGTTTAGCAGCATGACCTTTAATTTGCATTTTGCTGAAATGTTTATGTTGGTAGTTTTAATCTCATCACTTTTCCAAAAAAAGTCACTATGAGGGAGATAAGAGCCTTTGCCAGAATCCTGAAGCCCAAGTGAGACAGATGAAGACCATCCCTGGCAAAGCATTGTGGTCTGTTGATCATATCTTCTCAGTCTGTCAGGTACTGGATCCCCCTGGAATGATACCAGAAACTAAGCCATTTGTTAAAGTCAATCATTTTCTGTTTGTATTGAGACATCATTCTGGGTGATGGTAGAATTCTGCTTAAGGCTAGGGACATACCTGCCTGGGATACATATTCAGTGGGTTCAATCATGTCTCTCTTCATATAGTCCAGGGAGGTATGTCTCTAGTCACTCACGCCAACATGGACTATGACAGAGTCATAACAGTACCTGTTGTTGAGAGACTTGAGTGCATATGTAATATGGAGGATTCTGGTCCCTGACAAACAACTAACTGTGACTTTCTACTTATGCAGCCTGGTGATAGGCAGATCTGCGTGTCTCACAATGGAGTCTCCTATGACTAATATGTTGGGTTTATGGTTAAGCCTTAGTGGCTGTGAGACACAGGTGTGTGGACTATGTTTGGTATGTGGTGTGGAGGGCTGTGGAGATCGCATGTGTTTTTGCCTCGGAGGTCTCCTTTGTTTGGGTATGTTTTTGTTGTGGACCTCTGCATATGTGGATTTGTGTTGTGTAGGTGTGGGTGGTGGTTGAGGTGTAGTGCTTGCGTTGACAATCTTCTCAGTGCCAGATATACTGGCTTGTGAGAGAGAGCATAGACTCTAGGTTCCTAATGTAATTGCATCTCTCACAAATTGTGTTCCTAGGTGGTAGTAGTAGATGGTTGTCCGTGTACATGAGGCAGTAGCAACACTGTCTCAGGATACCCATATCAACCAGACTGGCAGGAGAAACATTAGGAAATTGTCTATCCATATTTGTCAGAATCTGAGGGAGAAAGGCCACGGAGAACTAAGGAGTAGGCCTAAAGCCCAAGTGTTTAAACCTACAATTTAAATAGGCTATAAACAAGCAGTAATAAATGCAACAGAAAAGATGCAATTGAACACTTTAGAGAACAAGCAGCAAGTAGCAGAAAAAAACAAGATGAAGTAATAGAGAAGGAGGAGGAAACACAAATATAGTAAAAGCAGCTGAACAAAGTGTCTGTTTTTTTGTTTGTTTGTTAGTAAAGTGGAAAGGGAGAAAGGAGGAACAGAAGATAATTCAAGGTTAAGGAATTAAGGAGTTTGGCTTTCCCAAATGATCTCTGTATTAGGTAGAATAAGCTAAAGAGACAGGACTGTGAGGAGTGCCCTAGATCAAATTTACAGTAGGGGAGGGCAACTGCAAAAGCCATCAACTTCAGTATCACAACAGCAGTAGGGCAGGAGGTTGGGAGAAAAACAAAATTCAACCAGAGGTCAGCAAATATAAATGCAGACACAGAAAAGTAAATAATTCAGTCAAGCAAATAAAAACAGTGTTGTACTATTAAGAAATAATGAACAGTTAGATATAGTACAAAAAATAGGAAGATGATGGAAGGGTAGTCTTAAAACTTGTCAAAATATTCCACTGCCTGCGTTACTCCTCATCCCCCAGTATTTCACTTTTCATGGATTTTTTTACCTTTTTTAAACAATTTCAATTCCTTTTTTAATCTCCTTTTCCTGCAAACTTCAAAAGCACATTAGCCATGATTTAAAAGATGTAAAAATTTAACCTGAACAAATTTTAAATGTGAATGCCTTTTGTGTCTTCCTTTTTCTGTGTTAATCCATGCAACCATAACTTTGCCCCAGTGCTATAAATGCCATACTTTGGAATGCAAGTAAAATTAGTAACACATTTCCTTAAGTAGAAAACTGGGTTCAATTTAAAAATGTGCTAACTCTTGTCCTAACAGTGTCTTGGATATAAAAGGCACTGTAATTACTACCTCACATCTTAAAAGATTCATCGGTGCTGCTGCTACTGCTGATGACTATCCAGGTATCCAGAGTTGGCATTAAGCACCTGTGAATGTTGTAGCTATGGGGGCTATGACACCCATGCCCTGGCCCAGCAATCAAGGCACCTCAATCCTCATCACTAACACCAGAGAGGGGCATCTTATATAGGAAGAAAGGATAACAAACACACACAGTAAAGTGCAATTTCCCTTAAGAGCATACAGAGATCACAGTCAGTCCAGGGCTGGTTGCTCCCTTGCTCTCCAGGTCCCCAATAAGAACACACTGGCACAGCTATAGGGTCCAGGTCTCAGCTTAGTGGACAAGCTAAAACCTCTAGCATCCTCTCTGTCCAATGAGTGCTTCGTGTCCCTGCCCAAGTAGCTGACAAACACACACACACACACACACACACACACACACACACACACACACACACTTTCAGAAGAGTTTATACAACCACACAGACGCTCCTGGGGAAGGCTGGCACAGGTTCTCCAGCTGTGCCCCTTTCTCACAGACTATACGGTAGTACCACTTGCCACTACCCACTAATAATTATCAGATCCTCAAAGGCCCTTAAAAGGGTGTCCAATTATTACTGTGCAATATTATTATCCAATTGGAAGTATAACAAAACAGTCAAGGCTTATTAGAGTGACTTGGTACAGGCTCCCTATACACATGCAATGTACTGTTAGAGCTTAACTTATCTCTACACAAAACAGCCACAGTTGAAAGATTTTAAAATATTTAATAATAAATAATAAAAACACAAGACAATACTTCTTACTACACAGTGCTAATCAAGAGTTCAGGGATCACAGAGAAATACTTAAAATAATTCAGTAGTACAGTTCTGACATCACAGAAAAACACTTAGTCTAATCTTTCTAGTTTCTAGCTATTTCTAGGAGAAAACACAAATCTAAGATAACTTACTTATAGAGCAAGACAGTGCTGGTGAGTTGGAGTTCAAGACAAAAATGCTTAATGCCCTCTGTTTCTCTCTGTTTTTAAAATCACATTCCTGGTTTCCAGTACATCATTCTTCACACTTCCCTGGGTTCCCAGATTAACAGAAACTACATTTACATTCTTAACATCTCCTTTTGTTATCATGCAGCTGGTCAGGAAGCAGAGCAATAAAATAAATTTGCATGTTTAAATCTAGCAATTTAATTCTTGGTTAAAACAATAGAAAGAATGTCCTCATCTAGACAGGCCAGAGCCAACTTTAGATCAAAGGGTCTCAACATGTTTTACGTGGTCAGCAGAGAGCACTGTTGTTTCATTTTTTCAGTTCCACATCTAACAGCCGTTTTTCCCATTTAAGACAACAAGCCTGTGTCTTACATTAATATTTACAAATGATAGAATTATCTATAAAATTCTATCTGGCTAGGCTGACAGCCTTCACATTTCTCCCCCCCGGAGAACTCAAGCTAGTTTTTCAAGGGACCCTTGACAAATGCTGCTTGAGAGAGTTTGGTCGATCTGAGTATACCTTACCCCATCCCCTGACTTGAGAGCCCATCTGCATTGGCATTGCTAACCCCACTGTGGTGCTGCATTGATATATCATATGCTTGCAACCCCAGGCTCCAGCTTAGCATCTTGGCATTTTGCTGGCTGGCTCTGTTTAACCATGTTAGGGGGTTGTGATCTGTCATAATAGTGAATTTCCTTCCATACATATAAAGCTGAAGTTTCTGCAGTGCCCACACTATGGCTAAACATTCCTTTTCTACAGCTGCATAACATTCCTCCCTGGGTTGGAGCCTATGACTGAAATAAACCACTGGGTGCTTTTCTCCCTCTGAAGAAATCCGGTTAAGTACAGCCCCCACCCCATAGTTTGAAGCATCCACCTGCACAACAAATTATTTGCTGTAATATGGACTGGCTAACACAGGGGGTCCCCCCAAAGCATCTTTAAGCTTTTGGAATGCCTGCTGACATGCTGGGGTCCACACTACCTTATCTGGCCTGTTATCCTTTGTCAGGTCTGTGAGGGGAGCAGCTATGGTGCTATAACTAGGGATGAACTTTCTGTAGTACCCTACTGTCCTGAAAAATGCCCTCACCTGCTTTTTAGTAACAGGTGCAGGCCATGCCTGAATGGCTTCCACTTTGGCAGGTTCTGGCCTTATCTTACCACTCCCATCTCTATGTCCTAGGTAGGAGATCTCTGCCATATGACATTTGCTCGGCTTAATGGTCAACCCTGCCCTCTGTAGTCTGCCCAGCACCTCCCTAACATGCTGAAGTTGCTCTGTCCAGGAATGACTGTAGATGGCAATATCATCTAGGTAAGCAAAGGCAAACTCTCCTGCTAGGATATGATCTACCAGCCTCTGGAAAGTCACTGGGGCATTCTTCATCCCAAAGGGCATATTTGTGAACTCATACAAGCCAAAAGAGTCAGAATGGTGGACTTCTCTCTAGCACTGGGAGTCAAGGGCACCTGCCAGTAACCCTTGGTAAGATCAATGGTTGTAAGATACTTAGCCCCACCCAGCTGCTCTTTGGCCTCATCTGTCCTAGGCATGGGGTAATCATCTGACTCTGTGTGACTATTTAATTTCCTGTAGTCCACACAGAACCTGGTGCTGTCTTCCTTCTTTGGCACCAGCACCACTGGTGAGGCCCAGGGACTGTTGGACTCTTGAATCACCCCTAGTTCCAACATCTCCTGTACTTCCTCCCTCAGAGTCTGTTTGACTCTCTCAGGAACTCTATAAGGGGCTTACCTAATAGGCCTTTGGGATCCTGTATCCACCTGGTGCTGCCCCAAGTGACACCTTGGTTTCCCAGTGAACATGTCTCCAAATTCCTGCAACACTGCTCGGATTTCTCGAAGCTGGGTAGGAGATAGCTGCTGAGATATTGCTACCTCTTCCACTGAGCTGTCAGCCCAAGCCTCACTAAGGAGATCAGTCCCCAGATCTTCATCAGACTCCTCCTGCAATCCACTGCAAAGGCTCAGCACAAGGGCCTCCCTATCATGGTAAGGTTTCATCATGTTACCATGGTACAATTTGTGCCCCTGCCTTCTGCCTAGCAGTTCCACCATGTAGTTAACATCACTTACCTTTCTTAACACCTTGTAGGTTCCCTCTCAAGCTGCTTGAAGCTTGTTGTGTCTGATAGGAATGAGAACCATTACCTGCTGTCTCACAGCATACTCTCTAGCTCAAGCATTCCTGTCATACCACACCTTTTTCTGTTGTTTGGCTTCTGCCAGGTTCTCCTGGACCAAGCCCATGTGTTCCCTGAGTCTTGTCCTGAGGTTTAGGACGTATGCCACAACAGACTCCTTGTGAAACTTGCACTCACCTTCCCACTCATCTCAAATTAAATCTAGAGGTCTTCTCACCTTATGCCCAAACAGCAACTCAAAGGCTGAAAAACCTATGGATTCCTGGGACACCTCTCTGTAAGCAAACAGATGGGGCAAATGTTTGGCCCACTCCCTCTTAAACCGATCTGCAAATGCCCGTAGCATGGACCTGATTGTAGAGTTTAACCTCTCAACAAGACCATTAGTCTGGGGATGGTAGGGGGTGGTCTTCATGTGCTTCACCCCACAGGACTTCCACAGACAAGCCAGTAGGTCTGACATGAAATTGGCACCTCTGTCCGTCAGTATTTATTTTGGGAACCTACCATGCTGAAAATCTCTAACAAAGCATTTGCCACCTTCTCTGCCTCAGTCAAGGACAAAACCACTGCCTCAGGATATCGTGTAGCATAATCCACTACCACTAGGATATACTTTTTCCCTGTGGACCTTGGAGTACTCAGAGGACTCACAATATCCATAGCTACCCTCTGAAATGGCTCCTCAATCACAGGCAATGGTATCAAAGGAGCTCTCACATTGTCTCCTGCCTTGCCTACCTTTTGGCACGGCTCACAGGTTCTGCAGTACCCTGTTACATCTCTGGTAATTCCAGGCCAATAGACGTTCTGCATAATATGCCTCTTTGTATGTTTTATGCCCATATGACCTGCAAAGGGAATATCATGGGCTATGGCTAGAAGCACCAGATGGTACCCTCTAGGCACAACTAACTGCTGTACTCTCTCACCTTCTAGCCCTCCCTCAGGTGTCCACTCTCTCTTCTTTGTCCCAGTATAAAGATTCCCCTTTCCTTGCGAATCAGGTGCCTCACTAGCTAACTGCCTCAGGCCTTGCAATGTAGGGTCTGAGAGCTGAGCCTGTCTCAACACTCTCCTTGTAACCCTTCCCAGCTACCCTTCCACAGGAAGTCTGGCATCCTGTGCCAGTGGTGCCTCACTGTCCGCCTGGGTACTACTACTCACCTCTATCTTTGCAGTCACTCTGTCAAAGGAAACATCCGTACCCCCCAAGCAGCTGTGGCTCACCTTCAGTCTCACTGCTACCACCTCACCAGTCCTGGCTGCAAGTATGCTGTCTGTCTGGGTCTCCCCCAGGCTACCAGACCCACATGCTTGTCTCCTAGTCTGACCACGTGTAACTGCATAAGCAGATGGTACGGCCTCATCCAAATCCTTCCCTCTCAGGACATCTGCAGGATGGTAGTTTAGTACCCCTGTTGTCTCTAGACAACCTAATATTGGCATTTTGTCTTCCCCACTTACTGGCTCTCTCACCTTTGGTTCCCCACCTTGCCTCTGTGGACACCTGTATGCCACATGGCTCCACTGGTTGTATTCAAAACATTTAACCCTAGCTCCTGGATGTGTACCTGGGCTAGTGACTTCCCCTGCTACTGACAGATTCTGTTGTTGCAGTCTGTGCTGCCCACCATGGGTTCCTTTAGACCCATGAGCAGTACTGGGGGTCCCTTCTTCCCCAATTCCTCTGAAGTAGCACATTGTCTATCAGCTAACCAGATCCTCATGTCCTCAGGCAAAGTGCTAAGGGCTTGTTCCCTCATCAAAAGGTTTGCCAGCCCTTTAAAAGTGGTGACCTGACATCCACTCACCCATCCATGGAAATAAGTGCTCGGTTCAGCAACATATTCATACACACTTTCGTCTGCCTTGCGTCTATGCTCACGAAACATTTTCCTATATGTTTCAGGTGTTAGCTTAAACAGTTCTAACAAATGATTTTTGACAACAGTATAATCAAAACATGCAACATCGGACATTTTAGACAACACAGTTACACCTTTACCATGGAGTAAGGGGGTCAGGAACCGTACCCATAGCCTTTGGTCAACACTATACTGTTTGTATACCCTCTCAAACATATGAATGAAACTATCAGAATTATCTCTCTCTTTAAACTGCAGAAGAAATTTACTGACCTGTTGTGCTTCTGGGGTCCAGTTACTCCCTTCCCCATTACTTCCATGACTCTAGTGAAGAGTCAGCATCTCCTTCTCATACTGCCTCTGCCTCTCCTTTTCCTCAGTTTGCAAACATCGCAGTCTCTCATTGTCTTCACTCTCTAAATGTCTCATTCTCTCAGTTGCTTCTATTTCCACACCCCTGGCCTCCAACTCAAGTCTCTTTAGCTCCAGATGGATGAGCTGTCCATTCTCCGAGGGTATTATATCTCCACTGTCAGTCTGATTGTCCTTCTGGTTGCTGTTTTCTGATGCAGCTGTAACCAAGGCTGCAATCAGGTCTGCCTTAGTCAGCTTTCCATGCACCAGTCCCCTAGCCTGGCACATCTCAGCCAGCTGGCTCCTTGTCAGCATCCCATACTCATCTGCTGACATACTGCCTGCTCACCCTGACTAACTAAGCTAACAAAAGAAATAAAACAATTGCGATCTGAACTCTGAGTATTCATTGCGTGGCTGATTTAGAGTACAAAACACCTTCAAAGCTCACTGTACACAAGCTACAGGGATTCACTCTACCCACACCACTACAAGCCAATTAGTATTTGCCAACCAATTAATATGTGATGCCTGTGCCCTGGCCCAGCAGGAGCCTCAATTCTCACCACTAACACCAGAGAGAGGTGTCTCATATAGGAAGAAAGGATAACAAATACACACAGTAAAGTGCAATTTCCCTTAAGAGCACACAGAGATCACAGTCAGTCCGGGGCTGGTTGCTGCCTTCCTCTCCAGGTCCCCAATAAGACTCCCCACTGGCACAGCTATAGGGTCCAGATCTCAGCCTAGTGGGCAAGCTAAAACCTTCAGTACCCTCTCTGTCCAACCAGTGCTTCATGTCCCTGCCCAAGTAGCTGACACACACACATACACACACGCACACACACACACACACACACACACACACACACACACACACACACACACACACACACACACACACACACACCTTTGAGAAGAGTTTATTCAACCACACAGCCACTCCTGGGGAAGTGCTCTGCCCCTTTCTCCCAGACTATATGGTTGTACCACTTGCCACCACCCACTAATAATTATCAGCTACTCAAAGGCCCTTGAAAGGGTGTCCAATTATTACTGTGCAATATTATTACCCAGTTGGTAATATAACTAAACAGTCAAGGCTTATTAGAGTGACTTGGTACAGGCTCCCTATACACATGCTAGAGCTTAACTTATGTCTACACAAAACAGCCACAGTTGAAAGGTTTTAAAATATTTAATAATAAATAATAAAAATGCAAGGCAATACTTCTTACTACACAGTGCTAGTCAAGAGTTCAGAGATCACAGAGAAATACTTAAAATAATTCATTAGTACAGTTCTGACATCACAGAAAAACACTTAGTCGAATCTTTCTAGTTTCTAGCTATTTCTAAGAGAAAACACAAATCTAGGACAACTTACTTATAGAGCAAGACAGTGCTGGTGAGTTGGATGGTCAAGACAAAAATGTTTAATGCCCTCTGATTCTCTCTGCTTTTAAAATCACATTCCTGGTTCCCATTACATCATTCTTCACACGTTCCTGGGGTTCCCAGGCTAATAGAAACTACATTTACATTCCTAACATCTCCTTTTTTTATCTTGCAGCTGGTCAGGAAGCAGAGCAATAAAAAGAGATTTGCATGTTTAAATCTAGCAATTTAACTCTTGGTTAAACAATAGAAAGAATGTCTTCATCTAGACAGTCTGGAGCCATCTTTAGATCAAAGGGTCACAACATGTTTTACGTGGTCAACAGAGAGCACCGTTGTTTCATTTTTTTTACTTCCATATTTAACAACAGTTTTTTCTATTTAAGAAAACAAACCTGTGTCTTACATTAATATTTACAAATGATAGAATTATCTATAAATTCCATCTGGCTAGGCTGGCAGCCTTCACAGGGGCTCCTGAAGAATTGTTACTAAGGAGACCCCCAAGAAAATAGCAGTTGCATCTGGCTGCAGGGAAGGAATGCACAGGTGTTGTAGTCTCGCAGGCTGATTCCAGCATCCATTTTTTTCTGTTCTTCTTAGAGCAGCTCAACCACAGGGGATGGGGCAGACATTATAGAGCTACAATCTTTCAGGTCCACTTCATTCAAGAGGATAGTTGACAATTTGCACCATTTTTCTTTTGCTCCATTTTTTTCCTTTGTAGGCTAGCAAGAATAAACAGAGCAGATGTGATCTAACAGCTACAGTCTTTCACATCTGGTTCTTGTAAAACACAAGATCTGATTAGTTGCAGCATTTAGCTGATTTTGACTTAATTTTTTTAATGCCACATCAAGGAGGAATGTATACCTGGCAACTCTCCCTGCTTTTTTCTTCATTTTATTCCTCTATCTCTTATAAAAGTTTTGATTTTTTTCTGGTAAATCAGTGAGGATTACAGTTGGTTAATAATGCCAGAAATTATAGTTTCATTCTTCTTTATTGTTCTCAAAATGCATGTTGATGCAAAATCAGTTGTTCCATTAACATTTTAAAGTAATATTTAAAATATTCTCTGATTTGGGGACTTTATCTCCCCAGTATTTTTGGCTTTCCTCAGAATTCTTAAGCAAAGAAATAGAGATGTATATAGGAAATGTTCGCCACTTTAAGCCTTAAAACGTCCATGCTCTATGCAGTTTCTCATTTAAAGGGTCTGCCATACATTCCTTGTTAAGATATCTTTTGCAAATATCCATTTTACATTCACTTATCTGGTTCGCAGTAGTAGCAGTGTTATACAATGCATTCCATTTGCTGAAATCTGTGTAAAACTAGTATTTTTATGTTTTATGCTTGTTTGTGTGTATGTGTGTGTGCGTGTGTGTGTGTGTGTGTGTGTGTGTGTGTGTGTGGGGGGGTTGCAGGGTATTGAAGAGTAACAAGTCGATCATAGTTACTTTTACTAACCATCACAAACATCAGCTTTGCATGCTTTAGGTGGCGATCGTTGGTGGTTTAGCAGAAGCATGATATGTGTGAAAGCAAATGCTCATTGGCACACTGGTGTAGTGAGTAGCATTGCTATTTCACAGGACTTTGCTCTGGTTGATTTATTGGTTGGTTTTTTTTTCTGTATGGGGTCTGCATGTCCTCTTTGTCATTGTATGGATTTAACATGTGTTCTGGCTTCCTCCAGATCCCCAACAATAAGCTGTAGTTAAATTGACATTTCTCCAGTTTGCCATATGGTGAATGTGGTGTGTGTGTGTTTTTGTGTGTGTGTGTGTGTGTGTGTGTGTGTGTGTGTGTGTGTGTGTGTGTGTGTGTGTGTGTGTGTGTGTGTGTGTGTGTGTGTGTGTGTGTGTGTGTGTGTTTGTGTGTTTGTGTAAAATATCCCTGATTTATTTACCTGTGGATCACACAATAATATTACAGGGCACATACATATCTGTTCTATGGAGCAGTGAAAAGAAATGCAGATGTCAAGTCATTACCTATCAAAAATAAGACACAAAGATTATCACATAAATTCAAACCCTTAGAGCTTCTAGAGACCTGGCAACCCCCAAACCCTGGACTATATAAATGGATTTTGACATTGACTTAGTAGTGACGATTGCTCTCAACCTCGCAAATTCTAAAACTGGCCTAGCATGGAGGTATAAACAGAAGGTTGCTTGCGTGTGTATGTGTGTGTGTGTGTGTGTGTGTGTGTGTGTGTGTGTGTGTGTGTGTGTGTGTGTGTGTGTGTGTTGTGAGGCAGGGAATAGTGCGGTCATTATTTATTTAATTTTCCTCACAGTCAAACTTCAGATGGTCGCTATAGCTTGATTTGGGACTCGAGATGGTGTGGTCATTATATTTTTAAAATTTATCAAAAATCTCTTGGGAGAATGCAGAATTACATTATAGTTTATAAAGGGATAGTGTGCTGTCTAGGAGCAACAACTTGGAATGCATTACTATGATCATTATGTTTTCACTTTCATTAGGACGAGGTGGGTGTCTGTCTTTTTGGGGTAGGGGTAATTAGGCATTCTGTTTATATGCATCTGATACCAACAGTTTGAAATGCGTTACTGTCTCTATTTATTCTTTAGGTTCATAGGTTCATAAGTGTGTACTATGCTAATGGCCTTGGAGCCTTTACAAATCTAGCCTATAGGATTACCCTGGCATCATGCCAGCCGACCTTAGTTCCCAGTGCCTCTATTGAGTAGAGCCACTGGAGTGATCCCTGGGGTGAATTTTCTATTTCCTATCCACTCATCAAGATTTCGCTTGAAGAGGGCCAGTGGGGTGCTCTGTTTGACATGTATGCAAAGTCTATTCCATAGCATGGGCAGTCTCTGTGTTATGAACCTGTCCCTCCAGCATGTTCTGTTGATTGTGGTAATGAGGTTGAGGTCTCTGGAGCATGTGGTGTGGAGGGATTGAGATTTCTTTAGATGTAACATTTCTAATAGAGCTGGGTCAGACATGGCTTTGTAAGTCAAGCAGAGATAACCTCTAAGCAGGCAATATGAGACAGAGAATAGTTGGAGTTTTTTGAGTCTTTCCATATAGGACAAGTGTTTAAGGCCTAGGATCATCTTTGTGAGGTACAGTTGTGGCCTCTCCACTTGTTGCAGGTGTCTAGTGAGGTACATGCCAAATGGGGCATTGTACTCGATGGTTGGCCTAATGAGGGAAGATTAGAGAGACAATGACCTCTTTCTTCCTGAATACAAAACCATTAGTAATGAGATGTGCCACATAGAAGGACTTTCTGGTCACCGTGGCAATGTGGTGGTCAAAAGAGAGGTTGCTGTCAACCTGTGTTCCCAGATTTCTTATAACGCCTTCTGTGTTCAGTGGACTACCATTGATGTAGTAATTTATGGGAACTGGGTTTTTCCCAAAGGGGATGATGACACATTTTTTGGCATTCAGCTTAAGGCCATAGTTCTGACACCATTTATTGGTCTCAGTGAGGCCTTTCTGTAGGATGTCAACATCACTTGGGGATAGCTCCCAACTTGTAATCGTCTGTGAACTTTGTCAGCCAGAGTCCCTTCATGTTGGCCTGGACTTCAGAGAAGTAGATACCAAACAGGAGAGGACCCAGGACCGAACCCTGTGGGACTCCACTCATGACTGGTCAGCATTCTGACTTAGAGTCAGCTGCTTTCACGCTGTGGGTTCTAACAGTGATCCAGTTTGCAACCCACCTAGTGATATAGGGGTTAATGACTAGCTTAGTGAGTTTTTCTATGATTCCTGAGTGAGGAATGGTATCAAAGGCCTTGGCCAGATCAAGGTAGGCAGTATGAACCACCCTGCCTTCATCCACAGCTCTGGTGACTGACTCAAAGAAGTCAACCAGGTTGAGCAGGCATGATCTACACTTCACAAAACAAAACTGTGAGGGATCCATAGTTTGGAGATTCCCTATATCCTTGTTTATTAGGTCCGTGATGATGCGTTCCATAGCTTTGCATATCAGACTCATCAGGCTAATGGAGCAATAGTTCCCAGGGTCTGTAGTCACTCCTCCTTTGTGGAGAGGGATGACTGTAGCAGTGCGCTATTCAGTAAGGGCAAAGCCTGAGGTGAGGCTGTGATTGAACAGGGCACACAGGTGAAGTGACAGTTCACTCTGTTGTGTTGTTCATGTAGAACACAGCCAGGGATATTGTCAGGTCCCATAGAAGATGTATTCTTGGCCTTGGATAGTGCAGTTTTAACCTGTGCAGCAGTAATACTGGGTTCTTGGCAATCTACTGGCATTGTTATTTGTCCTTTGGGGTGGGGGTAAAGTTGGCACTGAATCTGTCAGCCAGTATATTGGCAATATCTGTTGGCTCGGTATAGGAGGTACCATTGTGCAATAACTCAGAGCAAATCTGGGTATTGCCATGGAGATTCTTTACATAACTATAGAAGGCATTGTGGTTGTCTTTACTATCTGCTGCAATTCTGTTTTTATAGCTAGCTTTAGAGAATTTGATGAGGGATCTTAACTATTTGTTGAGGCTGATAAGGGAGTTTTTCCAGTCTTGGGACTTCACCTTATTCTGAATCAGTTCCGCCTTCTGTTGTAGAGTTTGTTTATGGCTGGGGACCACCAGATTGGCTTCCTTTTTTTGGAGGCGAGCATGTTGGTTCTATTGGGTAGGGCGAGATCCATGCATTTGTTTACATGTTTGTACAGTGCATTGGTTTATGATTTGGCAGTCATGCAACTATTCTCCATTTACATGGGTGCCGTGAAGTTTGCCACCTCTGTTTTTAGGAGCCCAAAGTTAGCTGTGGAGAAGGTTTTCATGGTAGTTACCTTTGCGGAGGGGTGGGAGGGATGTGGATTTCCAAGGTGATTAGTTTGTGGTCGGATCTAACCAGGGAGGAGTTGACTACTGGTGTAGAGCAATGGTCGCCCATGTTAATAATGACCAGGTCAAGGATGTTGTTACCTCTAGTGGGGGTAAGAACGAGCTGGTCCAGGGCATTGGAATTAATGAATTCCAGGAAACGTTGGGCAAGTGTATTGGTACATGAGTAGTTTTCCCAGTTAATGGAGGGGTAGTTGAATTCACCCAGTATGACAGCATTAAGTTTGACCCTATTATTCTCCATGGTGCTTAGGAACATAGAGTGTGAGTCTTGGGACATGGTTGGGGACATATAGTAGGCTATGACCTGAATTGTTGCCTTACCCAATGTTAGTTGCACCTGAAGTATCTCTGATGCATTATGTTGGGCTACCAGTCTGGAGGTGTGCGCATCCTTTATGAATAGGGAAACACCACCACCTTTGGAGCCTCGATCTAAGTTCTGGGGCTGAATGGTTTGGAATGAGTTATAGCCTGGTAGTGCAGGGGTGCTTTCTGCTGCCTAGAACCAGATCTCTGTTACAGCACAAATGTTGATGTTCTCCATTTTAAAGAGTGCTTCAAACGAGTGCATTTTGAGATTTAGACTTGTAGCACTGAGCAGCATGATCCTCAGAGTGCATTTGTTTGTAGCTGTTATGGTGGTAATTTGGTCTTTGGAACATCACCTTAAAAGGCGCTATAGCCTTGGTCGGTATCTGTAAGCCAAGGGTTGACAGATGCAGGCCATCTCTGGCAAAGCATCAAGGTCTGTCAATCATGTCATACCAGGCAGACAGATACTGGATCCCCTTAGAATGACACCAGAAACCTAGCCTATTGTTGAAATCAATAATTTTCTGCTTGTACTATGGTATCATTCTGGGTGATGGTAGGATGCTGCTCAGGGCTAAGGTCATACCCAAGTGGGCTACATAATCCAAGAGCTCCTCCATGTCTCTTTTCATGTAGTCCAGGGAGGTACTTCTCAGGTCATTCACACCCACATGTACAATGACAGAGTCATATTTGTACCTGTTGTTGAAGGACCTGAGTGTGTGCGTTATGTGGTGGATCCTGGTACCTGACAGGCAGCTGACTGTTACTTTCTCCTTATTCAACCTAGTGAGTGGGACATCAGTGTGCCTCACTATCGAGTCACCCATGACTAGTGTATTGGGCATGCTGTTTGAACTTAGGGGCTTTGGTTGAGTGGCACTCTGTTTAGGAGAGTTATGTGTCTCATGATTAGTGCTGTGTTGTGGTGGTTGAGTGTTTTTCTGCCTTGGAGGTCTCTGCTGTTTGGGTAGATTTTTATTGAGCGCCTCCATGAAGGTAGGTGTGTTGTTTGTGTTTTTATAGGTTCATAGGTTCATAGATTAGTACTAGGCTAACTGCCCTTGCGAGCCATTTTAAGCCTAGCCAATTATCCCCCTGTGAGATTCAAACCCTGTACCTTGTGTTTGTAAGGCAAACACCTTAACCATTAGGCCACCCTCCCAACCCATGTGAAAGCAATGCTGGTGTGTGTTCTGGAGTCTATGTGTTCCATGTGGTGTGGTGCAAGTGTTGATCTTCTCCTCTTGACCAGCTATTCTGGTCTTAGCTGGAGAGTGCCTGGCTTCCATTTTGGATATATAAGTGCATCTCTCATAAGTCTGAGTGTTGGGTTACCAATTAACAATTGCCATTACAAGTTTACAGAACAACATTGACATTATTATTGGGCAGGCAGATAAAGGAGGAGCAATTGTTGTATTGGATAGGGAGATGTATAATGATAAAATGGAATACATGCTGTCAGATCATGAGACCTATCAAAAATTGAATGGTAGTTCTCTAAATATGTTAATTAAGAATGTACATGGGCATTTATATGATTTATTATTGAGCAATGTTATAGACTCTGAGTTGTACAAATATTTTATAGTGGAAAGTCCATTGGTTCCCACCTTCAGGGGACTTCCTAAAGTACACAATAATTTGTTTAACCCCCCATTGAGACCCATTGTCTCGAGTAAAGGATGGATGACAGAGCCATTATCGATATATCTAGATAAAATGTTCAAACCCATAGTTAATAATTCTAAATACATATTAAAGGACACGGAACATTTTTTGAAGAGCTTGGCCAATTTTAATAAATTAGAGAACATCGACGTAAATGACCTTTTTGTGACACTAGATGTCAAATCGCTGTTTACATCTATACCCAACACAATAGGCATTGAGTATATAAGACTATTTCTACTTGAGAATAATATAAGTAACAACTTGATTATTAGATGGACGTTATTATTAGAAATTATTCTTGAGAATAATGTAATGTTATATGATGAGATATACTATTTACAAAGGAAGGGAGTAGCAATGGGGACCCCATGTGCGAACTCTTATGCCAATATGGTATTGGCATATTGGGAGGGAGCATATGTTTTGGGGAACTCAGACTACTCCGAACATCTCAAATACTATTGTCGTTTTGTGGACGATGTTTTTGTTGTGTGGAGGGGAACAGAACAGCAGTTACAACAATTTGTCCAATACATCAATGGTACAACAAGTTTTTTAGAATTTGAGAGCACCTATTCTAGAGAAATGATTGAATTTCTTGATGTGAAGTTAACTAAAACAAACATGGGTATCAACACAGAATTGTTTAGAAAGACATGTTGGAGGAACAATTTATTACATCGAACCAGTATGCACCCCCGTCATGTGTATTCTAATATTGTTGAAAATCAAGCCATGAGATTATCCAGGTTAACTACGCAGGATGATGTATATGGGCAACATGTGGCCAAGTTGGCCAATAATTTTACATCCAGAGGATATAAGAGCAGAGAGGTACAGGGTGCCATGCTGAAAAGTAACAGGCATAGGACTAATAAGGGTATTCCATTCTTTCATAGGGTTAATAAAGAACCTTTGTCCAATGAGACAGGTCCAAAGCAAACAGCTAAAACTAGGCTTACCATCTCCTATACCAATAGAAATAGTCATATTAAGCGTATCATCAGCAACAATTGGAGATTACTTACATATGATGATAATATTAGAGAGTTAATAACTGACCAACCCAGCATAGCCTATAAAAATATGAAATCTCTCAAAAGGATTTTATGCTATGATAATATTAGGAAAGATTCTTGTATGTCCAATAGAATAGGCACATTTCCTTGTCGTTCCTGCAATCAATGTCAATTTATAGATGTTTACCATACTTTTGAACACCCGATCACCAAGCACACATACAGGTTCCTAGGATACGCAGATTGTAGAACTACAGATGTAGTATATTTAGCCCAGTGTCAAGAATGTTATAAGTTCTACATAGGCAAAACTAATAGGACACTGAGAGAGCGAATAAGAGAGCATATATATGCCATACATAAGGAAAATATTAATAATGCTCTAGCCAAACACGTTCTTGAGAATGGACTTAGACACGTTTTTAAATTTAAAGTCCTGGAGAAATTACAAAGGACACATAGGTTAGGTAATTATAAAAATAAGCTAGAGGAATTAGAAAATAGATGGGTGGTGAGGTTGCAAGCACACATTCATGGATTGAATGAAAAAATTACATTAAAACCATGTTTGGCAGGACGACCCCTAAAACATTAGTTTTTAAATTATAGGATATATGTATGTATTTATGATATAGATTTTTGATATAGGTTATATATGAGTCAGATTTTATATACATCAGTTTTTAAAGAAGTATATATGTTTTAACAAATTGTATTCTTAAGCGTTTCAGTAATGTATGAGTTAAACTGAGTCTTCATTTAAAACCAAGTGCTTTAATTAATCAATTGTAATTAGCACATGACTTAGGTTGTATATAAAGAGTGCGTTTTATCACAGTGATTTATGAAGTCTGATGAAGCGTCATTCTTGGACGTGAAAGCGCTTACTTTTGGATCCTGTTCTTGTGTTTTATAATAAATGGTCAACCAGCAGTAGCTGTTCGTGATTTTTGTGATATCTACGATTCAACACAGCCAT
The DNA here is from genome assembly GCF_019279795.1 of Protopterus annectens. Lineage (NCBI taxonomy): Eukaryota > Metazoa > Chordata > Ceratodontiformes > Protopteridae > Protopterus > Protopterus annectens. The sequence goes on from NC_056729.1 coordinate 1,010,511,010, forward strand.
TGGTGCACTCTTGTTCTTTTTGTTCTCATTTTGACTGTTATTACAGAGTGCTTCACCCGGCAATTTCATTTTTGTTTTTAAACCAGAAAGTTGAAAGAGATGGAAAAACTGCCCAAGCGGCCAATAAACTACAATTTCTGGACCAGAAACCACTCCTCTTGTGGTAGATAGGCTTCCTAGTGCTTATCACTCGCACCGATAAGCTAGAAGGCTTCCCTCCAAACAGAAAGGTTTGGGACCTCAGAAGCTTACATACAGTCCTGGATACAGCCTGACATCAGACAAGTACACAGAGTATAGGTGCCTTTTGGGCATAGGGGTGAGTAAGCATGCTGTGTTTAAGAAAAGGTTGACTGTAACCATTTCTACCTTTACTTTCATAACATTCTAACAATAGAGGAATACACAGAAGGTGTCTTTTTTTGAAAATGGGTAGGCGGTGGTATTCAAAAAGACAGGATTAATGTGTCCTTGCAAATATTTGTCTCCTCTGTTTATTATGAGCTACCTTTTTCATCTTTGAGTATTAAACCTTGTACAAACCATTTTTGTCCTTAAAAAAAGGAATACCGAGTTTCCTTCTGTTCATAATTTTTGCTCATGCCATTTATATCAAAGGGGTGGCACATGCTCTGTAATGTTCCTCAGATCATCTATAACCCCATGGCGTCTGGGAGTCTGTCAGCTCCAAAATCCTTTCAGCGTAAATCACTTATTTCTTATACAATTGTTACTTTGCAGTCTTGGCCACTTATAGTAAGTTAAAAGGATACAAGTTGAAGTAATGTCAAACAGGAATTCCTCTTCTTAGACATGATTTTTGTTCAGATCATCACTGGATGAAAAGCCTGCTAAAAAGGGTATAAGATGTGTATTATAGCATCTAGGAAAGGATGGCTTCTGGAGTAATATAATGAGTAATGCAAATATGAGAAAAGAAAGAGACACGTAATCTATATGTTGTGGGGTTGCAAGGTTGGGAGAAACCTGGAGGGCACTGGGAGATGGTGTGTGGGGAGCAGTAGGTAGTGGTAGGTGCCATGGAACCCTTCGCCTAGGACACATTCTCACCTGGTGCCAGACCTGAATATTTGAATGTTATAATGGAATATCACTGCAGCTACATAGTAGTCCATTCCATAGAGGAAGTAGATAAGGTACAGGCTTTGAGTCTCACAAGGGATAATTGGCTAGGCTTAAAAAATGTCTCGCAAGGGCAGTTAGCCTAGTACTGATCTATGAACCTATGAACCTATTAGATGAGGAAATGAAAGCACAGCTGCAGGTTGTCAAAACTTTTTTAGATGATATTGGAATGTCATTTGGTCTTGATAAATGTGCAAAAGCAACCTTTAAAAAAGGAAAATTGCAGCATCAAGAAAACATCAGTTTGGGACAAGAATATGTTATAAAAGAACTTGAGTAAGAGGGGGTGTATAAATACTTGGGAATTGATTAAGGATTAGCAATAAAACATGAACAAATGCAAATAAAGCTTAGTAAGGAGTACTTTAGAAGATTTAAATTAATCCTGAAAACAGCATTGACACCTAGGAAAAAGATCCAAGCTATAAATCAATTTGCTCTTCCTGTCCTTACTTATAGTTTTGGAGTGACTGACTGGCCCCAAAAAGTGTTGGATAGATTGGATATTAAAACAAGAAGGATATTTCATTCTCACCAAATGATTTATAAAAATCAGTGTATACCAAGATTGTATATTCCCCGTTCTGAATGAGGGATGGGCCATCTTGAAATTGATTACATGTATAGATCTGCAATTGTGGGACTCCACACATATCTACTGACCTCACAAGATCCAAATGTGGTGAAAGTTTTGAAACATGAGGAGAATAAATCTAAGATGACATCTAAGTTTAATTTAGCAGAAGCATATCGACGTCAAGCTGGAATGGAAATCAAACCAGAAGTGGATAAAAACCAGGCAGCAACTGAATGTGCTAAAAAACAAAAGAAAGAATATAAGGTGAAGGATCAGATGAGAAGACAAGAAATGTGGAAGAAACATAAATATAGTGGCAAGTATAGAAAACTTCTAGAAGAGCCTCATGTTGATTAAGAACAAACGCAGGGATGGTTAAAAAGAGGTGAATTTACATTAAGAAATGAAAGATTAATATTGGCCCAAGATAGTGGGCTACGTACACGCTGGTTTACTAAGTCCATTGAACATGTGGGAGAAACAGATATATGTAGGTTTTGTGGAACCGAATTGGAAACAGTCACACACCTTATTGCTGGTTGCAACTCTCTAATGGCAGAGGGACTGTATACTGAAAGACATAATGTGGCGAGATTGTTACACTGGAGACTGTGCAAACATTATGGTATCAAAGTGGCTGAAAAACACTGGAAACATGAGCCACAGAGAATCATAGAAAATAATGAAGTCTACATCACATGGGATCACCCAATACCTACCAACAGTCCAAAAGATAGATGCTAGAAAACCAAATATAGTGGTCCAAGAAAAGAAGACAAAAGTAGCATTGATCATTGAAATCACCACACCTGGTAACTACAGTGTCTTGTGTACAGAGACACAAAGTAAAAAAATACCTCGATCTGCAGGCAGAAACAAGAGCCATGTGGAAGAAAGATACCCAGACAATTCCAATAGTATTAGGAGCAACTGGTCTTATAAAAAAGAATTTACAATCGTATTGAGATATGTTACCAATTCATGTAACACCATATGAATTGTAGAAGGAGTCATTACTGGGCACATTGCGGGTGCTGCGAAGAGCATTTATGGCTAACATCAAAGAGTGAAACAATACTAATTTTATGAACTTTAATCGTACTTTGACTTAGGAATGGGGTCCTTTCCCATCATGGTATTAGAAACCCAAAAGACTTGGAGAAATTAAAAGCGACTAGTAGTCACTGTGAATGTTCCTCTATTGGATGTCAGTTTGATGTGGTGCACGGGCCTGTTTAAATGTAAGTGCATTATTACCACACTTCAGTATGTGTGTACTACTCCAAAGGCTTTCTAGCTGTGTTAAAATGTTTCTTAGATGGAGTGATTACAACAGGGTGTTACTTATTGTAGAAGTATCCTGACATCAAACCATCAACTGGATCCTAACATCCTCTCCAAATAAAATGTCATCACCTGGAACTCTGTCAGACAGCCTAAGTGATCACTTATCAATCTAATCCATAAGGTAACAAAGCAGCAGCCCCAAAACAAACCATTACAGGCTCATAAAAAACTTAACCGTTTTCATGAAGACACTTTTATTAATATACCAGAACTCCTTATCTAGTAGTCACTAAAGACTCTCCCCATATGTAATGCTGTCTCTGAGTTCGACAACATTTTCCTAGGTATTCTAAACACAAAAGCTCCCCTCAGAATAAGAGTGAATGACAATCCTGCCCATAGCTGTCCTTAGCACCTAATCCTTTCACGAAACATAGAGACAAAGCCTGGAATGTTTGGACAAAAAGTAAAATAGCTCATACTTTACGAGCATATAGAAAACTTAGAAACCTAACAAAACGATGTATCATCAAAGATAAGAAAATCTACTACTAACAATCCAAAACTGTTCTGGGCCTCAATCAATAAACTGTTAAATCCAGGACAAGCTACACAGCCAACACTGAATACACAATAAACAAAACACAACCCAATTCAATACCCACATTACACAAGCAGTACAGTCATTAACCATCCAGGTTACTTACCAAGCTCTTGAAGTCCTTTCTCAATCTCATAACCTCTGTCAACATTTAATCTTCTAACTGCTTCCCAAAGATGCCATCAAAAACCTCAAAAAGTTAAAGCCTACTACAACTGCCCCTGACAATCTTCCTGGTGAATATCTTCAAATTAAGCTGAGATTATTGTATATCCAGTTTCAGTTCTGATAAATATATCCATAGCTGAAAATAAGGTTCCCTTGCTATAGAAAAAATCATTTATTATTCTACTGCACAAGGGTGAAATCAGTACAGATCTTTAAATCTATAGGCCAACTGCCATTATATCTCACCTCTCAAAAATATTGAAAAATAATTTCATAAGCAACATATCAATTGTATAATAGATAACCAACATCTGTCTTCAACCTAACATGGATTCCATCTTCATCAGAGGACAACTACTGGTTTGCTGAATTTGTTAATATTGTTAACACCTGCAGAAATGCCACAAGCCTCATCTCCACTATCTACCTAGATCTATCAAGAACTTTTGATATTGTGTCCAACCAGAAACTCTTACATAAATTCTCATCCTTAGGGCTCACCAACTCTTCACTGCAATGATTCCCTCTTGTAAGAATTGATAAGACTGTAGTATGCTGGAATTAACTGAAAATAACTGAAATGAGACTGAAACGAAAGTCTTTATCTGTTAATTACCCAAACATGTGCTGAACAGGTGCCAGTCTCTCCTTTATGGGCCAAGTCTTGCATACTTTCAGAATGAATTCTCAAAACACTGTAATTCATTTAATAAGGTTCATAGGTTCATAGGTTCATACTAGGCTATCTGCCCGAGGGCATTTACAAGCCTAGCCCATAGTTTTGTGGCTTACGCCACCCCTTTAGTATGGGGAACTATACCCATTATTTTGCTGTGCCTCTGTTGAGGAGTGACACTGAGGTAATCCCTGGGGTATATCTGCGATCTCCCATCCATTGGTCAAGATTTCTCTTGAACAAGGCCAGTGAGGTGCTCTGCCTCACATATACCGGGATTTTATTCCACAGCATAGGGAGTCTTTGGGTGATGAATCTATCCCTCCAGCACGTCCTATTTATAGCCGTGTCGAGGTTTAAGTCTCCCGCCCTTGTGGCTCTGACGGATCTAGATTTTTGAGGTGAAGCATATTCATCAAATCTGGGTTTGACATGGCCTTGTATGTTAGGCAAAGGTCACCTCTGAGCAAGCGGTGGCGACTGAATAGAGCTGGAGTTCTTTCAGTCGGGCAGCATAGGACAGATGTTTGAGACCCTTTATCCTTTTGGTGAGGAACTTTTGTGGCCTCTCCAGCTGCTGCAAGTGTCGGGTCAGATACATTCCGAATGGGGCATTGTACTCAATCATTGGTCTGATGAGTGATGAGTATAGGGAGACTATGACCTCCCTTGATCTAGATGAGAATCCCTTCATGATAAGGTGGGCAATGTAGAAGGTCTTCCTAACTACTTTAGCTACATGGGTGTCGAATGACAGACTACTATCAACCTGGGTTATTAGATGCTCTCAATATCCAAATACTGTCTTCATTAACAGTGCTGATAATCAACAACAGTCTGTAGACATGCTGGGATGTTGGTTAGTAGTAACAGTGCTACTAAATATATGCAAAGTTACTACACATCATATTCTGATTGTCCTAAACAATGTAAACTGAAAGTCTTTATCTGACCTGTCTTCTCTACTCAGGTTCGAGTGTCTGTATTGTAGCGTAATCTTCTCTGTAATGTCAGGTTGAAGAAATTCACTGACTGACTTCCCCAACTGTTATCCGAAGTATATTTAATAATACCAAAACCCTGTAATGCTTTACATGCCTTCTTAGCCTTGGTTCTCAGGCCTTGTCTTGTTTTGCAGCCTTGTATTGTTTTGCATGTGCCTAGATGTCTCATTATCTAACATTTTCTTGATTCTTCCCTTGAGAAATAGAACAGAAAAAGAACAGTCTGTAGCCTTCCCTTGGGAACTGTTATCCCTCATGTATGACCAGCAAGGTTATTCTTTCTTTCTGCTTAACTGTCTTTTATGCATAAATGAAACACATTTTCTAGGCCTATTTTACCCTTTAGCCTGTCTAATGTTTAATAACTACTTTAAAATAGAAGTCTTAATCTAACAGTTAATACTGAGGTCCCTGACAAAAGTCTACAGGGACCTACTTCTGTAGTTACCTTAAATCTGTGTTACTAACTACTGTATACAGCGTTATGCTACCTGACTTAAAATATGAAAATACATTTTCTTTATTTGGTAAATAAACTTGCAGTTTTAATTTTACTGTGTGCACTTTAGCATTTATGGCCTATTTGGATTGAAGTCTCTTAACTTTATGATTTAATTATAACTAGGCAATTGTTTTTTTTTTTTATTTTGTGAATTAAATTGCATTTTTAATTTTGAGCACTAGGCTTGAAGTCTGTTAACTTTATGATTTAATTTACATATTACCTGGATTCATAGTCTTTAGATCCTTTAAGTCGGGTCTATATTATATGAACGAAATAAAAAGCTCCAAATAAAATGATTAACATATAAAATGCAGGTACAGAAGTTGTTTTACAGATAATTACATCATATTTCAACAGCTGAATACACAAAAATATTACAGAAACATTAAATACGTTTGTTAGAAACTCTATTCCCAAGAATGTATATTTGTTTTTTAGTTTTTTGTTTTTTTTTATAATATTAATATTGCACCAGTTATCAGACCCCTGATCTATAATGTTACAAAATTTCATCAGTGAGCATATTTATTTTATTTTATTTTTTTTTATTTTATTTAACATTTGTTGACTGGGCTAGTCTAAATGGATATATGTTCATTTTCAGTAGAGGCCCGGGGAGAAAAGCTCCAAAACAGTATTAAATAAATTGAATAAAGATACAAAGCATCTACTTAAAGAAAACATTATAACACTAAATGTAATTAATGTAAAAAAAAAAAAAAAACACTTTACCATAGATTTAATTTAAGTTAGTAGGTGAGACAGGAAAAAAGTGAAAATGAAAATGAAATAACAATGTAAGAAAAAGAGCGAGAAAAAAAATAAAAAAATAATTATATTAGAGTTGGTGTAAAGAGATTTAGAGCAGTTGATATAACTATAGAAGAATAGGTATAGCAGATTTAGAGCAGTGGGTTAGACATGGAAAGCAAAAAGAAATGAATAGCTAATATCTATCAAACATCTTATATACATAGATGTACACAGGGAATGGCATGTAACAAACATCTTATATACATAGATGCACACAGGGCATGGCATGTAACAAACATCTTATATACATAGATGCACACAGGGCATGGCATGTAACAAACATCCTATATACATAGATGCACACAGGGCATGGCATGTAACAAACATCTTATATACATAGATGTACACAGAGCATGGCATGTAACAAACATCTTATATACATAGATGCACACAGTGCATGGCATGTAATAAATATCTTATATACATAGATGTACACAGGGCATGGCATGTAACAAACATATTATATACATAGATGCACACAGGGCATGGCATGTAACAAATCTCTGAAAAGGCTAGTTTTTATTATGTAGTAGTTTTACAGGGAACAGAAAATACTGAGTTAAAACTAGAAAAAAATTGTAGAGCATCTTAAATAGTGAAGAAAATAAGAAATGGATATAAGTGTTGAGGAAATTTTAAAGGCATTTTAGCAAGGGAAGAGGGTGTCAGTCTGGTTTAGAACATATACATAACCATTGGAATTTAAGGAAGACTCTTAGCTGGTTCTTAAACAGTGGAGTAGATGTAGGGGAAGTTAGATCATTTGAAAGTCTGTTCCATGTGTTTCCAACAAAGTTAGTAAACAGGCAGTCACCAAATTTGTTACTGAATTTAAGGGTGGCTACTAGTAACTTATTTGCTGAGCGTAGAGTTTTGAGATTTATATAAGGACTAATAAGATTACAGAGTACATGAGTATTAGTGGGATGGAACAGGACCTTGTGAGTGATAGTAAGTTGTTGAAGAAGAACCTGGTTTTGAAATTCCAGCCAGCCTAGCTGTTTCAGATTTTGGCAGTGGTGGGTTCTAAAAGGAGAGCCATTGGCAAATCTGGTGATGTTGTTATAGGAGGTTGCCAGTTTGTTTATATTAGTTTTAGAGAGGTTGGTATAAATGGGGGAGGCATAAAGTAAGGTGGAGATTAGATGGGTTTGAGCAATTGTAGTCCTGGCAGAGGGTGTAAGAAAGGGTTTAAGCCTGTAGAGGAAACCAAGTTTTCTATTAACTGCTTTGATAGTTAAGTTTATGTGAGTGTCATAGTTAAGATTATGATCAATTGTTACACCTAAGAGTTTGGTGGTTATGTCAGGTGCTATTACAGTGCTATTATTTGATGTAATTGTGAAATTAATACAGGTAGACTTCTGTGTGGGAGTGAACAGTAATAGTTTAGGTTTTTTTGGGTTAAGGAGGAGACAGCGTTGATGTAACCAGTTTTCAACTAAGGTAAGTACTCGTTGGATACTGGCCTGGAGTTCAGCTGAAGAGGCTGCGGCACAGATTAATGTCGAGTCATCAGCATATTGTATGCAGGTGGTTTGGGGGAGGGTAGTTTTCAGATCATTACTGAAAATAGAAAAGAGGAGAGGTCCCAGAATGGAGCCTTGTGGGACACCCAGAGTGACTGGGAGCTGAGCAGATAGTTTGTTGTCTCAGAGGACTGCCTGTTGTCTGTTACCTAAATAAGACTTAAATCATTTGACTGCCTGAGGATCTAAGGAATGTGATTGTAGTATATCTAACATTAACTGATGATTAACCATGTCAAAGGCTTTAGAGAGGTCTATAAAGAGAGCAGAGGAAAGCAGGTTGTTATTTCGATTTCTATTAATACAGTCAGAGAAGGATAAAAGAGCAGTTGTAGTGCTGTGGAATGGCCTAAAGCCATGCTGGCAGTCAGCCAGTAGCTTGTTTTGTAGGAGATGCTCAAGTAGCTGCTGGTGGATACATTTCTCCATGATTTTTGCTAAAGGAGAGAGTATGGCAATGGGTCGAAAGTTAGTGAGTTCAGTTGAGTTACCACCCTTATGCAATGGAATTATATGTGAGACTTTCCAGAGAGAAGGGATGGTACATTCTGTAATAGTTCTGTTTATTTAAATCTTTAAACATTGTACTGTTTCTTTTTATTGTATAGCCTATCAAGCACGATGGCTATTTTCTGAAGACTAACTAAAATCGTCACTAAAGAGATAACTTTATAAGTGGTCTTGAAGCATAATTACCATATACTGTATTAACATGTGTCTATAAATTCTCATTTAGATGTGCTCTATAATGCTACTTACCTTTTTTAAATTTTATGTGCTGTAATAGATGCCTACCTCCTAAATTTGTGTCTGAAATAGTCTATGAATATTTATGAGCTATAATAGTTTACTAAAACCTATACTTTCTGAATATCAGATCTATACCTTTCCATTTTCTGTTAATGCCCATTTAAATTTCTGACTAAGGTACAATAATTATGTAAAATACACTGTAAGCTATAAACATGCACTGTAATCTGTAAACTAATTAATAAATTAAGCCTGCCCTGTTATGTCTTAAGTGCATTGAATAACTATCACTACCTCTTCCTTAGATAACTTATTTTAATAATTTACTAAAGCTTATGCTTTCTGTATTTCAGGTCTATACCTTTACATTTTCTGTTAGTGTCTTTTTTAACTTTCTGACTAATGGACAATAATTATGTAACGTGTACTGTAATCTGTAAATTAATTAAATTAAGCCTACCATGTTATACCCTGAGTATACTAATTAGCTATTACTACATATTATTTAGTTAACTTATCTTTATAAGCCTATAATAAATAATTATGTTACTTTACCCTTAACTAGTGACTGAATAATGTGAAGGATGATGTAGTAGAACTGTATGAAGTAATAAGCCTGTTACAAATACTTTACTAGCATATAGAAAACTTAGAAACCTATCAAAAAATGTATTACCAAAGATAAGAAAATCTGCTACTTAGCCAAAGAAAACATACATGCTAACAATCCAAAACTGTTCTGGGCCACAGTCAATAAACTGTTAAATCCAGGACAAGCTACACAGCCAACACTGGACACACAGAAACAAAATGCAACCCAATTCAATACCCACTTTATACAGACAGTACAGTCATTAACCATCCAGGTGACTTACCAAGCTCTTAAAGTCCCATCTCAATCTCATAACCTCTGTCAACATTTCTTCTTCCAACTGCTTCCCAAAGATGCCATCAAAATACCTCAAAAAGTTAAAGCCTACTAGAACTGCCCCTGACAATCTACTTGGTGAATGTCTTAAAATGGAGCTAAGACTACTGCATATCCAGTTTCAGTTCCGATAAATCTATCCATATTTGAAAATAAGGATTCCTTGCTATGGAACAAATCATTTATTATTCTACTGCACAAGGGTGAAATCAGTACAGATCTTTAAATCTGTAGGCTGACTGCCATTATATCTCCCCTCTCAAAAATATTGAAAAATATTTTCATAAGCAAATTATCAATTATATAATAGATAACCAGCATCTGTCTTCAACCTAACATGGATTCCATCTTCATCAAAGCACAGCTACTGGTTTTCTGAGTTTGTTAATGTTATTAACACCTGCATCTAACTAGATTTATCAAGAACTTTTAATATTGTCTCCAGCCAGAAACTCTTACATAAATTCTTATCTTTAGGACTCACCAACTCCTCACTGCAGTGATTCCCTACATACCTCTTGTAAGAATTGATAAGACTGTAGTATACTGGAATTAACTGGAAATAACTGAAATGAGACTGACATGAAAGTCTTCATCTCTTAATTACCCAAATTCATGCTGAACAGGTGCCAGTCTCTCTTTTATGGGCCAAGTCTTGCATACTTTTCAGAATGAATTATCCAAACACTGTAGTTCATTTAATAAGGCTTTATTAGATGTTCACAATATCCGAATATTGTCTTCATTAACAGTGCTGATAAACAACAACAGTATTTAGAAATTCTGGGATGATGGTTAGTAGTAACAGTGCTGCAAAATATATCCAAAGTTACTGCACATCATATTCTGATTGTCCTGAACAACTTAAACTGAAATAGTCTTTATTTGACCTGTCTTCTCTACTCAGGCTCGAGTGTCTGTATTGTAGCGTAACCTTCTCTGTAATGTCAGGTTGAGCAAGCTGACTGATTGACTTCCCCAACTGTATTTGAAATATATTTAATAATACCAAAACCCTGTAATACTTTATATGCCTTCTTAGCCTTGGTTCTCATGCTTTGTATTGTTTTGCAGGTTCCTAGCTGTCTCATTATCTATGAAATATATACAGTCTTAAATTGATTACATAAACACATTTATTGCCAGATTTAAACTGATCTGATTTTATAAGTTTACTTGTCTGTTGTTTATAACATAAGAGTTGAACCTGTGGCTTTAATGACACATATGATGTACTGTTTTTATGCATGAATGCTTTTTGCCTCTGTCTATATTAAGATATTGTTTATGCATTGCAAAACTTTAATACAAAGCTTTTAACTAGTGACTGCTAAACAAAATAATAACACAAAAAATTCATTTGCCAAATATGTAACTGTAAACTCTTTATGCTGCGAATTAACTTGAATGTCATTTCTGATCCTATAATAAAGGTCTATTTGTAACTGAAGTAGATATATACGGTTACCCTTTTTTTCTAACTGGCCACACCCAGTATGTCTTTCTGAGTACCTTAGCTGTGTCAGCTGAACTGGAATGTATTTTATTTTTAACCCATAAATCTGCATGTTTCTGTCATAACAAATTCTTTAAAATCTGTACATTTGCACAAACTACTGCATGCAAATTTGTAGTGTCATCTGTGTACACTATGATATTTCTTGTTGGCTAGGCTTACATAGGCCCTTGGGCTGATAGCCTAGTATCTACCTATGAAGCTATAACCCAGAGCTGTTGAACATGCTACACCTAAAGAAATTCCAATCCCTCTGAGTTACACGCTCTAGGGACCTAAACCTTGCCACCACAATAAACAGGACATGCTGGAGGGATAGATTCCTGTCCCAGAGACTTCCCATACTCTGGAACAGGCTACCCATCTATGTCAAGCAAAGTTCTTCATTAGCACTCTTCAAGAAAAATCTTGATGAGTGGATTGAAAATAGGAAATACACCCCCGGGGATCACTTCTGTGTCTCTGCTTGACAGTAGCACAGGAAAATAACTTTCTTGGGTGACATAAGCCAGGGAACCTTGTTGGCTAGGCTTACTTAGGCCCTTGGGCTGATAGACTAGTACCTACCTATGAACTACCATGCATTCTGCAGCTTTTTTATTATTTCATAAAATCTTGTTACTGAAGTCTAAAACAACATATAACTCTAATGACATGTTCATACCTAGTACAGAGCTGTTACATTTTGAACTGCTAGCTGCTGTAATCTTTGACCCTTTAAATCCTGACAAAATTGCATTTGTGTCCTCTAATAAGAATTTATGTGTAACTGAAGTTGTTTTGTCTGTAAACAATGAAATATTGTCGTTTCTTTTAACCTTAAACAATGACATATTAATGCTCTGATTTGGTGCTGGACTGCCTCACCCTTTGCAGATAGCTATGGAATGCATTCTTTCTTTACTTTGCTCTGAAACGGTAACAATTTTACTTTGAGCTGAAGTCTGTTTTTCAGTTACACAGGAATTTACTTTATCAGAATCTGCACTCCAATTGATCTTTTCACCCCTTGGTACGATATTTGCATTTGCTTCTGGAAACAAGAAACTATGTAAAATAATATGAAATTGAGACACTGCCTGCATGTTATGTACGCTAACTGTGTTGACATCCGTATGTTTAATACTGCAACATAATTCTGTATTTTGAATTACATGTAAACATGAATTTATTGCATTTTGAACATTTGTATTGGAAACTGTACTACAACTTAGCTCTGTATGTTGAATTGTATGTGCTGAAGCATTTACGTTTAAGTCTGAAACTGTACTGCTAGAAGCTGACTCATCATGCAAATGTTTTCCTGTAGCCTGATTCTGAGTTCATTCTTTTGCATTTAGAAATATTTAACATTCCTGAACTAATAACCTTTAACTTTAAAAGAACATTTTGGAACATAGTTTTTTAGACTGCTTTAACCAGGTTTTAAATTTAAACCAAAGATTTACTGATGTCCTAACTGTAGAAGTATTACTTGACATGTTTATACAACAGGTATGCAAATGTCTTTTACTGATTAATTTAAACCTTTTTTGAGTTGTTAACTAAAAAGTGCATATAAAGTCTTGCATAACTTTGTGATCCTGGAAGAATGTGTTGTGTTGTCTATAGCCTTTTAACCTTTTCCTTTCTTCTTGGCTGTATAACGTCACAGTGGAAACTTGAAAGTTTGTGGAGATAGCTGTTAACTGGATAATGTCTTTTATGTTCTGAAGGAACACTGCTGAAGTTTGTTGATTGAGTATTGGTCTGCTGAAGTTTTTTTAGGCTTTTTCTGAAGTAAACACTGGTGCTGTGCAATTTGTTTAACAGCTGCAATTACTGTATTGTAAAGGTCATCTGCTCTGTCCATTTTCTGCATGAAGTAGTGCTGTCTTACTGTCTTACTATTGCTCTGTAATGAGAAACTGTAGTGCCATCATTTCTGATTATTCTGTATAGAGTTCACAATCTTTATTTATAGAAAAACACTGGTGTGTTGCTAAAAAGTCTATAATGAAACTGATAGACTGGAAAAAGTGGTACTGTAAATTGTTAATGAAACTTTGAAGTTAAGCTGGCTGCTGCACTAAAAACTGCAATTAAAGGGTTACTTACTGCAGCTGTCTCGAAGTTCTGAAGTGTTTGTAATGAACAAAAGTACATGTAGTGCTGATAAGGTTGCTTGGAATTAAAACTCTCCTGTTCAATAGTTTGCTCTGTAGAACACATGTAGTTGAACAAAACACTGCAGTTCTGTAGATTTATCTGTAGAACACATGTAGTCTGACAGTTGATGCAAGGTTACTATGGAGTTTTGGGAGTTACTTTAACTGTTTTACCCCATTCATAGTGGCTTGTCATTGTAAGAATTGATAAGACTGTAGTATACTGGAATTAACTGGAAACAACTGAAACGAGACTGAAACAAAAGTCTTAACTTGTTAATTACACAAACTCATGCTGAACAGGTGTTAGCCTCTCCTTTATGGGCCAAGTCTTGTGTACTTTTCAGAATGAATTCTCCAAACACTGTAATTCATTTAATAAGGCTTTATTAGATGTTTACAATATCCGAATACTGTCTTCTAGGTACATTTAAATAATAAAAATAGATCTCACTGACATAGCCAGAAGATGTATAACCTCTGCTTTCTCCTGCAAGCTACCTGAACCTTCACTAAATTTCAAGTCTTACAACTGTCCAGATAGCAATGCTATAATAAAATAGCCAAATTTGTAGTAAACTAGAACACACCACTGCCTACCATTCAGAGAATTAAACTGGTTAGAAATGCCACCTACTTCTTTCTCAGCTAATTACAATACACAGACTTGTCAATTTCCCAGCACTTTACAATGTATTAAAATGCAATTTCCCAAAATAATTTTACACTCTAGAGAAAAATCACTAATTACTATAACATCATCTAATACTACATTCAAATAGTGTAGCTAAATTTGGAACAACATTCCTCTACCACTGAAATCCATTCAGAATGTGAACCTATTTAAAATACAGCTTAAACATTACCAACTAAATGAGTGGAACTGCTCCTGTACATCTCCAGGATAAATGCCACTGTTGTCTTCAGCTTGACATAATGTCAAGCCATTTCTCTTCATTCAGAATCCTATGCCTCACAACCTGTATTCACTAATACCCAAGTAGTTTTACTAGCATATCCTTGCTATTTACTTTATTTTGTGACACTGTTCACCCAAAGCCTCTACATTTCTAATGTAAACCTTATGATACTCTTAAATATAGTTGTCTCTGCACCCCAGTTCTTAATTACAGTATTAACTTTTTCCTTCCTACCTAGTTCCTTCCCTCACTTCATTTCTTTGACTTTATAAGCACTAATCACATGATTTATTATTTATCTGACAAACCCGCTAATACATCTCTTCAAATGCTCAGTGTTCATCATCTGCTAATGTTTGAGTATATTTTCTACTGTACAGATGCCTTTATTTCATATGAATGTAATCTAATTTGTAAATGTACATGCAATTGTTAATGTTAGTTCATGTATATTACTGAGTGTCTGTTTAAAAATATGTGTAATATATTGGAGCTTTTCTGCCAGGGCCTCCACTGAAAAGAGCTTTTGACTAAACCCAGTTGGGCAAACCCAGTCAAAAAGCAAAATAAAATAAAACATAAATTAATAAAATAAAATCTTAACACTTGTTGAGGCACCCCCAAAATGCTAATGTTGTACCTGCAGGTATCTGAACAGAAACAGCATGACTACCCTTGTAGAGCTGCAATTTCTGTAACCATCTGTAGCCTTTTCCTCAAACACGTGGAAAATAACAAACAACCTATTGGAGTTGTACGCCTAGCATGGCGGATGGAGGGCCCCCTCATCACTGAAATGTCCATAATTTTCTTTTATTAGTCCCCCCGAAGGAAATGCCACACTTAGAAAATGGGTTACATGTTTAACTTTTAATTTCATTCTAGTTTCATTTTTCCAGTTGTTGTTGTATAGCAAAATAAAAAAAAAATTCTTCTGTTGTTTTGGCACGGAGTAGAATATCTGAGGCACATTATTTTGTGGCCATTTATAATAGAAAAATAAAGGGCAAATAATTAATGTTAGTTTTCATGTGTTACTTTGGTGTATGATAAAGGACACTAAGGTATAAGTGACAACTTATTAAAATATGTTTTATTTAAACAAGTAAATGGGTATGGGTGTTGCATGTGGCATGTGCCTTTTGCATGAAAGTTGTTTTCCCTCAGAAGTTAGATTACCACTGTGATGCAGCATTATCTCCCAAACTTATCCAAGAATCTCTAAAATTTCAGCCACATTTGAAGCATTGTGATAACAGCAAATTGCTGAATGAATGGCAAATCACCTGTTTTTATTTACTGTAACTTCCTGATTGCAAGAGAAAGGATGTCACATGTAAGTGATGTCATGATAAATCAGTCATAGATAAAGGAATGAGTTTGTTTCCGTTTTACAGGTATTGATCCTCATTTTGTTGACTAAATCAATAAGTGTTGACATTACTGTGTCAGCTGTTCATTTAACTCTTTGGTGTTTCTGGAGGGAGAAGGCTGTTGGAGTGATCAGTGTTCCTGAATTAGTGATGAGCTATAACGAGTGTTTTAGCTCTGTAAAGTGTTCTGGCTGTACATTGCTTAATGCAGTGCTTTGATTTATTCATTTCATTAAATTGGGTATCTATTTGTCCAAAAAGGGACAGATTATTAGGGGTTTACTATTTCCTGTTAAGCTACCTGAATACGTAAAGTGAATGAAATATACTGCATTAAATGGCTTTCTGGATTATTACTAAGACAGTGAAGCAGATACTAAAGTAGAAAGAGTGTCCATAGTCAGTGAACAAAAAAAAAAGAAAGAAAAATTGTGTTTAATTTTTTCTTTGGTGTATGGATTCTCTGCCATGAATAGGCAGTCTTGTTTCTTTCTTCAGGCCTTCGTTGTACTTAATGTACCCAATTGTAGCTCTTAGTGTCCAACATAGATTGTTATATTTATTTTCCCATTTTTGACAGATATTACTGAAGCTAACTCACTAAACATCTGGGCTAGTTTTAAATGAATTTGTACTCGCACTGTAGTTGAATGCATCTGTATCCTACTAAATTCATTTGGACTGTACATGAGCTCCAGTGATTTAACTGCCCCCGAAATTTCAATTTTAAATTGATCTCATCTAAACAAATCTCACTCTTATCATTTTTTTTTCATTTTTAACCCTTGCCAGCTAGTGGCAGGCCATACTACATCAAACATAAGCAAACGTTCAGGATCTTTTTAGTTAAAAGTCCTTACAATTTCAGTGCTACCACAGTTCTAAAACCATATTTACAAACGACCAGTGCCCAGCTGTTAGCAAGCAAGTTGCTTCTTTCTGTGCTCCCATCAGTAAGAAATGTGTTTCAAAATTGTATAACTACTCCATTAGCTTTCTTGCAAAAGATATAATGTGGTGAATTTTCATGTAAATGGTTTTCAGCCATTTTACATTCATTTGGTACTTGATGTTCTAGCATTCAGCCTGTCTAAGAACCTCTTACCTCACATTCAGAACATGTATTTAGAAATCTCTGTACTGGAGATTTAAGGCCACTATAGTAATTATTGCCAAAACTGTAACACATTATTCACAAATTTTAGTGTGAATTTAATTTGCATTTTTTTGTTTTTGGTTCAGTATACAGCTTTAGACAATTCCACCATGGCAAAACAGGCATAAAGGTAACTCATGACTACTATAAGTAATACTCCATACAGAGACTGAAAGGTGTCATTTGGATTATTTAGGATAATGATATTGTTGCTATTCATAATGTGCTGCAGCCTCATAAGTGTTAGAGGTCTAAGGCAAGTCTGAGTGGTAGATGTGGCATATAAGCAGACATGTTGGAGTGGTACATTTTGGGCAGATAGCTAACTGCTCTTGGAAGAGTGTGTGGGGATCCTGCAGTGACATCATGCTCTGAAGGAAAAAGAAAAGCTAGCCACCGGTACACAAAGTATTTCTCATGATGCATAAGGACAGCATGCTGTAAGATGGTACTGAACATGCAGGTTTTAAACTGTGGCTAATGTTGCCAACCACTGTATCCTCAATATGACAGACTAACTTAGAAAATAGGAGCAAAAATAAAAATAAATAATGTCAGCGATCAATTACTTTGACAATGAGTGTCACTGGAAATATGTTACTGCATAATGGAAATGTATGAATCCCTATGGGGTAATTTGAGGTACTGTTACTGGCAGGATATAGGCAACAGATAGGTAAACAGAGCACTAGGGGACCTAGAATGTCAGCTTGATGTCTTTTGGCTTTTCCTGATTAGGGGTCGCCACAGCGGAACTCCAGTCAGCTAATAATTGGCAGTGGATTTTTACCATGCTGAGTTGCCTGCCTGACACCCAACCTTCAAAAAAGGCACATCTATTCACGCAGACCCTTACCTGCATGTCTTTATATGTCACTCAACCATGGGGAGGACATGCAGACTCCACACAGAAGGCGCTCCAGCCAAGAATCAAACGGGAGAACCTCTTGCTGTGAGGCAACAACGCTAACCATTGCACCACCGCTTGATATGGACAAAAAAAAACAGCTTAGGAAAAAGGCATTCTCATCAGAGCAAGGGATAGATCATCCAAATATCAGCTAGCATACTGACTCTGAACAGCTGCTCTGCTCTGCTGCTGGATATCCTGACTCACAGATTGAACTGTAGATCACTAGGTGTTCTTCCTCAGAGTGGATAGAACCTGACCAAGTGTTTTTTTTCCTCTGGGAAAATACTTGCTTAAATTAATATTCATGGCTTTGATGAATAGGGTTTGACAAAAAGGTGTTTGATAAATAGATTTTTTGCTGAAATGATAAAGACCCGACTCTGTATATGTGTATGGGTGGGAAGCAGAAAGGAAGAGGTGATGTACTGTCTTGTACAGTTAATCAGGTATAATTTTGCTCTAAATAGCATCCCTAGTATCTGTTGAGTACTTTTAATGACTTCCTGTGTATGTATAATGAGTTTTAGCTGATCATCAATTGTAAGTCCCAGCAGTTTAGTAAGGGAGACTATGTTAGTTGCTGTGCCATTTGCTGAGATGATAGAGAAAGTGGTTTTGGTACTAGTGTATTTTTTGTTGTTGTTGAAAAGCATAACGTTTGTTTCCTTTGCATTAAGGATGAGGTTAGAGTCCCTTAACTAGTTTTCTACAGATGTGAATGTAGTTTGGATGTGGTTTTGTAGTTCATAGATTGATTTGGCTTTGTAAACAATTGTAGAATCATGTGCATATTGGATGATGGGGGCAGTGACAGAGAGCTGAGCTAGATAACTAATAAATATGTTAAATAGCAGAGGGCCAAGTACAGAACCCTGTGGTGCTCTTGCTGATATGAGGAAAAGGGGGATATGGCTTGTTTTCATTTGACGCATTGATATGTACTGCAGAGGTATAAAGCAAACTTGGATACTGTGCTATGGAGAGACCTAATTTACAGATTTTATCTACCAGCAGATGATGTGATATAGTGTCAAATACTTCAGGGACAGTAACAAATACTAGGTTGTTATTAATCCTCTGGTGACAGATTGTATTTAGGAAGGATAAATGAGCAGAATCGGTGTTGAGTGATGGTCTAAAAACATGCTGCAGTGAGGAGAGGAGAGTATTTGATATAAAGTATTGCAGTAACTGGTAGTGGGTTGACTTTTCAAAGTTTTTAGACAAAGGCGATAGGATAGCTATAGGTCTAAAATTGTTAAGCTTGTTTGATGTTCCTCCTTTGTGGAGTGGAATAATGTAAGATTGTTTCCAAATGTAAGATACATATGATTCTGAGATGGATCTGTTAATAGGATATTGGGCAGGCAATTGATTTTGCTGCAAGTTTTAGATATTCTGTGGGTAAGCTACTTGGTGTGAGTGTTGTTAGCTGCAGTTTGGTAAGTTATGATTGCATTTTTTGGGTGGAGATAGGTTAAATGAAGAAAATGTTTGGATTATTGGTTCAGGGTATAGAGTAGGAAAAATTAGAAGTAGGATTGCCTGCAGTAAGAGACAGTACAGAGTTAATGAAGCTGCCACTGAAAGCTCATGCAATGCAGTAGTCAGAGTCACTGGGGTTTGGGCAGGGCTGGTTAGGGTTACCTGGGCTGAGAAATTTAGATAACTTTAACCAAACTTTTTGAGGATAATCATATTAAAGGTTTTGTTGATTTGTGAACTAAGGTTTTCTTTATCTTGAATGACTTTAGTTTTGGTCATGTTTCTTAGTACATGATAATTTGGAAAGGCAGAAAGGGTATTGGTATTTTTCCAGGTGTGCCATGCATTACCTTTTTGTGTCATACAATGGTTTGTTGAGATAGATGGTCAGTCTGATTGGGGCTAGAGTGCTAAGAATGGACAATACGTTTATTTATTTATTTATTCACTTATTGACATTTGTTGACTGGGAAAGCCCACTGGGTCAAAAAACATTTTCAGTGGAAGCCCGGGAAGAAAAGCTCCAGTTACAAATCCAACATTTTACAGGAGGATAATATTTACAATAATAAAACAGTATACAAAAATTATTATGGGATTTTTTGTGATTAGTTATACACAGAGTAAAACATTTTATACAATCTGGTTAAGTTTAGTAGCAGACATACAATATTTTTTGGGAGGGAAAAGACAGTAGATACATTCAAAAATAATTCATTTATGCAATTAAATGTATGAAAGTTTAGGATTTAGCTGATAATATTTATAGAGACATGACAGCGAATATTATAGATTAACTGATATAAAAAAGTGAGGGATGTTCAGAGAGTTTTCAATGTATTAGTCGAAAATTAGAAGAGTCTTACTAGTCAGCAAAATCTTACAGGTTGTTTATGGTGGCCAGTAATTATGGGCCCAAGGACAACAGATCTGATCATTAAGAAGGTGTTTTTTTAAGGTAAGTTTGAAAGATTTTATAGAATCAAGTTGTGAAATTGAGGGAGGTAGAGCATTCCATAATTTTGCTATGGAGTGGGACTACAAGCTTTGTCCAACTCTCTTATTGGGTTTTGATATGCTTAGAAGGTGTTTATTAGTAGACCAAGGATTCCATGAGGGGAGGTAGGATTGTAGTATAGAATGAAGTTAGGGGCAGTTTTCTGGGTTGTGTATTAGTTTAAGAGCAAGAGCTAGTTGAGTGTTCCTTAATGACATGGCAGTGGTGTGTGCAGTTTGAAAGGCCGGAGGCGAATTTTGCAATTTTATAATAGCATGATTGTAGTTTGTTACTTAGGGATGTGTGAAGGTTCGATGAAACTGGGTGAATCATAGAGGATGGAGGGGAGTAGGAGAGTATTTGCCAGTTTTATTTTTGTAGGTTGATCCATGTAGAGTTTATGTCTGTAGAGTTTCCCTTGTTTAAAGTGCGTTTTTTTTTTTATTGTATTAAGAATATGTTATTCAAAGGCTAGTTTGTCATCTAAGGTAATGCCTAGTAATTTTGCTGTCTTCATTACATCAGTTTCAGTTTTGTTATGGGAGTATATTTTAAAGTCCTGTGGAGTGGTTTAGATGAACATAGTAGTAGCTTAGATTTTTTGGAATTTAGTAGTAGTTGTGCTTCATTGAGCCAAGTTTCTATGGTTGGTTCAAGTATTGAAGTGTTTCATCTGGAGGAAGAGATTTTAGCATATCCAATTGCACTGAGTCAAAGTTTCAGTAAAAATGTCCTTGTTATATTTAGTGAGATTCCTTGCATGTTTGAATGGGACTATTTTAGGGATGGTCAATTGGGTGTGAAAAGCAAATGCTGGGCGATGATCACGTAAAGAGTCAGGTAACACATGTGAGTGAGATAAATGTTTGGGTTGGCTAGTTAAGATCCAGTTTATGATGGTTTCTGTTTTAGAGGATTTTTGAATCTGGTCAAAGCTGCTGTTATTTGTGTAAATGAATGGAGGTGGCAAAGGTTGTACAAGTCTATAGGGTGATAGGAAGTTTAAGTGGGATTGCAAGTTGCCCAATTAATGTTAGCACTGTCTAGAATTAGTGTTTCATAGGTTATAGTACCTGTAATCCAGATTAGTATAGCTTCCATCGTGAGAATATTATTTGTTCATTAGGTGGGATGTAGAGTGCAGTGATACAGATGTATTTATTGTTGCTGACCTTTAGAATGAATACAAGAAGTTCTGCATTAGCAAATGTTGGCATGTGTTTTGGGAATAAGGTAAAAGATATTTAGCATGATTTTCAGAGGACGTGTATACATATTTATGCAAATCTAATAGCAATTGGTTTAGTTATATAGCTAATAAAGTAGCAGGACTTGCCAAAATGGCATTATGAGAAAATCTTACTGTTTTTTGTCTTTTAGACAATGACTTTAAAAACAGTATGACGAGCAAATGAAATCATATGTATTGCTTTAAATTACATTTCTAACCATTTGAGAAACAAGGCTTCATAAGTGGCATGCAGTGTATTTTCTGCATATGCATGATCCTGTATTTTTAGTGAATGTAAATAGTTCTGGCCCTCAAGCTTAGCCCAACTGAATGTTACATTTATTGGACAATAGTCCCAATATTTATCAAAAGAAAAGAAATATTTATCTAAAGAAGTTGTTCTGCTGTATCATCATGATCTATAATTAACAAGACACTTAGTAGAAGCACCATAGAAATAGACATTCTTTGTGCATCTTTCACAGAGACAAAATTAGGTCAAAGAATGTGTGCGTATGTATCTGTGTGTGTCAAAGTCAAAGTAAACTTTATTGTCGATCAGATATACACAGCAGTGCAAGCTGAACAAAATTACGTTGCTTTGGTCCCCGTGCAAGACAAAACAATGAACACATAGTTTGAATGACAGTAAGACTAATGCACATACAGTAATAATTAAAATATTAATAACACAATAAATTACTACAATAGGACAGAAAGACATTAGACAATACTATACTAGTAGGTATTGCAAAACTATGGCTTCTCATTGTGATTGCTTAGAATGTTGCACTTCATCAGTTGTAGTATAGTACATTCTGATGTCCATACTGCAGATGTATGGTGTGGTGACTCACTCCTGACTATTGTACATTTAGGAACTAATAGTATAAGAAGTCAGGCTAACTCTGTACCAATTATTGAAGCAATTTCCCAGAGTGATTACTATAGCTGATACTTCATAGCAAGTGACATATTGATCGAATTATTCACTGTCATGCTTGGCATTCAAGTTCAGCAGCCTTATGGATAGAGGGCAGAAGCTCCTGTTCAGTCTAGATGTTTTGCAGTGTAAGCTGCGATACCGCCTGTCCAAGGAAAGGTGGAAGTACATGCCATAAGCAGGGTGAGTGTGATCATTAATTATCTTACTAGCCCTTCCCACACACCGAGTCTCATGCAGATCATCCATGGATGGGAGCAAGGAACCAATTACTATTTCCGCTGTCCTCACTACCCTCAGGAGAGCCTTATGGTGAGATGCTTTGCAGTTCCCATACCAAACAATGATGTTATTTGAGTGGATTTTGATAGTCCCCCAGAACTGAGACAGTGTGTGTATTTGTTATATTGTTAGGAGAATTGATTGGATAAAACTGTTTGTGTCTAAATATTGTATATATATGAAAACAACTATAATAGAATCTGCAGTGGTTCAATTTTGGTGAATATCCAGGTTTTGCTGAAAAGGATCCATATTGATCAGTCTACAGTGGTGCAGCGGTAGTGTTGTCACCTTACAACAAGAGGTTCTCTGGTTCGATTCTCGGCTGGGGGTGCCTTCTAGGTGGAGTGTGCATGTCCTGTGTGGGTTTGCTCCACTTTTCTCCCACATTAGAATCTCCCTGTGCCTCTCCTGAAAATTGGCTTCATTCCAAGTTGGACTTTCCTGGTTAAGAAATGTTAAATAAATAAAAATACATATCAGAAAAAACATATAAATTTGATACAGCTGAAATTTTTCTAAGCACAGAGAAGGGCAAAGAATGTTTTTTGGTATATATTTCCAGTGCCCCTAGCTGGTCAACAAAGAAACAAATAGTTTGATGGAGATAGAAGTTTTGCTGAGCATGGAGAAGTACAAAGAATGTTTATGAGTGAATATTTATAGCATCCCTAGTGGGTGAAGAAATAAAGAAACAAGCAAATAATGTGAAAGATTTAGAAGTTTTGCAGCTCACACAGAAGTACACTGAATACTTATGAGTATATATTTGTACTATACCTAACAGGTCAACAGACAAATAAAAAATAATTTGATAAAAACAGAAGTTTTACAGAGCGAAGAGATGTACAAAGAATGTTTATGAGGATATGTTTACCGTTTACCTAGCAGGTCAACAAACAGATGAAAAATAAATAATTTGAAATCGGAAATGTTATGGAGCATGGAGACGTAGAAAGAATATATATGAGTATTTACATGGCACTGGAGATCGGAGAATGAAGAGTACAGGGCTAAAAAGCTGAAGTAGCTGTGTGTGTGTGTGTGTGTGTGTGTGTGTGTGTGTGTGTGTGTGTGTGTGTGTGTGTGTGTGTGTGTGTGTGTGTGTGTGTGTGTGTGTGTTTACCTCTGTGTTTTGTGTGACATGTGAATATATGCTTGAACTAAAACAGAGGGTGAACTAGAAGGCAGAGCAAAGAGAAGCTGCAAACATTTTTGTCATGATTTCAGCTGTTTGTTTCCCTTCATTTTGTATATAACATTCTGCTTTGTCATTGGAACAGTTCTGCTGTTTTACATCCGTAAAGTACATCTATTTGAGTTGTTACTGAACTGCAGTGGGCAACACTAGTAAACATGCCTAAGGCATAGCTCACTTTATCCTCATTGTGTATATTAATTTTTCCATGAATATCACAAAAATAGCATTTTTATAATTCATCATTTCATTCATGTATTCACTGTTTTTAATGCAAGGTCATAAGGAAATCAGACTTATCCTTGTAGTCAGTGGGTGCAAGGTACAGATGTTTGTCCTGAAAGAGGTGTTTTTGACACAAAGTCATTGTCACTCTCATGCTAAGCTTCAGGCAGTTTGCTGACAGCATGCATTTGGGATGTGGCAGAGGAAACACTCATACTCACACAGACACACACACACACACACACACACACACACACACACACCCATAGTAAACACACAGCGAATGTGCAGACTACACAGAAGGCACTCTGACAAACAATGTAACTAGAGAACCATCCATTTTGAGACCACACTACTATCCACTGTGCCAATGAGCCATATGCTATGCTTTCAGCTGCTGTTGTACTGCATACACCATTTTATACCTCTGTTGTTGTATATTGTTTGCCTTAATCATTGCCTTTTCTCATTAACTCTCTATAAATAGCAATTATTGAAATGGGTCTTGGGTGGAGCAGCCCATGGCTTTTGTAAACAAGTGGAATAAACAAATATAAAAGTAAATACATTTTGCCACCATCAGTATGTATATGTCACACTTGAAAATAAGAAAGAATTAAAGCAAGGACTTGCTTCCTCATGACATTCAGAGTTCTATTGTTCTATTTGCAAATATGTATTTTTAGTACTTTATTTGTTTTACACTTTTCCTAATAAAAGAAAACTCTAGATTTAATATAGGATGTTTGGTCATCTGACTGTTATTTTCCACTCTTGGGATCTTGATAGCTTCATAGCTTTTACTATTTCTTTCTTATTCAAGGTCACCAAATATTCATTCAGTGTCAGTTTGTTCTAGTATTTCAGCTTACACCTACTTACTTTACCATTTCATCTTGTTTTTACTGCCAGGAATTAATACCTTTGTAAAAAAAATCAGCTCCTTTGTAACTGGAGCTTAGATGTGTACCAGTGTTGACCAACCTCTTTATGGTAACTTTTGATCTTAAGAGGGTGCCCTTCCTAATATCTGTATCTTTAGTCACTGGTGAAATAGCAACACTACAACTGTATGAACCAAAGTAAATCTTCGTTTACATGTATGTAAGTATGTATGTATGTATCCATATATGCATGTGTTTATTTATTAATTTATTTATTTACTCTAAATACCCCTGTCCAATAGAAATCAAAATTAATTTCTAAAACAAGGAATTGAATAGTCTTTGTCTTTTCGGCTTTTCCCGGTTAGGGGTCGCCACAGCGGAACTCTGTTCCGCTAATGATTGGCAGTAGATTTTTTATGGTGCCGAGTTGCCAGCCCGACGCCCAACCTTCAGCGAAGGCACGTCCATTCACGCATGCCTTTCGGAGGCCACTCGACCGCGGGGTGGACATGCAGACTCTACACAGAAAGCACTCCAGCCATGAATCGAACAGGAAAACCTCTTGCTGTGAGGCAACAACGCTAACGCTGTACCACCGCGGCTTCAAAACAAGAACTTGAATAGTAATTTCTGAATTTCTAACTGTAAATCTGGTGGTCATGCTATAATATATGACTTACATAATTTATTTCATATTTGTTCATATCGAAGTATCTGTTCTTTTTGCCTACCCATGCAGTACTATATAGAGCAGCACCCATGCATAACAACATCCAGCTTTACAGACACATTTCCTAAAGCTTGCCCTTACATATATTACAATAGAGTATTTATAAATATAGAAATACAAGCCCAAGTGATTGCTGCAGCCTTTCAAACCAAGAAGTAAGGGACACGTACAGTCACTGACATTACCATTTTGTGATAAGTTGTTAGAGAAAAATACTTTAAAAGACCAAAAGCATAAGGTTCAGTTCAGGTATTTTTATTCTTGCGCAAGGAGACAAAAAATGCAGTTACAGAGTTTGTCTGACTAAATCAGGAAGTGTCACAGTTATTATACCTTTCTTTCAAGACATTGCCCACTACGACTGACGTAGCAGATCACCAGTTCACAAGTCTGTTACTTTACAGATGTTTCTCACATTTCTAGCTGACTCTTCAAAGTTTAAAAAAGATTTTTCAGTAAACAGGATGGCCTTGACGACCACCGGTCAATTATAACTTTCTTGCTATGTGATGTTACAAGTCTAGGTACTATGGCTAATTTAAGCACAATGCAAGTACAGATTTCTGAAGCAGTTCATTGTTTATAGTATCTAACTTTCTTGCAGCCTGTGCACGTTTTCATTAGCACGAATAGAGCTTATTGTTCATAATGAATGGATCTACAGAAATTATTATTATTCTCTATTTAATTTCCTGATCTAACAGAAAATCACCTGTTTTCCAATACATTTCCAAGGCATAAACATGTATTTTGCTGTGCTAGCAAACTAGGTCAGAGTGCATCTTGCAGTGTCAGAAAGCACAATTTCAGAAAAGCATATTTTCAGTTTCAAATAAAACTAATGCTGCATATAAAATAAAAACGTGTTAATCTTCCCTTATTAAAATAAGCATTGTACACATATGTTAATACATATTTTTCTAACATAAGTAATCAGTGCAATTTTGTTAACATTGCTATTACACTAACTATGAGATTGCTGAACCAAGGGGATTAAGGGAGTGTTATCGTTTCTGTTATTCTGTTACTACTATGCTGGAGAAACCTTGTAGTTGGTATAATTTGAGTAACTGGGATGTGGAGGTAGGATGTAGAAGAGGGCTTGCCACCCTGCAGAAATGCTTGTGTTTATATTTTTTGATGCTGTTGATATTTGAGTATTGTTGACTGTTTTATTTTTTAGTTGTTTCTAATTCTGATATTCTCACCCTCAATATCTTTATATGAATCCTTCATGCTGCTTCTTTCTTAGTGAAATTTCCCCATGGTGGACTCAGAAAATTCTACCATCTGTGCTTGCTTCTCTTTTCATGGCTGACTTTCCTAAAATGTATTTTTAAAAACCATATAGGGCTTTTAGCTATTTGTCACAATTTTTGCACAATTCCCTTATCACTCTTGACGCTGTCTTTGCTCTTTCTTGATGCATTGTTAATCTCCTGCTTTAATAACTCATTTGCAGTCTGATGGTTTACTTGTGTCTTACGTCTGTCCAAGGATAATCTTTCCTTCAGTTCTTGTTGGATAAGAGTGATACCTGCCTTACTACTGTTTTAATCATAAGGTTGTAATGGAAGCTTTAAGGCATGGCTGGCGACGTTTGGAAAACTGATATGAAATTCTGGAAAAAGGTATACTACTGTAAGAAAATGAAACACTGTCCATGGAACCTTCTAGAATTTATCAATGGCTGAGGCAAAAGTCAGGGGAAGTATTTCATTAAACACTTGGGAAGGAAGAGTTTCAAATGATATGTGTGCATAACATTAAAATAATTTTTGACAGTAGGAAATCTAAAATAATTTCTGACAGTATCAGGTAGCCTTAAAAAGCTGCTTTCAGTGAAGCCAGAAGGTTGGGACAATTAATATTACTCAAGTACTATGGATTTCACTGCAGAAATGACAAAATGATTTACCATTCCTAATTAACAGCTGTGAAAGCAATTTTATTTGGCACCAGCCTAAGGAAAGTATAGTATTCATGTATGCTGTTCTTTTGGAACATATAGCAATCAATCATCAGTCTGTCCTGACGTCGATCTCTTATCTGGCTATTGCATGTCTTACTTGTTTCGTAAGTTTTCGAAACACCCTAATTGCCAATGCTGATATTTTTTTCCCAGCTCAAAATGTGTACATTTATCCTTTTTCAAAATATAAACTATACTTGACTGAATTAGTAGCTTCAATGGTAAGTCACCCTATTTCAAATTTTTGTTTAGTTAATCAGTTAGTTGTATTGTAATAAACTAGTTAACTCTGCTAGGCAAGGCCCATTTCCAGATGAAACCCAACTTAATCAACAACAAACATGAAGAAATTTCAAAGTGCAGACAAAACTTTACAGATGATATTATTTGTATTCCTTATGTGCCATGGGGTAGGGCTAGTATGCCATAAAACGGTATACCAACACCCTATGTAATTCATAGACAAAGGCATATAACGGGGTAAGACAATGTATGCAGTCTTACTACATAGTGATACTATAGTGCTTCATATATGTATGAACAACATACAAATGACCCTCCCCAGTCATATTCAGGTCACAAATACAACACTGTCTGTGAAATCACTGATTCAAACAGAGTAACCTATGGGACTCCAGCTACATACAGTCAGATGATATTGTACTAGTCAGTGAAGCCATCCCTTTTCCACGCAGTTATGTTGGCCAGCATACAAGGCTGAGCAGTGTGTCAGTAATACAGTAGGAAGAAAAAAAACTCTTTTATAAGACAGGAAAACCTTACTGGCAGTGGAGATCCCTATAGTGCAGACAATCCTGCTGATGCAGCTACACTTTTCCCCACTCCTGCACAGAGATTTTATTTTATGTTTATTTATTTTACAGTTTGTTTACTGGGATAATCCATTGGGCTGAGAAGAGCCTATTTTCAATGGAGTCCTGGGGAGAAAAGCTCAGTAAGAACATTATACAATTTAGACAGATCATTAAAAAATGAGTAATACAGTATACAATTTACAAAAGAAAAAGGTAAAGATAAAAAGGTAAAAAGATGCTTAAAAACTGCTGACAATGGGAGCTTGCAATGCACAACATCCCTTCATCACCTTATTACAATAATGATCCCATGGAAAGTATCATCTTGGAGCTTATAAACATGGACATAGAAACCTCCAAACTCTGGACCCCACTCAGTTCAGGTTTGTAAAAGCCAGATTATGTCTCCTAAACCTGATTGACTTCTTTGAAGCAGTCACCAGAGCTGTGAATGAGGGTAAGGTGGTGCACACAGTCTATCTTGACCTCACCAAAGCTTTCAACACCATCCCTCACTCTGGAATTATAGATAAATCCCTATGTCACAAGATGGGTGGCCAACTGGCTCACAGACAGAACCCACACAGTGAAAGTAACCGACTTCAAATCCAACTTTAGACCAGTGACAAGTGGAGTACCACAGGGCACAGTCCTGGGACCTCTCTTGTTTGGCATCTACTTGTCAGAAGTCCAGGCTAATACAGCAGGTCTTTGGCTAATGAAGTTCACAGACGACTGCAAACTAGGTGCCATAATAGAATCGCCTAATGATGTGGACATTCTACAAAGGGGCCTCACTGAGACTGATGCTTGGTGTCAAAGTCATGGCCCCAAGCTCAATGCCAAGAAGTGCATTGTCATCCTCTTTGGGAAAAACACTGTACCCATGAACTACCAGACAGGTGGTAGTCTACTTAACACCAAAAGTGTGATAAGAGACATTGGGACACAGCTTGACAGTAGTCTCTCTTTTGATAATCACATCACCACAGTAGTCAGGAAATCCTTGTATGTGACACACCTCATCACAAAGGGGTTCACCTCCAGAAAAAAGAGATTATTGTTCCTCTCTACTCATCCCTCATCAGACCCATTATAGAGTACAACGCCCCATTTGGCATGTACCTCACAAGACATCTACAACAACTAGAAAGGCCACAGAAATACCTCACTAAGAGGATTACCAGCCTCAAACAGATAACATACACAGACCATCTTAAAAAACTCCAGCTGTACTCCATCACTTATTGTCTACTCAGAGGCGACCTCTGCCTAACATGCAAAGCCATGTCAAACCCAGATCTGTTGGACATCCTACACTTAAAGAAACCCAAATCCTTCCAAGCCACACATTCCGGGTACCTAAACCTTGCCAGCACAATAAACAGAACATGCTGGAGGGACAGATTCCTGTCCCAGAGACTTCCCATACTGTGGAACAGACTACCCAGTCATGTCAAGGAAAGCTTCTGATTAGCCTTCTTTAAGAAGAATCTCAACAATTGGATGGGAAATAGGAAATTCACCCTGGGGATCACTTCTGTGGCTCTGCTAGATAGGGGCACAGGAAAATAACTTTCTGGGGTAGCGAAAGTCAGGGAACATTTTTGGCTAGGCTTATATAGGCCCCAGGGCTAATAGCCTAGTACCTACCTATGAACCTATGAACTTATATCAACCATTATGTGTCATGAATGGCAGGCCTTTAAGAATCACAGTTAAGCATGATAGCAGAGTACAGTGCTGTAGCAAACAAATGGTTAAAAGGTATGTGTTTGACAGCTTTATTATTAGCATTCTGTTTTCTGCTGTAGTGCATTGTGCTTCATTGCCTGAAGTTCTCCACAAGTGATCCGAATGGGTGGATAGTACACATTATTGACAAAACACTGTTGTGCTCCATATTCATAAATATGCATTCTTTGTATACTGGCATTCACTACCAGGATTTAGGTCTATGAAATGAGGAACAAAATGCTAGTGTACTAAATATAGTGTGAATAATGTTTGTATACATCTGTGCACTATGTTTATGAACCACAGTGAAAGAGAGAGAGACAATCTGCAGACATACATGTCTATATAAAAATACAAGTAAAAATATTGAGGGCTGAAAATATTACTGCATGATGGAAAATCTAATATGCAAGGGAAGATACAAAGAATTAAAATACAAGTGCTAGGGAGAGTGAATGAATAATATAAACCATATGTAAAAAATAAAAAGCCTACACAGGAAGAAAAAATAAAAATGGTGCTAAATCTGAAATCTAATACATTTAATAATGTATGGTAATAGTCATGCTGCAAGAGAAAAACAATTTTTATATGATATGGCTGGGACACTGAGTATGCTTATATACAGTATAAGCAGTATTGTATTACCTGTACCAAGAGAAATTTGTGTTTTGAGAGCATTTTAAATTCAGTGTAGACAAGAGGAAAACATAGTCCTGGTGTAAGTGGGTTGAGAAAGTGTTGCACCACTACAGAAATACTTTTATTTGCATTGGGTGTTTGGGTCAAGGAACTCACAGCTTAAGTTATGCATTTGACATGCTGTGTGCCAATACTTTTATTATTATTATTATTATTATTATTATTATTATCATTTGCATGCTTCTACCATTGACATTGTGTTTCTCCATTGCCAGCTCCTTATATTGCCATCCTTGGCATATATCCATCAGGTGATGGTCCTCGTTTATAACCTATCTGGGGGAGTCTTCCTTTTTGTGAGAGACATATGCATGGAAGTCCCCCAATTCTCTATGTGCAGAGTTTCTGGGGTGACAGCCATTAATGCACTATTGAGTGGGACACTCCAGGTCAGGCGCCATTAAGCTGCATCTCACGATGGACTTTCTTTGTGCAGACCCTGCTTCCCGTGGACATGCTGGGCTGATGTCATCTATGAAAGCATGCAATGGTGACACAGGAGAAATCCCTCACTTATGTGGTGATTCATACTTCTTATCCATCAACCTACTGCAACAATGGCTTCCTCAACAACGGCCTGGTGTCATATGTGAGGCCCAAGAAGCAGCTGTAATTCACATCATACCCTCATACTCTGCCCCTAGAACAGGTGAGCAGTCAAAAGCCTCTTCATTTCTCTTCCCCTCGCAGCAGCTCTAACAGGTGTCTAAGCCTT
This sequence comes from Protopterus annectens, assembly GCF_019279795.1. Lineage (NCBI taxonomy): Eukaryota > Metazoa > Chordata > Ceratodontiformes > Protopteridae > Protopterus > Protopterus annectens. The sequence goes on from NC_056729.1 coordinate 1,010,542,938, forward strand.
TAATTGAACTCTTGTCACACAAGTCATTGTCAAGGCTTTATCCTTCCATGTCAATGACACTGGCTGTGTGTATCAGTACTTGTCTTGTCAATAACACACTCTAAATCCCTAAAAAGGGAAGCTAGAATGAAAATGCATTAATGTTGTAGACATTCTTTGTGGAAAGTAACACAGCTGTTAGCAGACTACCTTCCTTTGTAGTTTTGTAGTTATTTCACAGTAACTATAGTTAGTGGAACTTATATTGTACCTTTTGTCTACATTTATGTTTTCTCTATATTTGTTTTGTTTGAAGTGACTTTAGGTGAGCTTTACAGTTGTTCACCATATAATATACAGATTTGCTCAAGCTGCCTTATAAAGGTGAAAATATGAACACAAGCTAATCTCATTTGCATTAAAAGAAACAAATGTGGTATTAAAATAATGCATTTAGTAAATGTATGCAACATGTAACAAAAATAGTGGTATTTCATTTATAGAATGTTTTTAACTACTTTAATTAGGAAAATGCATACACACGTATGTTAAAAGCTGCATGTAAAATTTCTTTCACTTTAAAATAAAACTGATAGCCAGATGTATACAATATCGGCACAAATAAATGGTGAGTAATATTTCCTATTTATAAGGTAAATTTGTACCTACTGAGAAAATAACCTACTTTACTTACTCAGAATATATTATTGTCATTGTACCATAAGACAATGACTCAGTCGATGAGTCAGCATTATACAGTTCCAGAACATGTTACTGCTGGGCGTGAGTAGCTGAGTGCGTATCCTAGCCAACTGCATCCTCACTCTCCATGCTGAACATTAAAGGGCTCACCTCAAACAAAACGTGCAGCATTCTGGTGAGCTATAATGTTCTTATTGGGCATAATACTACAAAATGAGTCAGACTTATTATCCAAATTTGCTCTGTCAGCTGTATAAAAAGGTAAAATAAGAAGATAAGCTAAGCTTCCCATTTCTTGAAAAATAAATATTAAAAGACAAAATAGACCGTATGGCAGTACAACTGTTAAAGTAATTAAGCCTTCTTCATATTCAAATGAGTGTTCTTTCACTTTTAGTTACCTTTTAGATATTTTTAACAAAGAAACAAAGGTCACATTTTGAGGCTGACCTTTTCTGCCACAAAAGCAGTATTGGTTGCAACTAAAAATTACTGCATTAGCTAAATATTCAAAGATTCAAATATTCAATATGTGCCTAAAAGGTACTTATACAGATTCAAATCATGTAGCCTCAGCACTCATGCACAGCTCTTTAGAGAGAGCTAATTCTCTGTGCCACCACTAGACACAAGCAACAGTCCTGAGGTTGGCATAATGGACAAGGTGTTTACCTGGCAGACACAAGGTGCAGGGTTTGATTTTCACATGGGATAATTGGCTTGGCTTAAAGTGACTCAAGAGGGCAATTAGTCTACAACTAATCTATGCATTTATGAAGATGTATTACCTTAAACAGTTGAAAAATAATAATAAAAAAAAAATTAAATAAAAGAGGGGAGGAAACTATACCTTTGCCACAAAAAGTAACAGCTGCAAATGTCTACAGTAACTGTGGATATTGCATAAGGAAGTATTTTGTACATAACAAGAAGTACAAAACTCTAATGTCTGGCATTATTCACTGATTGTAATGGTTTATGAGCTGTCAGGGACAGCGCATTTATAAGAGGTAACAACATGAGGGGTCATTACAATTGTGGACAGTTGAGAGGCTTAGGTGTGTGTCCGTGTTTGGAGAGATGTCAGAACACTTTAGGAGGAACACTAGACAACATCGGGGAGAATTCTGAACCATTACTTAAACTTACTGAAAAATGTAATAGTGCAATAGGTCTAGCATCACAATCAACTTTACATTTGAGAGTAAGAATGAAATTTTAATGTCTGGCATGATGGACTAACTGTAAGCATCCATGATGCATAATGGAAGGATAAAAAAATAAAAAAGATACATCTGTGATGCCCTGTACACTAAGAGACCCATAAGGGGTATGTCGGTGTGTGTGCATATTTGGTTGAATGCGTGCATGTATATGTGAGAATAAGTCAGCATGTGCCACCAGTGCTAACTACCATAGAAAAGGGCTGTTATACCCTTGCGGTGCATATGGGCGACTCAAAGTCTTGCAGATTAGCTGATAAAGAGATCTTTCCTTATTAAAGCTGACATGTTTCTAAAATGCATTTTCCCATATCTCAGAACAGTCCCTTTTTTTGCAGATTTTACTACCAGCAGTGGGTTTCTTTCTGAATTCCTGGGTTAGACTCCTGTCTGCTTTGTTGGTAATTGTGTTTTTCTTTGTTAGTTGTGGTCTATGTTTTTTGTTTTTCAGTTTAATCTTATTTTTTATTTTAATTTGATTTAATTTAATTTCCATTGGGTTGATATAGATGTTATATTTGTATTTATATTATTTATATTATACAGAGAACATGTTTATGAATTTTTCCTTAAATACAGTGGTGTAGAGTTCAACAAATGGTTAATTGATGCAGTTCTCTCTCTCTCTCTCTCTCTCTCTCTATATATATATATATATATATATATATATATGGTTTACCGACATAATGTTAAATGCTAAATGGTTGAAACTGAATTGGTTGAACACACTATATTGGATGATCAAAATGTTGAAATAAAATTAGTCTAAACACACAATGTTGAAAGTATCAAATTTGCCCATTTCTGCACTGTAGTGCGATCTCGGAGTTGATATATTTAAGTGGGGGTGGGGGGCACAGGGGGGCCTAGCCCCCCTGCAAAATAGTAGGGTTGATCTCATTGCTTTTTCAATTAAATGATTGTAGACATTTTGATAATTCAATGTTTTGGGTTGAGATGTTATTTTTCAACCAAATGAGTATTAGACATTATGAAATTCAATATTATGTCGGTAAAGCTAAATATATATATATATATATATATATACATATATATAATAATATATAATATATATGTATGTGTATATATATATATATATATATATATATATATATATATATGTGTATATATATATATATATATATATATATATATATATATATATATATAGTGTGTGTGTCTGTCTGTCTGTGTGTGTGTGTGTGTGGGTGTGCGTGTGTGCGTGTGTGTGTGTGTATACACATACATACATATGCACACAGGGAGACACACACTCTCTCTTTCTCTATATATAGTTAAAGGTATTTACATGTATCTCGTATATATATATATATATATATATATATATATATATATATATATATATATATATATGTATGTATAGACAAGACACATATGTACAGGCATGCAAAGTATATGTGTATGTTTAACTTTTGAAAAAAAAAATGTTACACTGATGAAAGTAAACTAGGATAAACTGGATAAACCATAGAACAGACATTCAGTAGAATATCCTATTGAAGAAATAACACATGGTATGACCTTGAGACTTTGAATAGTTTAAAATAATAACTAGATGCATGCACTGGAAGGTGTATCACGCATTTTAAATTAAGGATTTTTTTTCTGGTACAACTGTGTTTGCTTATCAGCCAGCAATGAGATTGAAATAATACCAATGTTCTTTTGACATCTTTCAAAAAAAATCCTCTAAAAAGTTTTGTATTTAGTCCACCTCCAGAGATAGGCATATCATAAATCTTGTCCTTCTATATCACATCAGTTACTCCAGGGAAATGACATTTAATTTTTACCTTATTGGCAACTAGCTATATTTGAAGCTCTGTAGATGGACTGTGCTTTACTTTTGCTTATTTAGAGGCACGGCGGAATTCATATAAAATCACAATACTGACTGCAAAGTAGACATAACAGTCATGGGTATAACTTCTGCAATTTACCATATTACAAATGGAAAATCATAATAGTAATATCAATAGAAGCGTGATCTTGAATATTCATTATCAGTGCTGTATTCTGAGCATGTTACTTTAAAAAATAAGGCATTCTTTTCTCAACATTGCTTTTAAAATATTTGCATAATCCCAGTGATGAGGATGTTTTGTTTTTTCTTATGAATAAAAGATTGTGCTCACATCTTTTGAGTAATTGAAGGTCATGCACCTCCTTTCTGAGTAGCTAGCTGCATTCTCCTATATAAATGAATAAAACTAAAACAGTGTAGTTCTCAAAATGATGTGCCATGTTGTCTTCTTAAGTTAATGGCTCAGATATCACATTACTTGTCTAAATTATACAAAAATATAAGTTACTGATGCTTCAAACAATTTTAATATACATTCTGCCTTTCTTTATCCTCTAGCTTAACTAGACAGCCTCTTTCATATAACCTTAGATCTCACAGTCACTCAGGGCCTCTCCTGCAAGCACCTAAAACCAAACTTCACTGCTCTAACCACTATGTTTCTACCCTTGGATCCAAGGTCTGGAAGGATCTTCCCTCATATTTTAAAAACCCTCTAACTCCTCCTCCTTTTGGGCACAACTTAAAGAACACTGTGGTAATGTGTCAGTGTTCAGTCTGTAATGGTAAACAGTTCATATTTTCCCTGTACTTCTTTGATCTAGTGGTCATAGTAAAGACACAGATTTTTTGGCTGTAATGTATACTGTGGTACACATTGTGCTACTATTTGTAGTTAATCATAAAGGGCAGTCTTTACATAATTATGGTAGTAGGTTTTATAAGCAACTATATTCTATGCTACATAATATATAATTTTTAATGAGAATTTTATGTGAATATCTGAGTTAGAGACATGCTTCATTCTATACATTTTGGGTATTGTGAAGACAGTGTAATAAATGGACAACATTCACAGATTACTTTGATTACTGCGTAAAAATATATTGTACCAGGATGTAATAAGGAATAGTTGAGAAGTTATCCCATACTGCCTTTAGTGTTTTTGTCTGGTTTCCTCCTTTTTATTTCCCTGGACTTCTTTTAAAACAAGACTGATATGTTAACTCTTCACTGACTATGCCTACTGTCTTGAAATAATAATATATATTTATATAATTTGTTAACTAGGGTAGAGCACTGATCCCACTGGCCCAGTTCCATCCTCCGGCCGGAATATGAGCATGCATCAAGTGGAAAAAAATAATTTATAGAATAAAAGAGCACACTAAAACAAAGCTACAATTAATATACATCAGAAAAACGATTTAAGAAGTTACTACGTACAACCTTTACATGGGTTAGAGTAGTCACATATTATGAGTTAGAGAAGAGATGCTGTAGTGAACATTATCGGCAGTATGTGGTGGAGATTAGGGAGACTAAGTTATGGGAGCATTTACAACCAGCTTGTACTGTGAAATTTTCTTTAAGTTGTGCCCGAAAGGAATAGTAGTTAGATATTTAAAATATGAGGAAGATCCTTCCAGAGCTTGGGTCCAAGGCTAGAAAGGTAGTGGTTGTAGTAGTGCAGTCTGGTTTTAGGTACTTGCAGGAGAGGCCCTGAGTGACTGAGAGATCTAAGGTTATATGGCAGAAGCTGTCTAAAGTAAGCTAGAAGTAAAGGAAAGGCAGAAGATTGCTTTCAGGAGCCTGACATCTTGTGAACCAAGGTGCAGATTGGCTCGTTGCTGAACAGGCAGCCAGTCAGCTTTGGCTTGTGTAAGACCGTGGTGTTCATACTTTGTGGGAAGGAGAAGAGGGTAATGAAGTGGCAGATGAAAATTGGGGATTATTTTGATGGTTGTAGAGTTTCTTTTGGAGCAAGATGTTACAGGAGGTAGGCAGTACTCAAGTTGGCTAGAAGAATCCTTTGCCAATAGCATTTCTTGTTGGACAGGACAGGAAAGAGGAGATTTTATTGGCCCAAAAGATTAGTAAGGAGTTTATCTTTCTTCTAGGTGCTTTTGAGATGATAGTGAGAGTTACGTGAGGGACCAAGCCAGAATCCTAGGTATCTGAAGATGTTAACCTGCTCAATGGCATGTTAATAAAAAGAGAGCTGTTTTTTTTTTTTTACCTTTTAGTGGAGGGTACAAAGAGTATAGTTTTAGTTTTTTAAGGAGTTAAGTTAAAGTTTTCTGCTATTGAGCCATTTAACTCATTGCAGCCGAGTCTGCCTCCAGGCATAGGTTCATAGGTTGGTACTAAGCTATTGGCACTAGGGCCTATACAAGCCTAGCCATAACAATTCCCTGGCTATTTCTTCCCACACTATTTACTTCCCTGGACCCCTGTCTAGCAGGGTGACTGATGTGATCCCCAGGGTGAATTTCCTTTCTCCCATCCAATCATCAAGGTTCCTTTTGAAGAGGGCCAAAGAGGCACTCTGCTTGACATGTATGGGCAGTCTATTCCAGAGTCTGGGGAGTCTCTGGGTCATGAACCTATGCTTCCAGCATGTTTTGTTTATTGTGATGACAAGATTTAGATCCCTGGAGTGTGTGGCTCTAAGGGATTGGGATTTCTTTAAGTGTAGCATGTCCAACAGCTCTGGGTTTGACATGGCCTTGGAGTAGACGATATGCGACAGAGTATAGCTGGAGTTTATTAAGGTGGTCAGCATAGGGCATCTGCTTTAGGCCTGTGATTCTTTTAGTGAGGTATTTCTGTGGCCTTTCCAGTTGTTGTAGATGTCTTGAGAGGTACATACCAAATGGGGTGTTGTATTCTATAATGGGTCTAATGAGGGATGAGTACAGTGGGACAATGAACTCCTTTTTTCTGGATGAAAAGCCCTTAGTGATGAGGTGTGCCACATAGAAGGATTTCCTGACTATTGTGGTGATGTGGTTATTGAAGGTGAGACCACTGTCCACCTGTGTCCCTAAGTCTCTTATCACACTTTCGGTGTTTAGTGTACTGCCACCTATGTGATAATTCACGGGTACATGTTTTTTCCCAAAGGGGATAACTATGCATTTCTTGGCATTGAGCTTGAGCCCATGGCTCTGGCACCAAGCATCTGTTTCTGTAAGGCCCTTTTGTAGAGTATGCACATCATTTGGGGATTCAATAATGGCTCCCAGTTGCAGTAAACTGCGAACTTTGTTAGCCCGAGTCCCTTAGTGCTGGCCTGTACTTCAGAGAAGTAGATGCCAAACAAGAGAGGTCAAAGGACTGAACCCTGAGGTACTCCACTTGTCACTTGTCTGGAGCTGGATTTGGAGTCAGCTACTTTTACAGTATGGGTTCTGTCAGTAAGCCAGTTGACAACCCATCGAGTGACATAGGGATTAATGCCCAGCTTAGTAAGTTTATCTATGATTCCAGAGTGGGGGATGGTGTCAAAGGCATTGACGAGGTCCAGATAGGCTGAGTGGACTGCCTTACTCTCGTCCATGGCTCTGGAGACTGATTCAAAGAAGTCAATAAGATACAGGAGACAAGAACGGCCCTTCACAAACCCAAACTGGGTGGGGTCCGGTGTTTTAAGGTTGCCATTGTCTTTGTTTATAAGTTCCATGATGACACGTTCCATGGCCTTGTAGATCAGGCTCATCAGACTGATGGGGCGGTAGTTCCCGGGATCCAAGGTGGATCCCCCCCTTGTGGAGTGGGATAACTGTAGCTGTGCGCCACTCAGTGGGCATGAAGCCTGAGGTGAGGGTATGATTAAACATGACACTTAGGTGAGGTGCCAGTTCATTTTGTAGTTCATGTAGTACACAGCTCGGTATGTCATCTGGTCCCATGGATGCTGTATTCTTAGCTTTGGAGAGTGCGTTTTTTACCTGTGTGGCCATTATTACCAGAATTTGGCAATCTTCCAGTATTGAGATGGGCCATTTAGGGGGTGAGAGGGGGTAATATTGGCACTGAATTGATCTGCCAGGATATTGGTAATATCCTTGGGATCAGTATATTTAATGCCATTCTGTTGTAGCTCAGAGCAGATCTGAGCATTGCCATTTAGATTCTTGACATAGTTATAGAATGCCTTGTGGTTGTCTTTGGAATCTTTGGCAATTTTATTTTCGTAACTAGCTTTGGAGCTTGGGGATGGGAGGATGGCCTAATGGTTAAGGTGTTTGCCTTACAAACACAAGGTGCAGGGTTTGAGTCTCACAAGGGATAATTGGCTAGGCTTACAATGGCTCGCAAGGGCATTTAGCTTAGTACTAACCTATGGAGGATATTATGAGGGATCTCAGCTTCTTACTGAGGCTTGTAAGGGATTTTTTTGCATCCTGGGATTTTCCTGTTTTCTGCAACAGTTTTTTCCTTTTGTCGTAAAGTTTGTTTATGGCAGGGGACCACCAGATTGGCTTCCTTTTTTTGGAGGAGAGCATCTTGTTTCTATTTGGGATGGCACGATTCATGCTTGAGTGGATGTGCTTGCACATTGCCTTAGTGCAGGACGCAGCAGTCGAGCTTTCAGTTCCCGTCTGCATGGGTGTCATGAAGTTTGTAACTTCTGAATTGAGTAGCATGAAGTTGGCCTTGGAGAAGTTTTTTATGGAGGTTTCCTTACTCGGGGGTGGGGGTGGGATGTGGATGTTAAGGGTGATTAGCTTATGGTCTGACTTGACCAATGAGGCGGTGACCATAGATGTGGAGCAAGGATTTCCCATGTTGGTAATGACCAGGTCTAGGATATTGGAGCCCCTGGTGGGACTATGGATTAATTGATCCAGGGTATTGGAATTTATGAATTCCAAGAACCGTTGGGCAAAGGTGCTGGTGCACTAGTAGTTTTCCCAGTTAATGGAAGGGTAGTTGAAATCACCCAGTATTAGGGTGTTTGGTTGTATATTAATATTTTCCAGTATGTTTAGAAAGGTGTATTGAGAATCTTGGGGCATGGTGGGGGATCTGTAGCAAGCTACAATTTGGATTGCAGTCTTACCTAGTGTTAGTTGCACCTGGAGAATTTCAGACGCATTGTGTTGGGCAACTAACCCGGTGGTGTGAATATCCTTGGTGAATATGGACACTCCTTCACCTTTAGTGTTTCGATCCTGGTTTGGTAGCCGAAAAGTGTGGTAAGAGTTGTAGCCTGGTATTGCAGGGGTGCTCTCTGGAGCCTTGCACCAGGTCTCAGTTATGTACAGATATCGATGTTCTCCATTTTTAGTAGTGCCTCGAGAGAGTGCATTTTGAGGTTTAGACTTCTAGCATTGAGTAGCATTACCTTCAGATTTTGCATGCTTGCACCTGTTATGGTGGTGGTTTTGTCCTTTGAACTTTGCCTAAAAAAGGCATTATATGGGTGGCAAGAGCCTTAGCCAGTAACCTGAACCCCAGGGGTGACAGGTGCAGGCCATCTCTGGCAAAGCATCCTAGTCTGTCGATCATGTCGTCCCAGGCAGACAGATACTGGATTCCCTTTGAATGACACCAGAAGCTTAGCCAATTGTTGAAGTCAGTCATTTTGTCCTTATATTGTGGTATCATTCTGGGTGAAGACAGGATGCTACTCAGAGCTAGAGTCATACCTGACTGGGCTACATGATCCGAGAGCTCCTCCATGTCTTTTTTCATGTAGTCCAGGGAGGTACGTCTCATGTCATTCACTCCAACATGGACAATGACAGAGTCATATTTGTACTTGTTGTGGAGTGACTTGAGTGCATGAGGTATGTGGCGGATCCTGGCACCTGACAGGGAGCTCACTGTATTTTTCTCCTTGTTCAGCCTGGTGAGTGGGACATCAGTGTGCCTGACTATAGAGTCACCTATGACTAAAGTGTTAGTATATTGTCTTGCCTTAGGGGCTGTTGCTGTGTGGCACAGTGGTGTTGTGAGCTATGTGACACTTTGGTTGTGATTGGTGTTTGTTTGCGTTTCAGCTTCGGAGGTCCTTGTTGCTTGGGCAGGTTACAGTTAAGGGCCTCCACATATGTGGATTTAGTGTTGCTATGTGTGGGTCTTGGTGGTGTGAGTTTAGAAGGGTTATGTGTTGCTTGAGGTGTAGTGTGGGTGTTAACCTTCTCCTCTTGACTGTCTAGCACAATCTTGGGTGGAGAGAGCATTGCTTCCAGTTTGGCTATGTAAGTGCATCTCTCACAGGTTGTAGTGTTGGGTGGTAGGAGGAGAGGGTTATATGTGTACATGAGGCAATTAATCATATGCACAGATTCACCAGGTGGACAGGAGAAATCAACGGAAGCTGACCCTTGGACATGCCTGGTTTGGTGCTTTTTTTTAAAGTACAGGAGCTGTTTTCCCTTACCTTAGCAAGGTACTTTGCAATTATAGGCTGTTTAGTGCCTATGATTAATTTCTCCTTATTAATAAGGAGAGTTGAGTTTTTGTGTCAGTTTAAGGCTTCCTAGTGCTTTCCAGCAGGTATCAGAGCAAGTGCTAGTCACAGGGATGCTTAAAGGTAAGATGAAAAAAATGTTTTATCCTAAACACTGCAGTGTGCACTAGAGAAGTTAGATGTGAAAGTAGGTAACTTAAGTTTTACCTGTCTAAAAAGTTAAGTTTTAGTGGAGAGTCACTATTTTTAAAACAGCAAGATAGATTGAAAAGGGGGTGATCACTTTTGTATTCCTGTTCTATGGAATACAGTAGAATGGCCAATAAATTTAAATAGTTGAAGGGGAGTGATTTCACAAAATGATAATTTTATGCTTACTCACACAAGCCAGTGAAAGCAGGGAGGAAATGAGATATATGGTCAAATTAACATAAGAGGCAGGCAGCTAGAAAGACAGTGGTATTTAAACACACGACATTGACAGGGTGGGAGGGTGGAGAAAAATTTCTACCTGACTTACAAGAAACAGAGCTGTGGTGTCTTTTGAAGTTTTAATATGCAGTTAAAAGCAGAACACAAGGTAAAGAAAACAAATCACAGCACTCACAATATAAAAAGACAACAAACCAATACAAAATGCAACAAATAAAAAGGAAACCAACCTTTCCCTCGCAGCAAAGTGTAGCAGAGTCTGGGTGAGCCTTTCCAATAAAGCTCTGAAATGTTTTATTTTACCCCTTAAATAGAAGGTTTAGTTTCTAGCTCCACCCCTCAGTTCACAAATGATTAACCTTAAGTGACCTCTTCTGTCTTATGTATGAGTCCTTAATTGATCAGTTCTAATTTCTGCCTGACTCACAAGAAACAGAGCTGTGGTGTCTTTTGAAGTTTTAATATGCAGTTAAAAGCAGAACACAAGCAAAACACAAGGTAAAGAAAACAAATCACAGCACTCAAAATATAAAAAGGCAATAAACCAATATAAAATGCAACAAATAAAAAGCATTTCTGCAGTTACCTCCTATTGATACCTCTAGGTGTCAAATATTACTAGTTCAGATTTGCATTAATAATTCCAAAACCATGCTACATACAAGGCATCATAAGATATCATCTTAAGGCATACAGAATGGCAAACTCACTTGTATTGATATTTGACCTTTGTCTAATGCAGCTACAGAGATATTGAATATTATTTGTATATTATTTATTTGTATTGTAATAATTTTTTATATTTCTCTAAATATCTCAGCATTCCGGTAACACAGACAGAACTACATAGCCTCATATAAAAGCTCACAGCTGTATGACGAAAATCCTGTTGGCAGTATGTGTCTTGCTTGAAAGATTATTGAGATATCATAAGCTGATTATAAACATTACAAAATTAGTATTCACTGCCTTTATTTTGCCTTATAAAATCCATTTTAAAGCATTGAACTGAATGAATGTAAATATTAATTTATCCTGAATAGTTTTTCCATTTATAGTTTTCTAGTAACACTTACGGTTCCAGAGATACGAATATCTGTTTGAACTGTAAGGTGATAACTATATTTTATTAAATGCTCAAGCCACATCCACTGGGAGTTAAAAGTACAAACTCAATAGAGCTGTACATTGTGAATGAGTGAGAGGAAATTATTTTGCAAATCATGTTGAATTGAATGGGTTGTGAGGTTGGAGTGGAAGATAATTATATCATCATCATATTAAGTTTAAACGTTGGGGAAGGTCGATTGTAAATTTATTTATAAAAATAGAAAAAAAGAAGAGGGGCCAGTACAAAGCATTGAGGGGCTCCTTTAAGTAACAGAGATGTGGCCGATGTCTTATTGTTAAAATTTACTGAAATATATAGTTGGAAGGCAATTTTGTAATCAGAAAATAATGTCATGGCTAATCCCAATGTCAGTGAGGTGGTTAAATAGGATTGGGTGGTCAACCAGGTCAAAGGCTGTGGTAAGGTCTATAAATACGGTTCCAGTAAGGCATTTGCCCATAGCTAAAAAGGCATGATTAGTGAAGGTCCAAAGTGCAGTGTAAGTGATGTGGCTGGACAAGAAAGGACATTGATTGAAAGAGAGAAGGCAGTATTGACTTATGTAGTTTCATAGTTGATTATAGACTATTTATTTCTAAGATTTTCCCAAGGGTTGGAAAGATGGAGATTGGGCAGCAATCACTGAATAGCTCGGGCTGGATTTTTTATAGGTTCATAGGTTCATAGGTTCATACTAGGCTATCTGCCCAAGGGCATTTATAAGCCTAGCCCATAGTTATGTGGCTTTCGCCACCCCTTTAGTTTGAATAAAACTATGCCTATTATTTTGCTGTGCCTCTGTCAAGCAGCGACACTGAAGTAATCCCTGGGGTATATCTGCAATCTCCCATCCATTGGTCAAGATTCCTCTTGAACAAGGCCAGCGAGGTGCTCTGCCTCACATGTACCGGGATTTTGTTCCACAGCATAGGGAGTCTCTGGGTGATGAATTTGTCCCTCCAGCATGTTCTATTTATAACCGTGTCAAGGTTTAAGTCTCCCGCCCTTGTGGTTCTGAGGGATCTAGATTTTTTTGAGGTGAAGCATATTCATCAAATCTGGGTTTGACATGGCCTTATATGTCAGGCACAGGTCACCTCTGAGCAAGCGGTATGAGACTGAATAGAGCTGGAGTTCTTTCAGTCGGGCAGCATAAGACATATTTTTGAGACCCTTTATCCTTTTGGTGAGGAACTTTTGGGGCCTTTCCAGCTGCTGCAGGTGTCAGGTCAGATACATTCCGAATGGGGCATTGTACTCAATCATAGGTCTAATGAGTGATGAGTACAGGGGGACGATGACCTCCCTTGATCTAGATGTGAATCCCTTCATGATCAGGTGGGCAATGTAGAAGGTGTTCCTAACTACTTTAGCAACGTGAGTGTCAAACGAAGGCTACTGTCAACCTGGGTCCCCAGATCCCTGATGACTTCTTCTGTGCTCAGTGGATTGCCACCTATATGGTAGCTAGGGTAACCTTGTTTTTCCCGAAGGGTATGACTATGCATTTCTTGGCGTTTAACTTTAGGCCATGGCTCTGGCACCGGTTATCCGTTTCTGTGAGGCCCTTCTGAAGGATATCTGTGTCAGATGTGTTTTCGACTATGGCCCAGTTTGCAGTCATCTGCAAACTTTGTCAGCCATAACCCTCCTGTGTTTGCTTGTACTTCAGAAAAGTAGATGCCAAACAAGAGTGGACCCAGGACTGAGCCCTGTGGGACACCACTTGTGACAGGCTTTGAGTCTGACATGGCTCCAGCAACTCTGACCCTGTGGGTTCTGTCACTTAGCCAGTTTGCAACCCATCTTGTGATGTATGGGTTTACATTCAAGCTAATGAGTTTTTCGATGATACCTGAGTGGGGTATTGTGTCAAGGCCTTTGCCAGGTCGAGGTAGGCTGTATGGACTGCCTTTCCTCATCAATGGCCTTGGTGACTGTCTCAAAAAGTCAACCAAGTTTAAAAGTCATGATCTGCCTTTGACAAAGCCAAACTGGGTTGGATCCAAAGTCTGCAAGTTCCCTATGTCTTTATTTATGAGTTCCATTATGATCCTCTCCATGGCTTTGCAGATAAGGCTTGTCAAGCTAATGGGACGGTAATTACCAGGGTCGGTGGAGGCACCGCCCTTGTGAAGTGGGACCACAGTCGCCGTGCGCCACTCCTTGGGTACATATCCTGAGGTGAGGCTAAGATTAAACAGCTGTCCTAACTGCGGGTTTAATTCCTCATTGAGTTTGTGGAGCACACAGCCGGGGACACCATCCGGTCCCATGGATGCTGTGTTTTTTGCCTTGGAGAGGGCAGTTCTCACCTGAGCGTTGGAGATGTTTGGGGGGCTACAATCCTCTGGTATAGATATCTCTCCTTTGGGGAGGGGAAAAGTTTGCACTGAACCTGTCAGCCAGTATGTTGGCAATGTGTGTAGGTTCAGTAATCTTCACATCATTTTGAACTAATTCTGAGCATATCTGGGAGCTTCCTCCTAGGTTTCTAACATAGCTAAAGAAGGCCTTATGATTGTCTTTTGAGTCCTTGGCGATTTTTCTCTCAAAATTTGCCTTGGATGATTTTATGAGAGCTCTTAGTTTTTTACTTATAATGATCAAAGGTGTCTTACCTTTCAAGGATTTTGCTCTATCTTGTAGTAGCTTCCTCCTTTGTTGTAGAGCTTGTTTATGGCTGGGGTCCACCAGACTGGATGCTTGCCTTTGGTACAAAGAGTCTTCGTTTTGTTTGGGATTGCCTGATCCATGCAGTCCTGTAGGTGCTGGTAGAAGGCATTTGTAAGTGATTCAGCGGTTTGAGTAATGTTTACCACTGGCTCAGGGGCCTTAAAGGAGACCACGCTAGTTTTTAGAAGTGTGAAGTCGGCTTTTGAGAAGTTTTTCACTGTGGTCTTTTTATTTCAGGTGGGGCGGGATGAGGACCTCCAGCGAGATTAGTTTATGATCTGATCTCACCAGTGAGGGGTATACTTCCGGTGTTGAACATTGTGATCCCATGTTTGTGATGATGAGATCAAGTATGTTTTCTCCTCTTGTGGGGTTGGTGACTAGTTGTTCCATGGCATTTGAGTTTATGAACTCCAGGAACCTTTGGGCTAGAGTGTTTGGGCTTGAGTAGTGTTCCCAGTCTATATTAGGGTAGTTGAAATCACCTAGTATGATGGTATTTGGAGATACATTTATCCCCTCCAATGTTTTCCGGAAGGCCATGTGAGGTTCCTGAGTTTGAGAGGGTGGCCTGTAACATGGTACAAATTGCAGAGCAGTCTTGCCTATGGTTAATTGCACCTGGATGGTCTCCGATGCATCGTGCGTTGCCACCAACCTTGAGGTGTGGGTGTCCTTTATGAATATGGACACCCCCCCTCCTTTCTTGGTGTTGTCCGGATTTTGGGGCTGGAACGCATGATATGAGGTGAAACCTGATAGTGCTGGGGTGCTCTCAGGAGCCTTGAACCAGGTTTCTGTCACAGCACAGACATCGATGTTCTCCATACTGAGAAGGGCCTCGAGTGCGTGCATCTTGAGATTGAGACTTCTGGCATTGAGCAGCATTACCCTTAGATTTTTTCCTTTTTTGGTTCTAGGGTGGTAGGTTTAGAATTTGAGCCTTGCCTAAAAAAGGCACTATGGGGGTGGCAAGAGCCTTTGCCAATATCCAGAAGCCTAGGGGTGACAGGTGCAAGCCATCCCTTGCGAAGCAGCGTGGCTTGTCCAGCATGTCATCCCAGGCAGACAGACATTGGATCCCCTTTGAATGACACCAGAATTTAAGCCAATTATTAAAGCTGATCATCTTATCATTGTATTCATTTTGGGGAGAGGTATGATTTTTACTGTTTTCCATATACTGGGCATACAGTTTTGAGTTAAGCAAAGGTTGGTGATGGGTCTATATTATCTTGTTGAAACGGCATAACAGCGAATGCCATTTCGATGACAAACAGCGAACTAGAAATACAGCCAAAGTTCAGGTCAGTGATTTTTTTCCTAGGGAAGAAAATTACTTGGCTGTCGCGTGACATTGCCCTTTACCTCACTGTAGTGCGATCTTGGAGTTGGTATATTTAGTTGGGGGGGGTATAGGGGCACACTTATTATGTGTTTTAAATTGTGGAGGCATTTTTTTTTTTAATATTTTCACTCCGAGGCTGCAGTGGTACTATTCTGAGTCACCATGCTTAATCTCTGTTATATTTAATTTTGATAATTCTGATAACTTTTTGGTTGTGATAAGAGAGACACTCATAAAAAGAATGCAACCATATATACTTATTAAAACATAACCTTATAGACTGTCACATTTCAGTCAGAATTTTATTAAAGATTCAGGTGCTTCTTCTGTAGTAGCATATGCAAAATGTTATTTCAGTTTCTTTAAAGTGACCAAAGATGTTATGGTGAGGACCACTGAAAGGTATTTGGCAGTGCAACTGATAATGGTTTTGTTCAGAAGTCCAGTTTGCAAAACTGGTCTTTTCTTCTGACCTGATACAACCTTGACGGTGATTATATTTAGTAGGTGAATGTGACAGAGGTCAGGCATTTTGTGGGTATGTATGAGATTGCCTCCCATCACACCCATAGATGTTTTTTTCCCACTTTATTTTTGCAGTTTTAAAGAAATGTGTACTCTGTGAAATGACTTTCACTACTCCAATGTATATTGTTTAGAACATATTTTTGCAATTTTGGCTATGAGAAAACTATCATGCTTCAGCAAAAGCAACAGTTATGGAGTATGGATTGCCACTTCACAACTGCAACACAATGCTTTATTCATTATTGGTTTGAATTATATAATTTCTATCTGAAGCGTTTTCATCCCAAGGACTTAAAAAGATATGATGCTTCCTTTATGGGTTTGAAGGCTCCTGGCCACATTGTGTACATAAAACAGCATTAACAATTCATTACGATATTCAATGTTATTGATTCCAATGGAGTATTCAACTGTGATGTGATTTGTATGTTATCATTTTATAGATTTTAGATGGCCTGAAGATGTATATTTTTAAAAGCAGAAAACATTTATATTCAACATGAGCAGCATTCCATTATTTTGCTTATTTGGATTTTTGTGGTTTGCTCTTTTTTGGTCTAGTTTTTGTTATGTATTTTTAACATACAGTTTAAATGTTGCATTGCTGTATACGTCTGATTATTGCCAAAATAAAGTCCAAATGACAAATCAGGATTAGCTTTACTCTTTCTTTGTGTTTTGCTAAATATGTAAAGATTTATGTGAATGATGGCACCCATGAAACTTTTCAAGTAGGATATGTGTATTTTAGCATGCTGCTAATTTAGGCTGTCTTGCACACATTCTTTGCTCTTGAAATGTTGTGGTTAGGATATACAGCTCCCTTGAGATAAAAATAAAATTAATTTATTTAGCTGTGATATATAATTATTGCACTTAGCTTGCTTGTGAAAAGCATATACATTTATTACATTTAACAGTCATAATCATTAAAAAGCAGTCACTCTTTTTAACTGTTTTTAGTGTGGCATTGGTACCCTCTGAAACACAGTGTGGTCTTCAAGAAGAGCAACTGTCTTTGCATAATTTTCCAGGAGTCAGAAGTATGTTAAACTTTTGTAAGAACATTTATTCTAAAATCGTATTGCATCAAGTTTATACTAAAACACAGGTGTCCACCTTTGAATTAACTACTGACTGCAGTGCAGCATTTGTGTCTAGTGTAATAGAAACATAGTTATGCACAATGTAACAGGCATAGAATGACGTACTTTTAAACTGTACAGAATGAGAGATTAAATCCTTGCTAACACTCTAGTTAAGAGTCTGTCACTGAGTACATAACAGGTAGTGAAGATATCACTGTTTTGAAGCAGAATTGCTAAAACGTATACTATGGTTATGCTACAGTAGAAATAAAATCACAGTGTAGAGTAGACTACTGACAGATTTTAGATGACTTTAACATATGGATGGTAAACATGAGTATTTAGTTATGCAATTTATTTTTAACAACTAATACTTAACTGAAGTACAGTAGGTTGAAATGTATTTATTACATTTTCTCTAACGTTGGATTATTTGTCAGACAAATGTTTCATTTGACCTTTGAATAACTTGAAAAACAAAGGAAGCATTCCTGCTGTAATATTTTATAGAATGTTAAAAGAACTTGAATACAAGACTCCAGAATAGTAAATTCTCTTGTGAAGCTGTATGATAGAAATTATATGATTAGTTAGCCTTAGATTTAAGTTAAAGTAAACCCAGGCCAGTGTGTCAGACACCCCAGCACAGAACTGTAATAATTATTTTATTTATACCCATTAATTTACAGACTACTTGGCATCAAGCTGACACATGAGACAGAAAAAAAGCATATTTCATTTTTTATAAAATCTGTGCATGTGTAATATAATATGTTGCCATTAAGCATTAAATCTGCATATCTGCAGTTTTACTACTTTTAAAAACTTTAATGTTCAATTAGCTAAGGTCTTGGCGTTTTTGTTTGACAAATTGCCCTTAGTTAAATATAGGTCAGAAGTTTTCCAGCTATACCCCCAATTAATAAACTCATAGACACAAAAGCTTACCCATGTTTTGTCAGTTAGAACAACATTTAGATTACGTGCAGGTTTAATGATTACAATGCACAGTCGTTGTTAAGTCTTGGATTTATCTTATTGCGTCTACTCCATTCTATAACACAAAATATCCATCCCCCCCATACACACACATGTATGCCTCCATACACACTGACACATATACCAATCCACCCACACACATTGTGTGTATGTGGGAATACACAGGAGAAGTGAAAAGCAAAAAGCAGACACACAGAAGACTGAAAACTGAAACGCTGAAACATAAGGGTTTTGCCCTGTTTGTTTTTTATGCAGCCTTTGAATTTATTAGTTGGTGTGGGTATGGTGTATTTATTTTCACTTATTTGTCAGTATGCCATTTTGATTTTCTCTTTTTCTAAATGTAGTCATGCACATATACATATACCCCCCCACACACACACACACAAATAAAAGGCAAGTATATGTGAAATATAGTTTTTAATTATCTCCCAATTTAAACTCTTAAGCCAATAACTGCTCAGTTAACCAGGAATTTGGTTTGTGGATATAAAGGTGTGACTAAACCCTGCTTACATTCCCTTCCCCATGTAGAGTAGGTAATTATTATTTTTTATCCTGCTTAGATGGCCTTTTCAAAAGCAGCCTATATTAAACAGTTAAATTCTTACCCATTGAAGCTATGGCAACCACCTTAAAAAAATCTCTGCCTATCAAACCTTAGTCTAACTTACATAATTTAAAATATGCTTAAACAGAATCTAAAGGACTATTTTATTGTCTAGACAAAGGAAAGATTACTGTACTTCCCTATCTAGAGCCGAGTAGGTACCTACATTAGAAAAATAAGCATTCTTATTTTATTTATTTATTTAGTTACAATAGACTCCCTCTTATCCAGCCTCTCTTTAACCAGCCTCCTCTTTATCTGGCCATCAAATTTCTGCTGTAACCCTAACAAAAGACTATAGAGAGCAACAACACTTCCTCCTCCTCTGGGCTGAATAATGACAGGCATTTGTGTTTTAGATTTCATATTCATTAGAAAAATGTAAACTAACACAAATCCCGTTATTCTAGCTTATTTACAACCTATAAATATTATTTTGTATCCTTTTTCTGATTAACCAGCCATTTATTTTTCCAGTCTAAGTGAGACCGGATAACAGGGAGTCTGAGAAGATCTGACTGAGCATCAGAATAACCCATTTTCAGTGGGGGCCCAAGGAAAAAAGCTCAAAGAACATTCAAAATATAAATACTTTTGAGAAATATTACAAGCAATTTGTAGAGGCAGAAGAAAGGCATAAGGAATAGATATTAAGTATGATACATGCAATGAAATGGTACATACAAATAACAAAAGGAAAGATATATTTGATATAAAGTTAAAAAAATTTAAGATATGTTTGATATAAAGTTAAAAAAAATTAAGTATCAAAATGAATTCCACTATTACAAAAAAAGAAAGAGCAAAAACAGATGAAAAATATAAGGAGAAAAGACATTAAGAATGATGTAAGGAAGAAAAAAGACCAGATATACAGCAGAAAGAGAAAAAAGGTAGAAGGGAGTACTGAGATACCATATTGTGAAGAAGTCAGAAGAGGATTATATTTCTGATACAGACATGCAGAGATTATAGTAGACAAGTAGAAAGATTAAATGATGGGAGACATTTTGCATAGGTCTATCCTGGAGCAATGGAGCACAAACAAATCCAGGAGTCATTAAGATATTGTTTTAAATACCTTCTAAACACCTAAGATCTTGATTGCTGTCTGATGTATGTTGGGACTGAGGTCCAAGTCTTAGATAAGAGCATGAGTACAAAGCATCACCAGCAATATGATGGGCTTCAGTTGTGGAGACATGGTTTTTACCTAGACAGCCTGTCGATTGGGCTATACCACTTAAGCAAATCTTTTACTGAAGGAACCCTTCTGGAAAATAAAGTAAGTTAGAGCAGTTTTTAGATTAGAGAAGGTAAGGTGACTGCATAGTTCCAGTCAGTCGAAGAGTTTTAAGGATATGCAGTAGTGATCTCTGGTAGAGGTATTAGCTGTAAATTTAACAATGTTGTTATATTAGTATTATTTACACAACAATGAAGCTTGTAAGTTAATGAGAACTGGAGCAGCAAAAAATAATGTGGGAAATAGGTAAGCTGAATCAGTTATATTTCTAGTGATGTTGTTAAGAATAGGTTTGACTATACACAAGATAAAGTTTTGATGTATTTTCTTAATTGCATATTGAAAATGAAGGTTAAGTTTTAAGTTGTCATTTATAATATCTCCAAGAAGTTTAGCATAGTGACTAATTCAGTTTGATTTTTGTTCATTTACGTAACTGAGAAAAGGCTTTTATTTTCAGAGACGTGTTTAGGTGTAAAAATCATTTTTTTAGGATTTAATAATAACTGATTGTTTCTGAGACAGGATTCCTCAGGAAAAAGGGATCTTAAGGTACTTTTTGGGTGTTAGTCAAATCTGAGGCTGAACAGACAAAGGTAGAGTCATCAGCATATTGGGTTATTGATACATGATTAGTGGGCTCGGAGAGATCATTAATAAAAATATTGAATAATAGAGGGCCAATTATTCAGCCTTAAGGAACACCTAGAGTCACTGGTAAGAAAGAAGTGTGAGCCATTCCATTTTATTGACTGAAATCTATTACTAAGTTAGCTCATGAGCCAAGCTGTTGCTAGAGTCAAAATTGCGTAAGCTTCTGTAGAAGTTTCTGAAGAGATTCACTATCAAATGCCTCAGATAAGTCTAAGTCAAGAAAGTGTTGAGACAAGATTGCCTTTAATCCCATTAAAGTTAATGTATTAAAAAAATAAATAAATAAAAAAAATAAACTTATCTTAAAACTTCATTGGTGAACTCAGTCACAATAATTCCCAAAAATCATGAAACCCAGGTAGTGTTCCAAAGCAACAAGCATTTATTAGTCACTGACAAACAATCCTCACTAACAAAAAAATCAGAAATATTTTAACAATGTCAGCTTTTATATACTTAAAAGTAGGTGTGGAAAATTGTACATATTGTTTAATTTTAAACTGGCCTATTCAAGGCAAACAGTATAAACAGGGCTGCAAAATTGCATTTTAGAACAAGTACCCACCCCCAGTTAAGGAAAACACTATCTTTCTATTTGCAATCCACATTCCAAAATCAGGTATTAAGAAAAGTATAAAATACACATAAAACATTAGCTAGTTCTGTATTTGTATTGTGATAAGGACAAAAAACATGTTGTGTTGGGGAAAGTAGGTTATTGTCAAGCTGGTATTGAAGGAGTTGACTATGGACACATTTTTCAAAAAAATGAAATAAAGGAAGTCATATGCAAATGGGTCTGTCATTTGTTAAGTCAGTTAAATGACTATCTTTCTGAATAGGTATAATGTATGACTGCTTCCAACATTTGATTCATAGGCTTTCTAAGGTGGAAATAGGGTATGCAATCTTTATATATTCAGGTGGTAGAGTATCAGCAGCTAGAGGATTTTAATTTAAGGATATATATTTTAATAGTAGAAATTGGTATGGGCTTAAAGGAGAAGGAAGAGCTAAGCTTTGGTTGTATATGAGATATTATCAGAATTATTGCTGATTAGGGGTGCTACAAATTAATTAAAATGTATATTGAAATTAAAAGCTATTTGCTCATTAGTTCATAGGCTCTAAACAGGTTTCATGCCAAGAAAATAGATTACTGTAGTTGCTATCCCTCTGCCCAAGGGCTTGCCATCCATGGTCCTAGGAGACAAACAACCCATAAGCCTGACTAGCCTTATATGTAAGGCCATGGAAAAAACAATCAGGGGGCATGATAAATAATGACATAGGAAACCTTTGGACATTGAATCTACCAGTTTGGTTTTGTCAAGAGCAGGTCAGTCCTAGTCAACCTGATGGACTTCTTTGAGAATGTCACCAAAGCAATGGATAAGGGCAAAATAATGCATACTGCCTAGCTCAACCTGGCCAAAGCATTCAATACAATAGACTGCTCAGGCATTGTAGACAAGTTCATGAAATTAGATATAAACTCCTACATCACCAGCTGGATAGCCATCTTGTTCACAGATAGGACACAAAAAGTTAGGAGAGTACCATCATAAAAGGCCAGTCACTAGTGGTGTCCTCCAGGGTGTGGTGCTGGTGCCGCTCCTTTTTGACATTTATTTCTCTGAAGTTAAGGCCATTGTCAAAGGCCTTTGGCTGACCAAGTTCACAGATGATTGCAAACTAGGTGACTAGGTGTAGTCATAAAATTACCTAAAGACACAAACATCCTCCAAGAAGGGCTTACATAGACTAGTAACTGGGGTCAGAGTCAGAGTCACCGCAGTAAGATTTATACACCACTGCAGTAAGATTTATATATTGATAACTACACTAAATTACTCATAAAAATGATGGTACTGCAGTGGTGGTGCTGCGGTAGCATTGTCACCTCACAGTAAGACGTTTTCCTGTTCGATTCTCAGCTAGAGCGTCTTCTGTGTGGAGACATGCTTGAATGGGCGTACCTTCGTTGAAGGTTGTGCGTCAGGGCCGGCAATTCGGCACGTAAAAATCTACTGCCAATCATTAGCGGACCGGAGTTCCACTGTGGCGACCCCTAACCGGGAAAAGCCAAAAGACACAACATCAAGATTTATATATTGCTGATTACTTTGTTATTCTTTGGTTGAAATCATGCCTTCCAAAGTTTTTTTGGTACTTACGTATTATCGCAACCACATTTCTAACGTCTTGTAATTCAGAATGCTTTCACTCCTTTACAACATTTTTTTCTCATTTACATTTAGTAAGATGAAGTGAACAACTGTTCAGTTTTTCCATAGCCTTACTTCAGGAAAACTAAACATTCTTTGAAGAAAAATAACAAAACTTGGAATCACTACGTAACTTGCTGCTGGGAAGGAGGTATGGCACATTTGCTGTGATGTAAAAGTACTCCAGGCAGACAGACTGCTTGCAGATTTATATGCTTGCATTTCTGGTAGGACTGATGAAAAACCACACATTGGACTTTAATTATTATTAATTTTTGGATGGCGAACATCCAACAGAAATCTGAAGTAATTGTTGGCATTAAATTCAGAGTGGGTTTGGCCAAGGCTGCATCCCGAACAATGTATAGACTAAGGGAGGGACCACTTCTTTAAATGTTTGCTTTGTTTTAAGCAATTACTGCAAAACGTTATTAAAATGCCTTGTTTTAAAGAAAGGTGCATGGGGCATTAGCGGTTTGTGAAACACATGCAGGATTGCAGGTCCACTGCTTTTCTAGTCATTTTAGTACACCAAGTGGTTGTAGACTCTGTGTTTTCAAAAACGCGACTGATGATGGTTAAAAAACTCCTGCTTCATAGTCCTGGTTGAGTTTCACTACAACTGTGATACAAAAGCAATAAGCAGTTTACCCACTACTTTTAACTTACGAACAAAGTCATTTCGTGAAAATATAATGAATTAGACAAGGTTGCAAATGTGGTTATGATAATACGTACGTACGTACCGTTTTTTTCCCTCTCATTTGTTGTTTAGTTGTTAAAGTAAGCTTGGGGGCAGCTTCATTTTTTTCTCGTGTTTTATGTTGTAGAACTTGCTCATTGAGTATACTGAGAACAGTTTTATTAAATTGCTGAGCATCATCATTGAGAGGGGGGTGTTTTATGAAAGCCCAGTTAATGAGTTGTAAACTGGAAATAAAACTGTCTTTATTAAAGTTAGTCAGAGGTTTTGGTAAATGTGTTTGTTGTCCTATTATAAAGGTAGGATGATGGTGACTGAAGTTGTTCAGAAGAACACCAGAATGAGATATATTACCAGGATAAGATTTTAAGGGCCCGTCTAGGGTTGAATAGGTATTAGAAGATTACTTTACCTAGCTGGATAAGTATCACAGATTGCCTGCTTCCCTCTGACAAATTGGTACAGAATTATCTGATGTTATGAGCCCATATTGTGCTGTACTGCATTGATCACAGTCAACCAGTGCTCACTAGAGCATTGCAGAGTGCTAGAAGATTTGTCCCACTCAGCAGGTTTTCCCTCCATAAATGAGGTGCAGAGTTGGAAAAAGTAATAATCAAAGGGTCCAATGAATGCTGGACATTATGATGGTCATTTTTTGGGGGTAAAGATATTCTTTCTGCACTGAGAGGGGAAGTTGCTCTGTGGAGCTGTGTATGATGAATTGGTCTACAGAGGTTTGATGAACTCTGCTTGTGGGGGCACTTGGATACAAGAAAAATATATATGCATGTATATTGCAAATGGAGAGACTCATTCATTATCTGATTTAATTATTTTGCTTTTTTAATCCCTAAATGTGTATTTGTAATTGGTGCAAAAAAAAAGTTAGCCAATGTGCAATAGATGACAAGACCAGCTGACTTGGGTGTAAGTTGCCAGGGGACATGATTGGCAGATGCAAATGGAGAAAACATACATACATGCATACAATATACCAAAACAGTTGTTTCTACAGTTAGTGCCCAGGCTGTTCTTAGAAATATCTAAACTAGTGCTTGCTTTAATGTAATTTGGTAATCTGTTCCATGCATCAGCTGCTCTCTCAGAGAACCAATTAGTTCACTTCTTATTCCTACAAAATTTTCTACATAGGTTGTCTGATGATTCTCTATTGCTTTTTGATAACCCCAAACATTCCCAGAGGTAGTTGTCTCTAAATGCCCATTTACCAGAATAATATCTCTTCTTAAATATCTATAAAAGATACTGTGCAAGTTCAGATATTTTAGTGTTTAATAATGTTACATTTTCACGTATATGGATACCCTTGGTATATTTCTGCTGTACTCTTTTGAGTTTATTCAGGCTTGTTTCCTTATAAAGTTTCCATGTTGTTATTCCATACTCAAGTTTGGGTCTAATGTAATTAACAAACAATGACTGCATCATTTCTGATTTCCTAGGCTTTATAAATCTTTTTATATAGCCTATATCTCTATAACTATCATTAATCAATTGACTGATATGATTAGAAAAACTCAAAGCTGGATCTACATATATACCCAGGTCCTTAAATTAATTCACACTTTCAATCACTGTGCGCTGTATTAAATATTCATCTTTCAATATATGTCTTCCAAACCTCATATGCTTAATTTTTGATGTATTTACCAGCATATTATTCTGCCCAAATAGTCAATTTAGTCAAGTTCTTTTGTAGACATGTCCTATCTGTAGCACATGTAATCAGTTTACCCAATTTCAGGTCATCTGTATACAGACTGTAGAACACCTCAGATAAAAAAGATAGGTCTGAAAGATACACTCAAAACAAGTAACGGCATAGGACAGAGTTCAGTGGGACACCCTGAGTATAACCAAGAATTTCACCTGTCCAATTGCTGTATTATACTTGCCATGTCACATTTGTGAGCCTTGCAGCTATCCATCTTATCAATAGTAAATCAATGCCTAGTTGTAATTTATTGATCATTGTGCGTGACCCTATCGAATACTGAAGTTAAATCTATATAAATGACATCACAGTACACAATTTTTCATTCATAGCTATTATTATATTGTTATAGAATATCATGGTACAGGTGGTAATAGATCTATTTTTAACATATGCATGCTTATGTATGGTTTCAAGTCCTAACTTTTCTGATTCTGACAATAACTTTTCCAATATTACCGTCTCCATTATTTTTCCAGAACATGAAAGTAGATTTAAGGGTCTGTATGACTATGGGTTTGTTCTACTCCCCTTTCTATTAAAGACAGGTTTAATAAGTCCATGTCTCCATTCTTGAGGAATCTCCCCATATTTATACAACCTAGTAAATAGATATAATGGCACTATAAGTTCTTGATGAAGTGTTCTTAGGTCTTTAGTACTAATTCCTCCCTGTACTTTGTTTGGATCCAGTTGGCATAGTTCTTTTTCAATATAATCTAATTTGATTCCAATATCAGAGTTTACCTGGATGTCACTAGAATAAATTATCATCCCCTTTATGGATCCAACCTGTTTTGCCAGAGATTTTGTAAATATATTTATAATCTGTTGTGTCTGAAAATAAGTTTTAGAATCTACAGTTTATCAGTTTGTATTTCTTTACTCCTTCCACGTTATGTATCTATAAAATGGTTTTCTATAATGCTCAATATCTTTATATAAATTTTCTTCAAATATTTCTTGTTCTTTTCTCACAGTATGTTTAATTTGTTTGCCCAGCGTGTTTACTTCGGTTTTCAAAGTTGTAGTTTGATCTCTTTTTCATTTCTTAAATTTTTTGTCTCTCACCTTAATCAGATAGTTTGTTCTTATATCCCCCCTTACATTGCATGCCTAGATCCAGATGTTAAACATTTGTTTGATTTTTTGCATTCAAACAATTTCTCTTTCACAGCTTTCCACATTCCTTCTGCAGTTTTTCCACTGACCACCTCGCTCCAGTTAGTTTTATATAGTGACTGTTTTGCTTCCATATAATCTGTAATTAACCTGCTGTGCATTGGTTTAGATTTCAGTTTGGCTGAATTATCTAGCAACAAATTAACCTTTATAATCCCAAGATCACTGCATATCAATGCTGGTAAAACTTGACATGAAGTAATAATAATTTTTTTAGGAATGCAAACCGAGTCTAGTATGTTCATTTCCCTGGTAAATGTTTTTATAATATGAAGCAATTATTGTTCCTGAATAAACATTGTGAAAATTTTCCTTACTAATGTTGTTGGAAAAATATTATTCCATTCTGTTTCTGGTAAATTTAAGACCCCAGCTACCATTGTTCTTCCCTCCTGTGTTTCATGCAAGAAATGTATGATAGAAATGTATGAATTCCTCTACGTCATCAGCACTTGACTTTTGTGTTCTATACACTGCAACAGTTGTTATATGTTCCAGGGTTGTCTTTCTTGTCACAGTTACACAGTCTATAGTATTGGTGTTATCATTTAACATGTAATAATAACATGTCTCATAAAGGGGGTCTATATTATCACAACGAAAATGCATATGTGCAACTACGAAAAGGTCGAAATATAATGCACAAAAATGCATAAGAGCTATTGGCTATGTAAGCGAATTTTTCCCTAGGGAAAAAACTTATGTGGCCGTTCACTAAAAACAAATAATTTAACATCATAAATAGGTGGGGGGCTTCGCCCCACACCCCCCTATCTAAATATACCAACTCCGAGATTGCACTATACGGAAGGAAAAGGCAAATCCGGGAAGTGGTCAACCATCTCCTTGCCCTTGCTTAAATGCGATTTGATGAATTTGTGTCACTCAAAACGCATTTGCGTAGTTCACCGTTTGTTGTGATAATATAGACCCCTCATAACTATCTTTAATCTTTATGATAAAACCTCCACCTAATTTTTTTATAATGTCTGTTATAGTAAAAACATTTATACCCTGACAAAACTGGTTTCCAGTAATTGTTCTTTTTCTGAAATGAATGCAAGTGCTTATCTTTGCAGTCATGGCTGAAATTCGGAAGCTCTTTGTGAGTAAGTTTAAAATGGGATTTGTTAATTTTTTATATTTGCAGCAAGCTGTTTTGCTTCAGTTTCAATGTAGGAGACCTTTTTTTTTAAAATGGTCCTCAACTTAGAATTGAGGGGCACCTGATAGTATAGCTACAGTTCTGTAAAACAACTTGCACTCCTGCAATTTTCTTTTACCTGGTTGTGCGTCTTATACATTCTGACATTTGTTTCATTCTACTTTTTAGGCAAACTTTTATGATCAGAGATCTGAATATAATCCTCTGCTGTGTGGAACAGAGAAATAAACCTGTTTGTGTATGCTAACTATATCAGATTAGATTTGTGAAAATTAATGCTGGAGAGGCCAACTTGGTAGATGAGGGGGGGCATGAAATGCTGATGTTTGCCTAATCACCCTGGAAGAAGGTTAGCACAAAAGTCTTGCTTTGTGAACAACAAATTTATGACAGGCCAAATTAGCAGATCAGCAAAATGGACAGCACTAAGTTATCAAAGAACTTCCATACACAACTCTAGCATTATATGCCCTCCTCTAGTCATTGCTAGAGGATGGAGAACTAGGGATGCACAATCTGCTTTAGCCTGGCAGCTGGAACTGCTCTGTATTAATACAGTGTGTTGCTAGACACTGACAACTGAATCCCACTAGATGGGTGGAGCATGGGTTGATGTCAGGTGCTGTATGCAAGATGGTGGATCAAAAGGGCTAACTAGTCACTAGAGGAAGCTGATAGGCAGCCAGTAAAAGCTAAACATATACTGGAAGAAAGCAACAAACAACTTCACCTTCTGAAACAAACTTGGTAATTGTTCTGGATACTGACAAAGAATAGCACAACAAGACTAAAGAAAATAATATTTTTGGTTATTACCATTGAGGCGTAAGAGTTTGAGTTTTAAGCTGGCAAACAAGTAACAGTCAGAGGTAAATAATATAAGCAACACATCAGCTACCAAAACTGCTTAGCAGGTTGCATAGAGTATTTGAACTACTCCATAAATTGGACCATGTATGATAAGAATTTTCTGTAGAAATTGGTGTCATGCAGGCATAAATATTCATGATTTTTTGGTCCTAACTTTGAGATAAGCTGAGTACTCATACAATATTACATAGATCTCTAAGGACATAAAATAGACAGTGTAGCTTATGCTCTCTTTAATGATATTAGCCAGTATTATTCAATGGATAATAGTAGCCTCTGCCAGCACAGTTATATGCAAAACAAGAAGGTAGTTGTACATATAAAAGATTAATTCATTGCCACAAAAGAATGCAGGGCATAGCTGTCTGCAGTGAATCACTTGATAAAGTGCAGGGAGCTGGTTAGAGTTCTCTTTCTGAAGACCAGATGCTTAAGAATATAATACATTAACTAAAATAATGTTTTTAAGATATTTTCGTACTGTTCTTCTGTATCATCCAGTTCTACTAATCCAGTCTGATTTAGTTGTAGTATACGCAAAGCTCTATCACTACACAATAAAACGATTTATTTTAAATGGGACTTAATTGGAGGGTTGATTTTTTTATTGGATATAACAGTAAATGGGTGCAGATATAATAGGATATTAATAGGTTGTGTGTATTTGGCATCTGCAGAAGTGTGGTATAAACGAAAACGCAGTGTTAAAGAAGGTGTTAATGTGTGCATTGTGTTTAAGTGAATAAAGCTGTCCTGAAGAGGTTTTTTACTACAAGTTCCTGTGTTTGTCTAATAGGTTCATAGGTAGGTACTAGGCTATTGGCCTTAGGGCCTATATAAGCCTAGCCAAAAAGGTACCCTGGCTTTCGCCACCCAAGAAAATTATTTTCCTGTGTCCCTGTCGAGCAGAGCCACAGAAGTGATCCCGGGGTGAATTTCCTATTTCCCATCCACTCATCAAGATTTTTCTTGAAGAGTGCTAATGAGGAGCTTTGTTTGACATAGATAGGTAGTTTGTTCCACAGTATGGGAAGTCTCTGGGACAGGAATCTATCTCGCCAACATGTTCTATTTATTGTGGTGACAAGGTTTAGGAAACTAGAGTATGTAGCTTGGAGGGATTAGGGTTTCTTTAAGTGGAGCATGTCCAACAGCTCTGGGTTTGACATAGCTTTGTATTTTAGGCAGAGATCCCCTCTAAGTAGGCAATATACAATGGAGTAAACCTGGAGTTTTGAGACGGTCTGCATAGGGTATCTGTTTGTGGCCGGTAATCCTCTATGTGAGGTATTTCTGCGGCCTTTCCAGTTGTTGTAGATGTCTTGTGAGGTACATACCAAAAGGGGCATTGTACACTATAATGGGTCAAATGAGTGATGAGTAGAGGGGAACAATGACCTCTTTTTTCCTGGATGAGAAACCTTTTGTGATGAGGTGTGCCACGTAGAAAGATTTCCTGTGGTGACGTGATTATCAAAGGAGAGACTACTGTCCACCTGTGTCCCGAGGTCTCTTATCATACTTTCGGTGTTAAGTAGACTACCGCCTATGTGGTAGTTCATGGGTACAGAGTTTTTACCAAAGGGGATGACAATGCACGTTTTGGCATTTAGCTTGAGGCCATGACTTTGCCACCAGGCATGTGTCTCAGTGAGGCCCTTTTGTAGGATGTCCACATCATTAGGAGTTTCGATTATGGCTCCTAGTTTGCAGTCATCTGTGAACTTCATTAGCCAAAGACCTTCTGTGTTAGACTGTACTTCAGAGAAGTAGATACCAAACAGGAGAGGACCCAGGACTGAACGCTGTGGTACTCCACTTGTCACTGGTCTGAAGTCAGATTTGGAGTCTGTTACTTTCACAGTGTGGGTTCTGTCCGTGAGCCAGTTGGCAACCCATCTTGTGACATAGGGATTTAAACCTAGTTTAGTGAGTTTATCTATAATTCCAGAGTGGGGGATGGTGTTGAAAGCCTTGGTGAGATCTAGATAGGCTGTGTGAACCACCTTACCCTCGTCTACAGCTTTGGTGACTGCTTCAAAGAAGTCTATCAGGTTTAGGAGACATAATCTGGCTTTTACAAACCTGAACTGGGTGGGGTCCAGAGTTTGGAGATTACCAATATCTTTGTTTATAAGTTCCATGATGATACGTTCCATGGCCTTGCAGACCAGGCTCATCAGGCTAATGGGGCGGTAGTTCCCAGGGTCCGTGGTGGCTCCCCCTTTGTGGCGTGGGATAACCATCTCTGTGCACCATTCAGTGGGCACAAAGCCTGAGATGAGGCTATGATTGAACATGGTACTTAGGTGGGGTACCAGTTCGTTCTGTAGTTCATGTAGAATGCAGCCTGGGATGTTGTCAGGTCCCATGGATGCTGTGTTCTTGGTTTTGGAGAGTGTGGTTTTTACCTGTGCAGCTATGATTACAGGAACTTTGCATTCTTCCAGTATAGAGATGGGCCCTTTAGTGGGTGAGAGGGGGGTAATGTTAGCACTGAACCTATCTGCCAGGATGTTGGCAATATCAGTTGGTTCTGTACATTTAGTGCCATTGTGCTGTAACTCAGAGCAGATCTGATTGTTGCAATTGAGATTCTTGACATAGCTATAGAATGCTTTGTGGTTGTCTTTAGAATCAGTGGCGATTTTGTTTTTGTAGCTAGCTTTGGAGGATTTTATGAGGGATCTCAGCTTCTTACTGAGGCTGACCAGGGAGTTCCTCCAGTCATGAGATTTTACTCTTTTTTTGCAACAATTTCTTTCTTCTGTTGTAGAGTTTAATATGGCAGGGGACCACCAGATTGGCTTCCTTTTTTTTGGAAGATCATATCTTGGTTGTGTTAGAGATAGCACGATCCATGCACTCATGTAAGTGCTTATCAAGTGCATTTGTGTAGGATTCAGCAGTTGAACCTATATTGTCCATCTGCATGGGTGTCGTGAAGTTTTCCACTTCTGTCTTAAGAAGCATGAAGTTGGCTTCGGAGACATTTTTTACCGTGGTTTCCCTAATGGGGGTGGGGACGGGATGTGAATATCTAAGGTGATTAGCTTGTGGTCGGGACTGACCAATGAGGAATTGACCTCTGGTGTGGAACACCAGTCGCCCATGTTGGTAATGACCAGGTCTAGGCTATTGCTGCCCCTGGTGGGGGTGTGGATAAGTTGATCCAAGGCATTGGAATTTATGAATTCCAGAAAATGTTGCACAAAAGAGTTGGTACATGAGTAGTTTTCCCAGTTAATGGTGGGGTAGTTGAAATCGCCCATTATTAGGGTGTTGGGTTGTACCCTAATATTTTCCAGTGCATCAAGAAATGAGGAGTAGGAATCCTAGGGCATGGTGAGGGATCTGTAGCAAGCTACAATTTGCATTGCGGTCTTGCCCAGAGTTAGTTGCACTTGGATAATCTCAGATGCATTATGCTGAGCAACTAGCCTGGAGGTGTGGATATCCTTAATGAATGCGGACACGCCTCCGCCTTTAGTATTTCAGTCCAGGATAGGTGGCCGAAAGGTGTGATATGAATTATAGCCTGGTAATGCAGGGGTGCTCTCTGGAGCCTTGAACCAGGTCTCTGTCACTGCACAGATGTCGATGTTCTCCATTTTAAGGAGTGCCTTGAGTGAGTGCATTTTGAGGTTTAGACTTCTAGCATTGAGTAGCATTATCCTCAGATTTTGCTTGCTTGTACCTGTTATGGTGGTGAAGTTGCCATTTGAACCTTGCCTAAAAAAGGCACTATAGGGGTGGCAAGAGCCAGTATCCAGAATCCCAAGGGCAACAGTTGCAGGCCATCTCTGGCAAAACATCGTGGTCTGTTGATCATGTCATCCCAGGTAGACAGATACTGGATTCCCTTAAAATGACACCAGAAGCTTAGCAAATTGTTGAAGTCAATCATTTTGTCCTTGTACTGTGGTATCATTCTGGGTGATGGCAGGATGCTACTCAGGGCTAGGGTCATACCTGCCTGGGCTACAAGATCAGAGCTCCTCCATGTCTCTTTTCATGTAGTTTAGGGAGGTACTTCTCAGGTCATTCACACCAACATGGACAATGACAGAGTCATATTTGTACATGTTGTGGAGTGAACTGAGTGTGTGCATTATGTGGCAGATCCTGACACCTGACAGGAAGCTGACAGTAACTTTGTCCTTGTTTAGCCTTGTGAGTGGGACATCAGTGTGCCTGACTATAGCATCACCTATGACTAGAGTGTTGGGTACGTTGTTATTATGGGCTGTGATTGAGTGGCACACTGAGTTTGTGGGCTATGTGTCATTTGGGTTGTGTTGGGGGGGGTGGAGGTTGCTTGTGTTTCTGCTTTGGAGGTCTCTGTTGCTTGAGCAAATTTTTCTTGAGAGCCTCTGTGAATGTAAGTGTGTGTTTTGTGTTTCTATGTGTGTGTGCTTTGGTGGTGTAGGTTTTGAGGGACTATGTGATGAGTGTGGTGTAGTACAAGTATTTACCTTCTCCTCTTGACTGTCTAGTCCAGTCTTGGGTGAAGAGAGCTTTGCTTCCAGTTTGGCTATATAAGTACATCTCCCACAGGTTGCAGTGTTGGATGGTAGGAGGAGAGGGTTGTCTGTGTACATGAGGCAATTGCTGCATTGCCCCAAGATGCCCAGATTCATCAGGTAGACAGGAAAAAAACACTGTGAGCTGACCCTTAGATATGCCTGGATAGGTGCTTATTTATTAAGTACTAAAAACTGTTTTCCTCTAGACAAGTGTGGGAAGTTGAGTGCTGTAGTAATTTGTAGCTTACTTAGTGCTTACAGTGAGTTCTGAAGTTGAGTGCTGTAGTAATTTGTAACTTATTTAGTGCTTACAATGAGTTCTGAACAAGTGTTGATCTCAAAGATTTGAGTGCTAAAACTAAAAAATCTGGCTAGCTGTAGGGGAAAATTTGAAGAGCAGACTTTATCGCACCGGAAATAGTCCAATTGCCATTTTTTCGGGTTACTGGTGACAAACTTGGCAATTTTCTTCTGTTTGGTTTGTTTGTGTTGCTAAACAAATTATTGTTACTTCATGTCAAGTTTTACAACCATTGATGTGCAGTGATCATGGGGTTATAAAGGTTAAGTTGTTGCTAGATTATTCTTTCAAAATGAAATCTAAACCAATGCAAAGAGAAGATTAATATCAGATTATGTGGAAGCAAAACAGTCAGTATATAAAACTAATTGGAGTAATGCATTCAGTAGAAAACCTGCAGAAAGAATGTGGAAAATTCTGAAAGAGAATTATTTGAATGCAAAAAAAAAAAAAATTAAATATCAGGATCTAGCCACACAACTTCAAGTTCAGGAAGAAATATTTCCATTAAGAACAACATACCTGATTAAGATTAGAGTAAAAAAATATAAAAAATGGAAAAAAGGTTGAATTATGACTTAGCAACCCAAAATAAACAAGCCGGAGAGACATATTAAACATACTGCGAGACAAGATCAAGAAACATTTGAAAAAAAATGTATATAAAGATATTGAGCATAATATTATTCTCAGACACAAGAGATTATATACATGTATAAATATTTACAAAATCTTATGCAAAGAAGTTTGGTTCCACAAAAGGGGTGATAAATTGTTCTAGTGACATCCAGGTAACCTCCGATATTGAAATCAAATTAGATTATATTGAAAAAGAACTAGGATCAAAACAAAGCACAGGGAGGAGATGGAATTAATAGTAATGACCTGAGAGGACTTTGGCATGAACTTACAGTAGCATTGTATATGCTATTTATTAGGACGTTCAAACATGGTAAAATTCCTGGACTGTAGACATGCATTTGTTAAAGCTGTCTTTAATGGAAAGGGTAGTAGGACAAATCTAGAGTCATATACACTCATAAGTTTACTTTCATGTTCTGGAAAATAATAAAGAAGGTTATATTGGTTAAATTATTGTCAGAACTGACAATGTTGGGACTTGAAACCATATAGCAGCATGAATATTTTGAAAATAGATCTACTACGACTTGTAACATGATGTTCTATAACAATACAATAGCTATGAATGAAACATTATGCTGTGATGTACCTTATATAGAGTTAACTAGAGTTAACTTCACTATTTGATAGGGTCATACATAAAACACTGATCAGTAAATTAGAACAACTAGCTATTGATGCATTCTTGCATGGCTTACAAATAGAGATGGCAGGTATTATATAGCAATTGGACAGGTGAAATTCTAGGTTATAACCAAGGTGTCCCATAAGGCTCTATCCTAGGCCCATATTTGTTTTGATCGTGTCCTTCAGAGCTGTCTTTTTCATCTGATGTGTTCCACAGTCTGTATGCAGATGACTTGAAAATGGGTAAACTGATTAGATGTGTTACAGATAGATGCCTGCAAAACTACTTGACTAAATTGACCATTTGGGCACAGGAAAATAATATGCTGATAAATACATCAAAAACTAAGCATATGAGGTTCATAAACTGAAAGGTGAATATTTAATATAGCATACAGTGATTAAAAACTGTATATTAATTTAAGGACCTGGGATAAGGGTAGATCCAGCTTTGAGTTGTTCCAATCATATCACCCAATTGGTTAATGATAGTTATAGAACTATAGGCTGTAGAAAAATATTTATAAACTGTAGGAAATCAGAAACAATGAATTCATTGCTTGTTAGTTACATTAAACCCAAGCTTGAGTACAAAAAAACAATATGGAAACCTTATAAGAAAACAAGCATTAGTAAACTGGAAAGACTAGAACGGAAATGTACCAAGACATCCATGGATGTGAAATTTTAAGTTATTATGAACGACTAAAATATCTGAACTTGTACAGTGTCTCATGTAGATATTTAAGAGGAGAATTTATTCAGGTATATAAGGCATTTAGAGACAACTACCTCTGTGAATGTTTGGAGTTATCAAAAAATAGTAGTCATCAGACAACCTATGCAGACGATACTATAGAAATGAGAATTGTATTAATTGGTTCTCTGAGAGAGCAGCTGATGCATGGAAGAGAGTACTAAATTACATTAAAGCAAGTACAGTAGTTCAGATATTTTTAAGAACAGGCCGGGCATGTATTATGGGACCAACTGTTTTGGTATATACTGGCATGCTGGAAGGGCATTATTGCCAGTGCTTGAAATATCCATATGTATATATGCATATATGTATGTAAATATATATCACTGAACATATGAATAAAAAGTAAGAGCAAATCATATCGCTGAAAAAGTACTGACATTAAACATACAAAATAGAACTGAAATAAAAATCAAATGAATGTATTTACAAATGCATTCAGTGTTTTAACCTCTTGTGTTCAAAATTCTTTATTATATAGTTCTGCAACACACACACGCACACACACACACACACACACACACACACACACACACACACACACACACACACACACACACATACACACGCACACACACTTGCACACATTCCCCCAGCACACGTACACACACAGACAAGTCATGATAAACATTATGTAGCTATTGTAGCATGTGTAAAATATTATCTGACTGTTTGCCTATCAGATTGTGTAGTATGAAGTACAACAGATCCCTTCAATTATTTTATACAGCCCTTATCTACTGTAAATTATGTACGTGTATATACAGAGACTTTTAAACAGACAAAAACATTCTAGTAACTAAGACAAAGTGCTTCATTTCATTTGTTTTGTAAGTTTGTGTATGTGATTCACAGCAGGTAAGGAGTTTTCATCAATTATCTAACTTGCATGTGAAATGTACAGTAATGTCTTTGCAAGTTTTAATCCCCTTCTGTACTGTGTTACAGGTATTGTTCTGGATCTACAAAAATGTTAGGGGGATGCTTACTCAAGATGAAAAAATTATAAATCACAACAGTAATGGTGACATCTAAAAACTTAACAGTAGATTTTTAATCCTCTGCTGGCCTGCATTATAAGCATCACTTCAGGATTACAGCAGATGTCTGTGATGAAAGAAGCATATCATATTCCTGGAAGAGTAATAGTATTATGTAAAAATTTCACAACATAGGTGATAGTATGATGTGAAAATGTCACAACATAGGTAATAGTATAATGTGAAGATGTCACAATGTAGGTAATAGTACAATGTGAAGATATTACAACATAGGTAAATGACGTTTGGTAACAAACCAATTTGAGCAGGGACATCTTCAGGTAGGAGGCAGATAGAAAGAGTAATGGGAATTAAGAGGGTAGGGGAAGGAAACTAATTGGGGGGAGATGAAAGGGTTAAATGGGAATGTAGAAAGATTGGGAAGAAATGAGGTAAGGGCTGGGAGGGGCTTAATGGGTTTTATGCAAGTGTAACTGGGTAAGGACTCACACTTTGTCGTGAATTTGCTACTGTAAGTAACTGTGCAAGTATTACGTCACTGACGACCTATAACTGCAGGTCGGTCTTGGATTACTTTTAGTTGGGAAGGAATACCCATTGGTAGGGGTTCACCTAGCTTTGTTTTGGGATGGCAGTGATCTCCAGGTGTGGAAGCTTAATATATATATATATATATATATATATATATATATATATATATATATATATGTATATATATATATATATATATATATATATATATATATATACACATATATATATATATATATAATCATTTCCTCTGCTCTTGTGGTGTGTGGATAATGGTCTGTGGGTGAACAGATTTGGTCAGAAGGGGCTGGTAGGTAGGATTAATGTGGGGGGAGTGTTAATGCAGTTGGTGCTGTTGGGTGTTATTTTATGATGTTGTGGTGGTTCGTTTTTTTTTTTTTTTAACCTGGTAGCATTGTAGTTTTCGTGAGCAGTATAGCAGAGGTGTTTTCTTCATTGGTGGGGTCATCTGACAGAGGTGGCAGCTCTCAGGCCATTTGTGGGCTGGAAATTGGTGAGAACAGTGGTGTGCAGGTGTGGTTGTGGTAGGAACCATTCATTAGTGGTGACAGCGTATGTTTTAACCATACAGGCTTTTGCAGAATGTTGGTGGAGTGCTGGGGTTTCTCAGATGTCGCCCCTTATTTCTTTGTAACTTGGGGCTTATTTTACATTGATGGTGTCCTGTTAGTCGGAGGTGATGCTTTGTTGGCTGCATCCAGATCTCCTGTTCAGGAAGGTTGTGAGGTATGCAGGGATGTTGGTGTGTATGGTGGAGTGCCGAGTGGCTTTGAATGGTTGAGTGCACTGAGGTAGTTCATGTGGTTTTTAGTGGTGATTATACCTCTCAATGGTACAGATTTTCACTGACTGTCTAGATTTTTACCTTATATTTTGGTCTTTGTCTCATAAGACTGTGGTTTTTCTAGCAAATTAGTGACAAATCATTTAAGATTGAGGTTAAAAAATACTGACAGACATTTGAATTCAGACATCAACTTTCTAAGATTGTAGGAGCAATATTTACACCTTGTCCCTATTTTTGGGCCTTTGTCCTACTTTAATTTATGGCTTTGTTACAATTCCTTGCTCTAAGAGGTTGAGAGGTTTGTTGATGATGGCTGGATGTGGAGATGTAGGGTCCCAATCTATTCAGGGATCACTGCTGCATGTTTTTGGATTGTGTTATGGCCGTGTGATACCTGGAAGCAGCATTTCTAGGTCATTGGTGGTAGTGGTGGTGCTTAGATCACTCTGGGCTGGTACTTCAGCTGGGTGAGTTAAAATGTCTGCCCGCAGTTGCCATTAGCAGATTGGGGCAAGCATGCGCATTTGGTGGAAAACTAAAAAGCAGTGGTAGTTGTATGGGGGTTGGAGAGGTTTGGTGCCTGCAGTGCTTGCTTTTCCTCAGTCTGCAAACTTAGTAGTGTGTATTCCATACATCTGTGGTGGTGCTTGGAGTCTGGACAAGGAAAGTGTGTCTGTGCTGACTGTGAAGATAGGCGAAGGCTGCCAGCCTAGCCAGATAGAATTTTGTAGATAATTCTGTCATTTGTAAATATTAATGTAAGCCACAGGCTTGTTCTCTTAAATGGGAAAAAATGGTGTTAAATATGAAACTGCAAAAATATAACAACAGTGCACTTTGTTGTAACAAAGCTGATAAGTCAATTCTTTGATTTTACATGCAGCCTGGGTTAATAATATACAAATTCATCCTGCAGGATACAAATTTTAATATCAAACAAATTTACTTCAGGCCAATACATATGGAAAAAGGAGCATAAATAAAAAAATCATTGCCCTTTAGCCTGACAAATTGTTAGTCAATAGTTCTGTCTTGCCCTCTCTCTCTCTACTTTCCTGTACCATAGTGCATACATAAATGTGTGTCTGCATGTCTGTCTGTTCAAAACACGAGCTGAAGAAAAAAATGCAAATAAAAACATTGATAACTGTTTGGTAAAGTACTTCAAATTAACCCTATAGTTAAGAGTGCCTTCATAACCCCAGTCCATTTTTGGTATACTAGGTTGTTCCCCGCACCTTACAGAACCAGAACATTTATATCTCATAGAACACATATACATGTTTTTTATTCTTTATAAATTTATCACTGCCAATAAATTTGGAAATTATTCCCCAATAAAATAATATTTTGGAAATATCTGATTAATGTAAATTAACTTTTACCATTTGCCAACCTTGAGTATCCTTCTAAGCAAAGTAATTTCTGTATACCCTTGACCTCTTTGCAAATGGTAGAACTTCTGCTGACCCACTCATTTCTTTAAGGAGGACCAGTGCCTTTGAGAATCTTTTTTTATGAAATAAGTTCAAACTTCTCATTTAGCCTATATATAGTAGTACAGTAAGCAGGCCGTGCTGTACACTGCAGGGATGATTCTTTTGTGAGGTAAATTGCCCACCTTCCAGCTTAGTGTATGATTCATTACCTTTTAAACCACTGTGCTCTGCCCTGTATTAAGAACTCTGAATCAGTTTGCTGTCTTTTTAAAATGCATGTTTTGATCTGTATGAGCCTTGAACTCACATTTTGTGTTTTGTATATTATGGCAGTTTAGGAGATACAGAAAGGTATCTCTGTCGGTATTTAATATGGACTTTTCTTCCACTACAAATGCACTATCTTTAAAACCTCAGAAGATGGAAAGTAACTCTGCTCCTGTTTAAAATGAAGAAAATGCATATCCATTTCAGTATGTATAAACTATTTTTTTAAATGTAGTTTACTGAATGCTAATGTAGATAAACAGGAGAGACAAGACACTTGGATACATCTTTAAACAGACAGAGCTATATAATAAAACATGTTCATTCAAACCAAAAAACATGTATGACTAAAAATTAGAAGTAGAGTATAACACAGCAATTTCATGAATATGAATAAGTACACTGAAGAGACTCCAGAACTCAAAAAAGCCCATATTGATCCACATAATTAGGAGATTCATAGGTTAGCCTCTTAAGAGTTGTACATAGTTTGTGCCTTCCATGTTGTCTGTCCACTCTTAGAGAGAGAGAGATGGATCTCTAGCCTTATATCTTCTAGTAGTAGGCTTTCCTGCTACTGATCATATTGTCCAGAAAAGTCTATATTTTAATTTTGTTAATGAAATGCTGGTGCATTAAATAACAACATTCCTATGGAGATGGTGAAATAGTGTGACTATAATGACTAGCAGCTTGACTTAGTTAATGACACGAATATGTTTATATGTATACACACACACACACACACACATATATATATATATATATATATATATATATATATATATATATATACACACACATATACACACATACACACACACACACACATATATATATATGTATATATATATATATATATGTGTGTGTGTGTGTGTGTGTGTGTGTATGTATATGTGTGTATATATATATATATATATATATATATATATATATATATATATATATATGTGTGTGTGTGTGTGTGTATGTATATATGTGTGTACCCAAGGGTGAGAGAGTGGTGATTGCAGCAGATTTCAATGGGCATGTAGGTGAAGGGAACAGAGGGGATGAGGAAGTGATGGGTAGGTATGGTGTTAAGCAAATGAATGCAGAAGGTCAGATGGTAGTAGATTTTGCGAAAAGGATGGACATGGCTGTGATGAATACGTATTTTAACAAGAGGGAGGAGCATAGGGTGACGTACAAGAGTGGAGGAAGATGCACACAGGTGGATTATATCTTATGTAGGAGGGCCAGTTTGAAGGAGATTGGAGACTGTAAAGTGGTGAACGGGGAAAGTGTAGTTTGGCAGCATAGGATGGTGGTTTGTAGGATGAAGTTGGTGATCAAGAAGATGAAGAGGAGTGTAAGGGCAGCACCATGGATCAAATGGTGGAAATTGAAAAAGGGTAATTGTGAGATGGAGTTCAGGGAAGAGTTAAGACGGGCATTGGGTGGCAGTGAAGAGTTACAAAATAGCTGGGTAACTACAGCAGAGCTAGTAAGGGAGACGGCTAGAAAGGTGCTTGGTATGACATCTGGACAGAGGAAGAACGACAAGGATACATGGTGGTGGAATGAGGAAGTACAGGAGAGTATACAGAGAAAGAGGTTGGCAAAGAAGAAGTGGGA
This sequence comes from Protopterus annectens, assembly GCF_019279795.1. Taxonomy (NCBI): domain Eukaryota; kingdom Metazoa; phylum Chordata; order Ceratodontiformes; family Protopteridae; genus Protopterus; species Protopterus annectens. The sequence goes on from NC_056729.1 coordinate 1,010,584,188, forward strand.
TTGTCAGAGAGATGAAAGTAGACACGAGTATAAGGAGATGAGGTGCATGGCAAAGAGAGAGGTGGCGAAGGCTAAGGATAAGGCATATGAAGAGTTGTATGAAAGGTTGGACACTAAGGAGGGAGAAAAGGACCTGTACCGATTGGCTAGACAGAGGGACCGGGCTAGTAAAGATGTGCAGCAGGTAAGGGTGATAAAGGATAATGAGGAAAACATACTCACAAGCGAGGAGTGTGTGGAGCAGATGGAAAGAGTACTTTGAGGGGTTGATGAATGAAGAGAATGAGAGGGAGAGAAGGTTGGATGATGTGGAGATAGTGAATCATTACGTGCAATAGATTAGCAAGGCGGAAGTAAGGATAGCTATGTTGAGGATGAAGAATGGAAAGGCTGTTGGTCCAGATGACATACCTGTGGAAGCATAGAGGTGTTTAGGTGAAATGGCAGTGGAGTTTCTAACCAGATTGTTTGATAAACTCTTGGAAAGTGAGGGGATGCCTGAGGAATGGAAAAAAGTGTTTTGGTACCGATTTTTAAGAATAAGGGTGATGTGCAGAGCTGTAGTAACTACAGAGGGATTAAACTGATCAGTCACAGCATGAGATTATGGGAAATAGTAGTGGAAGTTAGGTTAAGAATGGACGTGATGATTAGTGATCAGCAGTATGGTTTCATGCTGGGAAAGAGCACTACAGATGCGATGTTTGCTCTGAGAGTGTTGATGGAGAAGTACAGAGAAGGTCAGAAGGAGTTGCATTGTGTTTTTGTAGACTTAGAGAAAGCATATGACAGGGTGCCTAGAGAGGAGTTGTGGTATTGTATGAGGAAGTTGAGAGTGTCAGAGAAGTATGTAAGAGTGGTACAGGGATATGTACGAGGGTAGTGTGACAGCAGTGAGGTCTGCGGTGGGAGATGCGTTTAAAGTGGAGATGGGATTACATCAAGGATCAGCTCTGAGCCCTTTCTTATTTGCAGTGGTGATGGACAGGTTGACAGACGAGATCAGACAGGAGTTCTCGTGGACTATGATGTTTTCAGATGACATTGTGCTCTGTAGTGAGAGTAGGGAACAGGTGGTGGAGACCCTGGAGAGATGGAGATATGCTCTAGAGAGAAGAGGAATGAAAGTCAGCAGGACTAAGACAGAATATATGTGTATGAATGAGAGGGAGGATACAGGAATGGTGAGGATGCAAGGAGTAGAGTTGGCGAAGGTGGATGAGTTTAAATACTTGGGATCAGTAGTTCAGAGTAATGGTGAGTGTGGAAGAGAGGTGAAGAAGAGAGTACAGACAGGATGGAGTGGGTGGAGAAGAGTGTCAGGAGTGATTTATGACAGACGAGTACCAGTAAGAGTGAAAGGGAAGGTCTACAAGAGGGTAGTGAGACCAGCTATGTTATATGGGTTGGAGACAGTGGCACTGAGAAAAAGGCAGGAGTTAGAGCTGGATGTGGCAGAGTTAAAGATGTTAAGATTTGCACTGGGTGTGACGAGGGTGGACAGGATTAGGAATAAGTATATTAGAGGGTCAGCCCAGGTTGGAAGGCTTGGAGACAAAGCCAGAAAGGCAAGATTGGATATGTGCTGAGGAGGGATGCTGAGTATATTGGGAAAAAGATGCTAAGGATGAAGCTACCATGTAATGGGAAAAGAGGAAGGCCTAAGATAAGGTTTATGGATGTGGTGAGAGAGGACATGCAGGTTGTTGGTGTAACAGAGCAAGATACAGAGGACAGGAAGAAATGGAAACAGATGATCCACTATGGTGTCCTCTAATGGGAACAGCAGAAAGAGGATGATGATATATCAAATGCTGCAAACAATGAACACAAAAAGAGCAATCAGTTTAGACCAAAATGTAAATGATGGAAAACAACCAAAAATGAAATTGTAATTATACATACCAACTCCAAGACCACACAACAGCAGGGTAAGGGCAAATACCCAGACCCACTGCAATGCAGGGTTGAAAACAAAGCAGTGGGGAGGCTGAAATAAAATTACAGTGACCTTCCATTCTTCCAAGAGTTTACTCTAAAAGCCAGCCACATGGGCCTACTTTACATGGTCGACTCTTCAGAAAGTCGACTTTCATATGGCCGAGACCATATGATCGACTTTTGAAAAGCCGACCATGTAAAATAAACACATAACACACACCAAACACTTACCTTTCAACTGTTAGCAGGGGGGCAAGCCCTCCTGTACCTCCCGTGGGTGGCTCCACCCCCCCCCCGTAACTTCAATATACCAACTCCAAGATTGCACTACAGTGCGGAAGAGGAAATTTTCCCATTCCACACTGTATGAAGATAGCGGTTCCCAATGATCGGCTTTTCGAAAGTCGATCATATGATCTCGGCCATATGAAAGTCGACTTTCTGAAAAGTCGACCATGTGAAGGGGACCTATATATATATATATATATATATATATATATATATATATATATATATATGGCACTACTTTTGCAGACTGAACGTGCACTCTATCGAAATGTAAATCAGCAAGACAAATATGCCAAACTACAGCTTAATGAAGCTACAAACTACTAAATGCCGAAATACTGAACAAGGAACTTAGAATATGTTTCTGGACTTTACCTATTCCCTACTGTAGTGCGAAGTTCTTATATAAAATGTGCAGGGGGTGTGTGGGGTGGAGCAGCCTTCCACATGGGGGAGAGTATCTGTAGAGATGTTTAATATCCAATGGTCTGTGTTTCGTTGTTCAGTAGTTTAGTTTCAATAAACTGCAGTTTTGGCACATTCATCTTGCTGATTTATGCTTTAGTAGAGTGTAATTTCGGTCTGCAGAAGTAGACACGTGTGTGTGTGTGTGTGTGTGTGTGTGTGTGTGTGTGTGTGTGTGTGTGTGTGTGTGTATATATATATATATATATATATATATATATATATATATATATATATATATATATATATATATATATATATATATATATATATATATATATACATATATATATATATATATATATATATATATATATATATATATATATATATATATATATATATATATATATATATATATATATCAGAATGTCAAACTGTCAGAAGTCCAAACACCACAACATCGAAATGAATACTCCGAAACGTAATTAGTCCGAACACTCAAAACATCGAAGATCGAAACTCCGAATGGTTATGGTTGGCCTTTCTGTACATATGCATGAAGTGTCCTCCACTGTGGTGCAATCTCAGAGTTGATATATTTAAGTAGGGGGGGGTGGGGGGCAAAGCCCCACACATTAGTAATTGTGCAAAAGTGTTTGTGTGTTATTATTTGATAGTATGGGTGTAAAGCTGGCTGACCGTTGCTTTTCAGAGTTCCGTTTTTCGATGTTTTCAGTGTTCCGACTAATTACATTTCAGAGTTGTCAGTTCAATTTTGTGGTGTTCGGACTTATCACAGTTCAATTATATGATATAGACCCATGTATGTATATATATATATATATATATATATATATATATATATATATATATATATATGTAGACACACACATGCACACACACATACACCCACACCCTTCTTTTTTCTAGGAATCTCTTCTAAATTTTCTGACAATAATTGCTTGAAGCTGCTTTTTGAAGCCTGGATTTTTACTAGTGTGTTAGAAACCTTCTATGAAGGAATTTCCTGGAATTGCTTTCCCAGAATGCTATGCACACAGACTAGTAGAGGGATTTTATGATGATGTTTAAACAGGGTCTAAGTAAGAGTGTGCTACAAATGAGGAAAGGCAGTACTGTTTTGGCTGATGATATGTTTGAGAGTTTGTACCATACTGGTGCTTGGCTTAATTATGTACCCTTTGATGTCCTATTCCAGTGTTTAAGTATTCACTAGTGGCTGTACCCTTCTTCTGATCAGCTTGTCTGGCTAGGTTTCCAAAGCTTTTCCAGTCCCTGATTGTGCAATCAGACATCTGACATGTTGGCAGGTACATAGGTCATAAATGTGACATCTGCATGCACCAGCCCTTAGAACTTTTCAGCTGCTAGCCATACGCCAGGTATTCCTGCTACTTGCAGACAACAGATCAGTTTTGCATCAAGATAAGTACCCCGTTGGGGGATTTCTTTTGTCCTTTTTTGTAGTACTATAGTCTGTTAATGTCTGGTAAGAGCAAGTGCAACTGTGGTCGCCAGATTCCCCACAAAGACACTCATGACCAGTGTCTCTTTTGTTTGGGCAGGGATCATGATTATAAAAACTATGCCATCTGTAAGTGGTTCATCCCTAAGGCTCTTTGTTGCCGACTTCAGGCCCTTGACTTATACCTTGAAAACCAGTGCCTTAGCAGATCACTCTCAGTTTGGAAGCCACCCCCGACGCTCCATCCGAATCACCCAGGAAGAGGGCCAAGCCCACATGGCTGTCTACTTCCACTGCATCTCCCTCCACCAATTCTCAGCCTGTAGCCATCATCAGCTTGGCCGAGGAACTGGAGTCCACCACTTTGGATAAAGTGGGTACCTATCATTAGGCCACATGATCCAAAGTGGACGACACATCCGGGGAGGATATCCCGGCGCCTGATTCAGACACCAGTGGGGTACCAGTAACTGGGATGGTTGTTTTGGACCAGGCCTCCGCCGGTCCTACTATGACTTCCATGCCTACCACCAGCCAGATGCTGGCTAGGCCTACCAAGAAAAAACAAAAGATGAGGCATATTCTGCCAAACCCGGAGTCCTTGCCTGACTGGCAGACCTTCAGCCAGAGCTTCTACAACTCCTTCCTGGCCCTTAGGCCTACTACAGACCTTCTTCCTGCTGCTCCACCTCTTCTCAGTCCCAGGCCTCTCCTGCCTGAGAGAACTCCTAGCCAACCTGCAGAGGAGGAAATGCCGGACTCCTCAGAGGATTCCTTGCCCTACCCTTCACATATTTCTTCCCCTCTGGGGTATGAATGCCCAGAAGAAGCCCCTGCAGAACCTCACTCCCCTGTGGAAGACCTTACTTTCAGGGAACACATTCAGTCTTATGAGAGAAAACCTTAAGTAGGAATGCTCAGACATGTCTGAGGCTCAAAAAATATTCTATGACCTAATCCAGATGGAATCTCCTAACCCAGCTTCTATTCCACCTGTCCAGCCTGCCTTCTTGGATGCTTTTGCTGCAGCATGCATGAATCCAGATTTTCAGCCACCTGCCCCTAGAAGGGCACACAGATTATATAGGGTAATTGACGCAGAGAAATTCCTATTAAAGTGCCCTCCAGCAGACTCAGCTACTATTTCTGTTGCTACTGATAGGGAAACCAAACTTCTCACTACTACCACTGTCCTGCCTGCTGATAAAGACAGCAAGGCCATGGAGAGGTGGGGAAAGAAGATATACACTTCTGCTACCCTAGCTTTTAGGGCTACCAATTACCAATCACACATGGCCAAATACTCCTTGGACTTACTAGACAAAGCCTTCAAAGAACTCAATGATATTCCTGACTGTACTGCAAAGGCATCCCTGTCTTCCTTGCTTGGGCTCATCTCCCAAGTTAATAAACACTCTCTCAGGTGTGCGTATGATGCAGCTGAGGCCTCTGCCAGGTCAGCAGCATCTGCTTTTGTGTTGAGGAGATACTCTTGGCTGCATCTACAGCCCCTCCCAGATGACTTTAAGGCCAAACTCTTGGATGCACCCTTGGATCACTCTGCCCTTTTTGGCACCAAAGTGGCTGACACTTTCAAGTCACTCCAACAAAAAGGGAAAGAACTCCAAGACCTAAGCCATCTCATCTCTCCAATCCCAAAGCTCCAGAGGAACTACCAGACCAAGACAAAATTCATAAGAAAGACTTCAAAGCCCTCTGCCCCCTCCAGGTCTAGAAGACCCCACAGTAGACAGTCTACTCAGCCTTGGACTCCTCAGGCCACTGCCTAGAGACCTCCCTTTCCAGATAGGGCAGGCAGAGTCTGACTGCCTGCCTCCGTTTCTTCCCCCACCTCCTCCCTCCATATCTCTATCTTCCCGTCTCTCTCACTGCCTCCCTGCATGGGCACTAGTGACATCCGACAAATGGGTTTTGACAATCCTGAGGGAGGGTTATTTCATGTCTTGGATCTCTCCTCCTCCAAGGCTACCTACCCCCCTTCTCAGAGGTCCCTCCTACCCGAGGTCCTGAACAACCTGTTACTCCAAGGCACCATAGAACTAGTCCCCCCAGCGGCTTGAGGGAAAGGCTTCTATTCCAAAATTTTTTTGGTGCCCGGGATGGAAGGACCATGGAGACCCATCCTAGACCTTTCCTGTCTCAACCATTTTTTGAAGGTCCCTCTCCTTCAGGATGATAACACTACCCATTCTCTTTCCCCTCATCCCTCATGGTGACCCTGGACATCAAGGAGGCCTATCTGCACATTCCCATAAAACCATCCTCCAGGAAATTCCTCATATTCAAAGCAGGCTCCTCTCATTTTCAGTTCTGTGCCTTGCCTTTTGGACTTGCCACTGCACCAAGGGTATTTACAAAATGCCTAGCTCCAGTCATTGCTTACTGCAGGACAATGGGAATGCAAATTTTCCCATGCCTAGATGACCTTCTCATTCAAGCAGCAGACAAACAAACCCTCCTTGCCTACTCAATGGAGCTCCTGCATCTGCTGCAGTCTCTAGGGTTCCTCATAAACTTCTGCAAATCCCAACTAAATCCTACACAAGACATTGTCTTCCTAGGATACAGAATCAGGACAGACCTCAGGATGGCCTTCTTACTGGAGGAAAAAGTGCTTTTTCTGACTCACCACCTACAATCTGCCCTCCTCTCACCCACCCTGACTGGGAGGGAATTCCTCAGACATCTTGGGTACATGGCAGCTACTATTCCCATGCTACCTCTGGCAAGGTTACACATGAGGAAAATGCAATGGTATCTACGCTCGGTATGGACCCAGCACTCACCCCCCCCCTTGAGTTCAAGATCCCACTCCTCCCCTGCCTCCACCAAAAACTGAAATGGTGGCTGGTCCAGGTTGCCCAAAACCCGGGCCTTCCCCTGCAAATGCCCTCCCCTTCCCAAATCATGCACACAGATGTGCCAGATCTGGGCTGTAGGGCAACTCTGGACACAAGAACAGTGCAAAGTTTGTGGACAGACAAAGACAAACACTGGCACATCAACATCAAGGAAATGTCAGCCATATTTTTTTCCCAAAAGGCCTTCCAGCCTTTCCTCAGAGTGTGCATACTAAAGATCTTCATGGACAACACCACAGTGATGTGGTACCTGAAAAAGCAAGGAGGGATGAAGTCCTACCTCCTCTGCAGGCTAGCTCTACATGTATGGGATCTGTCTGTCTCCCAGTGGATCTCCCTCCAGATAGCCTACATCCATTCCCAACACAATTGTCAGGCAGACTCTTTAAGCAGAACCACCTCAGACAGTCATGAATGGATGCCGTCAAGAGCTGTATTCCTAGATCTGATCCACAGGTGGGGTATCCCACAGATAGACCTGTTCGCCTCCTCCACAAACAGGCAACTCCAGAGCTACTGCTCTGGAACTCACAACCAGAAGGCACTTTAAACAGATGCCTTCTTAATGTCTTGGAAGGGGAGATTCCTGTACGTCTTCCCTCCATTCCCTCTGATCCAGAGAGTCCTACTGAAAATTCAGCAGGACTCACCAAAAATCTTGTTGATGACTCCCTATTGGCCATGGTAGCACTGGTTCCCCCTACTTCTTCATCTCCCCAAGGGCAATCACCACAAGTTAACCCCTCAGTGGATCTGCTCACACAGCACAAGGGGACACAGATTCACCCACAGTGGAGATCCCTGCACCTCTCCCTGTGGCTGATAGGATTCTGATTTCCTTCAGACACCTGTACAATGAAGACATGCCCTCAGTCCTGCAGGAGGCCTGGAAACCCAACACAAGGAAATGTTATCTCTCTAAATGGAGAAGGTTTTCTTTATGGTGTCACAAAAAACAGCTGCAACCGCTGGACATTGACCTGCCTCTGATTCTGTCCTACCTGTGTGAACTCCTGAAGACAGGCTTGTCTTACTACTCCTTAAAAGCACATCTCTTGCCATTTCCACCTGCTTGCCTATGGAACCTCCATTAGAATCCAAACTTCCAACCAAGCTATTCCTAAATGGTGTTTTACACTTAAGACCCCCCCCAGAAAACCGACCCCTCCTTCCTGAGACCTTAACTATGTGCTAGAAAAACTCACTCTGCCACCCTTTGAACTAGCTGGCAAGGCTGACTTGAAATTTTGCACTTGGAAAACAGTACTACTAGTAGTTCTGACATCAGCCAGGAGGGTCATAGAGCTCCAAGCCCTTATGGCTACACCACCGTTCCTAGTTTTTCATATGGACAGGGTCATCCTCAGGATTAATGCTTCTTTCACCCCCAAGGTGGTCAATGACCTCTCCCTGAATCAGGCTATTCACCTACCCACCTTCTTTCCAAATCCTCAGGGAGACAGTCCTTCACTCCCTAGATGTTCACAGGCAACTTTGATTCTATTTGCATAAGACCAAGCCTTTACACAAGTCCAACCAGCTGTTTGTTTCCTTCCACCCCAGGGCTTTGGGGAAAGCTGTGGGAAAACAAACCATTCCTCTTGGATTGCTAGGGCCATTTCCTTTTGTTACACACACCATGGAAAGACACTGACAGGCATTGTCAAAGCCCATTCCACAAGAGCCATGGCTTCCTCTGGAGCCTTTTCTAAAGGCCTAGACACCGACTCCATTCTGGAAGCAGCTACCTGGTCCTCTGTGCATACCTTAACCAGACACTATAAACTGGACCACATCTCCAAGGCCAGGGCAAGATTTTCCAGGGCTGTCCTGCTGGGGTTCCTGGAATCTTCATTCAGACCACCGCCCAGCCAGCAGTGAGCTTTTGTATTCAGCCACTAGTGAATACTGCAACACTGGAATAGAAGGACATAGGAAAGTTGTGTAAAATCTTACCATAACCATAGATGTCCTTCACTTCCATGTTGCAGTATTCCTTCCCTCCCACATTCCCTCTCTTATCCTTGCACTTGCTCTCCTCGGCTTCTGTACAGGCTATGCCATCAGGACTGGCTGTATCTGGGGTTTCCTTGGTGCTGAGGGCTGGTGCTTGCAAACGTCACATTTATAGCCCATGTACCTGCCAACATGTCAGACCATGTCAGGGACTGGTAAAGCTTTGGAAACCTGGCCGAATAAGCTGATTGGAAGAAGGGGATCGGAAGGAGGAATACTGCAACATGGAAGAGATGGACATCTATGGTTATGGCAAGATTTTACACAACTTTCCTTTTTGTGGTATTAAGATTAGGAATTTGTTAGCGCCTTTTTGCAGCTAATATACATAGATGGTGGAATAGAATCAAGACACTGTGGGTGACAGAAAATGTAATTTTAACTCAAGCTGGCTATATGGAGAATGAAGTGAGAAACACTGGAACAAAAATATGGCATATTATTTTACCCAGGCAATGTGAAGAGATTGGTGAGGTTTGTCTGCAAACTCTAATATTGATTTTAGTAGGGTTATTAGTTATCCATCTCTAAATACTATAAATATAAACTGATTAATTTTTGAAATGATTTTAATTATTTTTTTGGTTATAATTCTGGGTACTCACTGTCACAGGTATGGAAATGTTTGTAAGGAATGAGGCTATAAGTTTAAAACATAACTGTGCTGTGTTTGCATTGTTTTGTAATTTGATTTCTGGGATGTATCTCTAGAAGGTGTCAGTATTAGTCTTTACAGTCTGCAAGTTTGTAACTAAAATGAAGCTGGCTTCAGAGCAAATGGTTATATATAATGTTGAATGTCTGGAACAGCAAATTTGGAATGCTGTTGTTATAGTTGATTTAGAAAGGACCAAGGTAAATTATTATCTTTTTAATGACAGACAGGGGACATATATAAAAGCAATGCTTTATAGAATAACAGTTGTTTGAGGGAAGGGACATTACCTTTTCTAGTCACTGTTAACATGTTACAAAAAAAGACCACCCTTGTAGTAAGGTTTATGATGGGAGATGAGACCACTGCTACCAATATAACACTCAGATGACAAGAAGTCACCAACTGTGACATCAAGATGGCTGCCACCAATGGGGTTTGAATTCTGTCACTAACAATTTGTCCAAGGCCAAGAATACAGCTTCCATGAGACCCGGCAATATTCCAGGATGTGTTCTACATGAACTACAAAGTGAATTGGCACCACATCTGTGTGCCCTGTTTAATCACAGACTCACTTCAGGCTTTGTTCCTGCTGAATGGCGCACTGCTACAGTCATCCATCTCCATAAAGGGGGAGCAACTACAGACCCTGGGAATTATCGCCCCATTAACCTGATGAGTCTGATATGTAAGGCTATGGAGAGCATCATCATTAACCTAATTAACAAGGATATAGGAATCTCCAAACTCTTAATCCCACGCAATTTGGTTTTGTGAAAGGTAGATCATGCCTGCTCAACCTGGTTGAATTCTTTGAGTCAGTCACCAGAGCTGTGGATGAGAGCAAGGCAGTTCATACAGCCTACCTCGATCTGGCCAAGACCTTTGATACCATTCCCCACTCAGGAATTATTCATAAATTCACCAAACTAGGCATCAACCCCTATATCACTAGGTGGGTTGCAAATTGGCTCACAGATAGAACCCACAGTGAGAAAGTAGCGGACTCAAAGTCAGACTGCCGACCAGTCACTAGTGGAGTCCCACAGGGACTGTGTCCTCTCATGTTTGGCATCTACTTCTCAGAAGTCCAGGCCAACACGGAGAGACTCTGGCTGACCAAATTCGCAGATGACTGCAAGCTGGGAGCCATTATTAACTCCCATAGAAAAAGCGAAACAGTAGTAAACTTGATCAAAAGTAAAAAACAATCCAAGTAAAAGCTTGACCAAGAACGTTGAACCACAGTTTAATAAAATGAACAGCAAAGGTAATGCAAACAGCAATGCTTTTGAGCTTAGCCCTTCTTCAGTGCAATAAAACATCAAAATCACAATTCACTTAAATACCTATTAAGTCACATGACCACAATCCCATCATGTGACTAAATTACACTCATTAATATTGCATTTGTTTCTTCACCAATATTGGTTTTAAACTTATAGCAGCATTCAGTCCTTTATACTTATATGCACCTAACCTAAGTATCCATTCATATTCCTTCACATCTACATCATTACATATATTACCCCCAATAACATTCTTTGTAATTATGTCCATTACTCTATATATAAAGTCATGACTTAAACCCATGTCCATTTTATGTTTAGCCAACGCATTAGTAAGTATATCTCTATGCATATCTGACCGATGTTCTATAATTCGATCTTTTCGTCTCCTTTGGTTTCCACATAGAAGGCATGACATTGAATGCAGGTAGCAAGGTATACTATATTTTCAGTATTGCACGTTGAATTCAGATTAAATGTATACTTCTGTTTAGTGATGGGATGAAAAAAGTTATTTTCCATTATAATGGATGAACAACAAACACAATTATGACATGAGAATGTACCTTTTTTCTTTGGGCTTATCCCTTTATTAGATTTTTGGACAATCTCTTTATAGCATAGTCTCTGCTTTAAACTCTTAGCATTCCTGTATGCAAACCTTGGTTGCTCACCGATAATTTTCTCTATAACTGGCATGGCCTGTAGTATATGCCAATTTCTCATTATTATCTCCTTAAACCCTGGAGTTCTTCTATTAAACTTCATAATATATCTAAATATATCCTGTTTCCTATATGTTCTATTGGTGCTATCCAGGTCAGCAGTACTTCTTCCAAAGTACGGTCTTGCATCATCTTTGCTATTATTTATTACTTGTTGCTTCATTTCTTCCAGAAAACTCTGACTATACCCCCTTTCTTTTAAATCTTCTATCATTTCTCCCATCTGGTTAGTATAGGTTCATTCTTCAGTATTTAATCTACTCACCCTTAACATTTGACTTTTTACCACCCCATTAAAAACATGTGGGGCATGCATACTGTGTCTATGTACATACCGATTTGCCTGCACACTTTTTTTATATATGGTGGTGGTTAAGTCCTATCCTATTCTCATAATTCTTACATCCAAAAAAATCTATTCTTTCTTTCGAGTAATTCATTTTAAATCTTAAAAAAGTAGTCAAAGAATCGAAGCAGTCAAAGAAAGATTTAAACTGTTCTTCCTCTCCCTGCCATATAAAATACACATCATCCACAAAACAAACATAAAATAATAATTTGTCACAAAACTAATTGTTCATATTATAGAGAAAATATTTTTCCCATACACTAAGTACTAAATTAGCATAGCAATTTTCTATAGAAGTACCCATTGCCACCCCTGATATTTGTAAATATACTTGATCTCTAAACATAAATAATTTATTTGTAAGGACAACCACTAATAGCTGACAGAACATCTCAGTTTCTTTCCCAGAATACTCAGTTTCACATCTTAAGAAGGACCTAATTGCCTCTAGGCCATAATCATTTGGTATTACTGTGAATAATGATGCAATATCTAACGTAACCCTATAATAATCTACTTCTTTTGCATCCTTAGTATTGTCATATAATTTCGTCAAAAAGTCTGAAGTGTCCTTAATATAACTTTTTGTTTTTAACATTAGTTCACCAAAAACTGACTGAAGACAGAGGGGAAAAAGGCTGTGTTATCCAGCCTTTTACGGAAATAATTGGTCTCATTGGTGAGTTGTTCCAACACTTGTGGACCTTAGGTAGCCCATAAAGTACAGGAACTAGGGGTAGGCACAGTTAAATAATTAAATAATTCAATAGAAATATTGCCATTAACCTGATGGTCATAGATGCACATATTCACAGCAGCAATATTTTTCTTGATATCAATAACATTCAACTTCTTAAAAGTAGATAAGATAAGAAATCATTCATACTTTTCACATAATCTACTAAATCCATTATAACAATGGAACCATCTTTATCTGTTTTTTTATTATATCAGTGCTGTTTTGTAAACTAATCAATGTTTCTTGTTCATTCATAGTCAAAGTATTACATTTCTTGGAATTAGTTAAATAAAATTCATTCAGTTCCTTTTCACAAATTGACTCAAAAGCTTTTACAACAGGAAAGCTATTCGGAATAAAAGTGCTAGATTTCTTAAGCTTATTCACTTTTTTTGTACACCATGACTATCAAAAGTTAGTTAATACCTCTTGTGAACAGTTTAAGATCAGTTACTGCATCCACAATATTGTTGGCATTTGCAGGAATAAACTTCAGTCCCTTCTTTAAAACAGAAAACTCATCAGGTCCTAACTCAAACAATGATAAATTAATAGCATCATTTTCATTTTCATTCATCTTGGCCGACTCATTTTGTTCTTTGTTTGAGGGCTGCTGAACTTCGTCTTCATTGCTTGCTTTCCCTGGCGCCCTATGGATCTCCCTCTGGGTGTATCCTTCTGTCGCGGGACTTCCTTTTCCAGTAATGTCAGTTGGAATTGTTTCATTGGTTGCTGAAAAACCTGATGTTGATTCATCATTAGGGATTGAGTGGCAGATGCCTCAGCCTGTCTCATATCCACATTTGCCGTTACTATAGACAACGAAGTAACAGTTTGTTCATTAGAAGCAGCATTAACCTGTCTTTTATTACACTCATTACTTAATAATTGCCTACTATTATCTAAAGTAATCTCATCCAGTTCATACATAGATTTCTTATTATAACTAATATTATCATTACTTTTAAAATTCTTAGGCCATAAAAAAATATGGCCATTCTTATAGTCATAATCTCGAACAAGGTTTTTTTTTCTGTTGTTGCAGCTTAAAATCAAGTGCAATTAGGTGATCCAACATTGCTTGATATAACGTAGCTCCTTAATAATCCCCTTTTGGTTTCACAAAGGGAAGAACTTTCTACTACAATGGGAGCCACTCCCCAGCTTAATGAGAATATTCTGCAAAACATCACCACTTTGGAATGAAAGGTTCAAACATTTAAGAAGCTCCAATGGCAATGGCTAAGTTTTCATGCTTATTTGGAGCTTAATATTTTACCAAGGGGGTTAAGGGTATGTAAAATTCAATCTTATATTAATACATATCCTGAACTCCTACGGAAATGGCAGGAGTTGAACCTAAAGCTTGAGCTGATTATATGATGCTCATGAATAATTTTTTACCAAAATAGAAGATGATTTGCAACAAGAAATTGCAAGGATGGAAAATGAACTTGTGGGTCACTCAGCTTTTAAAGATTTTGCTGTTATATCTATCAATAAAGGGTGAATAAATAGCATGGACATGCATATAAGTGTATTTCACTAGTTAATTCACAAATTACAACCTGTCATCAGAAGCATAAAGAAAACATGCACTGCTGTCCTGGGTATGGCCTACTGACAGCCACAACCACACTAAACTACACACAGGTCTCTTATATAGCTAAGTCTTTGTCTATGCCCCCCCCCCCGGCCCCTTTATTTCAGTATCTCTGTAAACCAATGTTTTCCAGTACCTCCTTATCCATAGCAACTGCATTTCATGAAAATTATTCTAAACACACACACAGACATGGAGTACCCAGGAAAGGTTGGTTGAATTCTCCAGTTCCCTAGCGCTTTCTTCATGGGATGGTAATAATGCTAGAACTCTGTGTTAGGGGCCACCCAGTTACAGTCTTCTCTTAATCTAGCCAAATATATGTAATGCAAGAAATATCTTTCACTGGTAGCAGGTCTAAGCAGCCTATTATGGGAGGGCACAGCTTACTAACTATCAATGTAAGCAATGATGATGCTCTTCTCGCATAAATAACTGTACATAACTCTCTCTCTCTTTCTCTTTATATATATAGATAAATATATATATATATATATATATATATATATATATATATATATATATATATATATATATATATATATATATATATGGATCCCTATCACATGGTCAACAGGCCAAATGATCGACTTTCATTTGGTCGACAGTTCATTTGGTCGACAAGCAGTTTTATGTGGGTGTGTGTATAAAGGATGCCAGCTACAAGAGCCTAAAGGTGACTAGGTTAATATATGAAGTTTAACTAATTAATAATGAACATAGTACAAATACAGATTAACATATATGTGGGATGGCACACAGGGAAATACAATAAAAAACAATATAATAGACATGATGAAAATAGAAAAAATCTAAGATGCAGCTATCTAAGATCCCTCCGCATCTTCTACTGCAGAAATATTTTCCCTAACTGTCATAAGTTAGACCAGTTACTAATACACAGAAATGGGTTCTCCACAAACAAGACATTATCATAGCGTAGTGTACAATAACACTGCACAGCATGGTATAACACACAGTTATATACAATATTTTTCCCCAGATCACAGTCATCATACAACATCATCTTGCTGTTGCTGGCCTCACTTTACACTGGAGGAAAACAAGTAGTTAGACCAGTTCTTTGGCAAGTCATAGCAAAGTTTCCCAGTAACAAAATCATAATCATATCAGTGCTGCAACAATAGAAATTAACTGATACATATCCAAGTGTGTTTCCTTTGTGTAGTTTAGTTGTATGCAAGTCATGAAGTCCAACAGACACTGCAGCAATGGCATCTTAAAAGACATTTTTCTGTCTTTCATCTCTTCTGTTACTTTCATAAGAGAAGTCAGGAAGTATAGAGACCAACGCATTTCAAAATACATCCCGTGTTGTTTTATGTTCAAAAAAGCAACTATTGCACATCCATAAGCCACATTGATTACAGATGAGCAAAAAATAAATTTTAGCTCCTTTTCTTGTGGCCACACATTACCCCTGACATCACAACTGTAAAAGATTTTCTTTACAATTAACTGTAATTTCGCAGCAGTATGTTGTAATGCTCTTGTTTGACTGCAGTCTGTATTTTACAGCAGTTAGGAGAAAAAATTAAACTGTGCCTCTTGGAGAGTCATAGGGATTATAAGAGATTAATTAGCTATGAACTGAGGGTATAGGTAGAGACTATTTTTATTTGAGAGACACAGAAAACATTTCAAATATTTCCAGAGAAAGGTCAGTCATACACGGTTTGTATTCCTTATACTATTTTCTTGTTTGATTGAAAACTGTATTATTATTTTAGGATGTTGAAGTCACTTCTCTTGCATATTTTAAGTTCTCGTTAGGAAAGAAAATAAAGCTGTGCCTCTTGGTAAGTCATAGGAATTAGAAGAGGTTATTACTTGAGAATTGAGTGAGACTTGAGACTAGTATTTTCAGTTAGGGTAAAAAGAAAATAGTCAAATGGTTTCCTGGAAAACTTACTTAAACAGCCTGTACCAGAAAAAATACAGTGTGGGAAAGGCAAATGTCTTGGTTTGTATTCCTAATATTGTTATTATTGGTTGCAGTGTGTATTTTTATTTCAGTGTTCTTTTGCCTTATATGTTAAAAGTTCTGATTAGGAAAGAAAACAGACTGGTGTCTCTTGGTTAGCCTTGTTGAGAGGGGGGACACAAGTTATGTGCATCAAAACAGGATGCAGTAATATCTGGGATAAATGCCAGATATCTGACATTTTTTACTAAAGAAGCAAACCCTGTTGTCTCAAAAGGTGTTCCGAATACTGACACATCAGTACTCATACTGAACACCCTACCTCTCATGCAGAAAATAGAAAGACCACAAGATCATAAATCATTCCTTTGCAAAATGTGGGTAGGTGAACATGAAATGCGTTTGTTAGTATAAGCAGACAGTTTGAAATTACCTAGGGAGGAGCAAGATACTAAATTTTATGTAAGGTGGAAAAAAAAAACATTTCAAAATATTTCTGAGAACGTTTAGTCAAAACCTTTCAAGATATTTCTGAGAAAGTTTAGACAGACAGCCTCTATCATAGAATATTGGAACATTTTTCTCAACTTCCCACCCTGCCCTTGTGTTCTTAAACATAATGGCTCTTTTGTTTTACATTCCTTATATTAACCGAACCACAGAATTATCTTCAACTGATTTTCATTGGCTCTTGTTAGTAAGAGCAAAAAAGTATAATTTTCTGAAGACACTACCCTTAAACTGATTAAATTTACCCCTGTACCCTGTTTAATAGGCTTAGAATACTGATCACCCACAAATATCTATGGGTATAATCAATTATTCTCGTGCAAAGTTTCCCTCAAATCTGATCCCCCTTACTATTCAAACTAGGCTGGTTACACATTGTGTGTTCTCAGTTGTGACGATAGGAGGTACTACTAGCCATACCAGGACGAAGTAGGGCAGTGGATGTAAGACTTGTGCCGACACAGCTAGCTGGAATTTTATGAATCATTGAATATCATTTGTATATCAAGCTGATCTGTACAGATGCTTGTGCTGAAAATGTATTTGTGATTTCTGCTTGTGTTAATTGTTTTAAAATGTAGCAACAGTGCACCCTGCTGAAATAAAGAGAAACATGGCTGTATTATGGTAACTTAATTAAATGCATATTTTTTAATAGAGGACACTGGCACAACAATGGTTAACCAGCTGGCTTATTTTAAGAAAAATAAGGGAATTATAAATCAGCTGTTAAATCATTGAACAACACCCCACAGTGATGAGTAGGCCCAGAAATGGCAGATCTGGGAGCAGCCATTATCTGTTAGCTTTTGTAAAGAAGGGGGGGTGTTGTAAATGTTGCTGACTCCAGCCACTGCTGTAAAAGCTCTAAATGTGTATTGTAGCAGTCTGCTAACCTGTCTCAAACGTCAAGAGGATATATTTTCAGAACTTATAGTCAGGTGACCAGATGAGCTCAATCTGCAAGCCATCTTGGATATTATATTTTACCGGGAGTAATCTCAGAATATGATTCTGAGTATTCTGTTTGGGAGCCTGACTAGAAAGACTGCTCATCTTGCCTTTCCCAAGTAAGTTACTAGGCAACAGTATAATTTTATTAGATTTAGTCAGGAATATAGTGAAGCTTAGTTTAGAGATTGTTTTTCTTTATTTGTATAAGTCTGTCCATCAATGTTGTTTTCAATATTTTCTGTGATTTGAACTCTGTGGTTTACTGTGAATATAGATTAATTATTTTCATGTTCTTTTATTATTTATTATTAAATATATTTAAAGCTTTTATCATGGCTGGTTCTTGTAGAGAGTATCTAACCTTTGAGAGTACTTAAATTTATTTGGTGACATCGCGTGGGCCATTCCAGAGGGCCTAGCCATCTTGGTGAGCTACAACTATTGGTATTAGTATTAATATTATAGAGTATAATTGGACACCCTTTGTTAAGGGCCTTAGAGTAGCTGATTATGAGGTGTCTGGTGATGGTGAATCTACCTTATGGTCTGGGAAAAGCTGGTAGAGTGGGTAATCTGTGCCAGCTACTTGGGAAGGGGCACAAAGCACTGGGTTTACAGAGAGGGTGGTGATGTACTTGGCTTGGGCACTATGCTGAGGACCTAACCCTACAGTTGGATCAATGGGGAGTCTTTTTGTGGATCTGGAGGGAGACAGATATAGAGACATCCAGACCCTGGACTGAGTGTGTTCCCTGTGTGCTCTTAAGGGGAACTGTACTTGATGCAGAGAAGTCTGCATCTGGGAAATACTGAGTATATCCATTTGTATTCCAAGTACATGTCCCTCTCCAGTGTCAATGGTGAGGATTCAGGCTCCTTGATTACTGGCCCAGTGTGTGGACAACACATATTGGTGTCCATCACTTATTGGTATCAGTGGTGGGTGTCACATCAGTCTGCACTGTTCTGCACTGATTTTGAATCTATACTGTGCATTCATTCATAAGACTGCGGTGGTGGTGCTGCAGTAGTGTTGTCGCCTCACAGTAAGACGTTGTCCTGTTCGATTCTCAGTTAAAGTGTCTTCTGTGTGGAGCATGCGTAAATGGGCGTACCTTCGCTGAAGGTTGTGCATCAGGGCTGGCAACTCGGCATGTAAAAATCTACTGCCAATCATTAGTGGACCGGAGTTCCGCTGTGACGACCCCTAACCGGGAAAAGCCTAAAGACACAACAACTGTGCATTCATTCGTACCTCTCAACCTCTTAGAGCAAGAAATCTGGACAAAGCCATCAATAATGGGGGGACAAACCCCAAAAATAGGGACACTTTAAATATTGATCTTATAAACTTAGAAAATTGATAGAACAACAGGTTTCTTATTAGCATGAATTTTGTAAAGGGTATGAAATCTGAAACTCAAATGTCTGTCATTATTTGCTGACTTCAGTTCCCAATGATTTGCCATTGATTTGGCAGAAAATCACAATTTTATGAGAAACAGACCCAAAATAGGAGGCAAAAATCTGGACATTCTGCAAAAATCTGTACAATTGAGAGGTATACATTCATTCTATTGGCTGTTATCTGTGCTATTATTACTTAAGCTGAAAAAATACTACATGCCACCATGAAGTCCTGGCATACTTTAGCCTCACCTTTAGCCGGCCTATTAGCACTTGGTTTTCTTGAATAGTTTAGCAGCTGTCTCTATTTATTCAGCAGGTATGGATTCAACATGTGAGAAGGTCACTTATTTATCTACATGGGAGGCTTATCTCTCCATATTACTCATGGTCAGTAAACGGCAGCAGCAAACAACTCTACATTACCTTTACACTACAACATCACTCCTAAATATGCAGGGGTAGTACAAAAATCTCAAACAGATTAATAATAGTCACTTTCCTCTCACTTCCCCTTCTGGTATTAAATGTAGATGCTCCTCGCGGCACATCTACATTCAGTAGGGGAGAAATATAGGAAAGGAGGACTTTCTAATGAAAAACATTGCTAGTATCAGTAGCTATTATTATTATCATCATTATTATTATTATTATTATTATTATTATTATTATTATTATTATTATTATTATTATTACTGTTATTATTTGTATGCATTGCTATACACTAACCTTGCTAATCTTCTGCTATATATCTGTTGCTGTATGTAACAATTTCTAAAAGAAAGCAATAATCAATGTTTACTTACTTGAATAAATATATGAGTTCATTCTTAATTCAAAAAGTTATTCTAGCAGTAGAAGAGGCTGTCTCTGCTATTTCTGCTGGTGATTATTTGCTTCTTAATGCACAAGTAATGTAGGTTGAATGACACAACTCAAACCAAACAGACTTCAAAGTTCTACCCATGAACTAGAAACTATCTTTTTCTGGGACATTAAAGTGTCAAAATGTCAAAAAGGAAAAGAAATGAAACTTATAGTATGTTGCAAAAGGCTTAATGTCCAAGTGTTCAAACCACATTCTTTTCCCAAAATTTCAAAGGGTAACAAAGGAAACAGACCTTTGTTACCCAGGGTGGGACCCTAATGATCTGGCACTAAAAAGAGAGATATGTGCAACTGCAGCTGGGATCAATTAAAAGAAGGAAAAATATGCCAGTTTTCCATCCCTTTTGCAAAATACATATATTTGCAGAGAAACTTGTGATAAGAACACATCTTCAACAATTCAGTTCTTAGACTGCACAGTTGCTAGATTTTATTATCCTTATTGTAGAATGTAGAACTTTTTTACTGTAGAATGCTGCATAAAGCTGTATGACTTCTTTGCTTTGTATGTGTATATGCTAATATGTTTGTCATTGTTACTGGAGCTTTTCTCCCCGGGCCTCCACTGAAAAAGGACTTTTTAAGCCCAATGGACTTCCCCGGCCATCAAACTGAAATAAATAAATAAATAGTTCAGCAGCTAATCTTTTCAGCTCATCTAACAAGACAGAAATGCATGGGTTACAACTGAATGTTGAGAAAGAACCTGTCTGTTACATGACAGAGGACTGCTATACAGCCAACATTCCTGTAAAGGAACTGATAACCGCGAAATCTCACCTTAATGCTTTCAGGGCCCTGGTCATCCATAAGGGCAAATAAATCCATTTGCAGTGAAGAAAAGGAGGTTTACTTAAAAATAGACACCAGCCAGGTTCTGCCTGACATTGAATAAGGACAAACCAGCATGGATTTCTAAGACATTATTTCAGTTTTTTTGGATTGCCCAGAGAGATCGGAGACATAGCTCATAACTGCTTCTCCAATGCTCAACAAGGAACAAAGACCCTTAGAATACTTTTCCCACCCAGAAGGATCTGAGGAACCAGAACAGGGACTAAACCTTAACCCAAAAGGCTGGTTCCTATCTAGAAGCTTCTGGATATAAAAGAGCTTTTTTGTTGGGACTTACAAACATTATTTGCCCTTCATAAATTGTATGATAGACGCAGAACTCCTGTAAGTGACCTGTTGTGTCCTGTTTGTTTACACAGCACTTTTAATTAATGTCTATTTTCTAAGATGCATTAATGTAATATTTTAATAGTGCAGCATATTGGTGCATGCTAGCTGTTTTTTTTATTCTTAGCTTAACTTGAACCTAACAATAGGTTTGGAAAAGGAAAAACACATGCTGAGCAAACTTAGTTTCTACTGCAGTCTTTGATATTGCTTTATATAGGACATTTTAGCTGGTAATATAAATTATTATATTTCATCTATTTATTCTGACAATTCTAGGGGGATCCAGCGTGTGTCTGAATGGGAATAAATGGATTACAGACTCCCTGCTTTACCAGGGGAGGCCTGCATCTTCCTCAGTTGTGCATGCTGCTCCCCCCACCGATAGTGCCTTTTTTAGACAGAGTTCACATGATGGACATCTTAACATAGCAAATTCTAATCTATATTTCGAGGTAACATTGTTAAATGCCAGAACCCTTAAAAACAAAATCTCTATATCACAGGCATTTCTTACTATGAAAGATGTTGACATTTCTGTAATCACAGAAATGTGTTTCCTGTGAAGTGACAGCACACCCAATGTTCCAGGGTACATTGTCTGTCGCACGTTCAGATCTGCTGGCAACTGTGGAGGAATATCTGTATTTATTTATTTGCAGCAGCATTTTTCCCCTAGATTTCATTTGATACACATGTTGGGCTGTTGATTACAACATTCTCAATTACAAACCACCATCAATGACCCCTTGAGTGTATGCAGAATACCTTAAACATTTAGAAGAGTGGCTTATGGAACCAATTATCTTTACTATAGGTGACTACTAGAGTTGTTCATACATAAACTAGTAAGCATTTACTATGAACAGGAAATATGCCCAGAGATTCATGGACTTGTTAAATGCTAACATACTTGACTAAGTTTTCCTTCTGCCTATCAGAGGTGTTAATCATATTTATTTTGTTCTCAAAATATTTCACCAAATGCACCACCATGTTTTTTTTTTAACACAGCACTTGTCAAATCTGATCAACTCACTATGACCTTCACCCTGAGAACCTGATTTGTGACCCCTAATAACTTCTCTACATTTAGGAATTACTTCAAAACCAATTACTTGCTATTTACTGATTTTACAATCACAGATGGAATGGCTCAGCAGCAGTTCTTGAACCTGAGGCTGCTGTGTACTGTCCTATTACACTGGTATAATGAGGTATCTCTTCAATATAATGTAAGCAGAATGAAAAGGTTTGAACTAAACCCAGAGTAGAACTACAACATCAACAAGCTCTATAAGAAAAAAAGAGGCACAGGATGAAATAGCATGAGGAGGAAGAGGAGTGAGTTGCCATTGTCAGTTCTCCCATCTTGGGAGGAGGCAGATGGTTCTGGTTTGCAACTTGGGTGACATCTAAAGGGAGCATTAGGTGTTGCACCTGTGAAGCTGGGAGCTGCAGAGTATGGCGTTAGGCTTGAGGACTAGGTTGTATGTAGAAGCATTCATGCAGTGGAGATCTAGTCTCACTTTGGCAGCTGGACGCTCTAAGAGGAGGGAGCAGAGTCAATGTCTATGATATTCTGGCCTGCTCCCTACATTGCAGCTCTTACATCTCTGGTGGCATGAATGGGCACGTTAGGACCTTCTGTCAGGGAATAGATGTGACAAAGGTCTGTTGCTTGGGCTGGACAGTAATATACTCTTGCCTCCCACCCCACCCCAAAAAAAGCAGATTGGGCAAAGGAATTGGAACCACTAGGCAAGATCCAGTGGTCATGGGTGGCAAAAAAAGACAAAGCTCATGTCTATCTTGAAAGGATGCCTACTTCATCATTATAAATGGGATTTACACCCGATAAGTTACGTAAACTCTGGTGATGCTGTCTGATCAGGAGAGTGATGATTAACAAGGTGGACGATAAAGTTAATGGTGCCATCAGTTCAACTGCACTGAATTAACTTTCATAGTACTTCGATTTCTGACTACAAGGACATTTCTAATATGCTTGGAGGCAAATTCTGTCCATCTGAACCCCACCCTGACTGGCTTCTGTACCTCATTATCCCTTCATTCCTCCTTTTGAAAAATGACTTGGTTCTGCATCATAACTTATTAATAACACTGGTGTAACACTCGTCTGAACTTGAAACATTTGTTCTAATACTTTTCAAACATTACCCCCTGATACAGTTTTAAGAAGTAAATCAGATCTTTTAAGCATTTAAAGCTAAGGGATATGCTGAATAGGAGTGCTCATGGTATGATTTTATAAATTTGAAGTACATTGTTTCAGATATCTAAAAATGTGTAAATAATCTTAAGTATTTGCATATTTCTCTGAGAAAAAGATCTGAGCTACAAATTTTTGTCGTTGAAGCATTTTACAACTGCCATACGCATTGATAAACCAAAGGGTTGAGTTCATTTAAGGCCTTTTATGTTTATATGGAAAGGTAAAGAAGCTGAGCAAATATTGAAGGGAGGGTAGGAAGGATGTATCAAATATCATTTTACTTTTTTACTTTTACTTGTATGAAGATGAAAGCAGTTTTGGTGAATATGCTGTGTTATGTTCTACATAGCTATGTTTATTTTCTTTTTATTTTCTTTTGATAACCAGGTAGGTTGTTTGATGAACCTGACCCTTTTCTGCTACAGCCATGGTAACTTACTAATGCAAACGCCTTGACAATATAAATAGCATTTGGCAATATGACGAAATTAATAAACATTTTTGATAAGAAGAAAAGCATTTTACTGATACAATACAATGATCTTTTACAACGAGATATGTGTGTGTGTGTGTGTGTGTGTGTGTGTGTGTGTGTGTGTGTGTGTGTGTGTGCGTGTGTGTGCGTGTGTGTGCGTGTGTGTGTGTGTGTGTGTGTGTGTGTGTGTGTGTGTGTGTGTGTGTGTGTGTGTGTGTGTGTGTGTGTGTGTGTGCATGTTTAGAGATTTGATGCAATTATGGAGAAATAAATACTTTTCATAAATTTGTAGAACATACCAATTACGGGTGCCAACAGAGATAGGTAACTGGCTAGGAGGTAATATGTGGCAGAAAAAGTTTCTTTCAAATGAGATGGAAGTTTGTCAGTCAGAGTTACTAATGACACAGACTGGAATTGGTGCAGTGAGCAGTGACACAGACTGGAATTGGTGCAGTGAGCAGGTTGGGTTGAGTGGAGAAGTGTTTTTTTGCTCATGCTGTCTGATCAGAAGGAGAGTGATGATCAGCAATTGTCCCATTCATTCCTGATCAGTGGAGTGAGGGTAAACTGGGAGGCACCATCTTTAACATAGCTGTCAGAGATGGTACAAACATTTTATGATTTAGCCCTAATTCCCCTACATATACACCTGACAAAAAACTGGGGAGAAGATGTGCAATGAGTTAACTGTGGAGGATGTCCCCTCATTACCACAGGGGGTATTCTCTCCAAGCAGCTGTGCTGTACCACTCTGTGGTGATTTCTGCAATCTGCACCAGGGGAATCACACAACTTTGTGTGATCCTGAATGCACACAAACCTCCCCACCCTGGTAGAGGTGAATAAGCCAGTAACTTCACTCTTTTCTCTGTGCCTAGTTTTTCCAGTGAGTGGGCCACTAATGAAACATCAGGCTCCAGGGCCACTGTAAAGGCTCCATTCCTCTGTGCCATGGAGCCAGGCTTTGGAGGAGTTAATGGGTGGAGTTTAGAAAGAGCTATCTTTAAATTTTGTGACAGCAGAAATAATTTGCTATTTCTTTGAGGTTAGATTGGATGAGGGGAAGGATTATGTATATTTAATAGGATTAATGACACTGCCAGTACTGTCTCCAGAAGTTGTAAGACTGATGGTGAATTTTTATTTGATGCTTGTGGAAGTGGGTTGTTTTGCTATTTGTTACAAAAGATTTTATTTTCTGAGTTCATAATATAATTGAAGTGATTGAGCTGCTTTGTCAGTTTGATAATGAACACAGTCTTTCTCTCATTGATTCATAAATGTCTGTAACTCGGGGTAGTAATGTTATTGTATCGTTTCCCACCAGAATGGAGTTAGGCTATTTAGTGCTTTAATGCCAGAGCTGATGAAATGAGGTAGTTATACATGTATGTAACAATGTTTGTATAATGTAAGACATC
Organism: Protopterus annectens; assembly: GCF_019279795.1. Lineage (NCBI taxonomy): Eukaryota > Metazoa > Chordata > Ceratodontiformes > Protopteridae > Protopterus > Protopterus annectens. The sequence continues at coordinate 1,010,609,593 of NC_056729.1, forward strand.
GAGTCTGAGACTGGTTTATAATGAGAATGTTGCATCAGCTATTTTTAACCTTTACAAGAACTGTCGGTAGTCCATTTATGTTCTCAGACATAGCTGCAGTATTCCCCTGTGACTACATAAGCTAGTATCATTTTAGGCTCATAGTGTTCAAGTCAAATCCCGTACATCACTTCTGTTTGGAATATAGCATTTGCGTTTGTTTTCTTCATTGATATGTGAGTGCTGCTCAGAGCAGACGTGTGAAGAAAGCACTGGACCTTATTAAACTACAGAATGAACTTGAACTCAACAGATGGTTCCAGCCTACTGCACTAATCAGTCTGGGATTTAATTTTGCTCTTTGATCAAAAATGATGCATTAAGTCACGCTTTTCTGCAAAACTCATGACTTCGGTGGGGGGGAGGGGGTTGTCTGTTCCACTGAGCATAACATTTCTGTGATTAAAGTGGAAAGGACAGTGCTTCAAAGAATATATTCTTCAAAACTCTGACTAAAATATTAAACACAGAAAGCTGTCTCCTCCATAAGAAGCAAATCTCTAAAGTTATTAGGCAAATGAATCTCTGTCTTTGATATTGGGACAGCTGTGAGGAGTGTATAATACACAGCAAGGGTAAACAAGTTTTCCTCTCTTCAGCTCTTAGTGCATGTAGCTTAAAAGAAAATGCAAAATAACAGATGATGTTTCATTGACCACCTATAGAAATTGAAGGGAATAGCATACATGTATTATTTTGGAAGCGTATTTGCTCTTATAGCTAACAATTCTATTACTGTGAATGTGGATATTCACAAAAGGCAGGATCTTCTCTGGTGCATCATTAGCAAAACAAGCAATTCTGTTAAATGTCACTTCTGCCATTTTTTTCAGTTGCACACAGATAATAAATATATCCACATTAATCTTAATTTTCATTCAATACCTTGTAATATATTTTACTTTGCCTCCAATAAAAAATGTTTTAGAGTATATTTTAAACTGTTTGGTCACTGGTGACATCCACAAGTCACATTCCCTCAAAGGTTATATTGAAAACATATCCTCAAAGAATACCTTTAGTACCTTTTGTTCTTTTTAGCCCTAGTTAAAAGTTTGTAAGAGGTCACTGTTCCTCAGTTTCATAAGTGATTTTCATTTCTGCTTCCTAGCAACATTCATCTAAGATTTTATTCCATTACCTAAACCGTTCAGCTTTTTGACAAATATAAATGTATTATTTTGTTATAGTCCATAACACCAGGTCACCTGTTTGATTTTACAGCGGCTCCATTATATTGTTTATATTTCATTGCCTGTTTATTATTCAGATTCCTTTCTGTAATTCCTTTATAAATTCATTTAGTGCAGTTAGTTCATTGGTGCAAAATTACTGAAAAGAAATACATTAGTAAACAGAGGTATTAGATTTATGTATTATTTAAAATGTGCACATCTTATGCATTGCATATAAATGTTCATTATATTATAAAGGCCAGAAAGTCTTCTGGAACCACTGACCAATACAGTAGTAACATTTGAAATGTTGACATTTATTTTGTTGTGATGGGATTATTTCTAAGGGACAGATTCCAAAATAATTCACACTTTATGGAAGGTGTTGCCATGATGCTGTGATGTAAATGAAAAGCAGTAACTGAAAAAAGCCTGCACATTGTACATTCAGATTAGAAGAGTACAAACCATCATGACCAGATCAAGCTCATTTATCTTTTCCAGCACATGGAATCAGCATGTTGAAGCTATCAGTAACCCAAATAAAAATTGGTGCATCATGCATGAAATAAACATGCCACGAAGAGACTCTCTGTGGCTTACCTTATAGTCATCACCACCATGGTTGTGGGGACCGAAAAAATGTATGGGAAATTTAGACCTATGATATGAAGTTGCAAAGGTATTTCTAGTTGCACATATTGCCCATGTAGTTGAGACAGATGTCTTGCCTTCCTTACAGGTCTGTGGCTTACTATGTTTGTTCCCTGTAAGCACTGCATTACTAAAGTTGTATTGTATGTTTCACCCAAGTCTAAAGTTATACTGTGCACACATAGTGCATCTCACTTGCTTTGCGTGTTGTGAAATTGCTTTATGTAAATGTGGTGTCACTGGACACTTAGTATCTGTGGTTAGAGAGCAAGCATAAGTATTTACAAATGTGATCAGCTCATACAGCCCCCCTCCAAAGGTATGCTGAGGTAGCTCTAACCCCTGTCTCATGCATAAACATAGCAGAGTTGGTGATTCCTCTATTCCTCACTGAGTTATAGTGTGCTCGCCATTTACCCAAATGGATGAAAACTGATTTCACACCTCCTCCCTGATAACCAGCTGCCTGGAAACACACAATCAAGGCTCCAAAGTGACCAAGCATGTTACCAAGCCTGCCTACTGCTCAACTTACCTAACTGGATGGAAAGTGATTTCATACCCCCTCCCTCTTAACTGGCTGCTTGGAAACACACAATCAAGGCTCCAAAGTGATCACGCATGTTACCCAAGCCTGTCTACTACTCAATGTACATTCCTAGCAAACTTAAACTTACTCACTGTACTGTACAATTACAGCAGTTAACTAAGGTTGTGTCGTGCACACTTCCTTAGTCGCCTCTTTTTCTAGGGTCCTCCTTCCTTTCTCCTTCCAATTCTACCTACTGTTATAAAATTCATTCTCCATTTGAACTACTTCTCCCTGATGCTTAATTCGTTGGTCTTAGGTTTACTAAACTAACATGCACTGCCCCCCTCTTTTAAGTAATTACGGTCAATTCTCCTCTTCCAAAAACAAGGTCAAATTCTCTTTTCTGTGCATCTTCATCTAACAGCTGTAGCATTCACCCAAGATAGAATGAGCTATTTGTCTGACTGATTGTTTTTCTTTTTTCACGAATCTACCCACTCTGTTTGCCCTTGCTATGCTTGGGTTCACTCAGCTCTCCTACCCTACCCCCATTCCCAACCAACCCCACATCAATTACATTTGTTTTCATCCTAACTCCCCTTCTTCCAGACCTTTATCTGACACTGAACACTGAACTTCAAATCAATCTCAAATCAGTTCACACCTCCTCTAACACTCCACCCTTAGGGGCTATATATCCTTAACTATTTTATTACTCAATTCTTTTACCTCACTTTATCAGCACCCCACAACTATCTTACAAACACATTCTACCTTTTAATACTAATACCTATCCATATCTTCACATACATCTTCCTTCCTTCATCTATAATGCCTTCACCTACATACCTTTATCTACAATTCCCTTCATTTATCTAAAATGTTTCTCATTACTAATACAATACTCCTCTCTCTCTATGTTTCTGTCTCCTGCTAAATGTAACATCACTCCAAACAACATTACTACATCACAAACCTACATCTATAACATCTACACAAACCCAGTCTTTTACCAGCTATTCTTAGATATTCCTTAGTCTGAATGTAATACACATACTTTTACATACTAAAGTAAAAATCCTTTCTCTACAAAATAACTATCACAACCACAAAACTTTGAACTGCCATCACAGATCAAAGGGATAGCAACTACCCATTATTTGCCCACATAAATATTTTAACTTACCCCAATGTGGATATATCCATCTCAACCCAGGTCCCACCTCTTCAGTTTTAAAATCCCCTAATTCCTATAAATCACTAAATATTACAACTCTCAACCTTTCAAGTGTTAGAAACAAAATCCCAGAATTCCATGCCTGGCTATCCTACAACAAGTCAGATATAATGGCTGCTACCAAAACCTGGCTAAAGCCCTATATAAAAGACTCTGAATTCCTCCCCCCAGGCTATGCTTCTTTAAGATCAGATAGACCCCATACAAAAGGAGGAGATGTCACACTACTCTTTCCAAATATCTTTACTATAGTCTCCTATACTAATGTCATTCCACAATTTTCTACACCTGAAATTATATTATTATTCCTAAAAATGAAAACTGTAAGAATCTCTGCATTTGTGGTTCCATCCTTGATTTGATTCTGGTCTCTGACTCAAATAAAATCTCATCTGCAGGTACACTACCTTATAGTATCAGTGACCACTTGCCTGCCTATATACTATGTAAAGCCACTCCAACATTAAGTCTACACCAATATAAACAAACAAGAAATCTAACCAATTTTAACCCAACAATGCTCAATGTAACTTTGAAAAACATCAGTTGTAATGTATTAAAATTCCTTCCCCTCAATTAAGTCATTGAGTTCTTCAACTCAATATTTCTCAAGATCCCAAAGAAACTAGCCCCTCACTTCAACAAAAAAAGTAAAAACTAACCATGCCATCTGACTCACTAGACCCACCAAGCAACTCATGACTGCTATGGATAAATCATAGAAACTATGGCAAAAAAATAAAAATCCTTCTGATGTCTGACAGCTTAAGCAACTCTGTAATCAAGTAAAGCACCTAGTCATTAAAGACAAAAAGAACACTACCATAGTCTTTAAAATGACCATAACCAAAACCCAAAGAAATTGTGCAACTCCATTACATCTCAGCTAAACCCAGGTTCAAAGAAGAACCCCTGTGCAAATCCAGACAAAACACATATAGACATACTTACTCTGTTCAACTCATACTTTATCAACACAGTATGTAATCTCTCTGCCACCTTTCCTCAAACTAACTGCAATAGTAACTCTGTACCCCCAAACCAAGCTTCGCAAAACACCACTACTCCCTCTCTACCTAGCTTTTCTTTTTCCCCTATACCTACTGCTGCTATAACAAAATCACTCTTCAAGCTCAAACCTGGCACCAATGCACCTGACAACCTACCCTCTGAATACCTTCAAATGTCAGCTAAATCCATTGCTTACCCTATCAGCATACCTCTTAACAGATCTATCCAAGATTCCTATGTACCTAGCATCTGGAAAAAAGGCATACATGCTCCCCCTTCACAAAGGCGGCAACAACACAGATATCTCCAATTTTCACCCCATTGCTTCTCTCTCCACTATTTCTAAGATCTTGGAAAAATGCATTTATATTCAACTTCCAAACTATCTACACCATAATAAAATCCGTTCCTTTACTCAGCATGGGTTCAGGCCAGGCCACAGTGCTACAACAGCTCTTATATCCTTCATGGATACAGTTAATCGAGCTTGAGATGCAGGAAAAATTTTATCCTCACTCTTTCTTGATCTAATGCCTTTGATACAGTCTCCCACCTCCTACTTCTTACAAAGCTCTATATACTGGGTGTCTCCCCACCAACCCTAAATTGGGTTCTGTAATTACCTGACAATAGACATCAGTCTACCAAATGGCAGCACTCTTTCTTTCAATCCCTTAACACAACCACATGTGTTCCCCAAGGCTCTAAATTAGGGCCTCTTCTTTTCAGTATTTTTATCAACTACTTCAACTGCACTCTTAGTCAAGGTACTGTAATACAATATGCATGTGATTCATCCATCATCTGCACTGTCAACTCCACATCTGAACTTCAGCAAATTACATAAAATGCCTTTACATCTACCGAAACCTGGATGACCAACAACCATCTTGCCCTCAACCGCAACAAAACCAAACTTTTATTATTTACCCCTAAGAAAGCCACTCCCCTAAACAAGACTGGATTCACCATACCCTCTCAAAATAAAACCATTATTGAGGTTGTGTCCCATACCAAACTACAAGGTGTTACCCTAGATGAACATCTAACATTTGACCTGCATGTGCACAATAGTATCTAAAACCACATAAAAATCGGGTATCTTCTACAGACAAACACTTCCTTAACCACTCTACAAAACAAATCCTTGCCTCAACCTTTCTTCTACATTCTCTCTTATATGGTGCACCTCTCCTTACCCATATCCAGTCCTCTCTGAAATCCAAGCTTGAGACCTGTTACAATAAAACTGCCAAGTTCACAACTAATGCAAGATATTCCTCCCATCAATGTTCCTCCCTACACTTAATGAACTGGCTTGAACTCCCACATTACTTCACATACTTACAGCTATCTACAGCACACTAAATTATCTTCAAACCATCAGACTGCCCAGCCCTTACTTCTATACTTACGCACTATCACCCAAATAGGCTTTTCCGATCAGAGAACCAACTTCTCCTGAAAGAAGAAAAAACAAACCTTTCAGATGGCCAGATGCTCTAGTCTTTTTCTATTGCCATATAGTGGAACATCCTCTCATTACCAATAAGGACCATCAGTAATGCATCTTCCTTAAAAAAGTCTCTACAACACCTGTCCACTCTTTGCACTGCACATGTACCAGTACTGCACCTCTCAAAACCTGATTCCCTAGTTCACCACTACTATCACGTTTATCTACTTACTACCTGTCAATTCAAACTGTTCTACCTACTAGTATGACTAATCACAAAAATATCATCTAGGCCCTCTATATTGTAATACCTACCTGATAACAATATGGAGTTCTATGTGCTTGACATGCACTGCTATGTTTTTTTTCTGAGTCATATGATTATAGACTGTCTCATGCTTTACTTTTCAGTACATCTTCAGATCTTACCTTCACAAGTTGTTAATATCCTTACTACATTGCTAGAAGGTAAGTTATTGACATGTTATTTTATTACACTTAATTGTGACATCTGACCTATGTATTCAACTGCATCTCTTACATTGTACTGTAATGTAATTAATTGACTTGTCAATGCTAAGCTTTTACCTTTGTTTATTCAACTGTGACTCTCAACTTATGTTGACATCTGATGTGTATTCAGCTGTATCTCTTATATTGCACTGTTATTAATGTAGGTGTTGATGCCAAGCTTTTATCTTTATTTATTTGACTGTGACTCTCAACTTATGTATACAACTGTGTCTCTTCTATTGTATGTACTTGTTAATGTGGAGCTTTTCTCCCCAGGCCTCCACTGAAAATGGGCTCGCTTTGGCTCACTGGACCATCCCGGTAAATAAATGCAAATAAATAAATAAATAAATAGCATCCAAGAATTAAACTGGGACATTTAGGTCTAATTTTTGTTTTTTCTGTTGACTGCGCTGTTTTTGTTTATCAGAAAAATAAGCAGATTGAAATCAGATTCTAAATGTAAAAAAAAATAAATGCAGAATCAGACCTGAATATTTTAGGAAAAAGTAGTCTGTATATCTACCTAGTTGTTATAAGTTGGTAATAAAGACTACTGTGTTTATATGGCAGTTAAGGGAATATAAAGGGCTGTGAGTAGAGTGGTATCTAACATGGTTACTGGAAAGGACACTGTGGGTGAGATATATCATCTTTATCATATCATAATCTCAAAACATTATTGATTGTTGGTTAATTATTTCAAGAAATTTCATTTATTAACAACATTATTTGTGAAATGCACTCAGAAAAATGTAAACAGGCTGGGTACTGCATTGTATTTCCATCAAGTTAGGGGAACTCCAAAGATTACCCCAAAAGTATCTTTTATTACGTAATAACCGGTCAAAATTTCAAGCCCCATCCAAACCCAGATAACACAGCAGCATATGTGGAATTATTCATAGGTCTGTACAAGCGTGTCAGTGATTGCATAGAGGCTGGTTTGCCTACCAGAAGTAAGTCCAAAACTAACTCAAAAAAGAAACCACCTTGATGGAATCCAAAATTAAACAAGTTGTACAACAAAAGAGAAAAAGTCATAACTAAAATTAGGAAGTGTAACACCTAAAAAGATAAAAGCTCTTTCATCAAACTGAATAAAAGAATCAAGAGGACTAAGTCCAACAAAGCAAATTTTAAGTTAAAGGTAGTGCCTCAGGCCAAAGAAAATCTTTAGCTATGTCAGAAACCTCAAAGGCAGCAAACCACAGTGTGCCGAACTGTTAGAAACTGGAGTCACATTCACAGAACTGGGAGATATAGCACATTTTCTGGCTGACAAATTCAGCTCCAACTTTACCTCCCTCTCAACCCCAGCTGCTTCCAAGCCACCTCCCAGGAAATACTATCAAACATAACCCTTCCAACTATCAATAGGGAGCAGGTCTTAAATGCTCTCTCTGAAGCCAAAAATACAGCTTCTATGGGCCTGATAATATCCAAGGATGCCACTCAAATAGCCTGAAACATGATCTTTCAGGACCACTGGAGTCAATAATGAACCATAACCACCATACAAGCTTGGTGTCATGTCAATGGAAGAATGCAACAGTCATCCTTCTGCACCAGGGTGGACCATCACTGGATTGCAGGAACTACAGACCCAATAGTCTGATTAGTCTCATATACAAAGCCATGGAAAGAATTATCATGGAAATGATTAACAATGACAGGAAACCTTCAGAGACTGGACCTACCCAGTTTGGTTTCTTCAAAGGCAGATCATGCCTATTGAACCTGGTGGACTTTTTTGAGAAGGTGACCAGGGCAGAGGATCAGGGCAAAGTGGTACATACTGCCTACCTTCCCCAAGACAAGGCATTTGATGCAGTACCCTACTTTGACATTGTAAACAATCTCATGGAATTATTCTTAAACTCCATGTGACTTCTAGATTGGCAACTGGCTCACAGACAGGACCCAGGAAGTTAGGATTGGAAAAAACACTTTGACAAAGATGCCAGTCACCAGTGTAGTCCCCCCAGGGTTCTGTGTTTGGTCCTCTCATCTTTGGCATCTATTTTTCAGAAGTCAAGGTCAATTTCAAGGGCCTCTGGTTTACCAAGTATGCAGATGATGGCAAGCTAGCAGCAATCATAGAACCCCCCAAAGATGCTAATATCTTACAGAAAATTCTAACACAAGCAAATGACTTGTGCCAAAGCTGCAACTTAAAATTCAATGCCAGGAAATGTATAATAGTACTTTTTGGGAAGTCTGCCATCCAGGGAAATCACTTTATTGGTAAAATACCCATAGAAGTAGACAGAGTAGTCAGGGATTTATGGAGTCATGTAGATAGTAATCTGATCAACATTTGTCTAACTTAGTAAGAAAACCATTCTGTGTCACTCAGCTTATAACTAAGGGCATGGCATCTAGGTCCAGGGAAGTCATTGTGCCCCGTACTTATCCCACATCCATCCATCATTGAATTTAACACCCACTTTAGTATGTACCTGACTAGGGACATGCCTCAGCTGGAAAGTCTACAGAGGCTCCTAACAAAAAGAATACAAGGAGTAAACACAATGCCCTATGCAGATCACCTCAAAGCCTTATCTCTATACTCTATTTCCTATAGACTATTGAGGACGATTTATGCCTGACTTACAAGACATCCTCAGATCCTGCTTTGATGGACCTTTTGCATATCCACAAAACGAATAGCATCAGAACTTCTAGATCTAAGGATTTAAACATTGCTTGCAACTTAAATAGGACATATTATAAGGACAGGTATGTATCTCAGAGAGTCCCCATTCTCTGGAATAGGTTTCCATTAATGTGAAGCAAAGCACTTCCCTAATCCTGTTCAAGTGCAACTTGTTCTGGACTAGTGGATGTGAAATTAGAGATTCATCCCTGGTCTGACACCTATATCTCTGATGGACAGAAGTAGGCCTTAAATCATGTCCTAACTAACACACTCCCCTTAAAATAACCTCTAAGGCACAATAACTGGTCGGATACATTTGGGCTGCATGGTTAGGCTTATAAAGGCCCCAGTGGTTGTTGGCCTAGTATATACATTTGAACCTGTGAACCTATACCTGAATTTCTAAAATGAAAAGAAAAAAATAATTTTCAGTCAGAAACACTATCTTTAATTTGTGGGCTGGACATTACAATTGTTCCTCTATATTTATTTTTGGTGGGAAACTACTAGCATTACTGCTTTGCTTCAATAACAGTATTTTATTCGGCTATTATAGCTGAGGAAATCATGGCATTTCTCTTTTCTCATTCCTTAGCTATGTTTATGCTGTATTTCTCCTCTCACATTTCTGTATTGCAGATCCCATCCTGTGACATATCACATTCTTCTGATGCAAACTCATGGGCACAATTTTTGAGATTGTTAGTACATTTGACTCTGGGAACCATAAGCATTATTAAGTATGCCAAGTGTTGGTCTTTATTAGTATTTCTTGCATCGGTTAAAAAATTATCCAGCAGACAGCTTCAGGCATTTAGTTTGCTTAGGCACACAGCAGATACATTATTACGTTTCTTGTTTCTGTATTCCCTTGCATGGAAAATTCAAGAATATGAGAATATTGGTATACAGGTATGTAGATAATTGCTCCTGAACTCTTTCATAGGTTCATAGGTGTGTACTAAGCTAATGGCCTTTACAAGCCTAGCCCATAGAAGTGCCCTGGTATCGTGCCGTCCTTTAGTTCCTAGTGCCTCTATAAAGTAGAGCCACTGGAGTGACATCAGGGGTGAACTTTCTATTTCCCATTAACTCATCAAGATTTCTCTTGAGGAGGGCCAGTGAGGTGCTCTGCTTGACATATATAGGAAGTCTATTCCAGAGCATGGGCAGCCTCTGGGATATGGACCTGTCCATCCAGCATGTTCTGTTGATTGTGGTAATGAGCCTTGGCCAGATCGAGGTAGGCTGTATGAACTGCCTTGCCCTCATCCACAGCTCTGGTGAGTGACTCAAAGAAGTCAATCAGGTTGAGCAGGCATGATTAACCTTTCACAAAACCAAATTGTGTGGGATCTAGAGATTGGAGATTCCCTATATCCTTGTCCACAATGATGCACTTCATTGCCTTATATATCAGGGCTAATAGGGTGATAATTCCCAGGATCTGTAGTCACATCAAGAATCTCTATGGCAATACCCAGATTTTCTCTGAGTTACTGCACAATGGTACCTCCTATACTGAGCCAACAGATATTGCCAGCATACTGGCCGACAGATTCAGTGCCAGCTTTATCCCTCTCCCAGTACCGAAAGAATGCCAGGCACCCAACATTACTGCAGCATAGGTTAAAGCTGCATTGTCTAAGGCCAAGAATACAACTTTAATGGGGCCTGACAATATCCCTGGCTGTGTTCTACATGAATTATAGAGTGAACTGGTACCACATCTGTGTGCTCTGTGTACTCACAACCCACCTCAGGCTTGGTCCATACTGAATGGCGCACTGCTGCAGTCATCTCTCTCCGTAAAGGAGGAGTGACTACAGACTCTGGAAATGATCACCCCATTAGCTTGATGAGTCTGATATGTAAGGCTACGGAGCGCATCATCATGGACCTAATTAACAAGGATATAGGGAATTTTCAAACTCTGTATCCCACGCAATCTGGTTTTGTGAATGGTAGATCATGCCTGCTCAACCTAGTTGACTTCTTTGAGTCAGTCACCAGAGCTGTGGATGAGGGTAAGGCAGTTCATACAGCCTACCTTGATCTGGCCAAGGCCTTTGATATCATTCCTCACTCAGGAATTATTGATAAACTCAGAAAACTAGGCGTCAACCCCTATATCATTAGGTGGGTTGCAAATTTGCTCACAGATTGAACCCACAGTGTGAAAGTAGTGGACTCCAAGTCAGACTGCCGACCAGTCACAAGTGGGGTCCCTCAAGGATCGGTCCTGGGTCCTCCCCTGTTTGGCATCTACTTCTCAGAAGTCCAGGCCAACACGGAGGGACTCTGGCTGACCAAGTTCTCAGACGACTGCAAGCTGGGAGCCATTATTAACTCCCCAAGTGATGCAGACATCGTACAGAAAGGCCTTACTGAGACCAATTTCTGGGGTTGAAACCATGGCCTTAAGCTTAATGCCAAAAAATGCGTCATCATCCTCTTTGGGAAAAAGTCAGTTCCCACTAATTACCAGCTCGATGGGAGCCCACTGAACACTGAAGGCATTATAAGAGATTTGGGGACACAGGCTGACAGCAAACTCTCCTTTAACCACCACATTGTCACTGTGGTCAGAAAGTCCTTCTATGTGGCATATCTCATTACCAAGGGTTTTCCATCGGAAGAAAGAGGTCATCATCTCTCTCTCTACTCTTCCCTCATTAGGCAAGTCATCGAGTGTAATGCCCCATTTGGCATGTACCTCACTAGACACCTGCAACAGTTGGAGAGGCCACAAAAGTACCTCACGAAGAGGATCCTAGGCCTTAAACACATGTCCTACATGGACAGACTCAAAAAAACTCCAGCTATTCTCTGTCTCATATCATCTACTAAGAGGCAATCTCTGCTTGACTTACAAGGCCATGTCTGACCTAGCTCAGTTAGAAATGCTACATCTAAAGAAATCCCAATCCCTCCCCACCACATGCTCCAGAGACCTCAGCCTCATTACCACAATCAACAGAACATGCTGGAGGGACATGTTTATAACCCAGAGACTACCCATGCTCTGGAATAGACTTCCCATGCATGTTAAGCAGAGTACCTCACTAGCTTTCTTCAAGTAAAATCATGATGAGTGGATGGGAAATAGAAAGTTTACCCCGGGGATCTCTCCAGTGGCTATACTTCATAGAGGCACTGGGAACTAAAGACAGGTGGCACAATGCCAGGGCACTTTTATGGGCTAGGCTCCAGGTGCATTAGCCTAGTACACACCTATGAACCTATGAACCAAGTTTCACTGAAAAGAAATTTGAAATTCATAGAATTCTTTCTTACCCTATGAGATACCTCAATCTATGCATTCTAAGAGTATACTTGGCAAATAATTAAAAAGCTTAAGAGAACCATAAGAAAGCTGAAAGATGAGTATGAACTTTAAAGAACCAAAAAACAAAAAACAAAAAAAAGAAATAACTACAAATCTCTGTTTAACTATGTCAGGATGTTAAGAGGATGTTAAGAGCTAAGACAGTTAATGGTCACTCACAGGTAGAATTCCAGTATCTCCAATCCATCCTGGCCATAAAGGAGCGTGCTTTAGGAAATAAAATTCCAAAACAGGATTGTCAAGAATCCAAGCATTTATAGCAATCCCTTCAATTAAATCATTTTTATTTTTAAAAACAAAATATCTTCAATTCCAGATCCTCCTTCTTCAAAAAAGAGCCTGACTTCAGTTCATTCTTTTTATATGTTTTATTAGGATAAGCTCGTTCATCCTTGTAGATGTCTTCAGATGCATTTCTTATATCTAAACTTTCTATGTTCGTGTTGCTACTATAAATACTGTTAAAGCTCGGGTGTAGTATATTATGGTACAACCCAATTGCACCTGATAGGTCTTTCATGTGCTCAAAATGAAGAAATCTGATAGGATGTTAGACCCATCCTCATTTGCATGGAGATGTTTACAAGTAGTGCTTGGGAAATCCATGTGTACAACCACTGGAAATCTTACACACTGATAAACTATGCTATTGACCAGTCCTCTATTATCTTAAAGTCTGTCCCTTTTATGTATAAACTCAAAATCACTCAATTTTGCATGCATGGATACCCAACTGAATTTTACAAAATGGTTTACAGACACATTCTTTGTCTACATGGTAGTTCCAAAACTTAATTTTAATGAGTCTTTAAAGGGCAAATGTTGCAGGAACCTGCTAGTGTAAAATAGTGCATATCCTCCCAAAGTTTAGTTTTTCTTTTTCCCATTGTGACAGGGGGCACTGCAGACACTCACAAATGGCAGCATTTTACCCTATAATCTTCCCTGAAAATGGCTGCCAGTGATTGCTCACATATTAAAACTGAAACCACTTTGAATAGTATACTTTTACAAAACATTAATAACTACACAGATGTTGTGAACAGAATTATGTCATATCATTTCCTCACATTTTGTTTAAGAAAGTTGAAAGCAAAATAAAACTAAATAGTTGAATTTTCAGTAATGCTAGATTTGAAAGATAAATGGAAAGGGGGTGTAGAGGAAATGTTTGAGAAGGTATAAAGAAGTCTAATGAGTAAATAGAAAAGACTGTAATATTACGTTAATAGCAAATTTGTATTGATTTAAGTTAGATCCTAAATTGCAAAGGCTTCAGGTAACAGAATGTAAAATAAATTGCAAAGAGCAATAAATAGTAAAACTAGCAGAGCTCAAACTATTATGTGACAGAAAAAGTAAAACCAAATCATTTTGTGGGTCTTTTACAACATACAGATTAGATAAAAAGTAAAGGAAAAATAGAACATCTGTAAAATGTCTTCTATAATCCTATTTTGAAAAACAACTGGGTCTGCTACAAGCACCCAAGTCCTAGGCACTTGCAGACTACTGTCTTGTAGCCAGGGGCACAGGCTTTCTGTAGCTTACACAGGCAGCCTTTCACTTTTAAACTTGAATACATGTTTGGTTGAGTTATGGCAGCCATGCTGTGAGAGCTACCACACTTTGCCTGAACATGTAGACAAATTTGAGTAAGGCAAGTGCATCAGACATGGAGACAGAGTTGGAAAAGGTAGAGGTGTGGCCAGCTGTCTGAAGTATAGGTTGGATGGGGATTTAAGGTTAGGGAGTGGGCTGAGAGTTTCTGGTTAGAGAATGATGGGCGATTTTAAGTTAGGGGAAAAGAAGATATGGGAGTTTTAGGTTTAGTGAGTAAGAGGGGTGTTTAGGGTTAGGGAGTAAGGTTTACTATTGTTTGTGCGAACGACATTCTATCGGCCGCAATGTGCCAAAAAACAATGTCGAATGCACAAGCAGTTTTGCACCAGATAGTCGACTCCACTTATGCGAATGCACAACTGCATTCACATAAGTGGAAATCAACTACCTGCATGGAGATCACGGTACAGTGGGGAGTGGAAATTCATCCATATCCCCACTGTAGTGTGATCTCGGAGTTAGAATATATAAGTAGAGGGGGTGTGAGGGGTGTAGGGGGGCTTGCTCCCCTACAAAAACGTGATAACTGTATAGGAGTTTGATTTACATCAGCTCCTATATGGCTATCATGTGGTGGTTTCGACAACAGTGTCGAGTCAAATGCGTCGAGCATTTGGTTCGATATTGTGAACGGTAGTTTTTTTTACTTTTGGTATTACCATTCGTTTATTTGAACGGAAAATGTTTTTCCGTTCAAATAAACAATAGTAAACCAGGGAGTAATGAGGGACTTTATGTTTAGGGAGAAAGAGGGGAGTTTAGGGCTAAGGAGGAGTAGTGAAATTTGTGGTGTAGAGAGCAAAAGGGGACTTTAGGTATAGGGAGGGGAGCTGGGTTTTAGGTTTACAGAATGATCGCGGACTTTAGGTTTAAGGAGTTTAGATCATAGCTTTCAGTTGAAGGAGAGATTGGGGAATTTAAGACTGGGGGAGTAGAGTTTTAGGTTTAGGGAACAATGGGGAATTCAAAGTTAGGGAGTTGGGGATGGTGTTAACATTAGAGTTAAGGAATGAGGATTTAGTTTAGGGTTAGGGACTGAGTAGGAGTTCTAGCATTAGACATATTGCTCTTGTAGGGTGTTGCACTTTAGTAGGGTTGGTGGTTGTAGGGCTATATAATTACAAAGGATAGGGTTAGCCAAAGTTAGGGCACCTGCCATTAAAGCAAATCCCAGTGAGAAAGCAGGTTGCAAGCTACTAGCATATGAACACTTGTTAGTAGACCACAAACAATTTCAAGACAGCAGACTACATAACACAAAACATACAGGGAACAAAGTTGCTCATTGCTATGTATGACATTGCCAATCATGATTGTTCATCATTTGTGATTTTTTTATATATGTATTTGTTTTCCATGGATTAAAGCTGTTGTTGAAAAATTCATCTGATGAAGTCCAGTTGGTGGACAAAAGCGCATCTTAAATTAAAACTGAGTTATTCTAGTGACTAAGCCTGTTTGAGTTTGTTTCTTTAGCACCTTCATAGAACATGAATTAACATCTGAAGTTTTCAACCGTTGATTACTTTTGCTTAATATTGTAACATTTAAGTGTTTTTATTTTTCATTTTTCAAAAATAAAAAAATAGTCCTCTACTGTAATGCTGGGACAGCTAGCTCCTTGCATCACTGTTGTGGTTTCTAAACAGTCAGGAGAGCTTGATGGGCTGGGTCTCTTATGAGTAACTGATATGTCAAGCCTCTGGAAAATTGTACCTGCAATCTTTCTGCAATTTTCATCTTGTTCTTACTGATGGCACTACTGAAAGTTTAAGATATTACACAGTGAAAACTCTGGACTAGCTGGGTCTTTATTGGCACAATGGGTATTGGGTCAGATCTTGAAAGACTTCCTCTCACTGTAAATGACTTACTTTGGTGTAAGGCCTATAACACCTGCTGTCAGCCTGCTCTCATTTTAAGAAGTCACTTACACATTTGGAATTGGGCCCTTTGTCTCATATTTGTGCGATTATTGACACTATGGACATTGCAACTCAAATGCCATCATATTTCAGATGTCTGCAGGATTTGGAGATGCTAGGCTAAAAAGTATATGTTCACATGCTGTAATATTACAAAGAACCATGTTTACTGTTATCTGCAAACTATAATTATTACATGAGTTAGGACACTGCCAAATTGTTTAGTGGGCACAGTAAGAATCTTTACCTAGTCATGGGACAATAAATGCCACATATTATATTAGATATTTACAACATTGTTGACATTGCGGCCATATATCATAGGTGCAACTGTTACTCTGCACTACTATGTACAATCCAAAGTACAAGATGATGTGACATCTACAGGAGATTCTTCTTTATATGTTAGAATTTTCCTGTCTTGACATGACTATCAGCCTGATGTCTTTTTTAGAAACTGCTGATAAAAATGATACTTATGGTCAGGGCATCATCCTCAGTGACTTGCAAGCCATCCTTGCAGCTAATTCAGAAGAGATAAGATTACAAAGGAGCAGCTTTTTGCCCTACATAGAAGAAAGACTCACCCCCGGATTCACTAATCTTCTGTGCAGGACTAGCCTAGTCCTGCATGGAAGCGCCCATGTATGAGGAGGACGGCAGCGCACCATTCATGTGAATGAAGGCATGCTGCCCGACCTCCCAGGCTTACATGGAGCATGTACGAGTGCAGGGGGCATGTCTGAGAGCATAGCTCTCAGAATAAACACGCACCTGCAATGTTGAACAGCAGAAAAAGGAAATAGATGAGTGAGACTGCTCAAAGGTATCCGCATATCCCCACCAACAGTCCCCCATGTGTACGACAGCTACAGGACATAAAAATCAACAGAACAAACCCATATATTGTTTTTAAAACTCCGATTACAGCTAATCGTAGGTGCATGGGTGTGGCCATTGCTTAGCTATGGCTAAAGCTGCTTAAAAGTCTGAAGAGGATAACAAGGAAGATATATGCAAATGAAGCAGCACAACAATAGTGTAGTGGGTAGAGCATTTGTCTAATAAGCAGGCATTTCCAGTTCGAGTCCCATTGCAGCACAGTCTATTTTACATGGCAAAGCATGGTATAGCCAATATTTGTATTGCAAAACCCACTAAATAACATATAGTTATGAACCGCCTTTGCTAAACTAGATTAGTTCAGATTTCAGGTTTTGCTGAATTTCGGACTGTGGTATAGTTTTCTATGTTGCCCATATCCTTACTTGAATAGGAGGAAGTGTCTCTGTTCACCAGTGAAAGTGGGGAGCTTTGAGCTGCCTGTCTGTCCCTGGAGGAGTGGTCTCAGCCCAGAAACTAGTAGCTTATTGGCCATTTTGGGTCAATTCCTATCTCTTTCAGTTTCCCTGCTTTAAAACCCGCATTTGCATGGTTTTGCGCCAGTATACAACTCCGCACAGCTCCTTGTGGTGTCCTGCAGAGTGATACAGGCAACAGAGAGACCCAAGAGAGACTTTTCTAGATTTAAGTATTTTTTTCCTCTGTTTTTTTTTTTTGCTCCGACTGCCTTTTCCCACCTAAAAAGCGTATTTCTAACTGATCTGTGCTTTGAAAAGTTTAAATTGCATTTACTTTCTGCTTTTTACAGTTTTTGCACTTGTTTTATATCAATTTAAGCCATTTTTGTATTGTATAACTGTTGTAGGCTACACACTAAAGTGCGCTAGCCTGTTTATAGCATTTACAGTGTTTTCTGTGTGTTTTTCTGCTGTTTCCTGAAAAAAACAAAAAAAATATTCTCTTTTCCTGCATTTGCTGAACTAGATTAGTTCAGATTTCAGGTTTTGCTGAATTTCGGACTGTGGTATAGTTTTCTGTGTTGCCCATAGCCTTACTTGAATAGGAGGAAGTGTCTCTGTTCACCAGTGAGAGTGGGGAGCTTTGAGCAGCCTATCTGTCCCTGGAGGAGTGCTCTCAGCCCTGAAACTAGTAGCTTATTGGCTGTTTTGGGTCAATTCCTATCTCTTTCAGTTTCCCTGCTTTAAAACCCGCATTTGCGTGGTTTTGCACATAGCGCAGCATCGGGCAGCGCCACTTAAATGGGTTTAAACTAAGTCCGCTCTTCACTTTTTCCCTTAGAACTGTTCTAAATCTCAAAGTAAGCACTCTGTTTTCATTCTAAAGCCCTGCAGTTGCTCGTATAAGTAAGCACTAATAAACTAAAGCACTGCACCCTCTTATACTCCCTTTAAGTACTTGGCTCCCTATTGGTCCTTTTTGATCAGTCAAAAAGTTGTTCCTGATACTATTCTACCATGTCCAAAAGTCAGTTTCAGGTTTACTCTCCAGTCCAGCTGGTGAATCTGAGAATCTTGAGGCAATGTTATAACTGCTTTATGTACACAGACCACCCTCTCCTCCTCCCAACAAGATCAAATATATGTGAGAGATGCAACTATATAGCCAAACTGGAGGCTGAGCTCTCTCAACCTAGTACTGGCGCAGTCAGTCAGGAGGAGAAGGTAACCACACACACCACAAATCCAGTCTCACATAGACCTATCGCAACAGCAAACCAAACACATAAACACACAAAAACATACTCAGAGGCTCTAAATAAAAATCTGCCCAAGCAGCAGAGACCTCCAAAGCAGACATCCAAGCAACCGCTACCCCACAACAATACCCACGTATCACATAGTTCACAAAGTCAGTGTGCCACACAGTCACAGCCCTTAAGGCTAAACAACACACTTAATACACTTGTAATAGGTGACTCTATTGTCAGACACACTGACGTCTCACTCACCTGGCTGAACAAGGAGAAGGTCACTGTAAGCTGCCTGTCGGGTGCCAGGATCCACCACATAACACAAGCACTCAGGTCACTCCAAAGCAAGTACAAATATGACTCCGTCATTGTCCATACTGGTGTGAATGACCTGAGTTGTACCTCCCTGGACTACATGAAAAGAGACATAGAGGAGCTCTCTAAACATGTAGCCCAGGCTGGTATGACCCTGACCTTGAGTAGCATCTTACCCTCACCAAGAATGATGCCACAGTATAAAGACAAAATGATCAATTTTAACAATTGGCTAAAGTATTGGTGTCATTCATAGGGGATCCAGTGTCTGTCAGCCTGGGATGACATGCTCGACAAGCCACGTTGCTTTACTAGGGACGGCCTGCACCTGTCACCCCTGGGCTTTTGAATACTGGCTAAGGCTCTTGCCACCCCCATAGTGCCTTTTTTAGGCAAGGCTCAAAAAACAAACCCACCTCCATAGACAACACAAGGAAAAAGAAACTAAGGGTAATGCTGCTCAATGCCAGAAGTCTAAACCTCAAGATGCACGCACTCAAGGCTCTCCTCAGTATGGAGAATATTGATATCTGTGCAGCAACAGAAACCTGGTTCAAGGCTCCCGAGAGCACCCCAGCACTACCAGGTTATACCTCATACCATGCTTTTCGGTCCCAAAACTCAGACCGAACCACAAAAGGAGGGGGAGTATCCATATTCATCAAAGATACCCACACTTCCAGGTTAGTTGCACTGCACGAAGCATCAGAGACCATCCATGTGCAACTACCAGTGGGCAAAACTGCCTTTCAGTTTGTAACCTGCTACAGACCACCCTCCCAAACTCAGGAACCCCACTCAGCTTTCCTGAGAACAATGGAGAATATGAAGGTCTCTCCAAACACCATTATATTGGGTGACTTCAACTACCCAAACATAGACTGGGAGCAGTACTCAAGCCCCAACACCCTCGCCCAACGGTTCCTAGAATTTATAAACTCAAATGCTATGGAACAACTGGTCACCACTCCCACAAGAGGGGAGAACATATTGGACCTGATCATCACCAACATGGGGACTCTATGTTCCATACCAGAGGTATACCCCTCATTGATAAGATCTGACCATAAATTAATCTCACTGGACATCCATATCCCATCCCCACCCCCAGCCAAGGAAACCACGGTGAATAACTTCTCAAAAGCAAACTTCACACTTCTCAAAACTGAGGTGGAATCCTTCAAAGTCCCCATGCCAGTGGAAAATACGGCCCAAACCGCAGAATCCTTTACAAACGCATTCTATGGACAGCTACAGGAATGCATGGATTGTACTATCCCAAATAAAACCAAGAATCACTCCGCCAAAGGCAGGAGACCTGTCTGGTGGACCCCAACCATAAATAAGCTATACAACAGAAGGAGGAAGCTACTACACGATAGAGCAAAATCCCAAAAAGGGAAGGCATCTCTGATCAGTACCAGCAAGAAACTACGATCCCTCATAAAATCATCTAAGGCCAGCTTCGAAAGAAAAATTGCACAAGACGCTAAAGATAATCACAAGGTCTTCTTTAGTTATCTCAGGAACCTGGGTAGCAACTCCCAGATGTGCTCTGAGTTAGTGCAAAATGACAAAAAATACACTGAACCCACAGACATTGCCAACATCCTGGCAGACAGGTTCAGTGCAAACTTCTCCCCCCCTTCCTCCCAAAAGAGCAAATGTCTATCCCAACAGAGTGTAGCCTCCCTGACATCACAGATGAACAGGTGAGAGCTGCCCACTCCAAAGCAAAAAACACAGCATCAATGGGACCGGACGGTGTCCCGGGCTGCATATTACATGAGCTCCAAGAAGAACTGAACCCTCACATAAAGTCACTGTTCAATCTCAGCCTTACTATAGGATATGTACCCAAGGAATGCCGTACAGCAACAGTGGTCCCACTCCACAAAGGTAGTGCCACAACTGACCATGGAAACTATGGCCCTGTAAGCCTGACTAGCTTGGTCTGCAAAGCTATGGAGCGTATCATCATGGAACTCATAAACAAAGACTTTGGGAACCTCCAAACACTGGATCCTACCCAATTCAGCTTTGTTAAGGGCAGATCTTGCCTCTTGAACCTGGTCAACTTCTTTGAAATAGTCACCAAGGCCATAGATGAAGGGAAGATAGTCCACACAGTCTACCTGGACCTCGCAAAAGCATTTGACACAATACCCCACTCGGGCATCATAAATAAGTTCACCAGCTTAAATATCAACCCCTATGTCACAAGATGGGTTGCAAACTGGCTCAGGGATAGAACCCACATGGTCAGAATTGCAGGTGCCATGTCAGACTCTAAACCAGTTACAAGTGGCGTCCCACAAGGCTCAGTCCTGGGACCTCTCTTGTTCGGTATATATTTCTCTGAGGTACAGGCTAACACGGAAGGACTATGGCTGACCATGTTCGCAGATGACTGCAAACTGGGTGCCATAATCGACTCACCGACTGACACAAGCATCCTCCAAAAGGGTCTCATAGAGATGGATAACTGGTGCCAGAGCCATGGCCTAAATCTAAATGCCAAAAAGTGCATAGTCATCCCCTTTGGGAAAAACAAAGTGCCCACAAATTACCACATAGGTGGTAATCCATTAAGTACAGAAGAAGTAATTAGGGATTTGGGGACCCAAGTAGATAGCAATCTCTTCTTTGACAATCACGTTGCCAAAGTTGTTAAAAA
This sequence comes from Protopterus annectens, assembly GCF_019279795.1. Classification (NCBI taxonomy): domain Eukaryota; kingdom Metazoa; phylum Chordata; order Ceratodontiformes; family Protopteridae; genus Protopterus; species Protopterus annectens. The sequence continues at coordinate 1,010,631,315 of NC_056729.1, forward strand.
GACCTTCTATATATCCCACCTTATCACAAAAGGGTTCACATCTAGATCAAGAGAGGTCATTGTGCCCCTCTACTCATCACTCATCAGGCCCATAATTGAATACAGTGCCCCATTTGGGATGTACCTTACCCGACACCTGCAGCAACTGGAAAGACCCCAAAAGTACCTCACCAAGAGGATCAAGGGACTCAAACAGATGCCCTATGCAGTTAGGCTAAAGAAACTCCAGCTCTACTCAGTTGCTTACCGCCTACTCAGAGGCGATCTGTGCCTGACGTATAAAGCCATGTCCAATCCAGAATTAATGGACATGCTCCACCTCAGGAAATCCAAATCCCTTAGAGCTACACACTTCAGGGGCTTAAACCTCAGCACAGAAATAAATAGGACATGCTGGAGAGACAGATTCATATCCCAGAGGCTCCCCTCAGTCTGGAACAAAATCCCAATCCATGTTAGGCAGAGCCCCTCAATGACCCTCTTCAAGAGAAATCTTGACAAGTGGATGGGAGATCATAGGTTTACCCCTGGGATCTCTTCTGTGTCCCTACTAGACAGATGCACAGTAAACTAACCTTAAAAGGGCTATCTTCTGTGACCTACTATACAGAGGCACAGTCAACTAATCTAAAAGGGTGGCGAAAGCCAAACACACTCTGGCTAGGCTTATAAATGCCCTAGGGAAGATAGCCTAGTATCAACCTATGAACCTATGGAGTACTGCAGGAAATGCACATGTGAAGAGTCAGTATCATAATGAATAAGGCAGCAGTAAGCAGGTGTAAGCACAGATAAGCAGTAGTAAACATATGTAAGCACTAGTAAGCTTGTTTAAGTGCGTTTGCATGGGGCTAAGCACTGCCTACACAGATTAAGCAAATGAGAAGCTAACTGGGCATAAGAAACTGTGTCTGGAAGTTAGCAGTGCTTACTCTGCGCAAATCCACACAAACCCACTTACAACTGCTTTAAAGTGCCTGCATCACTCTGTAACCAATGACCGGTGTTCTTCCCAGCAAAAGAATAAACAGCCCTGCAAGGCTCAAACCCAGGACCATGCACACCATACACAAAATGATTTACCACTAAGCCATGCCAGATATGCCTAAATCTTATGTTTTCAGAAACGTAACATCCAGCCCAGTCATGCAACAGTACAGAGAGTGTATACCTACATCTAGATGTATGTGTGTGTAAATATATTACTATCTAAACGGATACAACATATCTATATATGTAGTTAAATATATAGCTATAAATATCCAGAAATATATACATATATATATATATATATATATATATATCTATATATACAGATATGTGAACATATATACATGCAAATGCCAACATCTACACATATATAGATGTCAACACCTATATGTCCACATATACACAGCAAGTTACATATATGTACACAGATATATATCTCCATAGGTATATACGGACATAGTTATAAATATGTCAGCAAATATATATATATATATATATATATATATATATATATATATATATATATATATATATATACCCATATAGGTATATATGGTTAGCCATCTGTAGATAGCGATGGTAAATTAACAGAAACATATATGTCCACATGCACCATTAATGGGGTTGAGAGGCCCCAAACAATATACATCTCGCACGAATTGGCATACCCCCCCAGCCAAACACGTCCGCCCTGCAATACACTACCAAGTTCATTTTATTGTACGTGTTTCATTTAAATAAGGATTTAAATTAATCCCCTTTTATGTTTCACATGTTTATATCACATTCCCCTCTCCCTACCCACTAGGCGGGCTAACCAGTACAGGCCCATCCAACCCAGGCCATCCTCAACCCATACATTCATTACCCACAGTTCTGCTCCCCCCCCCCCGCTGCACACATGCAACCACCATCCCTTCCCTGGTTACCGGCCCATAGCTACCACGCCACCACACATTGCCCACCCTCCACTCCCCCCCCTCTCGGGACTCATCCTGTACGTTATCCCAACCCAAGTATCCTAGGTCTGCCACACGCTATAGTCCATGCACATATCCATGCATACCTTTGCAGCCATGGTTTTAGAGGAAAGAATAATACCCAATTTTTGGGTTATCCCGCATGGGATGAATGTTTCCATGGTATTAACAATAGATTTCACGTGTGACTTTGTTTACACCAATGTTTTTATTTGTAGGTATTCCGAAGCATACGTGGCACACAAGGTTGCCCAGTATGTACAGGAAACCTAATAGGAACGTCTAAGCCAGGTATACGGGAAACACACATGGGTTTAAGCCTGTTTGCTGATGGGTAAGCACTGCCTACACAAGTTAAGCAATTTAGAAGCTAATTGAGTGTAAGACACTGTAACCGAAAGTTAGCAGTGCTACCTCCATACAAACCCACGTACATCTGCTTTAAACTGCCTTAAGCATTCTGTATCCAATGGCTGGTGTTCTGCTCCAGCAACAAAATAAACAACTTCTGCAAGGCTTGAACCCAGGGCCCTGCATACCATAGTCAATGTGAATAACCACTAAGCCACCTCAGGTATACATAATTCTGACATTTCCACAAACATAGTATCCAGTAATACCAGTCAACATTACAGGACATGTAGCTACATATGTTGATGTATGTGTGTGTGTGTATGTATATCCATAACTAAATAAACATATACCTCTCCCTCTCTGTAGTACATATGTATACATATATAGACATACATATATATAAATACCCACATATGGATATATACATATGCAGACAACCATGCATCCACATGTCATTTTATATATATATATATATATATATATATATATATATATATATATATATATATATATATATATATATATGTGTGTGTGTGTGTGTGTGTGTGTGTGTGTGTGTGTGTATATATACACAGATATATATCTATGATATGATACAGCACATAAGAAGGACATATGATCACAAGCACCGCTAATGGGGGTGAGGGGCCCAATCAACATACGTGTAACACGTACCATTACCCCCCCAGCCAAACAGGGGAAACATACAAACACACAAAGTAAACAGTCCACTGCTCCCCAAACCACAGGCAGGATACAACCAGTAGGGGAAAGACTGTGGACCTGCTAAGTCTAATCTAGAAACATAGCCAGGAATGTCCCTTGTGGGACAACCCAAAAATTACTGGGTGATTGGAGTCCTGTCTGTACAATGACTTATCAAGGCAGGGCACATATGTACTCAGACTACAAGGCTGGGAAAGCCTGATGACACATGGGTCGAGGCAACATACCAGCTGGGTCCCAAGAAGTGGAGAGTGGGCATTGTGTAGTGGTGTGGTTAGACCCGATCTGCACCCAGAGTAAGGATGAGTGCTGTAGAGGAGGGGTGGGGGGGGACTAGGGGTATGAAATTATGGGTCGAGGCGTGCAGGTGTTGGCTGGAGAAGTTCTAATCGGACCACCTCACAAATGTAAGCAATAATGTGAATTGGGCAGAGCTGTCACCTAGTGAGCAGCCATTCCGGGTATGAGTCCCACTGCAGCACAATCTATTTTACATGGCAAAGTACTGTATAACCAGATGTGTTGCTGCAAAACCCACTAAATAACACCAAAGAACACATGGTTGCAACACCCCACTGTAGGCATGTAAGCCAATCTAATTGGCATCATAACTTATTATTGTTGTCCTCAACCCCACCCAGGAATGTGAGTGTCCAAATCTACCTCCAAAGTCAGTGTATATGCACAGCTGTTGCTGTAGAAGAAATGGCCGGCTGTGGACTTTCCCTTCAGCCTTCCTACACATCCCTGGCTATTTCCCCTACTATCGTTCCCTCTTTGTGCCCCTTTAAAACCACTTACCTATCAACCCCTTTTTCATTTCTATAAATGTTTAAAGTTACAAGTAGGTGATACCCTCTTCCCCAACTATAGTGGCAGAATCTGGAACTCCCTATCCACATGTATTTCCTCAGCTGTCCCAAAGAACACATGTAAATAACACTTGAAGGAACACCTCAAGCACACTTTCATCAGCGCATGCTTAGCACCTGGCTAAATCCCCCCCCCCCACACCTTACACTCTATACCCCTACATCAACTAGTGAAACTGACACCTCATGTCCTGCCTCGCATACAAATCCCAACATCCTTCAATGCTCCCCTACCACTTATTCCAACCTGCCTACTGTACAGTTACAATGTCTCCCCCTCTACCTACCTACCTACTCCTTCACTATTCTCTTCTACTTCACCACACAGGTATAGCATAACTAAACCTAACCTGAATACCTGAGTGTAACCTATCCAGGTATGGAATAACTAAACCTAACCTGAATACCTGAGTGTAACCTATCCAGAACTGTTAAACTGGAATCTCACTTCACCTTAAACTGACCTTTGTCAGCCATCATTCCTGACATGTAAACCTGACCTAAGCATGTATAATACAGACATGTTAACGTAAACTAACCATGAAGAATATGTTATGTAGCTATGTTAAGTCTGTTACTCTCTATGAATGTGAACTCCTCTGTATTACTTGTAATGAGTAGCTGGGGTTTACTGTGGAACTCTACTCCTGGGCCACTGCTGAAAATGGACAAGCATCCAGTCAGACTGTCCCGGTCAACAAATGTAAAATAAATACATAAAGTAGCGTGGTGGATAAGTGGGAGTAAGTGGGTTTAAGCCTGTTTGGGCAGCGGTAAGCAATGCCCACACTGGTTAAGCAATGTAGAAGCTAACTCAGTGTAAGATGCCATAACTGGAGGTCAGCAGTGCTGACCCTCATGCAAACCAGTGCATACTCACTTACAATTGCTCAAAAGTGCCTTAGTCACTCTGTAGCCAACAGCTCTCATCGTGCCCAGTAACAAAATAATCTGTACTCCCAGGTTGCAACTCCCCGATCCTGCACACTATAGTAAAAGTGAGCTACCACTAAGCCATGGCACATACACATACAGCTGCTGTTATCACAAACATATCATTCAGCACAGTCAGTATAGGAAATGTATGTAAGTATGTAGATTAATACCAGCAAACGTGTACATTGCTCAATCACAGTATTTCAAGCAGTCTATGTGTATCAAAGAACAGTGCCTGTCCAATCATACTGTGAGAACAATAGTCTTGCATAATACTGAAGAGAATAATAAAAAAATGGTGCATGCCATGGGAGCATGTGGGTGTGCTTCATGCACAGAATGTCACATCTGGGGCATTGGTTCCACTGAACCGGGAGATGGGGCTGTCCAGGTGTGTGAGCAAACCGCTGCTTCTCAAACCCCTGGCAGGATGCTACCACTGGGAGAAACAGAGTAGACCAGCTAAGTCTAATCTTGACACAACAACAGGTCTGTCCTTGGTGGGACGAACCACAAATTGTGAGTAACATCGATATCTGCACCAGTATCAGAGTACCATCATGGCAAGGCTCATACATACGTGGACTAAACGGATGAAGAGCCTGCAGAAGCTTGTGTCGAGATAGTATGCTGGAAGAGTACCGAGACGTGCAGAGAGGGCAATGTGTGGAGGTGTGGTATGGCTGGGCTAGCAACTGGAGAATGGATGGATGCTGTGTACATGGAGCTTGGGGGCCAGGGGAAGGAACCATGGGTATGACATTATGGTAGTAATATGCAAATGAAGCAGGACAGCAGTAGTGTAGTGGGCAGAGCATCTGCCCAATGAGCAGGCATTCCCGTTTCGAGTCCCAATGTAGCATAGTCGATTTTACATGACAAAGCATGTTATAACCAATAGTTTTGTTGCAAAACCCACTAAATATCATATATATATATATATATATATATATATATATATATATATATATATATATATGAAATGGAGTACCACAAGAAATGCACATGTGAAGTATCATTGCCAGACTGAATACGGCTCTAGTAAGCAGGTGTAAGCACAAATAAGCAACAGTAAGCATATGTATGCACTAGTAAGCAGGCTTAAGGCCTTACAACTGCTTTAAAGTGCCTTAATCACTCTGTATCCAATGAGCCTTTGTCAGCCCAGCAACAAAATAAACAACCATGCAGGTCATGGACCCAGGACCCTATACACCATAGTCCCAGTAGCTATCCACCAAGCCATCACAGAAGTACAAAAGAATGAGGTAGTAGTAAACATGTCCTCACCATAGTATAACCAAACTGAACCTGGCATCAGTATACAGTCACATGTGCCATAACTGACTACATAACATACATATGTGAACTGGAGTACTGCAGTAAATCCAGATATGAGGTGTTATTGTAATGAAGTGTAGAAATTCCCAGGACCCCATACAGTGTACATACACACGACTGAAGGATACAAGAGACATATATAACATGTAATGAAGGGGAAATCAATGCCAAAAGGCAAATAACATGCAAATCTAATAATAAGCACCACTAAGCGTAGCACAGCACTGGTTCCCAGACTACTGCCAGGATACTATCTGTGGGAGAACCTGCTAAGTCTAATCTTGAAACAAACACATGTTCATCCTTGGCGGGTTTGACTCCACAAATTCTGCTAAAAAGAGTCTTTGGAGTAACATACCATGCCTCAAAGGTAAGCAAAGAAGGGTATGTATGTTTGCGGACTAAATGTTCAGAAAGCCTGAAGATCCATGGGTCGAGACAACTTACATGATGTGTCCTGAGAAGCAGAGAGTGGGCAAAGTGTAGTGGTGTGCTAAGATTCATCTGGAACCTGTAGAATGGAGGACTGCTGTGGACGAGGAGTGTGGGGTGGGATGAGGGTACTATGGATATGAAATTATGGTTCTAGGCATGCGGGTGTTGGATGTATACAGTATGTATATGCCTATATGTAGATATGTATAGATATGTGCATGTATGTATATATATATATATATATATATATATATATATATATATATATATATATATATATATATATATATGGACACACACACATACATCTACATATAGCAATACATTTCCCATACTGATAAATGGTATTGCTGGATGCTATGTTTGTGAAACCATCATTGTTATGCATATCTTTGACGGCTTACTGGTAAATTACATCCACTATAGTGTGCAGGGTTGTGGGTTCGAGCCTTGCAGAAGCTGTTTATGTTGTTTCTGGGCAGAACAAGGGTGGTCAGATACAGGGTGATTAAAGCACTTTTAAGCAGTTGTAAGTGGGCTTGTGTGAGTTTGTGCGATGGTAAGCAATGTTACCTGCCAGTAAAATCCATTTACACCAGGTTAGCCTCAGAATTGCTTACTTTGTGTACGCAGTGCTTACCATCTTGCAAAGCCATTTACTAATGCTTAAAAGTGCTTACTCCTGCCTACCCCATGCTAATTTCCTTTAAAGAAAAAAAAAGGTTGATAGGACAGTGGTGAAAAAGGGGCACAAAGAGGGAAAGACAGTAGGGAAAATAACTAGGGATGTGCAGGAAAGGTCCGTAGTTGCCCATTTCTTCTACAGCAACAGCTGTGCATGTGTACTGAAGTTGGAGGTAGGTTTGGACACTCAAACCCCTGAGAGAGGGGTGAGGACAACAATAATATGTTGTGATGCCAATTATACCACATTACATGTGCCCAGTGGACATGTGCAAAATAGACAGCTATGTATGGGGTGAGATATTATTTGGGAACAGATTGCCCTTGTTTGAAGGTGCGAGTGGGATGTTGGGGAAGGAGAGTAGGTATGGCTGGGGAGGATAAGTTGGGTAGTATGACAGACAAGACAGCATACAGGGGCAGTATATGACACATGTGGGGGGGACACCTAGAATGGGGAGGGGTGTTTTGAAGTTGCAAGCCCTTGAGCCCCCAGATGGAAACAGTGGGACTGTGGTCCCCACCCATGGGCAGTCACCACTGCACCTTCACAACCCCAAAGGTGGCTGTGTTGGGGACTGGGTAGGAGGTGCAGTCTCACCCACTGAGTGCAGACCCTCAAGCTGGTGTAGGTGGTCTTGAAACTCTTTGCCGAGCTCCCTACACACCATGGACTGGACCTGACGGCGGGTGACAGATTCCTGTAATCCCCCACTCCCAGTGGGAGGGCCAAGTACCATCACCTGCAGCAGTTCCACCCAAAGGTCGTGCATGGACAATGGAGGAGGAGGTCCCAGGGTGGGACCCAGACCTGCTGGTGCCTGGTGCCTGGTGTCATGGCCAGCTGTGGTGGGACAGGTGGGTCAACTGACATCGGCATTCCTGTATGGTCAATGGTATTGCCATTTTACAACAGATAAGGACCAGTAATAGTCAGCAGCAGTCAGGATTATTTATTACAGCTTGCATAGATATTCCCATTACCACAAGACACCAGATCTAGAACAGTTGCAGAGCAAGGGGAACACATGCACATATCCTGTATGACATATGTACAAAGGGTGACAGATGTGTGAGTAGTGCTATGAACACTGCAACAATATTGGCATGGTGCTGTGGTAACCTCAGACATATACTGCCATACCACTGTGTTTTGTGAAGTATGACCAATCTGGGATATAAAGTCAGTAACTCTCATGGCTGTCACTGTGTACTGACTGCAATCATCACACTATGCTTCTGCCATTTTCAGATAGGTATACTGTGAGTAACACAAGGAACAAAGGTTCAACACACTAACCAGTCTCCAGATGACCCTACAGATAGGGGCTTCCTCACAAACATCATACTGTCATGACAGATCTTAAAACAGGTAGACTAGTCATAACCACACACACCCTGTTAAACCGACATTACTCTAAATTAAGAACAGCAACACTTACGTTCTGTAGTCATGTCTGACACATCCTCTCCTGTCTGTTGGCCATTTTCCACAGTGTATGTTGGAGGTAAATCCCAAACCCATCTGTGATGATGTTTGCCAAACACCAGATCTAGGTTCCACTCACAGTGATTTTCACGGGCACAACACCAACATGATGTTCCTAGATATTGTAGTGTGTTTCCATGCAATTGACTATGGGAATGTTGCCACAGCTATGTCACATTCAGTCAGCTAGAGGAGGACTGCAATTGATGCAGAGGCCATCAACTGATCATGACCAACACTTACAAAACACTAGCTGCTGCCTAAGCAGAGCAGGTGTACATATCCACATCCACCAAGGAGGGTATGCGAGGGACAGACAGAGACAAAGTACATCATGGAAGGTGTGGGAGATTAAAACTGAAGCATGTTTATGTGACACACATACCAGTACAGGGATTAAAACCCCTGACTCACAATGCATTACTATCACATGTGCATGCAGGTATTGCATACACCACATAGCTTACGTGTTGGTGAGCTGTCCAAAAATATATGTGCTGGTGAGTGACATCTGCAACAGTGATATTGTACAGATACGGTAGGTGTATCACAAGTGCCTGTCCACATTGACCAGTGTCAGTGGCAACACAGCCACACTCGCTAAGGGACTCATACACATTGCCGCACTTGCCAGGATCTGAAATACACTCCCTACCTAGTTATTTCACCACAATACAGAACTGCACAGGTATTACATGCACCACAGGAGCTATTGTGCTGTACTATGGGCAAAGGGCATGTGAAGGTGTCTGACATCAGTCGGACTGCTTTAGTATGCCAATGGGAGTTGTACCAGGTGTGAATGTGGTTGGATGCTTCATACACCATACACAGGGACACAGGGTGCCAGTACTGATGTGCATGTGTGCATTGCTTCACGAGTATGTTGCAGTTGGCTGTGCCAGAAGGCTGTAAAAGGCTAGGTGAGGGGTATACCTTGGCATCAGGCCACACAACAATGGTCTGCAGTGTGGATTGGGTGTGTAGTGTTGGAATGTCCCACACAGGTGGGTATTGTAGTCACCATCCTCTCACCTGGGTTAGTATTGTTTGTGGCCAGTGCTGTGCAATGCTTAACATGTATGTGTTCTATAGTCCATGATATGGACAGTGTATGGGATGTGCACGCAGCCAACATTCATATACAGTGACATGTAGAAGTGTACCTGGATTGCCAGGCCCATGTTATGTACACAGATTGTTATCATCACATGTGCCACTCCTGACCTCTTGTGGCAGAGCGTGCTCATGGACAGTCCTTTGTGGACCATATGTGATGGTACCACAGATGTTGTAGGCATCCATTGGGGAACATAGTGAAGGTGCACTGTCTTCAGTTATGTGCCTATTATACTGATGGACAGGGTGCCATGCCCTCTGTAGCCCACTGCAATCACACCGTGCTTGCTATCTGTGACCAGTATGCAGGGTACTACCAACATAGCGGTAGTTGTCTAGGCAAGTGTGTTTGTGTATGAGACACAGGTTCAGAGTGTACTCTCTGTAATACTAGGGTTGCTTACTTTGTTCACCAGGCCTTGTATCACATATAGGGGTGTGGATTGGCACCCCAGCATCTCCGCTGATTGACATCTGTCATCCTTGTAAGGTGGACATTGTGACATATAATATGGCCACCATATAGGAAAATTACAAAACCCGCTCCTCAGTGGATCCAGGTGTTACATAGTCACAGCCATCTCCACACAGGTTACGTATTACAAACACACACACACCTACCACGTATGGGGATAGAACCCCTACCGAACTAGTTTATCACACTATAACATTACGCAGTTTCAGCATGCGCCACAGAGGTTATTGGGCTCTTTCCACAAAGGTGTATTTCACAGTTGATGATGTCAGCAGACTTGCCAAAGTAGGGTAATGGAGGTTGTGCCTGTGAATGGCCTCAAAACATTGCTCCCCACTCTGACAAAGGGACACACACAAACATTCACACTTACCACGTCAAGGTATAGAACACCTACCTAACTAGTTTATCACACTACAGCATTACACAGTTAAAGCACGCACCACAGAGATTACTGGGATTCTGCTTCGCCAAAGGTGTATTTCACGGATCTATATTAGAACATCAACTATTTAACAGTTTGAATTACTATTAGTGATCGAACTGTTAAAACATCTAATGTACACAAAAAAAAAATAAAAACAACAAAAAAAAACTGAATGGTGTAAGTAGGGGAGCAAGCCCCACTGCACCCCCCACACCCCCCGCTACTTAAATATACCAACTCCGAGACCGTACTACATTGAAGTAAACAGTAATCTCTCCTTATGGAGATTTCCATTTACTTGTTCGATGGTCTGCACTTTTGCTGTTCTCGTGTCGACAATGTCAGAATCGACATTGTCAGCGAGAATTTAATATAGACCCGTATTTTACATGGAATGACATCAGCAGGCTTGTTAAAGAAGGGCAATGACAGGTGTACTGACTGTCCACAAAAGCATTGGGCACTACATATACGCACAGACTCACAGGTGCCATGAAGGACATTAGGACACCAACCTAATTACTACAGCACATTAGAGCATTACACAGTTAAAGAACATGCCATGGAGATTACTGGGATACTCCTTCACTAAAGGTGCCTTTCACAGGGAATGACATCAGCAGGCTTGTCAATAGAAGGCCAATGACAGGGGTACTGACTGTCCACAAAAGCAGTGGGCCCTACACATAGGCACACAGTTGCCATGAATGGGATTAAAACACCTATCTACCTACTACAGCACATTACAGCATTATGCAGTTACAGAACACACCACAGAGACTACTGGGATACTCCTTCACCAAAGGTGTATTTCACAGAGAATGACATCAGCAGGCTTGTCAAAGAAGGGCAATGACAGGTGTACTGACTGTCCACAAAAGCATTGGGCCCTACACATATGCACAGACACACACTCACAGTTGTCATGTATGTGATTAGAACACCTACCTAACTACTGTAGCACATTAGAGCATTACACAGTTACAGAACACACCACGGAGATTACTGGGATGCTCTTTCACCAAAGGTGTATTTCACAGGGAATGACATCAGCAGGCTTGTCAATAGAAGGCCAATGACAGCGGTACTGACTGTCCACAAAAGCTTTGGGCCCAAGAGGCGGAGCCTGAATGGCTAACTGAAAGCAGCAGTATTTTAGAGCACCATATAACTAGTTAAATAAGACAGGAAAAATTTTTTTTTTTCTTCAAAGTTTAAAATCTTATAGATAAAGGACTAACTTACATAATTAGAAACTTTGGTGAAGTTTTACAAATTTCCTGTCAAAAAGGTTGGAGATATATTCACTTGTTAAAATGAGCAACTCAAAGAATTCTCACCAGGATGCTGCCTTAAAGAATTACAACAGATGGCATCTACCCTGCAGGAGTTGTCTTTGAAGATGGAAGATTTTAAAGAGAACCTGGAAAAATCTCAAAACAAGCAGTCAAAAACAGGCTGACACCCTCAAAGAAATGCTACAACACCAGACAAGGATAACAGGAGTAGAGATTTCTCTAAATGACTTAGAAAGCAGACTTAAGGAAGAGGAAACACAGAAAGAACTGCTTTTTAAACAAAACACTTGGTTGGTTAATAAAGTAGATGACTTGGAATATAGGGAAAGGAGAAATAACATCAGGATTTTCGGATTACCTGAAAACACAGAAGGTGAGGATATTATTTCCTTTTTATCAAACTGGATCCCTGAATTTTTAAATTTAAAAGAAGGACTTTCCTTTGGCATTGAAAGGGCACTCAGAGCTCTTGGGAAACCTGCCACTAACTCAAACTCTCCTCCTAGGTCAGTAATTATCAATTTTTTTTCATACTTGGACAGGGAACTGATTTTAAGATCTGCTTGGAGGAAGGCACCTCTAAAATATAAACAGAGCCTGATAAGATTTGATAACGACTATTCATCTAGAATAATGGAACAAAGGAAATAAGTGTGGCCAAAAATAAAGTTTCTGAAACAAAATAACATACTACTGGGATTTGTCAACATGTCCTTGCATTTGTGTTCTGTGTTTTGTCATTATGTGGGAGTCCATGGGGTAACATACAATGGCGTTACGGGTGTTACACAGACCTGTGACAGAGGACATTGGAGCATTGGGTACTAATGCAGGCTATTTGTAGCAGGCCAGTGCATTCTGTCAGTTGTACAGACCCAGGCTGCAAGGCAATGTATTTCCCTGGGTTGACAGGATAGGTGTGCAGGGTGGTGATGGCAATTGTTTCTGTCTTTATCTATCCAGTGGTGTGGATGCTGGCAGGGTGCATCTTACAGCTAAGGATACACCTGTGTGGGACACCCCTTCAGCATGCTGCATTGTGTGAGCATTCACATAGTAATGTGGGGATCATATTGTACTCATTCACAGCAGCAGGGAGGTGGCCTGTGTGTTTCTTGAGGCTGATGTTTGGCCAGACTGGCTACATGTGTGCTAGGGTAGCTACTTGCAACTATCTCACAGGTATACATGGCCCTTTCCCCTGCTGGTCACTAGTGGGTGGACACCAGCAGCTTCTACATACATCATGCTTCTGCCGTTTGTGGTCTGCCAGTGCTTGCCCACAGTACATCTTAGTTCCCCATACTACACAACCAACTGATGTGCAGTGAACCTGTATGTACAAAAGGAGGGTGTCTCCATTTCACTGTGAAATTTTAAACAGTCTCTCTCTCTACGGTACTTCCACCTGTGTACTGTGTGTACATCTGGGCCAACACTCATGCCATGTCCATCTTCCAGATGGTGACAGTTGTGACATCTGTACAAATCATATGGTCTACTGCTGCAACATGTTTTGCTGGGATACCAGTCTGTTTGGCACTGCAGTTGTTTGGACTTGGCCCGGTCATCAGCAGTACTGACCACTGGATACCAGGACACACCATTCATGGCTATTTGCTGAACACTTTCATACAGCATACCACTCAGAATTACCTAACACACAGAGCTCTGCCTATTGTAGACATGCGACTATCCACCTTACTGATTTGTCCAGTGCAGGTACTTGGTGCTCACTGTTAAAACTCCCACACATGGCTGGTAATATATTTCTAGATAGGGTTGGTGGGGGCACACATCACAACTGTGGACATGTCCTACAACCACCTGATATATCAGGTACTCTGTTGGCTTCCACACAACAACCTGACACTCAGATCTCTGCATATTGTACACATGCAACATTCCGTCGTTATAATTGGGACAGCTCAGGTACTCTGTGCTCTGCTGCTGTGATACTCACACATAGATGCTACTGCTATACTATATAGGGTTGGGGGGGCACATCTGACAATTGCAGACATTTCTGCTATACCCACCTGCTATTTCAGGTACCCTGTTGGCCTCCACACATCAACCTGACACTCAGAGCTCTGCATATTGTACATATAAAGCAATCCATTCTTCTACTTTGGCAGGCTCAGGTACTCTGTGCTCACTGTTATTAATCTTACACATGGATGCTAATACATTTCTACATAAGGTTTGGGGGGGCACACCTGCCAACTTTGGACATTTGCTTAGACCACACTGGTATTTGTGGTAGCCTGTTGGCTTCCTTTTAAATCTGTATTCTGACCTATCCTGCAGACTGCAGGCATATCAGTGTAGTACAGTTTACAGGTTTTATTGACCTACATTGCCATTTCAGACTTCCTACCCTTCATGACTGACATCCCACTTCCCGACCTGTTATACTCAGTGTAGGTCTGGAGGGGGGTTGATCTCCATTGCCATACCTTGAGGACCTTAGCACAGCCTTTCCTTTTGTTCATCTACACCTGTCCTGTTGGCTGGGTGGGACTGTTGTTGGGTATGTGAACCTCCATGACATGCATGTGTGTGCCCTATGGACACACATTTGGGCCAGCACATGTCCTGCAGTGGTTTTTTTCACCTTGTCTGTTACTGCCTACTTTGGTGACACCAGCATTTGTTATGGTTTCATGCTGCCCATGTAGCTGTCCACAATCTGCTGCCATCCCTTTCAGTCACTCAATTCCGTTCCTTGCATGTTCACATCCATACCATTGTTACAACTAGCAGACCATACTACTGCATTCAGTAATTGATAGGAAGGTTGACTTACCTTGCAGCTGTGCCAGTATTAAGGATGGTGCTGGAGGGCTGTCTGTGTCAGATGCACATAGTACACTCCCTATACATGGTAAAGCACAGGTAGTGTCATTTTTGGCATCCCTTTTACTGTATGTGTGAGTCAGAGAGAATTTCCATTCCCTGGGTTCCTACTGTGTCAGTGTGTGTGCTATGCATTGCCTCTTTGCCAAAGCCAAGGCATACTGTGCATGCCTCCTTCTGCCTACAGGTGCAGGGACAGGTTGTTCCTCCTCCGAGTCACTCTGTGCCTGTGCTGGCCTTGGCAATGGTGGGGGGCTGTGTGGCCCTGCCCTGTGCTGTTCCTGCTGCAGCTGCTTCCACAGGATCATGTTGTGTAGCATGGCATATACCATGAAAATTTGGGTACATGTAGCTGAAGAATACTGCAAGGCTCCACTGGATGTGTCCAGGCACCGGAACCATGACTTGAGCATCACAAACACACGCTTGGCTCCAGTGCATACCCAGCATCCCCCACTAGGAGGCCATATGGGATGTCCCCAGTGGCAGATCTCTGGTACAGCTGCGTCAGATGCCAGATGTGGGAATCATGATAGCTCGCAGTGGTTCCAGCGCACACATTCATTATAATGCCCTGGGCATTGCACACGACCTGGCAGTTGATGGAGGGGAAGCCCTTGTGGTTTATGTAGACTCTGCCCTGCTCATGGGGTGGTGCTTTTATGTGTATGTGCCTGCAGTCTATAGCACCCACTACTTCAGGGTATTCTGCTATTTGATGCAAGAGATGCATATTGCTGGCCAACGCCTCACATGTGTTGAGAAAATATATGTGCTCACTAGCATGTGCTGACATGGTATCCAGGAACTGGTGGAGTACCCTGGATGCTAATGCCTGTGAGATCCCCATGATATTCCCAGTTGGCCTTTGGAAGGTACCTGTGGCTAGTATTCTTAAGTGTGCACATACCTTGGTTTCCACTGGGATGGGTTCCCCTCTGTTGGTTCTGTGTCTGAGGTTTGGCCAGCACAGCTCAACGATATGCTGTAGAAGGTCCGTGTCCACCCTATAGCGTTCTACTATCTCCAGCTCATGTAGTCCCTGGTAGGTAGGTTTCCCTGGGTCTGTAGACTCTTCTCCTCCTCCTCCTCACTGTGTGTTGGTCGTCAGCATTAACATCCTCACCACCCTCAGCCTCTTGCACATGCTGGTTTATGATAGCAAAAGCAGCCCCTAACATTTCTTCTCTTGCTTTTGTTTTGTAAAATTTCCCAGTTTGTATACACTGGTGCTGCAGAATTTTCGGGAAAAAACAAGGGGGAAAGGTGTTTGCATAGTTTATAGTGGTGTGCTGGGCTGGGCTGGTCAGCTGCTTGTGTAATTTTTTGACTCTGATGCATTTCACCTGCCAGCTAAGCTAATTCTCCTTGATTACCTTCGTACTGCTGATTTCCCTTCCCATTGCCTCCCTGTTTAAGCTCGTGTGTGCGCCACGCAAACAGTGTTCTCATATGTGCACACTGCTGCTATTTCCTGGTTTAACTTCTTTGTTCTTCCTGTAAAACCCAGTGTACGGCATGCACACACACGTACACTTTGAAAAGAGTGCTAGGCAGATTTAGACACACCCCCTAGCCTAGCTGTGCTAAGCTAGGAGCAAACCCAAGCCACAGGCCTCCAATCCGCTTACAGGACGTCTAACACACACCCCCATGATGTCACCTACCTCCTAGTCTTGCATCCAGCTATTCATACTCTTACACTTTTGGGACCTGCCTCACATGCTGGGGAAAACTGGGATTCACTATCCTTCCCCTCATTTGCATAGGATTGGCTGCTAATACATAGTTACATATCTCACACTGAGCCTCCCCCCTTAGCAACCACTACACACTGGCCAGGTTGTCTTCTGCCTGCCATTGACTTGCATGGCAGAATACTGACTTTACTTAGAATGCTTATTTTAGGTTTATTTTCTTATTTTCCCCCGATCCCGTTTGGCGCAGCTGCCCAGACTTAAACAGCTGAGATCTGCAAAAAAAAGTAAAAGTTGATTTTTTTAAATTTTTTGTATTGTTTGCAATGCCAATGGCCTTATACTTGGCCATTGGCATGGTTCCTCAGTGATATGCAGCCTTTATTTAGAGCTGTCATAGATCCGTTTTGGATTTTGCAGGAATGTACTCGGTTACTAACCGAGTACATTTCTGCAGAGAGCGCTAGTCTTGCATGGACTGTTGCAAGCTTCCAGGATTGCAAAATCACCTAATTTGCATGTATTTCACCTGCAAATGGGGTGATTTGCATACCAGGACTTAGTCCTTGCAGGATTAGTGCAGGAGCGCTCATGGATCGCACGGCAGACATATTGCCTGCGTGGGCTCCTGCACCAATCTTGCACTCCGTGCAAGCTTTTGTGAATCCAGGGGTATGACTGACTTCCAGCTTATTTAGGTAATAGAGCTCTAGTAGAAGGCAAACATGCACATACAAGTAACCTGACTACCAAAATGTTTGAAAATATAAATTAAAAAAAAAATCCTGTACTGCACATGGAATAGTGTTATCTGTATTCTTACAGCTTCTCTCTTGCTCAATCAGAATATTCATTCATTTTAAAACAAATGCTTTTGCAATGCAAAGTGTGTTCTAACATGTGAAAATGTCTCATGTTGGCAACTGAATTTGGAAAAAATGCTTCAGATCTGTAACCACTGATGTTTTCAAACTCAAAGGCAGTCAGATTTTACTGAACATGATCAAAAGAAACTCATTAACGTTTAGCAGATGAGACTTCATAGAATATTTGCATATAAATGTATACAATATGCATATTAATATACACCTCTAACAACAGTGCTGGATACAAGTGAATTACTATCCGGTGCTGCCAAAAGTATCTGTTCCTTTTATTATAGTGCAACAAAAGTTATTTTTCCTTGTTTTTTTTTTTTTATTTGCAATCAAACTGCAGTGGTGGTTCTGTGGTAGCGTTGTCGCCTCATAATAAGACGTCCTGTTTGATTCTCAGCTAGAGCATCTTCTGTGTGGAGACATGCGTGAATGGGTGTACCTTCGTTGAAGGTTGTGCGTCAGGGCCGGCAACTCGGCACGTAAAAATCTACTGCCAGTCATTAGCAGACTGGAGTTCCGCTGTGGCAACCCCTAACCGGGAAAAGCCAAAAGACACAACAACTGTTTTAAAGCACATTTATATGCTTGCTTTGATTTGATATTAATTGCTTAGCACAAACAAAAAAAAAATTGAGTATGTTGTACTAATACAGATTAGTTAGTACGCTGGAAAAGTACTATATATACCAAAAGTGTATATATATTTTTTTCTCAACTGTCCAGATTTTTACCTCATATTTTTGGTCTGTTCCTCATAAAAAGTTGTGATTTTATGAAAAATCACTGGCATAGTCTGAAGACTGAAAACACTAAATAATGATATACATTTGAATTTCAGCCTTTATGTCCTTCAGAAAAATGCATGCTAAGATAAATTGTGTTATTCTAACAACTTTGTAAGTTTATAAGAGCAATATTTAAAATCTGTCCCTATTTTTTGGGCCTTTGTTTTCCCATTCTATGAGGCTTTGTCCAGATTTTTTGCACTAAGAGGTGTGTGTATATATATATATATATATATATATATATATATATATATATATATATATATATATATATATATATATATATATCAGGTTAGTGAAGAAGCATGATACCTCTGAGATCATCCATGTGCAACTAACGTCGGACAAATCTGCAGTGCAAATTGTGGCCTGCTACAGATCACCCTCCATGACCCAGGACCACCACTCTGCCTTTCTGGAGACACTGGAAAATAGAAGGTCCTACCAAACACCCTGATATTGGGTGATTTCAATTACCCTACCATTAACTGGGAAAACTACTTGAGTACAAACTCACAGGCTCAGCGCTTCCTGGAATTTATCAACTCAAATGCCATGGATTAGCTGGTAAACTCCCTACCAGAGGCCACAACATATTGGACCTGGTCATCACCAACATGGGCGACAGGTGTTCCGTACCGGAGGTCAACCTGTCACTGTTAGATCAGACCATAAACTAATCACCCTAGATGTCCACACCCCACTACCACCCCCAACCAAGGAAACCACAGTGAAAAATTTTTCTAAAGCAAACTTCACCTTACTTAAGGCATAGGTGGTAAGTTTCACAGCCCCCACGCTAAAGGATAATACTGCCCAAGATGCAGAATCCTTTACAATTGCACTCTATGAGCACCTACAAGGATGCATGGATTCTGCCATCACTATCAAAACCAAGACTCACTCCCCTAAGAGAAGGAAACCAGTCTGGTGGACCCCTTCCATAAAAAGGTTATACAACAGAAGGAGGAAACTAGTTCAGAAAAAAAGCAAATGCCAAGAAGGAAAGACATCCCTGATCAGTATCAGTAAGAAACTAAGGTCTCTTATAAAATCATCCAAGGCTAAATTCGAAAGAAAAATAGCCAATAATTCGAAAGATAACCACAAAGCCTTCTTTAGCTATGTCACGAATCTAAGTAGCAACTCGCAGATATGCTCTGAGCTAGTGCAAAATAGCACAAAATATACTGAACCTACTGATATTGCCAACATCCTGGCAGATAGATTCAGTGCAAACTTCACCTCCCTCTCACCTTCAAAAGGGCCCACAACAATACCGGAAAAGTGTAGTGTGCCAGAAATCACAGAAGCACAGGTGAAAACAGCCCTCTCAAAATCCAAAAACACAGCATCAGTGGGGCCAGATGGTGTCCCAGGCTGCGTCTTGCATGAACTACAGAACGAACTAACCCCCCAACTAAATATGCTGTTCAACCTCAGCCTCTCCACAGGCTACATGCCCATAGAATGGTGCACAGCAATGGTTTTTCCGCTCCACAAAGGAGGGGCCACAACTGACCCTGGTAACTATTGCCCCATAAGCCTGACTAGCCTGGTCTGCAAGGCTATGGAGCGCATCATCATGGAACTCATTAACAATGACATTGGGAGCCTCCAAACACTTGACATGACCCAGTTTGGCTTTAAGGACAGATCATAGGCAAATAGGTTCATAAACCTGGTTGACTTCTTCGAGACAGTCACCAAGGCCATAGATGAGGGAAAGGTGGTTCACACAACCTACCTTGATCTCGCCAAGGTGTTTGACACCATTCCTCACTCAGGTATTATAGAAAAACTCACCAGCCCGAACATAAACCCCTACATCACAAGATGAGTTGCCAGCTGGCTTACAGACAGAACTCACACAGTAAGAATAGCGGGCTCCAGGTCTGACTCTATACCAGTCACAAGTGGAGTCCCACAGGGCTCGGTTCTGGGACCCCTACTGTTCGGCATATATTTCTCAGAAGTACAGGCAAACACAGGAGGACTGTGGCTAACCAAGTTCGCCGATGACTGCAAACTGGGAGTCATAATTGACTCTCCAGCTGACACGGACATCCTTCAAAAAGGCCTTACTGAGACAGACACCTGGTGTCAAAGTCATGGCCTCAAGCTAAATGCCAAAAAATGCATAGTCATACCATTTGGGAAAAACAAAACACCCATGAATTACCACATACGCGGCAGCCCCCTTAATACAGAAGAGGTAATAAGAGATCTGGGGACCCAGGTAGATAGTAATCTCTCCTTTGACAATCATATTGCCAAAGTAGTTAGGAAATCCTTCTGTGTGGCCCATCTAATTACTAAGGGGTTCGCATCTAGAAATAAAGAGGTTATAGTGCCCCTCTACTTGTCACTCATCAGACCCATCATAGAGTACAATGCCCCATTTGGGATGTACCTCACAAGACACTTCCAACAGCTGGAAAGACCACAAAAGCACCTCAACAAGAGGATCACTGGCCTCAAACATATGTCCTATGCAGCTCGACTGAAAAAACTCCGGCTGTACTCGGTGACATATCGCTTACTCAGAGGTGATCTGTGCCTGACTTACACAGCCATGTCCAACTCAGAATTGATGGACATGCTCCACCTAAAGAAATCCAAGTCACTGTGAGCCACATGTTCTAGTGAGCTAAACCTCACCACAACAATAAATAGAACATGCTGGAGGGATAGATTCCTGTCATAGAGACTCCCCACGCTTTGGAACAAAATTCCTAACTACATTAGGCAGAGCCCCTCACTAACACTTTTCAAGAGAAGCCTTGACGAGTGAATGGGTAACAGAAAATACACCCCAGGGATCACTTCATTGGCTCTGCTTGACAGAGGCTCAGTTAATTAATCAATGGGGCGGCGAAAGCCGATACACTCTGTCTAGGCTTATAAATGCCCTCGGGCAGATAGCCTAGTACCTACCTATGAACCTATATATATATCTATCTAAATATATATATATATATGTATATATATATATATATATATATGTATATATATATATATAGATATGTATATATATATATATATATATATATATATATATATATATATATATATATATATATATATATATAGATTCACTTTATATCCTCAAAATATTGAAATGTCGAAATTCAGTATTTTGAAGCTGTAAAGTCGAATTTTTGAAACAGAAAACTTAGAAGCGTGAAATTCAAACTCTCGCACACCGGAGATTTTGAATTTCGCACTACTACTGCACACATACACTATCCTCCCCACACACAAACAGAAGCTCTCTACTACATAAAAGCAGCGGGGCAAGCCCCCCCTGCACCCCTTATGTGGGGGGCTGCACCCCCCTACACCCCCATACGTAAATATTCTATCTCCGAGGTCGCACTACACACAAACACACATACACCACCATACAAGCTACATTCTGCTCGCACACACACATCACAGCAAAACACACTAACACACACCACAGCCCCTACCCAAAACCCTTAACACACACACACACACCATCCATGAATCCACACATATATATATATATATATATATATATATATATATATATATATATATATTTATTTTATTTTATTTTATTTTACATTTGTTGACCGGGCTAGTCTAACTGGATACATGTCCATTTTCAGTAGAGGCCCTGGGAGATAAGCTCCTAGGTAGGACAATGAAATTAACACAATCACAACTAACGAAACATGAGACAAATAAAAACTATTAACAGTATCTATTACAGGTTAACACAGTAATATTTACAGTGCAGAATACAGGCATAACAAAGGAATGCTAATACAATCAAGGTATGTTAGAGATAGTTTAGTAAATTCGTTTAATAAGGAGGAGTTGCTGTGTGTGAGTAGACGGGGTAGGAAGAGAAAAATATTTAGAGACACATATAGACTAGTCAGGTTTGGAGCATGGGCATAACCAGTGAGTTTTGAGGAACAATTTCAATTTAGTTTTGAAGCAGGATAGTGAGGGAAGTGTGGAGAGTTCATTTGGGAGGAGATTCCAGGCTTTTCCAACTATATTAGAAAAAAGAGAGTCACCAGCCTAATTGTTTGTTTTAGTAGTATGTATTAGAAGTTTCTGAGAAGACCTTAAGGATTCTAGGTTTTTATAGGGAGTGATTAGTGTGGAAAGAATAGGCGTTTTGGAAGGTTTGTAAAAGAGTGTTGTGGGCTATAGTTAGTTGATGGAATTTAATTAGATTTTGAAGTTCGAGCCATCCTAGTTGCTTTAAATTAAGGCAGTGATGGGTTCTAAATGGGTTGCCTGTAGCAAATCTTGCAATGTTATTGTAGGACATTTTAAATTTGCTAAGATTATTTTTAGATAGGTTAGTAAAAATAGGAGAGGCATAAAGAAGAAAAGATATTAGATGAGTGTGTGCTATAGTGGTTTGAGCTGAAGGTAGGAGAAAGGATTTTATCCTATAGAGCGAGACTAGCTTTTTGTTGACTGTTTTTATAGTGTTGTTAATATGGATGTCAAAGTTCAGATTATTGTCAATGGTGACACCTAATAGTTTGGTGGTTGGTTCAGGGTATATAATAGTTTAATTGTTAGAGTTTACTGAGAAATCCATTCGGAGGGACTTCCTAGTAGGAGAGAAAAGGAGGAGTTTAGTCTTTTTGGGGTTTAGGAGAAGGCATCTATGTGTGAACCATTGCTCAACTGTGTTAAATACTTGTTGGGTAAGATAGAGAAGTTCTGGAGAAGAGGGGGCTGAGCATATCAGTGTAGAGTCATCCGCATATTGTATGCATGTAGCTTGGGGGATGGCAAGGTGAAGGTCATTGATGAATATGGAAAAGAGTAGAGGTCCAAGGATGGAGCCTTGAGGGACACCCAGGTTGACGGGCAGGTGAGTAGAGAGAGATTTGTGCCAAAGTACGGCCTGTTGTCTTTTATCAAGGTAGGACTGGAACCATTTTATGGAGGATGTATCGAGTGACAGGGATTTTAGTATTTTGATGAGAATGTGGTGATTTACCATGTCAAAAGCTTTAGACAGGTCAATAAATAGGGCTGAAGAGTGTTTGTTCAGATTACGGTTTTTGGTGATACAATCTGTGAAGGAAAGAAGGGCAGTAGTAGTGCTATGTGAAGGTCTAAAACCATGCTGACAGTTGGCTAGTAAGTTATTTTTTGTTAGATGGTCAAGTAATTGTCTGTGAATGCATTTTTCCATGATTTTTGCCAGAGGTGAGAGGAGGGCAATGGGGCGGTAATTGGAGAGTTCAGTGGATTGACCTCCTTTGTGGAGGGGGATAATATGGGAAATTTTCCATAAACTTGGGATATAACCTTCAGTAATAGTTCTATTGATTAGGATAGAAATAGGATAGGCAATGTATATATATATATATATATATATATATATATATATATATATATATATATATATGTATGTGTGTGTGTGTGTGTGTATAGTTATAATGACAGCTTACTCTGATACAAAGGGAATTTTATGATTTTTGTATAACTGGTGTTAGTTTTCTCATAGGTTAATAAGTAATATTGTACTTTGCTTTATCATAGTGCGTTGGATTGTACAAGCTAGTGGTGCACTTCCAGTGTTTTCTTCATTCTTTCACTGTAATGCAAACATGGAGTTGTTATATATAGCTTACGAGGATATGGATGTTAATCCCCCACCTCCGCATAGGAATGTGGGGGGAAATGATGCCCTAAAAAATTCTGTTATTTTATTTCAATGTTTTTTGTTGTGTTGGATTAGATGATATGTTTCAATCAGTTACGTTAGATAGTTTGTGTTTAGAAAGGAATTACTGATGGACTTCAAGCAAGTGACCGTCTGACTTCAAATATTTATAATGATGTATCAATATTATTTCATTTGGAGACTTGCTTTATTAAGTGATAAAGCAGTGGGCAACAGTGAAATCAATCTCCATTACTGCTGACCAAATATTAAATTATATACTTGCACCATTGGAGTGTTAGATTTTCTTGTGGATTTTTGTACAGTTTCATATATATCTAAGTTTATGTCAATTGTTCAAAATGCAAAAGCTTTAGATCTTAATAAGTCAAGGAAAACATCTTGATGAAAAGATAATAAACACATTAAAGTTTACAAAAGCAAATTAAAAAAAAAATTCCTTTTGTAATCCCTGAACAAAACCCTCCCATTAAATTCACACCTAATTTGTCTGAATAGTGGTAGCATTATAGAAAGGTTTTTTTCTAAGGTTAAGGAAAGTTAAGGTAGGTATAGGGTTGGGTTTAGGGTTAGCACAACATTAATAAGGAAGAATGGGGAGGCTTTGCTACTAGTGTACTTCCTTACTTTTGCATGCTAAGCTTAACACATTCCCTAACCCCAGCTCTATGCTTTACTTTAGAAAATCCCCTTCCATCACACTACCACTACACAAGACAGTCAGACACATATCACATACAGCATTACATGGCACAATACTAAATCTGACACCTTTCCTAGCTTTTATTCAGCCCAGAAACACTCTTACAAACACTCCAACAACCTAATTCTAAAACTTTCTGTGTACTCAAACATTTTTGCATTAGCACCAAAAACACTCGCGTTCTGAAATTAATCCTTTTCCTTTTAACATATAAGTTTCTCAGACATAGTGCACTCAGTTAAATGACATTTCAGTGCATTTCACTGTACTGACAAACTGATAGAATAACAGTAACACGTGCATATATATAGGTTTACTATGGTTTTAGTTTTGTTCTTCTTCTTTCGGCTTTTCCCGTTTAGGGGTCACCACAGAGGATCACCTGTCCGCTCAGGATTGGCAGTGGAGTTTTATGGTGTCGAGTTGCCAGCCCAATGCTCAACCTTCCACAGAAGGCACACACGCATGCACTCATGCCTAGGGCCAATTTAGAGTGTCCAATCCACCTACAGCATT
The DNA here is from genome assembly GCF_019279795.1 of Protopterus annectens. Taxonomy (NCBI): domain Eukaryota; kingdom Metazoa; phylum Chordata; order Ceratodontiformes; family Protopteridae; genus Protopterus; species Protopterus annectens. Next base: position 1,010,656,571 of record NC_056729.1, read on the forward strand.
ACTATGGTTTAGTGATTGCAACAATTCTGAATCACTGGTGTGTATTGTTTTTGATTGCCGAATTATAAATGTAAGATAATTTCCTCTCTTTTTCTGATCTGTGCATTTGCAGATAAAATTGATAGTTTCTAGGGTTTGTTAATCTATTAGTGATACTCAGCTTGTTTGAATTTGTTGTCAGTATATATTGTGTACATATTTAATTGTGTAAATTTACAATATCACATTTATTATGCTTTTGTTACTAGTTGTAATAAAGTTCTCTTTCTAATTCTTAAGAGGTATGAACAGATTGATATCCTGTAGAAAGACTTTTTGCTATAGAAGTAGAGGAGAAGATAGATTATATTATTGCTGTAAAACACAATGTGCTTGTAACTTTGGAGGGTTAGCATCAGTTATTGATTCACATGATAATGTTAATGAATTCTTGAGTGTGTTTACTATAAATATAGATAGCAAAGACAATATTTTTGTGACAGGACCTCTGTGGAAGCTTATGCTGAATCCAGGAGAAAATCTTGATGGATCACTATCTTGATGGATCATTATAAGGACTAAATTTTATTTGTAGAAACCTGAACAGAAAGCAGATGTGGGGAGTGCAGAACATGTCCAACCATGGGCAGGAAGAAAAAGCCCTTTACTTAAGCAATTAAAGAAAGAAAGGTTTAAACACTGCTGACTGAAAGACTTTTGTTGAGATTTAGATTTTTGTTGCCTGGAAAATCTCTGGGCCGACATGGTTTTAGAACCATGCTACTAAACCTTTAGGAGTATAACTATAGGACATCAGTCATCTGGTGCACTTTTATTCTGAGACAACCTAAACTTTAGTCTTGGGATCTTAGTCACTAATGAATAAGTGTATCAATTGATTTTGAAAGGTATCAAGTGACTTATTTTGAAAAATGTTTACTACACAGCTGATATTTGAACAGACACAGAACTATGAATTTGTACTACAGAATGCATGTGTTATCTTTGCACAAACATATTTAAATTTATTTAAGGGATTTATTCAAAGAAAATATGTTTATAGTATTTTCTTTTAGCAACAGAATAAAAACATCTGCGGTGGTGCAGCGTTAGCATTGTTGCCTCACAGCAAGAGGTTCTCCTGTTCGATTCTCGGCTGGAGTGCGGGGAGTGCCTTTTGTGTGGAGTCTGCATGTCCTCCCCTCGGTTGGGTGGGCATTTGAAAGACATGCGTAAATGAGTGTGCCTTCGTTGAAGGTTGAACATCGAGCTGGCACCTCGGCGTTCGTGAAAATCTACTGCCAATCATTAGTGGACCGGAGTTCCGCTGTGGCGACCCCTATCCGGGAAATGCCAAAAGACAAGCAACAACAACAGAATAAAAAAAAGTATTATGCCAGATATATAAACAAATCAGTATTTAAGTCATCAATGTGCAACTGATTTCTTTTAACTATTCTTAAACTATAAATGTGGTTTATAATTCACATAAAATTTATGTAAACATAAGACAGACTTTATGGCTGTTACACTCATAGATAGATCAAAGATAAAGGCAGTGAGAAAATATATAGTAATGAAAAAGTAATTAAAACCTAGTTTCTTTGGGCAAGTACCTGACCTCTATCAAGAATATAAAAGGGAAGAAAAAAGTTCTAGTTTATGTAGTAGCTTTGTAGATAATAGTGAAGAAATAAAAAAATATTGCTAGAGAGAAAATATGATTTGTTTCAATTAAGTAACTGTAAGAGAAAGCACAGAAAATATTACAAAAAAATAGAAAAGAGGACCGACTGAACAGATGCAGAGGTTGGGTTTGTTGACAAAAAGAAATTGACCAGATACATACTTGGCAACACCTTTCAAAGACATATCAGTTGGAGTGAGAGGCTTTATACATGAAAACTGGTACATTCTTTTGACCAATGAAGCTTTAAAGAATGCATTTACCAGAAAGATGTGTCTTTCTTAAGTAACAACACTAGATATCTGGCTGATATGTTTTTAGATGTTATAGACAAAAGTAGAACCTCTACGCTTGGAACTTCTTTCTTTCTTTCCCTTTTATATTTGGAAATTCCAGAATTTTATATCAGTAAAATTTATTGCTTTAGATAAGTTACTTGCATGTTATTAAACAAATGTTTGGGTATTATATGGCATATCTATGAATATCAGTATTCCTAAAATATATATTATACAGATAAAAATATCTATAAAAGTTGGGACATAGGAAACTTTTTCAGAAGTTAAATAGTGGGGTTTATTGAATATGGGAGGAGTGAAGTGGTTGCGTGTTTGGAGTCACTTAATACAGACGAGGAGGGAACAAGGAACATTTTTTCTTTGGAAAGAGTCTGACCAGTTCTAAAATGTGAATCATGTTGGGCATAGATTCTTAATCCTGATCTGGACAAAATATATATGGTATACAATTTACATTTTTAAGAAACATATTACTTATAGAATACAATTAGGCTTATGTAAGGAAGAGATGCAAGCTGTCAAACTATTGTGTATTGTTAATTGATTAATTACGTATTAAGAAAGGTTAATTACTTCAGTGGTTTACTAGGTATACATATCACCCATGTAAGCAAATACCAGGTGATAGGGAAAGCTTTTTTCATAAATTAGATTTATAATATTGTTTCTCATTTAGTTACTATATTTATTTTCTTCATTTATTTATATTTTCATGTCAAATTGTTATGTTTCTGACAGTGTAGATATAAATTACAGTAGTCCAGTTAGTATGGTATAAAAGCTTGAGCAGTATTTTGAAGATCCCATTGTTTTCTGCATTTAGTATATACTGAAGTTGTAATCATTTGATTATTTTCTTTCAATAATTGTTTAGTCTTTATCTTTCTTATATTTTTGTGGTGATATTATAAATGTTATCTTACAAGGGCTGCATAAGAAAAAAATGAAAGCATTATAGGTATTCCCCTAATTTATCTGTTGTATTGTATTTTCTCGTGAAGTACTGTAAATGTTACCAATGTCCTTAATTCTAATAACTGTATTATATACTTAAAGCAACCTGCTACCAAGTGTTTAATTTTCTGTGCTACCCACCTTGGCTGATTAATTTCGTAGCATGTGTAATGGTAAAATTGCCCATTCAGATTAAATTTTAAATTAATTACTTCAATTTTAAATTAAATTCTAGAGGGAATTGTGTTTTGCTAAAATATGTTGAGAATAAAACCTCAAATGAATTACATTTTTTTAAATGAGAAAATGTTATGGAAATTTAAGTTATGTAATCATGTCAGTCTTCTTCCTTATATTTCTACAGCTGGATCATAGAATTTATTGATTTATTTTTAATATCTAAAGCTTTTGTTATTTCTCCATTTTATTCAGCATGCTGTTATTCTCTAACTGTTTATTCTTTATTCCTTTTACACTTCCTCTGTTTCTTGAAACCACACTTTTCCCTGTGTGTTATTTTTTTCCACATACCTTATGCCATTGTGTGTGAAATTATGCACTCTTAGCTAACCTTATATTTGTTAGAAAGGGGAATGTATACAAAGTGTGTCAGGACATCTGTCTCCCAGATTCTAGATGATGGGATGGTTTCTGCATTGTAGCTTTTCAATGTTCATTTGGATGGTGAGTAAACAAAAACGCACAATGGATGTCGTATCTAGCCTCTTTTAAATAATATGATTTCTTGTAGAAAGATATGGACCACATGACGTTCAGCTTCCTTTAGCTAGGCATTAAAATATTTAAAAACATACACCTGAGAATACTACATCCCTTTTTCTAGTTAAAACATATAGCAATTTTAAATGATTCATAACATAGCATGCATTTGGTTACAACATTAACTTTAAATTAACCTTAACTTTATATTAAGCATGTTATAAGTTTTATATCAAAAATCAGATTTGTTTTTATACCAATACAGGCAATGTACAATCTTTATAATATTAAGTAGCTCTCAAATTATTCATTTATCTTGTGTGTTTCTTCAACCATCTTCCATATTTGAAATATTCTTTAGGACTATTATTTCTGGATGGCCAGTCTTCATTTTGGGATAGTTTTTCCCACACTAGTAAGTGATTCCGTAATTGTAGCTCTTCTTTGCTGCTGTCTTGAAATCCTTTTTCTTCCTACATTAGTAGCTGCAACAGTTTTATTTTTTCCTCATCCCTGAATTTTGATTTAGTTTCATTAAAAATGTTGGCCATTCCTTCTGTATAGTTTTGTATCTTCCTCATGAATAACAACTGTCCTTAGTTTGACTGCTTTACCAAAAACTTTATTTTCAAATGATATCATTTTCATGATTTTTGTATTATTTTTTATCTCTGGCATCTCTCCTTTTGCCATGAAGAATTTATGTTTCAGTTTCCTCTGATGTTCTACCAGCATCTCTTCTAGTTGCTTATGACGTACCATTAACTGAGGTGATACAAGTAATTTTCTTGTCAGCCTTCTACCAAACAACTCTAATGGTAAACATAGTTCCTACAATATAGTTTTCCTATATTCCACAATTGCTCTTTCATGTGAGTTTATTTCCATTTGGATAATTCTACTTGTGTAATATATTGTGGATAGTGTGGACTGGATGTTATATATCTGAATTGCCACTCACATAAATATTCTGAATTCCTGACTTTTGCATTGCACACAAATATAAGATATGACAACAGCAGGTGCCCCTTGTTTTATGAAAAAATACTTTAATGCACTAATCATGCTTGCACTTGTGTTTTTCACTTTGATTATTTCTGGGATCCTGGAATAATAATCCACATATAAGATACACATCTTCCTTAACTCATCAACACTTACTGGCAGTCATCAGTTAATGAGGTGTTATATTCCTGAGTACTGGCATAGTGGACTGAACAAATGAACCTGTAAAGTGAGTGTTTTGCCTCATATGTTCAATTAAAATCACTTTTCTCATTTAAACTGCTTAAGCAGAAAACTGTATACTATAAATTTTATAGTGAGATTAAGTTCCAATGTAACAAAAAAGCTGTAGGCTTGAAAGACACAATGCATCTTACACAACTAGCTTTTCAAGAGTGAATTGGTAAACAACATAATCAGCACTATTTATATATATATATATATATATATATATATATATATATATATATATATATATATATATATATATATATATATATATATATATATATATATTACAGTTCTAAGTTAGGGATAGTACATATCTATGGAATTCTGTTAGTTTTTTTTTTAGTTATCAGAAACTGTAGGATTGCCCAGACAACATATAGTTCTTTTTCTAGCAAATTTTCATGAATGTCTGATCACAGAGCTGCCTTGCAAAAACTATTTAGTTTATGCTTTTAAAAGGTTTGTTGTCTTTTCAACATCAACATCTGCATCATAGACATATTAATGGAATTTTGTAGCAGACCATATCTATTTTGTTAATCTGAAAGTGCTCCTGGCTCATAGATGCCTGGTATACTCTCCTGCAGGATTACATGTCATATATCATCCTAAAAAGGCAATCACATGCAACACTGCTGATTTATGTAATCATATTTTAATTCTGGTAGCTCTGCATCTAGTTTCTTGAGCATTGTATAGATCTTTTCTTCTTCATTGCAAAATTCACTAGTTATATTGTACTCTAAGGACATTATAGATGCATAGCTTTTTTAGACATATCACACAAAGTCTTTGCAAGATACTACATAATTTTTAAATTCTCCTGTAATGCTTGTCTTCTGGCCTTGGCATTTGCACAATTTTCTGACTTTTTTGTTACCTGTTTTCACGTCTTCTGACATTAGAGTAAGCCTCACATATTTCAGACTTTTCACACTTATTTTATATTTGCTGCTACTTAAATTAAATAATGTTGTAATCATTATTTATCAGCTAGACATATCTCTTGTCATATTCGTGTGTATGGTATCACACAAATAGATAGCAGTTATGTTGTTGTTCTTCTCTCGGCTTTTCCCAGTTAGGGTCGCCACAGCGGAACTCCGGTCCACTAATGATTGGCAGTAGATTTTTTATGGGTGCCGAGGTGCCAGCTCGACACCCAACCTTCAGCGAAGACACGCTCATTCTACGCATGTCTTTCGAATACCACTCGACCACGGAGAGGACATGCAGTCTCCACACAGAAGGCGCTCCAGCCGAAAATCGAACGGGAGAACCTCTTGCTGTGAGGCAACAACGCTACCGCTGCACCATCGCGGCTTAATAGATAGCAGTTATGTATGCAACACATTTTAACAATACATTTACTGGTGTAACAGCTCTTTGGAATACCATTCGTGTTAATGAAATATCAGATGGAAGTCTGCAAAATTTTCACTGCCCTTCTGACATATTAAGTTTTATCAGCCAAAGCTCTTGGTTCACATGCTGTAGTAAAAATGTCAGCATTTGCCGTTGCTGAGATAACCTGTTCCAGCTGTAAGCAGTAGGTAATGCTCTATTTTAATCACTTTATTCAGAGCTTGTAGATCACAATACAAATCTTGACTTCCTTTATTAATAATAACCATAATATTTGCCCATTCTGTTGACTTTGATTTCTTTTTAGAAATACCTAAATTTCACATTTACTCCTGCTTATTTCTAGTTCTGAGAGTTACTGATACTTGTTTTGTTGCATGTGCCACTAGTATATTATCAAGATTTATTTGTATATGATGTTTTCTTAGCAACCATCCATAGCTGTGAAGGATATCACTGGTCTGTACAGAATTTAAGATGTATCTGTGATTGTGACACTATTTCTAAATGTCTACAGGAAAATGTATTTCTGTTTATTTAATTTCTAGCTTCTGAAAAACCAAATAGCCCAATATATTAAATGACTTGTTTATATGCGACAATTTGCAACAGGATCTTATACTTTCTGTTCTTATAGTCAGATCAGTAGCTTTTAACTTATTGGCTTTGCTGGCTGCCATGCATATGGGAAGAATGTGTACATAAGTATTGCTTCTGTGCATTTTAGTTGTAAGGTTTCAAAAGTATCTTCAGACAAAATGTTTCAGTCTTCCTGTGTAAAGTTTAAATTCAGAATTTTTTCACAACAGGCTGACTTGCATTCTTGTCATACTGTTTCTAATGCATTTTTAGACCTCACTGCATCAACTCTTCTTTAACTAGACATAAACAGATTGCGTTCATGTTTCTGTTGCACAACATGCAGATGTCTTTAAACAGACCCTTTACAAACCAATTCTTTGTACTTTATCTTCCAAAAACTGATTAATGTTAGAACAAATCTCTGTCTCATGCTTATAGCCACTCAATACAGTGGGCTTTCATTTTAGCTGTGCTATACTTCTGAATGACCTCATGGCTCAATTTATCAGCACTGTTAGTGTTGCATCACATCTTAAGTTTATTTTTCATTTTACATTTTTATTTGACTCAGTTTACACTTCAGTATTCACAGAGTATTATTCTGACTGTGTACTTATAATGTCTTTCCCTAAGCATACATCTGTAAGTTTTGAAATGGGCAGATCTGCCCTTCTTTATAGCCTGTCTTTTGTTTGATCATTTATTATAAGAGGAATTATGTCATTACTTATTAATGTGTCAAACAATAATCTAAATTCAGTCATAGCCTTTTTTTGTCTCAGTAACATAAGCATCATATAGCCTTTGTAGGACCTTATGACACTGTGTAGAACAAATGGAGAATAAACAGCAAGTTCTTTTCTGGCACAATAATTCTTGAACTTTCCTATAAGTTATGCTGTTTTCCCATTCTCTTCTTAAAATAAGTAAAAGTGTCAAGTGCATTCATAGTTTCTCTCCAGATGACACAATGAAGCATTCACAGCTGTACTTTTTCAGGTTTCATTGCTGTTCAGCTTGGAGTTAGGAATAATTTATGGTTCTGAGTTACTTTTCTGCTAAGTTGTTAAGCAACAAGAACATTTTTTGTGGTTGTGGTTGAACCATTTTCTATCTGAAGATTGTACCTCTGTGGTTTTACATGGGAACAGTACAATTTGGTGAGTTACATTTTTGACACAAAAAGTGTCATATATATTTAAGCCTCTATGCATTATTCTGTTCAAGGAACATAGAGGTAAATTAATATCTTATAAGTGTGGTGCAACCTTGAGGAGGTATTTTAACATTCCCAAAAATCAGAGTAGTGAAGGTTTGTCTGTAGCCGTTTACATATTTACTGTAATATGCAGTTTCTCAGCATCGGGTTGTAATCCATCAGCACTGAAAAGGTGAGCCATGTATTTCAGAAATGTCATTCCTCTCTGAAATTTAGATTTATTAATTTTCAGGCCTTGCAATACTAGTCTGCTGAATAGCTTAATTATTGTGTGCTTGTGCTCTTCTATTATAACACCTGTAAAACATTATATCATCAAGGATCACAACACCTTCTAGTCCATCTTGCATACTACACTCATACTGATGAAATTCCAAACAGTACTCTTAGAAATCTATATCTGTTCATAGCTCAGAGCCTGCCTCATCCAGGTTAATCTTCCAACACCCCTAACTAGCATTCAGCACTGATACAAACTTTGCATTAGTCATATTAACAGCTACCTCTTCAGTACTCTACTCTGAATCCATTTGTTGAGATTCCATAGATCTATACAAATCTTCATTTAGTTTTGCTTCACAGCAATTTCTGTGCTATTGACCAGTGGTAGCTGGTGACTTCAAATTAAAGGGGGGCTGCAGGAGACAGCTGAATGGGTGGGGCCAATGGGAAGGGGTGTGACCAACTAGAAAGGGGTGGAGCTATGCTCAAAACCACAACAACTTGAACTTTAATTAAATACGCTGCCCTGTGTGTCAAACTGTCATTATAAGAGTCCAATCAAGATAAAATTAAGTGTAGAAGAAAAAAAAATTTCAATGCATTGCCTACATGACAACTTACTTAATATCTAGATGGAACCACAAAGGTTGTGAGGCATGAAAAAATAAATTGTTTTTTAAATACTTTACTGGAATGCCAGTCAAAATCAAGTATATAAAAAAAGCAGCACTCAGCTCAAACCACTTCTCCTTGCACTGCAGTTCTAATTATAATTTATATTTAGATTTATAAAATTACCAAGTAACATGCTGAAAGTAGCAATCTCTGTGATACCCCCACTTGTAAAAATGTTTCTTATCCAAAGAAGACCTGCTGTATGACAACAACTATCTACTTGTTTCATGGAGAACACATGATCAAAGTAAAAAATGAATGGCAAACAAGAAACAAGCTCAAGATAAATTGCTTAAAGGATTCCTGTGCAAGTTATGGACCACACATGATAGATTGGCATTCTGTTTAGTTTACGCGTAAAGCCTGCAAAGATGACTGCAAGTCTCCAACAAATTTAGTGAGCTTCTGAAAATACTGTAATCCTGTCCTTTATTACAAATACTGTCATATGCATTTCAATATCTAAGGCTTATACGTTATCTAGTTATGTAAATATTCTCTGCATGGCAACAATGAAAAGGCTTTCAATGTTGGTAATTCTTTAACAGTATGCTTATTAAAGTTTACTTGCATCTTACAATCTCCGACAAGCTTACCTGATGGTCATTAAAGCATTGCTACTTTAATACAGAGCAACAGGGCACTTCAACAGCATGCATTTTCTGAATAATAAAAAGCATAAATCAACAGTATAAAAATATGACAGAAAACCAGAACATTCTGCAAAATCAAGGACAGATGAAAAGCCACGGTCATACTTGTGGTCTACCTTGAATGGGGGAATACTCTGCACACTTACACTGCATAACTGCTCCTTGCCTTGCTTGGACACATCCAGAGCCACTACAATGGGGAGTGGAGTGCTGCAAGTAGGTCACAGTTTGAAATGTCTTTGGCTGACAGTGATGTCTCTGACACTCATACCTCTCAACCTCAGAGCAAGAAATCTGGACAAAGCCATACATAGAAGTGGGACACAGGCCCAAAAATAAAGACAATTTTTTTAAATACTGCTCTTATAAACTTAGAAAGATAATAGAATAGTAGTAGGTCTTGCATTAGTATGAATTTTTGAAGGGTATGAAATCTGAAACTCAGATGTCTGCCATTATTTAGTGACTTCATTCCTAAATGATTTGGCAGAAAACCACAACTTTTATGAGGAACAAGCCAAAAATAAGAAGCAAAAATCTATTCATTCTGCAAAATTCTGGACAGTTGAGAGGTATAGTTCAGCCGGGGCTGTCTGAGTTTGCTGCCCTTCCTCCCTAACAAAATCATGGTCGAATGCAGCGTCCCACCTGCAGCCATTCCAATGTCCCATTCCTTGGTTATTTCATCCCGTTTGCCATAAACACTGTAATGTGCATGCTGCTTTACTTCTGCAATGATATGGATTTCATTTGAAAGTTTTATTTTATATTTTACAGTATAAACCCTAATAGATATCTGCTAAACAAAGCAATGCAGTCTCGCAATGAAAATAGACTTAGCATTAAAACTTCTCTGCCCTTGAAACTCACATTCATTGAAACAGCACTGAAACCCACATTCAAAGAAAATACATTTTGCCAGTGGCAGATAAAGATTAATTCTGGGCTGTTTTCAAATCATAGGCCCCTTGAACATGAAACATACACATGCTCTTTGATACACCTTCCTGACTGTATTAAATTACATTCCTTGTACAATACAGTATAGTTGTTAAGAGGGCATTTTAAATTTATTGTTTTGAACATTTTTCCAGTAAACAATGAAACAAAATGCATGCACCAATAATGACAAAACTGACCAATTCAGAACATTTCCATCACAAAAGTCTAGTCAAACTTCTACAGTCCACCAGTATCAGTAAATATGCGCGATCTCTGAAGAAGTAAAAGTCATCTAAATAATTCCACATTAAAGAAATCTGTTAACTAATGAAGAGGTTACTGCTAGCAAACAACTTTGTATGTCATTGTTTCATCTACAAATAAAGTGCCTGTTGTCCTTGAGAAAATAATTGCCTATGTTGCATTAAAAAAATGATAATGCTAGTAATATCACAATAGGGAATAGATGGCAAACTGATAACAGGTTCATAGTTGCTAGGTATCTTCGCCAAAGAGGACTGCAGCATCCATCCCCTTTACAACAGAGTACAGTATCAGCAGTGGATCTACTTACTGTGGGAGTAGAACTCACAGCCTTCTGCATGAAAAGCAAGTACACTACCTGTTGTATAATTCACAATGTAAGCAGACTTGGCATAAGCAGCACTAAACATTTGTTCCCCTGCAGCTCTCAGCTCCTTGTAAAATCTACTCGACACTCAGCTGTATCTCTGAATTTTGCAGCACAAGAAATCTGGAAAAAGCCAAAAATTATTTGGGGGGGTGGACAAAAGCCCAAAAACCAGGAACACATTTTAAACATTGCTTGTATAATGTTGGAATGTTGCTAAAATAAAATGCTGTGTTACCACCATACATTTCACTGTCAAGTATTGAACCCAGGACCCTGTACAAAACAGCTAGAGCAACATACCACTATGCCAAAGCATCTATTTTTATGAAAGAAAGGAAGACTGAAACTTAAATGGCTACCATTTATTGAATTCAGTTCTCACCATAGCTGTCAACATCTTAGCACAAAACACCTGAACAAAGCTAATAATGGGGGGATACGGCCTCCAAACATATTCAGTGAGTTCAGTTATCACCATAGCTCTCAACCTTGGTACAAAAAACCTGGATGAAGCCAATAATGGGGGAATACAGTCCAAAAAATAGGGACAAATACCCACTGAGGGCACCAGAGCAAACCCACACAAACACAGGGAGGACATGCAGACTCCACACAGAAGGCACCCCAGCCAAGAATCAAACCAGACAACCTGTAGCTGTCAGGCAACACTGCTACCACTGCACTACTGGCTGTGTTAAGTAAAGTAACAAAAATACAGAAACCACAGATTTTATGAGGAACAGAACAAATATGAGGCAAAAATCTGCAAATGTTTGACAAATGGTATTGGGTAGGGAATTCAGGCTCTTGTCACTTGGGGCCAAGGTACAGGGTTCAAGAATTATTCTCTACCCACCACCATGAAGCTACTGGGGCATTTCACACACACACACACACACACACACACACACACACACACACACACACACACACACACACTTTCGTCCATCCTCTGTAGTGATCACACACACACTTTCGTCTGTCCTCCATAGCAATCACACACACACACACTTTCGTCCGTCCTCCGTAGTGATCACACATGCACTTTCGTCCGTCCTCCATAGCGATCACACACACACTTTTGTCCATCCTCCATAGTGATCACACACACACTTTCGTCCGTCCTCTGTAGCAATTACACACACACTTTCGTCCGCCCTCCGTAGTGATCACACACACACTTTTGTCCATCCTCCGTAGCGATCACACACACATTGTCCTTCAACACCCTACCTTTTTCTGTACTCAGCTACATCTGTCCTCTGTAGCGATCCTGCAACCCGATCTGATCAGTCCTCCATAATGGCCCACCTCCTCTGTAGTGTACTACATCTGTCTTCCACAGCGACGATCGGTTGCCCAGCTCCTCTGTAGTGTACTACGTCCATCCTCGACCAGTGATCCTGCAGCCTGATTGGTCCTCCATAATCTGCGCATGCCGTTGGGTCTCATGCAAGATGTGAGGAGGCTGGAGCCTCCTGCTATTGGTCCAGCCTGCGGGCTATGCAGTCTGGTGACCTTCCGGTTTGTGCGGTTGTCATCGCACAGACCTCTGGGCTGGAAGGGTGGAGTTTCTTGCCTTCCCTATCTGGACTGCCTAACAGAGCAGTCTGGAGCTCGGAATGCCTGAGCATGCATGCTTGGAGTTCTGGTCTGCCTAACACAGCAGTCAGGAACTAAGCACGCATGCGCGGAGTCCGAGAATTTTTTATTTTAATATGTTCGGGGAATGGGGAATTTATTTAATTGATTTTTACAGCTGGGGGACCCATTTTGCAGGTGGAGGGGCTGCAGGCCCACAGTCCTATAGCACGAGCCACCCCTGCTATTGACCCATTTTGTATTCTCTGTATGGTTATCTATCATTCCAAGAAATTAAATCCATTTAAGCTCCTGATCGCTCATAAGAACAATAGTCACTCTGACATGAATGTGCATCCATTGCCATGACTTCTGGTCAAAAGATGCAAAGAGGCTCATTTAATAGGCATCTTAGATCTCAGATGTCAGAATAGCTCTCTAGGACTTCAGCATTTGCCTCTGAACTTTGCAACTTTTGTATTTTGTTTTTGTAAAGATATACTTGCAAAGGGCACATTTTTTTCTGTATTCTTTTTTTTCTGTGTGCATTTTATCTGGGAACTTCTGAAAATCTATCTTTTACTGAATTTGGTCACTTTGCAGCTTAAATTAGAATGCCTCTGCATTGGCTTTGGGTTAGCATTCTTTAAACTGTCTAAATGGATGAAATGTTAATGATTCTTCCTGTTTTGTGAATATGAAAACTGTCCTCTCATGCATTCTCATTGTACAGCCTCGTGGAATAAACAGACTTCTCTGCTTTTCAAACTGCTCAGACACTGATTGTAATCCATCAGAACTGTGATTACAGAACTATCACTTGAAATGACTGCTTATATACTTTATTGTTATACATAAACATCAACCAAATTTGCCCTGCTGAGTTTTTTTATGCCAAGAATAGGGTAATAATTTAAAGGCAGCATTCTGAATGTAGATTTGGACATAATGCCATATGTTTCTCCACTGCCTAGGCTTGCTTTGGCTTTGCTTTTTGTCTACATTTTGTCACTCCAGAGATCTTGTCAGCCCTTCTGGCATCATTGAAAAAATGCAGTTGTAGGCGCTGTTCTCCAGTAACAATAAAGGTTTTCCTCTTAATAAAATGTGGAAACTCAATTTCGATAATTTCAAGGTCCAAGTCCAACAGACCACTAGGTAAAACGTTTCAAAACACCAATTTATTTGACAAAAAAAACCCAGATTAAGCGCTTTCATCTCCAATATGGAGACTTCATCAGAATCTGTTACACATACAAATCTTCAGTTTAAATACATCTAAGTAAAACACACTTAATTGATCCTGACTTCTAATAGGCTGGCCATTAATTGACACTAATTAACATTGAGGTAATACTGAACCAAACCTTTGGTAATTTACACTTGAGTATAATACAAAGTTGTACAGGTTGATAGGAATTCATGATCTTAACTTTTCATAATTTTGTTTACAACTTATATAAATGTTGTAAAAATTAAATATAAGTAAAATCATCAAAGAAATTGTGACAGGAAATACTCATTTCTTATTAATACATTAATTTTGTGTATAAATACCAATAAATATATGAAAAAATGTATAAAAAATATATAAAAATATATATATAAAATGTATATAAAATATATATATGGTATAAACATATTGTATGTTAAAACCACATTTATTTTTGTACCTTAAATAGTGTTAAACAACTATGTTTTAAGGTACACCCTTAATAAAATAAAATATATTATATGTACATGCTTCATAAGGACTGAATCTGAATATTTTGTTTATTTATTTACATAAGTTACAACAGTTAACCATCTATCGATGTCTCTTTGGGTCATCAGTGAGAATCTTAAGGGCTGGGTTGATGGATATGTGGTCATTCAAACCATAATTTCCACATGCATCCAACCTTAACTGCCAAACCATCTCCCTAAATTCCAGTTTGGTTTCCCAATCCCCCCTTCTCTCTTGCTTCACCACCTCTTCTAATATCCAAAATTTAAAATCTGCATCTCTACATATCTAGGTATGTCTAAATAAGGCATTGTTGTAGTTCATTTTGATAATATCTCTATTGTGTTCAAATACACATGTCCTTAAATTACGTTCAGTTTTCCCTATGTAGTATTTCAGACATTTCTTACAGTAACACAAATATACCACGACAAATAACCAAAAAATATCCTCAAGGACGGAAAGGAGTACACACCAGCAAAAGTCTGAAGGTTTTAATATAATTCCAAGAATAAAACACAATACATGAACGCTCTTAAACAGCCATGCGTTTTCGTCCACACTGAAAGTAGGACTTCATCAGATTACTTAATTATGTTTAATTAACAAATATATACTGCAATCAAATTCAAATTGACCAATGTCAAGGTTTGCATCCTGGTTCAACTAATCAAACTTATGTGGCTCATAAATATTAAAAACACCTATCAAATTGGTTAAAAAATATAACCTGCTCTAAAAATCATTTTAACTTGTTAAAACTATTAATGATAATCATCAAATATTAAATAAATATTCATTATAATTCACATTCTTTCATAATATAAAAATTAAATAAATATTTAAAATAAATGAATGTTTCGTTTTCTTTATTATATGCTTATTTTTCTTTTACCATTCACATCATCAGAAAAATATAGCGCCATCTGTTGTTCAAATAACATTAGGACCATGACATAATTTATATTTTTGCTGCTCTTAATTTTAGAACAGGGGACAGTGATATATGTTCGTTTAATCCTGGTATTTTGGTGGCTTCCAACATAATTTGCCACCAGAGTTCCTTGTACTCCAGCCATTCCTCCCATAAACCACCCCTCATCTCCCTTTTGACTTGTTCCAATACAAAAAATAAGAATCTTGAGCTATCACATACTCTAGTATGTTTGTACAAAGCATTGGTCTCCTTAGTTTTGGACATTTCGTATGTGTGCTCATAGCTTCTTCTCTTCAGCACCCTCTCTGTCTTGCCAATATAGAATGAACTGCATTTTTCACATATAGCCATGTATATCACTCCCTTTGTTTCACAGTTATAATATCCTTTACTGTTTATTGTTATACCCCTACTATTTATATATATTTCACCACTATTTATAATATGTTCACATTGCTTACAATGTCCACATTTATAAGTTCCATTCTTTCTTTTCCCTACAATTGTTATATTATTGTGCACATCATTACTCCCTGCATTGTTGTTCTCCGAAATCTTCTTTATATTCCATGCATTCTTGTATGCTATTTTAGGGGTAAAATTATTAATATTTTCAATATCTGAGAAGGATGAAAATTTATACCATTCCCTCTGGAATAGGTCCTTCACTTTAGAATTGAAGGTGTTGTACTGTAAAATTAAAGCAAATTCATAATGTTTATCAGTAGCCTGTGTATTCTTATTTGTAATACTGCATACCCTATCTACCAAACTTCCCTTTATGGGTTTGAATTTTGATGCTCTATTTTTCTCTACCTCTTCTCTGATATTTTTTACAAAATCAGTTGGATATCCCCTTGCACAAAACATCTCCTCAAGTGAATTACATTCTACTTGAAAATCTTCATACTTACTTGTCATACGGCACCCCCTCACAAACTGCCCTTTCACTATATTCTTTTTGCAGTGTGAGGGGTGTGCACTCGTGTAGTGAAGAAAGGAATTGCAAAATGTGCTTTTCCTATATATTTTTGTTTCAAAATCATTATTATTCTTGTTTTTGTAAATTTCAATATCTAGATATTGTAATCTATCTGTTGAGGTAGTATACGTGAATTTCAAAAAACTTGTCGTACTATGAATATATAATCAAAAAATTCAAGAAATTTGTCATAGCCCCCTGTCCAAAAGATAACAATATAATCCAGATAATGACGATATAATGACCAATATTGTTTAAATTCTGAATCCAGAACAAATTGGGTTTCCCATCTGGCTAACATTATGTTGGCATAAATGGGTGCACATGCTGCACCCATTGATACTCCCTGTATTTGTTGATAATATTCACCATTAAAAAGTATGAAATTATATTTAAGTACCATGTCAGCTAGTTCTACAATAGCTACTTTCTCAGAATGTGTAAGCTTTTTGTCACCAAATATCATGTCTTCAAACATACTTAACCCTTCTGCATGGGGTATGCAGGAAAAAAGATCTATAACATCAATCGTGATGAAAATAAGGTTTTCTGACATAAGATCTGGGGTAATGCATCTCAATAAATCCCATGAATCTTTCAATATATGAAAATTCTCATTGCATATATATTTAGTCTTTGAATCTACATATTTTGCCAAAGGGAGTGTTTTTGATCCATCTGCTGAGACAATCGGTCTCAGGGGGGGATCTTCCATGTTCTTATGAATTTTCGGTATACCGAAAATTATAGGAATTTTTGGTTTAGGCACATGTAAAAACTTATATAACTTGTTATCAATTGTACCTTCAACAATCATATCATTCAATGAAATATCAATTTTATTATAAGCTAAATTCACCTCATTAAGTGATAAACATTTATATTTAGTTTCATCTCTAAGAATGCAGTTCATTTTTCCTTCATAAATGATGTTTTCCATAATAACTACCCCCCCTCCCTTGTCTGGTTTTATAATTCTTATACCAGTATTCCGCTTCAGTTCACTCAGAATCTCACATTCCTGTTGTGAAAGATTGTTTTCCACCAGTTTTTGGTCAAAAGTCTTCCTGATTTCTTTTTCAAGTACCATATCAAGATTCTTAATTTGCGGATGGAAAGGGGGGTTGAAAGTACTCTGGCGGGTCAGAGATGGGTGCTGAAAATCAAAATCATACTTGTCTATGGGTGGTAGTATAGTTTTCAAATTTAATTTCCTCAGAAATAATTTCATGTCAATAATAGTTTGAACTAAGTCCCCTTTAGTATAGGGAGTAAATTTAAATCCCTTACTAAATAATTCAAAATGCACTTTTGTTATTGAAATATCACTAAAATTATAAATAGAAAAATTTCTATATGTATGAGTGGTACCAATCTGTATCACTTCGTTGTCAAAATCATCATAAACATAATTAGCAATGCTGGGGGTCGGGTGTATTTGTGCTAATACCTCCCTCTCCCCCTTCTCCCCCCCCTCCTCTGAAAATTTTGGTACCACTGATTATTCCCATTTGTATAATGATCATCCCTAGTTAAGGGTGGAAATTCAGTATTGTAATCTGCCCCATACTCATCTTCTCTGTATGGAACATGTCTATTATAAACGGTGTCCTGTTTGAAATTGACTCTACTATTATAATCCCATTTCTTAAAGGGTGGTTTTGGGTAACTGGTATTGTGCTGGTACTCATTGATATCTCTTTTCAATTTATTAATTTTCCTCTGCTCTAATAATATACATTTAGAATCTATGTCATGCCTAATGTCATAATATTTATCCCTTTCTTGTTTGACCTTATATAAAAGGTCTTTTTTAATGCAACTATCTAAAATATCTATTTCTTGTTGCAAATTCTCCTGGACCCTATTATTTTCCTTAATAATGAGCCTTAAAATCTCTAATCCACACTTGTTGAAAACCTCTATAAGTTCCTTGTGGTAATCAGAACCAGCCTGCACATTGTTTGGGTATTTCCATACCCTTAGCCCTTTCGGGACCACATTCCTTTTAATGCATTCTAATAAATAACTATTTTCTACAGCAAGCGTTTTAAATTTATACATAAGCTTTGAAAGCTTTTCAATCTCTAAAACATAAGAATCTCCATCAGATGGAGCACTTTTAACATTAGATTCAATATCAAAACTGAAAGGAATTTTTAACCAGTCTTGTATGTCCTTTTTGTAAGGAGAAGTGGAAACAGTACCTTCAAAACTCTTATCAAGGGTAATTATACTTTGTTCTTGATTATGTGTAGTTCCACAGGGATAACCTTTTTTGTTATGCTCCGTCGAAGATAAAAAAATCAAGGGTGTAATGGCAGGATCAAAGCTGCTAACTTTCGGTTCCGCATTGTCCACTTCCGTGGAACTAGGCTCACAATTATGCCTTTTCCTTTTGTGTTTGGAAGCCGTCAACCCTTCAGTTCCTTCAACATTGGCTTCCATATCAACCTGCCTTCTCCCAGTCAATGTGTAGCATAACGGAGTGAGTAAATCAATAAGTTCCGTAAGCTGACCAATCAGCTTACGCGATTGCCCTGCTTCTTCCTTGTATGTAGCCGGTGGACTACCTTCCATCGCAAAGGTGCCGAAACCAAAATAACCTATAAACGGCACCCAAAAAATGATCCACAACAAATAACCAAAAAATATCCTCAAGGACAGAAAGGAGTACACACCAGCAAAAGTCTGAAGGTTTTAATATAATTCCATGAATAAAACACAATACATGAACGCTCTTAAACAGCCATGCGTTTTCGTCCACACTGAAAGTAGGACTTCATCAGATTACTTAATTATGTTTATATACCGCCCCTTTTGTGTAACAACTGTAGTATTTACTACCTATCAGTTTCAAATTTATATTTGGTAGTTCCAATTCTTTAGTGTCTGCCATAAAAACACATTGTGCACACCTACCACATCTAAAAGTACCATATTTACTACTTGCTCCACTTGGAATGTTTTTCTTTTTCTCAAATATATTTTTCAAATTTCTGTTCTTCCTAATAGCATATCTAAGTGGTAATTGGAAAACATCTGTCTTATTAGGCATTTTACTAAACATTCCCCATGCATCGTTGATGCATTTTTTAATCCATCCGACACCATTAAAGTGTGTCAAAACCAAAAAAGGAAGTCTCTCTTCCTCATCTTTTCTGGTGATAATCGTATTCTCTACCCCAATAGTACCTGTATTTGTTAATAGGGGTTTGTATAGTGTATCCAATCTGTCTATTACAACTTTTTTGTTAGATTCAATCATGTGGTCAGGATATCCTCTTTCCTTGAACATATTGTGTAGTATTTCCATTTCTTCCATCAGTTCTGTTTTGTCAGAAGTCATTCTAGCTACTCTAATCATTTGTCCTTTTATTATATTAATTTTTGAGTGGTAGGGATGGTCACTCTTAAAATGTAAAAAAGAATTCAAGTAACATTCCTTCCGAAAAATTCTGGATTTGAATTTTTTATTTATTCTATCTTTTGTCAATTTAACATCCAAATAGTGTATTTCTTCTGAGTCTGAATCGTAAGTAAACTCAAGAAATTCCATACTCTGATTGATGTGTGTAATAAATTTATTAATTTCATCTTCGGGTCCGTCCCACAAAATAAATATGTCGTCCAAGAATCTATAATAGCCTACAATATGTTTGTAAAAAGTAGAACTAAAGACAAAATGTTTTTCCCAGAATAACATTATAATGTTTGCGTAAATGGGGGCACAGGCAGATCCCATGGCAACCCCATCTGTTTGGTGGTATAAATCTCCTTGAAAATAAATGTAGTTATACTTCAAAACAAGTTCCATATTTTCCATAACTAGCTTAAAATCATCAGTTGTAAGAATTTTCATCTCCACTATCATATTCTCAAACCATTCCAACCCAATTTGGTGTGGAATGACCGAAAATAAATCTCTCACATCAATTGTCAAAAAAAACAATACCATCCCTGTACTGGGTGCCACCTATTTTAGATAAGAAGTCCTGTGAATCTATTAAAATATGTGGAAATTTCTTATAAAATTCTTTTAGTTTGACGTCCACAAAAATTGCAAGCAGTTGTGTTTTTGAAACTTGTGAGGACACAATTGGTCTTAAAGGTGGACTTTCTTTGTCCTTGTGCACCTTAGGTATACCAAATATTGCTGGAATAACTGGTTTTGTTACTCTTAGAAAATTGTATAATTCATTGTCTATTAGACCTTGTAGTAAATTATCTTCTAAAATCATGTCTATTTTTCTGTAAGAAATATTCACTTCATTCCTAGATACTAGGCTATACCTATTATCTTTGTCCAGTATATCACATATTCTCTTAGTATAATCCCATGTATCCATCAGCACTACCCCTCCACCTTTATCAGGTTTCATTATCCGCAAATTGACATTGTCACTTAATTGTTGTAGAGTACAAATTTCATTCTTAGTCAAATTGTGTCCTATGGGTAAATGTTTGTTGTATCCATCCCTTATTGTACCCATGACACATCTTTCAAAATTCAATATGTCTTGGTGTATTGGGGGGTTAAAAGTACTGGCTTTCTTGAGATTAGTTTTTTTGTATTTGGTATTCCTTTCTTTGAACATGTGAAATAAATTCAACTTCCTAGTAAATAGCCTGATATCTAATAGGATTTCATCAATCCCAGGTTTTTTTAACTGGGACAGATGTGAAACCTTTTGTGAACAAATTGAAATGTTCTTGTTTTACCTCGACATCTGTGTAGTTATAAATAAAAAATTATCTTTAGATAAAATAACACCGTTAGACCCAACATTTCTCTCTATATTGTTTATACAATTTTTGTTGACATTAACACATTCTTGAGACGTGGTAGTACAAATGTTACTATCTATTGAATCTCCCTGACACCCCCCTCCCCCTCCTCTGTGGTGGTACATAATAATTCCTCGTTGCTACTGCATAAGATGGTTGTTGGTCTAAATTCCTTATCATTTCGGACCTTCTCAGTCCCTGCTCTTCTAAAGGGGTCCCATTATTGATGGTTTGGTCTACATACTGGTTGTATGTTTGTTTGTACCCCCCATAATGGTCTTGGTGTTCACCAAACCCCATTTCTGTTCCCTTGTTGTAACCTCCTTCCTTATTTTGAAAATTCCTTCTAAAATTCCTGTTGTCGCAAAAGTATGCTTTCCCCTCCCTGTATTCATTCAAGTCCCTATCCAG
The DNA here is from genome assembly GCF_019279795.1 of Protopterus annectens. Lineage (NCBI taxonomy): Eukaryota > Metazoa > Chordata > Ceratodontiformes > Protopteridae > Protopterus > Protopterus annectens. The sequence continues at coordinate 1,010,678,163 of NC_056729.1, forward strand.
TTTTCTTGTCTTCCTAACGTGATTCTTTGAAATCACATTATCCACATCATACATAGTTTTAAAATACATGTTCTTGTATTCATCAACAGAAAATAAAAGGTCAGCATTAATTTCCTCATTCAATTTATCAATGTTGCTTTTGCATTCAAACATAACGTCTTCGTTGTTTTTTTATCATTGCTCTAAGAATGGCCAGCCCACAATCATTTAAAATATTCACAATAGTTTTAAAAAATTCAGAATCCATTAATCAAATTAGGGAACTTGTTAATTCTAAGTCCCTTTGGTACTATCTTGTTATCTATACATTTCTTTAAATACCAATTATCCAATGCTAAACTTTTAAATTTTGTTAAATGCTGTTTCAGAGTCTTACATTTGTCCTTGTATCCACCATTGTGGGTTTGTGTCTGCTCTTCCCTCGGTTTGAATGTTCCAAAGGAATTGTCAAGCCATTTGCAAAGATCCACACTGGGATATTCTCGTTCAGTGCTCTCCCTCTGCCTGGTGGTTCCTCCATTACCTCTACAAGTGTACGTTCCCTCACGATGCTCATGGTTCGACCGGAAGTGTTGGTTGTTATTGTTCCCTGTCTTTCCTGGATCGTTCTTGTACATCGTACTTCTGGCATCATTCTCAGGTTTAATCCACATTTTGTGTCACACAACTCTCTTTCATATTACCTGTTACTACTGTTGTGATCCTACTGTACCCACAAGCATTCCTGCCTTTGCCTGATTGATTGCTTTCACAGTATTAATATCTACATGTTGTGACATATCTTTTTAAATAGCTAATTTTTTATATAGTTTCTTATGATGTATATAGTTAATGTTTATACTGAGTGTGCTTCTTTGCTGTTTGTTTGCTAGCAGGCATCAACTTGTAGGACAGAATGGTAGTTCATTTATATTTTTATGTTACAACTTCTAAATTTCAGTTTGTCATTCTTTCAGCATGAATCTTATACACTTCTAAGTCCTTTGTTACTGAACTGCATTACACACAACACCATGCGTTGTCACAGTGAACATTTATCACTTTTTCCACTGTCAGATTGCATTCTTTCAAAGTTCTGTTTCTTTTACTGCCATTACTTTTTTCACAAATTATTTTATCTCTAAGGAGTCACATAGTTGTTCAAATTCACAATCAAGCACCAATCATTCCAGAGACATGCATCTGGAGCATTTCTCCCCAGACCTCCACTGAAAATGGACTCCGTCCATTTGACTTTCCTGGTAAACAAATGTTAAAAAAATATAACAAATAAATGTCTCAGCTTAGTTACATAAGCATCAGTGCTCATGAACTCCTTTATATTTGTTGAGAAACTAATGCCTTACATAAGGTAGGATCCTCTTTGACTTGTAGCATGTCTAAATTTACTTTTCAATACCAAAAAGGTTAATCTCCCCCACTTTTACAAGAAAGGAAGTGTTAACTATCTGAATTGCTTTATCATCTGCAATAAAAAATTACTGGAATTTTTTTCTGGCTTGTTCACAAGGTCTCTCACAGGGAAACACAGCTCAAACATTTGCATCCAAGACTTATTATTCTCTGATATGCTTCCTTGCAGCTTAGTTGCTATTTGCCAATAGATTTACTAGCACTTGCTGCTTGGCTTTCCAGGAAATGGCACAATTTTTGGCTTGACCATGGAATAGATTGCCAGTCCAACAATCAGTCCCTTCTTCTAGCCACAAAAAGAAAAGTTAAGAAAACAGCCTTTGCCTCCACAGCAGACTAGCAATGTGCTTCAGCCATAAGTGGGTAACTGCTATGGTCATTTAGTGAACCTCAGACCACTCATCTTTTATCTCAGGTCCCTCTAGTATAGCACCTACAGTCACTATGGATGGGGGGTGTGATGCCCGTGCCCTGGCCCAGCAATCAAGGAGCCTCAATCCTCACCACTAACACCAGAGAGGGCATCTCATATGTGGGGAAAGGATAACAAATACACACAGTAAAGTGCAATTTCCCTTAAGAGCACACTGAGATCAAGGTCAGTCCGGGGATGGTTGCTCCCTTGCTCCCCAGGTCCCCAATAAGACTCCCCACTGGCACAGCTATAGGGTCCAGATCACAGCCTAGCTGGGCAAGCTAAAATCTCCAGCACCCTCTCTTTCCAACCAGTGCTCCTTGTCCCTGCCTAAGTAACTGACACACACTTTGAGATAAGAGTTTACACAACCCCACAGACACTTATGGGGAAGGCTGGCTCTCCAGCTGTGCCCCCTTTTACCCAGACTATACAGTAGTACCAGCTGCTGCCACCACCCAGCTAATATTATCAGCTACCCAAAGGCCCTTAAAAGGGTGTCCAATTATTACTGTGCAATATTATTATCCAATTGGTAGATGTGACTAAACAGTCAAAGCTTATTTGGAGTGACCTGGACAGTAAACTCTATAAATATGCAATATACTCTAGAGCTTAAACTATCTCTACACAAAACCAGCCACAGTTAAAAGGTTTTAAAATATTTAATAATAAATAATTAAAACCACAAGACAATACTTTCTACTACACAGTCAGTGCTAGTAAAAAGTTCAGAGATCACACAGGAATACTTAAAATAAATCAGTAGTACAATTCTGGCATCACAGAAAAACACTTAGTCTAATCTTTCTAATTCTAGCTATTTCTACAAGACAACACACTTCTAAGATAACTTACTTACATAGAGCATAAGGCAGTGCTGAGTTGGATGTTTCAAGACAAAAATGCTTAATAATCTCTGGTTCTCTCTGTTTAAATTGTTATTGCAGTTCTGATAAACATTACATCATCTCTTTTACACTTTCCTGGAGTTCCCAGGCTACACAGAAACTGCATTTACATTCTTTTACACTTGGACATTCCACATGTAATTCTGGTCATTAACTTTAGCTTTAAAACAATAGGCAGGAAGTCTTCATCTCGCCGGACTGGAGCCGACTTGTAAAACATCAAAAATAGTGATGAAATCATTTTAATTTCAAAGGACCAACAAGAAATGCTTGACTTAGCTTTCTTTACAGCAGATGGCAATGTTGCCACATTGTTTTATGTTCAACATTCATATTTACAAATTATAGAATTATCTGCACAATTCTATCTGGCTAGGCTGGCAGCCTTCACCCATTTCTACCAGTCTTCACATTTCTCTCCCCAGAGAACTCAAGCTAGTTTTTCAAGTGACCCTTCAAAAATACTGCTTGAGAAGGTTCGGTCTATCTCTGTGTACCTCACCCCATTCCCTGTCTTGAGAGCCCATCTGCATTGGCATTGCTACTCCCACTGCGGTGCTGCACTGACATATCATATGCTTGCAACCCCAGGCTCCATCTTAGCAACTTGGCATTTTGCTAACTGGCTCTGTTTAACTATGTTAGAGGGTTGTGATCTGTCATAACAGTGAATTCTTCCATACAGATAAGACTGAAGTTTTTGCAGTGCCCACACTATGGCTAGACATTCCTATTCTACAGCTGCATAGCATTCCTCCCTGGGTTGGAACCTACAACTGAGATAAACCTCTGGGTGCTCATCTCCCTCTGAAGAAGTCTGGCTAAGTACAGCCCCCACCCCATGGTTTGAAGCATCCACCTGCACAACAAATTATTTGCTGTAATCTGGACTGGCTAACACAGGGGGTCCTCACAAAGCTTTTTTTAAGCTTCTGGAATGCCTGCTCACATGCTGGGGTCCATACTACCTTATCTGGCCTGTTCTTCCTTGTCAGGTCTGTGAGGGGAGCAGCTATGGTACTATAACTGGGGATGAACTTTCTGTAGTCCCCTGCTGTCCCTAAAGAATGCCCTCACCTGTTTTTAGTAACAGATGCAGGCCATGCCTGAACAGCTTCCACTTTGACAGGTTCTGGCCTTATCTTACCACTCCCCATCTATGTCCTAGGTAGGAGACCTCTGCCATACCCACCTGACAACTGCTCGGCTTAATGGTCAACCCTGCCCTCTGTAGTCTGCCCAACACCAACCTGACATGCTGAAGGTGCTCTGGCCAGGAATGGCTGTAGATGGCAATATCATCTAGGTAAGCAAGGGCAAACCCTCCTGCTCCTGCTAGGATATTATCTAGTAGCCTCTGGAAAGTCGCTGGGGCATTCTTCATCCCAAAGGGCATCTTTGTGAAGTCATACAAGCCAAAAGGAGGCAGAGAGGCTGACTTCTCTCTAGCACTGGGAGTCAAGGGCACCTGCCATTAACCCTTGGTAAGACCAATGGTTGTAAGATACTTAGCCCCAAGCAGCTGCTCTAGGGCCTCATCTGTCCTAGGCATGGGGTTAAGCATCCGACTCTGTGTGACTATTTAATTTCCTGTAGTCCACACAGAACCTGGTGCTGCCAGGCACCAGCACTACCGGGGAGACCCAGGGACTGTTGTACTCTTGAATCACCCCTAGTTCCAACATCTCCTGTACCCCCTCCCTCAGGGTCTATCGGACTCTCTCAGGCACCCTATAAGGGGCCTGCCTAATAGGCCTTTGGGGTCCTGTATCCACCTGGTGCTGCACCAGGTGGGTGTACTCTGGTTTCCCAGTGAACATGTCTCCAAATTCCTGCAACACTGCCCGGATTTCTCAAACCTGGGTAGGAGATAGCTGCTGGGACATTGCTACCCCTTTCACTGAGGTGTCAGCCCAAGTCTCACTGAGTAGTTCAGTCTCCAGATCTCCCTCAGACTCTTCACGCAATCCACTGCAAATGCTCAGCACAAAGGCCTCCCTATCATGATAAGGTTTCATCATGTTAACATGGTACAATTTGTGCTCCTGCCATCTGCCTAGCAGTTCCACCATGTAGTTAACATCACTTACCTTTCTTACCACCTTGTAGGGACCCTCCCAAGCTGCTTGCAGCTTGTTGTGTCTGACAGGAATGAGAGCCATTACCTGCTGCCCCACAGCATACTCTGTAGCTTGAGAATGCCTGTAATACCACATCTTTTTCTGTTGTTGGGCTTCTGCCAGATTCTCCTGGGCCAAGCCCATTGGTTCCCTGAGACTTTTCCTGAGGTTTAGGAGGTATGCCACAACAGACTCCTTGTGAGACTCGCACTCACCTTCCCACTCATCTTGAATTAAATCTAGAGGTCCCCACACCCTATGCCCATACAGCAACTCAAAGGGTGAAAAACCTGTGGATTCCTGGGGAACCTCACTGTAAGCAAACAACAGATGGGGCAAATATCTGTCCCACTCCCTCTTAAACTGATCTGCAAATGCCCATAGCATGGACTTCATTGTAGAGTTTAACCTCTCAACAAGACCATTAGTCTGGGGATGGTAGGGGGTGGTCTTCATGTGCTTCACCCCACAGGACTTCCACAGACAAGCCAGTAGATCTGACATGTAACTGGCACCTTTGTCAGTCAGTATTTCTTTTCGGAAACCTACCATGTTGAAAATCTCTAACAAAGCATTTGCCACCTTCTCTGCCTCAATGGAGGACAAAGCCACTGCCTCAGGGTATTGTGTAGCATAATCCACTACCACTAGGATATACTTTTTCCCTGTGGAACTTGGGGTGCTAAGAGGACCCACAATATCCGTAGCTACCCCCTGAAATGGCTCCTCAATCACAGGCAAAGATATCAAAGGAGCTCTCACCTTGTCTCCTGCCTTGCCTACCCTTTGGCACTGCTCACAGGTTCTACAGTACCCTGTTACATCTCTGGAAATTCCAGGCCAATAGAAGTTCTGCATAATATGCCTCTTTGTATGTTTTATGCCCATATGACCTGCAAAGGGAATATCGTGGGCTATGGCTAGACACGCCAGAGGGTAGGCTCTAGGCACTACCAACTGCTGTACTCTCTCTCCTTCTAGCCCTCCCTCAGGGGTCCACTCTCTGTATAGTAACCCTTTGTCCCACTATACAGATTCCCTCTTTCCTTGAGAATCAGGTGCTACCCTAGCTACCTGCCTCAGGCCTTGCAATGTAGGATCTGAGAGCTGAGCCTGTCTCAACTCTCTCCTTGTAACCCTTCCTAGCTTCCCTTCCACAGGAAGTCTGGCATCATCTGACAGTGGTGCCTCACTGTTAGCCTGGGTACCATTACTCACCTCTACCTTTGCAGTCACTCTGTCCAAGGAACCATCAGTACCCACAAGCAGCTGTGGCTCGCCTTCAGTTTCACTGCTACAGAATAGCTCCCTCCCTGAAGTAACTACCTGACCAGTCCTGGCTCCAAGCATGCAATCTGTCTGGGTTTCCCCCAGGCTACCAGACATACCTGCTTATCTCCAAGCCTGACTGCATGTAACTGCACAAGCACAGGGTACTGCACTATCAAAATCATTCCCTATCAGGACATCTGTATGTATATCCTCAAACACACCTACTTGCTGGCTTCCTTTTCCACCCTCCCATTCAAGGTGAAACCTAGCCAACGATATTTGGAATGGGGTTCCTCATAAAGCCCTGACTGGAGTAGACTGCCCAGGCAAGTAGTGCTCCTCTGTAACCATTGCAGGCTTTACAATGGTTATATCAGAGGCTGTGTCTCTCTTGGCAATGACCTCTTTGCCATTCACTACAATAGGATATAGACTCTGGTGGTAGTTTGGTACCCTTGTTGTCCCAAGACAACCTACTATTGGCATTTTGTCTTTCCCACTTACTGGCTCCCTCATATTTGGTTCCCCACTTTGCCTCCATGGACACCTGTATGCCACATGGCCCCACTGGTTGCATTCAAAACATTTAACCCTAGCTCCTGGACGTGTACCTGGACTAGTGGCTTCCCCTGCTACTGGCAGATTCTGTTGTGGCAGTCGGTGCTGCTTGCCTTGGGTTGCTTTAGATCCATGAGCAGTACTGGGGGTCCCTTTCTTGTGCAGGGTTGCCCTGCTTGCTAGGTATAGGTCTCCCTTCTTCCCCAAATCATCTGCAGTAGCACAGCACATTGTCTATCAGCTAACCAGATCCTCATGTCCTTAGGCAAAGTACAAAGGGCTTTTTCCCTTACCAAAAGGTCTGCCAGCCCTTCAAAAGTGGTGACCTGACATCCACTCACCCACCTATGGAAATAAGTGCTCAATTCAGCAACATATTCACACACACTTTCATCTGCTTTGCATCTATGCTCACAAAACATTTTCCTATATGTCTCAGGTATTAGCTTAAACAGTTCTAAAAGACATTTCTTTACAGCAGTATAATCAAAACATGCAACGTCAGGCATTTTTGATAATGCAGTTACAGCTTTACCATGGAGTAAGGGGGTCAGGAACCATAACCAGAGTCTTTGGTCAACTTCCATTGTTTACATACCCTCTCAAACATATGAATGAAACTATCAAAATGATCCCCTTCTTTAAACTGCAGAATAAATTTACTGACCATTTGTGCTTCTGTGGTCCAGTTACTCCCTTCCCCATTACCTCCATGATTCTGGCAAAGAGTTAGCATTTCCTTCTCATGCTGCCTCTGTCTCTCTTGTTTGTCAGCTTGCAGACGTAACAGTTTTTCATTCTCCTCAGCCTGCAAATGTCGCAGTCTCTCATTTGCTTCTAATTCCACATGCCTGGCCACCAGCTCAAGTCTCTTTAGCTTCAGCTGGATTTTTAAGTCCACTGCAGAAAGGTTGAGCTGTCCATTCTCCGAGGGAATTATATCTCCACTGCCAGTCTGTCCTCCTGGTTGCTCTTTTCTGATGCAGCTGTAACAAAGGCTGCAATTAGGTCTGCCATAGTCAGGTTTCCATGCACCAGTCCCCTAGCCTGGCACATCTCTGCCAGCTGGCTCCTTGTCAGCTTTCCATACTCCTCTGCTGACATGCTGCCTGCTCACCCTGACTAACTAAGCTAACAAAAGAAATAAAACAATTGTGATCAGAACTCTGAGTAGTCACTACGTGGCTGTTTTAGAGTACAAAAACACCTTCTAAGCTCACTGTACACAAGCTACAGAATTCACTCTACCCACACGACTACAAGCCAATTAGTATTTGCCAACTAATTAATATGTGGTGTGGATATCCCACCACTGCCAAACAATTAATATGTGGGGATATCCCAACCACTGCCACCAATTAATATGTGATGCCCATGCCCTGGCCCAGCAATCAAGGAGCCTCAGTCCTCACCACTGACACCAGAGAGGGTGCCTCATATGTGGGGAAAGGATAACAAATACAAACAGTAAAGTGCAATTTCCTTTAAGAGCACACAGAGATCACAGTCAGTCCGGGGCTGGTCACTCCCTTGCTCCCCAGGTCCCCAATAAGACTCTTCACTGGCACAGGTATAGGGTCTAGATCTCAGTCTAGCTGGGCAAGCTAAAATCTCCAGCACCCTCTCTGTCCAAGTGCTTCATGTCCCTGCCCAAGTAGCTGACACACACACATACACTTTGAGATAAGTGTTTACACAACCACACAGACACTTCTGTGGAAGGCTGGCACAGGTTTTCCAGCTTAGTCCCCTTTTACTCAGACTATACGGTAGTACCAGCTGCCACCACCTCCCTGATATTATCAGGTACCCAAAGGCCCTTAAAAGGGTGTCCAATTATTTCTGTGCAATATTAGTATACAATTGGTAGATGTGACTAAACAGTCAAAGCTTATTTGGAGTGACCTGGACAGTAAACTCTATAAATATGCAATGTACTCTAGAGCTTAAACTATCCCTACACAAAACCAGCCACAGTTAAACATTTTTAAAATATGTAATAATACATAATTAAAACCACAAGACAATACTTTCTACTACACAGTCAGTGCTTGTCAAAAGTTCAGAGATCATATAGAAATAACAATAAATCAGTAGTACAGTTCTGACATCACAGAAAAACAGTTTAATCTTTCTAATTCTAGCTATTTCTACAAGAAAACACACTTCTAAGATAACTTACTTACATAGAGCATAAGGCAGTGCTGAGTTGGATGCTTCAAGACAAAGATGCTTAATAATCTCTGGTTCTCTCTCTGTTTAAATTGCTATTGCAGTTCTGATAAACTTTACATCATCTCTTTTACACTTTCCTGGAGTTCCCAGGCTACACAGAAACTGCATTTACATTCTTTTACACTTAGAGCAATAAAGGACATTCCACATGTAAATTCTGGTCATTAACTTTGGCCTTAAAACAATAGGCAGGAAGCCTTCATCTAGCCAGACTGGAGCCAACTTGTAAAACATCAAAGGCAGTGACAAAATCATTTTAATTTCAAAGGACCAACAAGAAATGCTTGACTTAGCTTTCTTTACACCAGATGGCAATGTTGCCACATTGTTTTAAGTTCAGCATTCATATTTACAAATTATAGAATTATCTGCACAATTCTATCTGGCTAGGCTGGCAGCCTTCAGCCATCTCTATCAGTCTTCAAAGGGGGGTTAGCCAAGTACGTTTTGGCTGCAGGACTCCCCTCAGTGGGAAAGTGGGAGCCACTCTTGGCAGACCTGGAAGAGGGAACAGGCAACAGGGAATGTTTCCCTGTTGTGTCAGAATGCTGTGCCTATCCCTGGGAAAAGTAGCAGTCTCTATTAGTAACATGGTTGACCCCATTTTTCTTGCCAAACAGAAACAGAAAACCAAGCGTGTAGTTAGACCTCCTCAGATTTCTTAGGATAGGAGTAGTTTACTGGGATTTGTTCAGTTCTAAATACAGACTATTGATCTTCCTATAAAGTAGTTTCTGGTAAAAGAATGAGGGATCCTCTTTTGCTGAAGAGATTCAAGATTCTGAATCTGTACAGGAAGAAGCAGGAATGAAGTCAATTTTTTTTCCTCAGATTTCTGATTCAGAGTCTGAGGAGAGATCAGTTTCTGATTCTCCCTGTGGGGGTACTCTTTCTCTGCTAGACTGTCCCAGTGTTTTAGCGGGAGAACACTGAGGTTTCTGAGTCCCTCAGAAAATACTATGAGTTGTAGCAGAAGGCTTTTCCTGAACCTAGACCCATTCCTCTTTCCCTGTCTTCCTTAGAGGATGTGTGTCTTACTGCTTGCAATTTTCCTAATAGTCATCCAGCTGCCCATAAAAATACAGATAAGATGTATAACGTTCCTCAGTCTTTTACATTTATACACTATTCCTAAGTCTGACCTAGCAGGTGTAACCTTAGTTGATTTCACTGCTGCTAAGCACTTACTTAATTCCATTCATACTCTTTCTAATAAAGATTGAAAAAGTATTGATAGGTATGAGAAAAGCATATACACTTCAGCAACTTTGATTTTTAGAATTTTAAATTGTCAGGCTCATATGTTAAAGTTTGTTCTGACATATGAAATTATGAGGGGTGTTTCATCTGCAATTTTTTCTTGTGAAGAAAAAATTGCTTTAAATATCTTAATTTCTTCTGTTGCACAGGTCACTACTCATTTTTGCAAAGTGTGTGTATGACTCTGTTGATACATCCTTCAGGGCTATGGCTACAAGTACTGTTTTAAGGAAGTTTGCTTGGCTATGTTCTCAGAACCACACAGATGATGCTAAACATGACATTTTATATTTTCCCTTGGATATAGATTTAGTGTTTGGCCCCTCTGCTGCCGAGGTGATTAAAAAGTGTGATGAAAGGAGGAAACTAATCCAAGGAATCTCTTAATATTTTCATCCTTTCTTTTCCAAATTGTCCAAGGGATTTTCTTTCTCCTCATCCAATTTTTGGGCAAAAAATAGAATAAACAGTCTAAACAGAATTGAAGTAAACAGACATTTAAGAAGTGGCAAGGGGGATTCAAAAATAAGTTTCAAACCTCCAAGACCTTCAAACCCCCTTCCACCCTGGCCCCTTTTCTCTTCCCAAAAGTTGGAATCTGCATGTTTCGGTTTGCCAGCAGATTATTTCAGACAAATGCCTGCTGAAAATCATTTATCAGGGTTACAGATGGTAGTGGGAGGAAATTCCTCCTTTCCACAGAGTCATTCCGCATCCTGCAGATCAGACTCTTTAGTTTACACCTGATCATCACATGCTTTCCTAAGGAGTGATAGAACCAGTTCCTTATTCAAAGATGGTTCTAGTGCCAAAGAAAGAAAATGCTTTGAGATAATTTCTGTATCTTTCTTTTCAAAATCTGTTTGTGATAGTGCCCACATTCAAAATGATATCACTTCACAACTTGTTTTCTCTTTTTTCTCTTTCAAGGTTCCTGGTAACACTAGACGTAAAAGATGCTTATCCTCACATCCCCATTCATTCACACTTCAGACATTTCTTAAGGCCTTGTATGTCTGGATCACATTAGCAGTTATTTGCCTTACCCTTTGGACTATCTACTACATCAATAGTGTTCACAAAGTGTCTAGCTCCAGTTATAGCTCTTTGCAGGCTACAGGGTATCCATTTTTTCCATATTTAGTTGACTTGCTTATCTTTGTAGAGTCTTTTTCAAAATGACAGGAATCTCTTACTTGGGTGGGAGATCTGTTGCACAAGCTGGGATTCCAAGAGAACAATCAAAAGTCTTTCTTGACTTCCTCATTCAGAATTGTGTTCCTGGGATGTCAAATAGACACCTCAGTTCAAAGAACTTTTCTTCCACCGGAAAAAAATCGATCTTTATTTAAATCTATTTCTAAAGCTTTCCACTCAGACTTTGGTTACAGTGAGGGAATACCTCAGCATTTTGGATCTGATGGCATCTATGATTCTCATAAACCTACTGGCAAGACTCCACATGGCAAAGATGCAGTGGTATCTGAAATCTCTTTGGTTCCAGCATCAATACTCTTTATCTTTTCAGAATTTTTTTGCTGGAGACAGCAGATATCCTACATTCTGTCAGAGCAAAACTGTATGGCAGGCAAGCTTAGCAGGAGCAGAGCAAACCCTCACAAATGGAAACTAGATCAGGGGGTCTTCCAAGATTTGGTACATCTGTGGAGTGTTCCTTAAGTAGATTGCTTTGCCTCCACTCTGAACAATTAACAGGCAAAATTCTGTTCCAGGGCTCCAAGTAGGAAGGCCTAGAAATCAGATCCTGTTTCTTTTCTTTGGACAGGAATATTCATGTATGCCTTTCTACTCTTTCCACTGATATCCAGGGTACTTCTGAATATTTAGATGGAATCCCCAAAAATCATTATGGTGACTCCCTTCTGGCCCAGTCAGCCATGATTCTCCCTTCATTTGGAAATGGCCAGGGGCAATTAACTCAAGCTTCCCCACAGAATGGATCTACTCACACAACACAAGAATATGCATGTTTGATACACCCCAACATCAGTCATCTTCAGCTGACTGCCTGGATGATAAGGTCTTAATTCCTTTTAGGCACCTATTTTTTGAGGATATGAAGCAAGTATTAATGAAAGCAAGAAAGCCAGCTACTAAAAAAATGTCATATATTAGCAAATGGAAAAGGTTTTCTAGTTTGTGCCAACAACATTACTGGCACCTATTCAGGACTAGTTGTTCTCTGGTTTTACAACATTTGTGTGAGTTACTATCCTATGGCCTTTCTTATTCCTCTATCAAAGTTCATTTATGGGCCATCTCAGCATATCTGTCCGTGGGTCCTTCTTTTCCAAGGCAGTCTCATGTTAAAATGCTCTTGAAATGGTTTTGAATAACAGGCCTTCAAGTAAACTGGTAGCACCTCTTTCAGACCTTAATTTTGTGTTAGAAAAGCTAACACTTGCTCCATTTGAACCAACTAATCTGGTGGACCTGAACTTCTTAACGTGGAAAACAGTTTTACTTATTGAAAATCAAAAACAAAGCAGTCCTGGATAAAGTGCCTCTTTAGAAACAGTGTAAATTCCTTATTAGCCACCATACTGTTTTCTCTACATAATGTTATTTTCATCCTCTGTGCATACTTATTAGTGTGACAACTCTTTATTAATATAATTATACAATAAGCTGCCTTCTTTTTTATATTATGTATTCTACCTGTATTTTGCATTGTACCTGCATTTTGCACTGTGAAGTATTCTGCCCTTTTTGATAATTCTGTGTTAACCTATAATGTTCATTGTATATATAAAAGTTTTTGTTATTTGTTTTTTTTTTTTTTTCACGGAGCTTATCTCCCAGGGCCTCTACTGAAAATGGACATGTATCCAGTTAGACTAGCCCGGTCAACAAATGTAAAATAAATAAAATAAAAATAAACAAAAATAAATAACAACGAAAGCGGCAACACCACGGCTCGTTGCATAATATTTAATATATCAAATCACCAGATAAAACACAGTAAGCGCTTTCACGTTTCAGAAAATGTTTCTTCAGACTTTGATACAATAGTCATCATTCACCTGAATTAACTAATAGCATTATCATTACATTTTCCAGTCACCTGTTAGACATAATCATGACATCACAAAAACAATTAAAATCATTAAAACCTATTTAAAGCCATCTTCATGTATATATCAAGATACATATTTAGAATATACATTTAATAAATATGGCAGACTATGCATGTAATACAGTATTTACATTAAAACCTAACTAAATTATGACTAAAATAATATGTTTGCAAATAATTATAATTGCTAATAAATAAAATACCATTATATACCTAAGGTACATTATAAAGTTGAAAAACTCTGGTCTAACCTAATCTATTTATTGAGGGCTAGTACTCAAATTTCTAATGTGCATAGGGTCGGGCTGCTAAAAAAAGTTTAAGTGTTATCTTGTCATTCAGACCATGTGCTCTATGTGCTTGTAACCGCATTATCCATCTATTTTCCTGCTCTTCCGTATAGTTCTTAACATCTCCTAATCTACCTGTTTTCTTAATCAATTCTAAGGCCCTAAACTTAAATGTATGTATCGTGCCATGATTCATCACATGCCTAGACACATTTGTGTCAGTGGGGGATTCAATGCCAGCTCCTAATTTGCAATCATCTGTGCATCATTAGTCAGTCAGAGGCCATTGACATTGTCCTTGACTTCAGAGAAGTGAATGCCGAAAAGGACTGGCTCCAGGACTGATCTCTGAGAGACTCCTCTTGTGATTGGCCTCTTTGTAGAGGTGAACTCCCCAATTCTGGCATCCTTAGTCCTGTCTGTGAGCCAGCTGGCTAGTCACTAGGTGACATAAGGGTTTGTGAATAAACTCTTGGGTTTGTCAACAATGCCTGAGTGGGGTGTTGTGTAAATTGCCTCGGCCAGGTCAAGTAGGCATTGTGAATCATTTTACCCTCATCCATCGCTTTGGTGACCTTCTCAAAGAAGTCGACCAGGTTCAGTAGGCATGACCTGCCCTTGATAAAACCAAACTGGGTTGGATCCAATGTCTGGAGGTTTCCTATGTCATTATTGATCATTTTCATGATAATTCTTATAAATGGCTTTGCATATGAGACTGGTGAGACTTATGGGTCTGTAGTTTCCAGGGTCTGTAGATGGCCCATCTTTTTGCAGAGGGATGACTGTTGCTGTTCTCCATCCATGAGGCATGAAGCCTGTTTTGAGGCAATAGTTAAACAGCAATTCTGAAGGCCTGATAGTCATGTATGATGCTCTTTAGAAGGTATCCTGGGATATTGTCTGGGCTAATTGATGCAGTGTTCTTGGCCTTAGAAGACCTCTTCTCTAGTGATTTTAAGGGGAGTTATATTTGATGGTATTTCCTGAGAGAAGGTTGAGAGAAAAAGAGGGGTAAAGCTGAAGATAAATTTATTGGCCAGTAGGTTTGCTAAATCTTCTTGCTCAGTATAGGTGGCTCCATTACCAATGAGCTCTGCACACAACTGTGAATTGCCTTTGAAGTTGTGGGCATAGCTAAAGAATGCCTTATATTTGTCATTGGCCTGCAAAGCCAAATTTACCTCAAATTTTGCTTTAGTAAACTTTATTTGTTCTCTGAGTTGTTTGTTTAGTTGGATGAGAGTGCATTTACCCTGTTGGGCACTGCACCTTCTAATTTTTGCCATGATTTTCTTCCTTGTATACAATCTATTAATGTTGTAATTACACCAGGGTGGCTTGTTTTTTAAGTTAGTTCTATACTTCCGCCTGGTAGGTCCAGCTGCATCTATGCAGCTATCAACATGTTTGTATAGGGTTTTTGTGAAAAAGTCTGTATAGGCAGCAGTGTTCTCAGGGTTCATGGGGGCTTGAACTTTTGCCAGGGTATGACTTAATAGTAGGAATTTAGCCTTAGAGTAGTTCCTGAATATTTCCAGTATTATATGGGATTTCAGATTTTATTTTTAATTCAAAGGGGGCCATTTTGTGGTTTGACCCTGCCAAAGAAGACATTACACTAAAAGGGTGTGCAGTACTTTCCCATATTAGTGAGGACCAGATTTGGTATGGTTGCACCCCTGGTTGGTATATTGGCAAACTGGTCCAGGGAGTTTGTGTTAACAAAATGCAGGAATCTCTTTGCCTGTATCTTTGGTATGGTATATGTTTCTAAGTTAATAGTGGGTAAATAAAGTCACCCATGAATATGGTATTGGGTTGGATGGTGAGTGTTTCCAATAATTTTTAATACATGGTATGGTTTCCTGATTCAAAGAGGGAGACCCATAGCTTGCATGGAAGTAGTACTGAATTTTGCCTATGGGGATTTGAACATGGAGAAGCTCAAGTGCATTGTCCTGCTTGACTAGCCTTGAGGTATATTGATTATTTATGTAAATCAAGACATCTCCACCTTTAGTCCTTCTCTGTGTAGCAGCTGGTTTAAATATGTGGAGGACATTATAGGCTTGCACTGTCTGTGTGCTCTCCATGGCTTTAAACCATATCTCAGTGATGGCACAGATGCCAGCAGTCTCTATGGAGAAGAGAGCTTGTAGCTTTAGATTCCGAGCATTGAGCAGTGACACCTTTAGATTTATTTTCTATTTTGATTTGTTGTGTTGGAAGTGCTTTCAGTTTGGCATTGCCTAAAAAAGCACCATGTGGGGAGGACAATGTTTTAGCTAATATTCGAAAGCCTAGAGGAGAGAGGTGCAGACCATGCCTGGCAAAGCAGTGTGGTCTGTTGACTATCACTTTCCATGCTGACAAATATTGCACCTCCTTAGAATGACACCAAAAAGTAAACCAATGATTAAAATCAGTCATCTTTTGTTCATATCGTGGCATCATCCTTGGAGAAGGTATAGGTTCATACCAGCCACCCTGCACAGTGTAGGTTCATACTAGCCTGGAACACATATTCTGAGAGCTCCATGATGTCTCTTTTCATATAGTCTAGGGAGGTATGTCTCAGGTCATTTATACCCACATGGACTATGATTGAGTCATACTGAATCTTCTGGTCCAGTGACCTGAATGCATATGTAATGTGGTGGATTCTGGCCCCTGATAAACAACTGACTGTGATTTTCTTCTTACTCAGCCTGGTGAGAGGGACGTCAGTATGTCTCACAAGTGAGTCTCCAATAATCAGAATGTTGGGTTGTGTGGTGGCTTGCCTTATGGTTTTAGAAGTAAAGGCTCCATGAGATTTGGCTGTATGTATTGATGTGTGTGTTGTTTTGAAAGAGTGCATTCAGGACTGTTGTGGGTATTTGTTATGTGTACTTTGTCTAGGAGATCTTTGGGGTTTAGGCAGCCTGCATTTAAGTGCCTCAGCATATGTGGGTATATGTGTCTGCTTTGAATTGTGTGTGACAGGTGCAGGATGTGTACTACTAAAAACCGTTATGGACATTAAGAGTGCTTTTATGTGAGAGCTTTGCCTCCAGCGATATTGTGTAAAATACATCTCTGACATTACATACCATATCAGTCTGTTTGAGAATTAACTGGTTGTCAGCGAACAGGATGCAACTTCTACATTGCCTCAAGATGCCCATATCTACCAAGATGGTGACAGAGATAGTGGGAAAGTTCATATTCATAGCAACAGATCCCTTTTTATTGATTAGACAGTGGGAGTGAAAATTTAAAGTAATTTCAGGAGTATCTGGTTTGCAACTCTGGGGAAGTGCTCATCACTACAGACTAGTTATCTTGTGTGCCACTAGGTAGTGGTTAAATTTCAATGGTGCTTTTATAGTAGAAATGTCAGCTCAAGGTCTCTGTGTTTATACAGGGCACTGCCAAACACTTGAGGGGAAACTAATAAGTAGACCCTGATGATTTATGGATAAAGTATTTAGGCAGATATTTTGAAGTTAGGTTAGACAGCAGTAAATCAAGCAGTACTTACTGAAAAGAAAGACCAAACTTGTCATGAATGATGAAAAGAGGGGAGTCACCTGAATGGCTACTGCTTGACTACTACTAGTGCTGTTCTCACCACAGCTTCACAGTGCTGGGATACAATGTTCCTTTGCTTCTTCACTCACCAAAAGCAAAACAGTACTACAAATTCCAAGATAAGAAAAAGCCCACAGCCTGTTTGGTGATCCATCTGCCTGTGTTCAGAGCTATTCAGACCTTGCTGTGGTAGAGGGAAGTCTTACTGCTTACCAGTGGGAGTGGTGAGCATTGTACTGCCTATTTAACACTAGAGTGGTTTCCAGCTCTGAAATTGTAATTTTATGAGCCATTTTGGGCTGATTTCTATCCCTTTATACTTTCTGGCTTAAAAACGCGTGTGTTTGCGCATTTTTCGCATCGTGCAGCACCACGGGGCTATGGTTAAACTATTCCAGGTGCCAGAAAGTCTGCTCTTCAAAGTTTCCCTTAGAACTAGCTGGTTTCTTAGTAGAAGCACTAAAGTCTTAACCCCTGTGACTAGCACTTGCTCTAGAACCTGCTGGAAAGCACTAGGAAGCCTTAAACTGATACAAGCACTCAACTCTCCTTGTTAATAAGGAGAAATTAATTGTAGGCACTAAACAGCCTATAATTGCAAAGTACCTTGCAAAGGTAAGGGAAAACAGCTCTTGTACTTTACAAAAAAAGCACCTAAACAGGCATGTCCAAGAGTCAGCTTCCAGTGATTTCTGCTGTCCACCTGGTGAATCTGGGCATACTGGGGCAATGCAGCAACTGCTTCATGTACACAGACAACCCTCTCCTCCTACCACCCAACACTACAACCTGCAAGAGATGCACTTACCTAGCCAAATTGGAAGCAAAGCTCTTTCCAGCCAAGATTGTGCTAGACAGTCAAGAGGAGAAGGTTAACACCTGCACTAAACCTCAAGCAACACATAGCCCTTCAAAACCCACACCATCAACACCCACACATAGCAACACTAAACCCACATATGCAGAGGCCCTTAATGTTAACCTGCCCAAGCAACAAGGACCTCTGAAGCTGAAATGCAAACACCAGTCACAACCAAAGTGACACATAGCTCACAACACCAGTGTGCCACCCAACAACAGCCCCTAAGGCAAGACAACATACCCAACACTTTAGTCATAGGTGACTCTATAGTCAGGCCCACTGATGTCCCACTCACCAGGCTGAACAAGGAGAAAATTACAGTCAGCTGCCTGATGGGTGCCAGGATCTGCCACATAATGCATGCACTCAAATCACTCCACAACAAGTACAAATATGACTCTGTCATTGTCCATGTTGGAGTGAATGACTTGAGACGTACTTCCCTGGACTACATGAAAAGAGACATGGAAGATGTCTCGGATTATGTGGCCCAGGCAAGTATGACCCTTGCCCTGAGTAGCATCCTGCCTTCACACAGAATGATACCACAGTATAAGGACAAAATGATTGACTTCAACAATTGGCTAAGCTTCTGGTGTCATTCAAAGGGGAGCCAGTATCTGTCTGCCTGGGACAACATGATTGACAAACCACAATGCTTTGCCAAAGACAGTCTGCACCTGTCGCCCCTGGGATTCAGGTTACTGGCTAAAGCTCTTGCCACCCATATAGTGCCTTTTTTAGGCAAGGTTTAAAGGACAAAACCACCACTGTAACAGATACAAGCATGCAAAATCTGAAGGTAATGCTACTCGATGCTAGAAGTCTAAACCTCAAAATGTACTCTCTCAAGGTACTCCTAAAAATGGAGAACATGGATATTTGTGCAGTAACTGAGACCTGGTTCAAGGCTCTAGAGTGCACCCTTTCAATACCAGGCTACAACTCTTACCACACTTTTCGTCCACCAAACCAAGACCGAAACACTAAATGTGGAGGATTGTCCATATTCACCAAGGATATTCACACCTCCAGGCTAGTTGCCCAACACAATGCATCTGAAATTCTCCAGGTGCAACTAACACTAGGTAAGACTGCAATCCAAATTGTAGCTTGCTACAGATCCTACACTATGCCCCAAGATTCTCACTACACCTTTCTAAACATACTGGAAAATATTAAGATACAACCAAACACCCTAATACTGGGTGATTTCAACTACCCTGCCATTAAATGGGAAAACTACTTGGGTACCAACACCTTTTCCCAACGGTTTTTGGAATTCATAAATTCCAACGCCCTGGATCAACTAATCCATTGTCCCATCAGAGGCTCCAATATCCTAGACCTGGTCATTACCAACATGGGAGGTAGATGCTCCACACCAGTGGTCACCCCCTCATTGGTCAGGTCTGACCATAAGCTAATCACCCTTGACATCCACATCCTACCCCCACCCCCAGTAAGGAACCCTCTGTAAAGAACTTCCCCAAACCAACTTCATGCTACTCAACTCAGAAGTGACAAACTTCATGACACCCATGCAGATGGGAGATAGAAAATTTGACTGCTAAATCCTACACTAAGGCACTGTATGAGCACATCCATTCATGCATAAATCATGCCATTCCATATAGAACTAAGACGCTCTCCTCCAAAAAAAGGAAGCCAATCTGGTAGTCCCTTGCCATAAACAAACTATAAGACAGAAGGAGGGAACTGTTGCAGAAAAGAGGAAAATTCCAGGATGCAAAAAACTCCCTTACCAGCCTCAGTAAGAAGCTGAGATCCCTCATAAAATCCTCCAAATCTAGTTACGAAAATAAAATTGCCAAAGATTCCAAAGACAACCACAAGGTATTCTATAGTTACATCAAGAATGTAAATGGCAATGCTCAGATTTGGTCCGAGCTACAACAGAATGGAATTAAATATACTGATCCCAAGGATATTGCCAATATCCTGGCAGATCGATTTAGTGCCAACTTCACCCCCTCTTACCCCCTAAAGGGCCCATCTCAATACCAAAAGATTGCCAAATTCTGGTAATCATGACCACACAGGTTGAAACTGCATTCTCCAAAGATAAGAATACAGCATCCATGGGACCAGATGACATCCCAGGCTGTGTACTACATGAACTACAAAATGAACTGGCACCTCACCTAAGTGTCATTTTTAATCATAGCCTCGCCTCAGGCTTCATGCCCACTGAGTGGTGCACAGCTGCAGTTATCCCACTCCACAAGGGGGGATCCACCTTGGATCCCGGGAACTACCATCCGATCAGTCTGACGAGCCTGATCTGCAAGGGCATGGAACGCATTATCATGGAACTTATAAACAAAGACATTGGCAACCTTCAAACACTGGACCCCACCCAGTTTGGGTTCGTGAAGAGCTGATCTTGTCTCCTGAACCTGATTGACTTCTTCAAATCAGTTTCCAGAGCTGTGAACGAGGGTAAGGTGGTCCACACTGCCTATCTGGACCTTGCCAAGGCCTTTGACACCATCCCCCACTCTGGAATCATTGATAAGTTTACTAAGCTGGGCATAAATTCCTACGTCACTTGATGGGTTGCCAACTGGCTTACTGACAGAACCCAGACTGTAAATGTAGCCGACTCCAAATTCAGCTCCAGACAAGTGACAAGTAGAGTACCTCAGGGTTCAGTCCTGGGACCGCTCTTGTTTAGCATCTACTTCTCTGAAGTACAGGCCAACACTAAGGGACTCTGGCTAACAAAGTTTGCATATGACTGCAAACTGGGAGCCATTATTGAATCCCAAATGATGTGGATATTCTACAAAAGGGCCTTACAGAAACAGATGCTTGGTGCCAGAGCCATGGGCTCAACCTTAATGTCAAGAAATGTATAGTTATCCCCATTGGGAAAAACTATGTACCCATGAATTACCACATAGCTGGCAGTACACTAAACACCAAAAGTGTGATGAGAGACTTAGGGACACAGGTAGCAAGTGGTCTCACCTTCAATAACCACATCACCACAACTGTCAGGAAATCCTTCTATGTGGCACACCTCATCACTAAGGGATTTTCATCCAGAAAAAAGGAGGTCATTGTCCCACTGTACTCATCCCTCATTAGACCTATTATAGAGTACAGTACCCCGTTTGGTATGTACCTTACAATACATCTGCAACAGCTGGAAAGGCCGCAGAAATACCTCACTAAAAGAATCACAGGCCTGAAGCAGATGCCCTATGCTGACCGTCTAAAAAACTCCACCTAAACTCTCTCGCATATTGTCTACTCAGAAGTGATCTCTGCTTAACATACAAGGCTATGTTAAACCCTGAGCTGTTGGACATGCTCCACTTAAAGAAATCCCAATCCCTCAGAGCCGCACATACCAGGGATCTAAACCTTGTCATCACAATGAACAAAACATGCTGGAAAGATAGGTTCCTGACCCAGAGACTTCCCATACTCTGGAATAGACTGCCCATACACGTCAAGCAGAGTGCCTCCTTGGCCCTCCTCAAAAGGAACCTTGACGATTGGATGGGAGATAGGAAATTCATTCCAGGGATCACGTCAGTCACCCTGCTAGACAGGGGTCCAGGGAAGTAAATATTATGGGAAGAAATATCTAGGGAATTGTTATGGCTAGGCTTTGTATAGGCCTTAGGGCCAATAGCCTAGTACCAACCTATGAATCCATACTCTTGTCCCAGATGATGCAAGGGTCTATAGGCTTGTTGTAGCCTTTTCCTGGTAGATGCCTTGAATTGCAACCAGACCAATCAGGAAGGTCAAACACAGACACTCACTACCCAACTAGAAAGAGTCAAGAATCAGTTTCTTCTGTTCCTTCACTCACCAAGAGCAAAATATGGCACCTATGATGCCATTATTAGGCTTTCTGGTGATCAGCACTCTCCAGAAAATAGCGGTCCTGTGCTCCTTCTCTCACCAGGAACAAAACAGAAGCACTAATCCCAAGATGAAATGTTGACAGGTAGAATGTGGGCTGTCCAGTAACTGGTGGTCCTGGAGTAGATATTGCAGATTTTAAAGTAAAATCGAAAAAAATGGGTTAATAAACTAAGAGCTGCAGTGTGCACTAAGCAGTTAGATATGAACGGGGGCGGGGGGGGGGGCAACTTAACCTTTAGCTATCTAAGTGGAGAGAGACTAATTTTAAAAGATCAAGACAGATTGGAAGAGGGTGGGCACGTTTGTATTCAGGTTCTGTGGAATGCAGTGGGATGGACAATAAATTCAAACAGTTGAAGGGGAGTGATTTCTCAAAATGATAATTTTGTGCTTACTCACAATAACTATGAAAGAGGAGAGGGAAGGAGATATACGGTCATATTAACATAAACGCAGGCAGCAAGAACGAGAGCTGTGGTCTCTTTCCCTAGTTTAAATATGCTTAAAGCAGAAACAAGTAAAAGACAGTGTAAAGAAAATAAATCACAATATACAAAATAAAAGAAGGCAATGAAGCCAAAAACAAACTAACCTTTTCCACCATAGCAAGTTGTGGCATAGACTTGGTGAGCTTTTCTTGTCACAATTTTTTCATACAGGAGGTTGCTAGGCTAGTTACCTAGGGAACATTGTAAGCCTAAATATGCTCCCAAATGATAAGAGCACAGAATCACAACCTGTACCTTGTGTCTGTAAGAGGAAGATCTTGACCAGTATGTTAAACCCTGCCTAAAGGCAAACCATGAACAAATATTTTAAAGTCAACTCATTTTTAGCCTAACTGATTTTCCTTCAAAGATGGCAATCATACCTTGTATCTTGTGACTGTGAGATAAACACCTTAACCATTATACCAAGCCCCAAAGATCATCACATGAAGTGATGCAAATTCCTTTAACATAGTCAACAAAACTCCATTCTCTCCACTTTTTCTTGTACATACATATTTCATTTATGTGATTCTTGCTTTGTAATCTCACATTTGTTCACTAATTTCCATGTTGCTGCTCTTCTTTTCATCTCCATCCCTCAACTCCAGACTCTGATTCAATTCCAAGGTACTCCCAATTCTTCTACTAAACTTCTGAGCTTTTCTCTGTCTGCTAGTCATTTTCCTTTGGAATAATGGCTACGTTTTCTCTGGCAAAGTCAGAGTCAAAGTCTGAGGTTTATTATCAGAAGAATGAGAAGCAGAGTCTCCTTCAGCTTGATGGTTCACTTTTTGTTGGAGAAACTTTGTGTTTTCTACTTCGCCAGTTCTGCATCAAAAATGACTTTAATCCTCCAGAAAAAAAAATATTCTGAAGACTGATGGATACAGCAGCGTGAATCTCACACCTGCCTCTCATCATTCCTGATTGCTGGAATATATTTGCTTCTCATCTGCTTGGCATACAGTGAATAATCATTTTCTGTATTCTCTCTACTGTCTCCAACTTTTAACGCATAGTCTTCTGTCAGTTTGTCAAGATCAACTCTTTCTGCTGGTAGGTTTGCATCTTTCTAATACAGGTCTTGGCTGCTTTCTCATGGTGCAGTTTGGAGCATACACACAATGTGCATTTTCAAATAAGAAATCCTGCTGTGGAACACCAGTCCAGTTGCTTATTCATGACTTCATAAAAATTAATACAGTCCATTCCTTCCAATTTTTCTGGTACAGCAAAAATCTCAGGTTTTCCCTTCAAGCTTTTCCTCTAATTCTACCGTTTTTTGAACAATCTCTTCATGGACATTTTCATATTCAGCCAGCCTTTTCTTCAGTTTGACTTCTGATTTTTGTAGTTTTAAAACCTCATCTGAATATCTGTTTAAAGCTTCTTCCATTTTTTCCCAGCGTTTTGTTATTTAA